>NC_067400.1:69357240-70007240 GCF_016432865.1 Antechinus flavipes | reverse complement strand
TGCTTCTAATCCTACCTGCATCCTTTGAATCCTACAAGTTGACAAGCAGGAGTTTTATTAATATTAAAAAACTGTACCTAGGCTTACCATGTATTCATAAATAAGTCATCTGGAAGTTCTATAAAGTTTTCTTTAATTATGTAATTTTTTTCATGTGCATATGTATGTATATATGTGCAAAGGTGAGTGTATATATTTAATACTAATTTTGAAATATCAAATTTGCCCACAATGAGATTCACCGTGCTGGTCAGCTGGATTAATTTATTAAAAATTTTTACCTTTTTTATTTAGCATTTGATCTACTAAAAACTGAATTTCAGATCTTTTCATTAAGAATTGTTCTTATAGAATCTAGTCTAGATGTTCTGATTTAACCATGTACTAGTGTATAGCAGTCTTTAACATCTTTATATGATTCATGTTTTCCTATCCTTGACCTTTTTAAATTTTCTATCTATAAATCTTCTTTTGTCTCCTAAAGTCAATAAAAGGTATTCTTCTAACCTTCACCACACACTGCAAGAATGTTTTGATCTCTCTGGTATCATAGCCATACAGTATACAGCTTTGTTTTTGTTTTTGTTTCTACACCATCGTACAGTTCTATTCTGAATCAGCTTAGCCTGACAACATTTTACAATGAAGACTACTCCCTGGCTAATGAATTCTATTAGTTGGTGCACTATCATGTGGCACTTGATCCAATAAAAGAATGCTCTTAAGGTTACCAAAATGAGTAGGACTTGATTTTTCCTCTTACTCCTAAAAGCACTTACAATAATTAATACAGAATTGTTCAATCGTCTGTGGTTCTATAGCAGTGTCTACCAAGTTATAAATGACTGTTTCCTTCCTGCTGTTGCCCACTTCCCTCACCCACCTCCCTTCACTCCCAGCTTTCAGAGTTCCTTGGCCCTTCTCCTGCTCAGAGCCCTGTTTAAACTCCTCCCCACCCATTCTCTTGTCCACCATGGCCTTCTTCTTGGTTGGTTTTCTTCCTCATTCTAAATCTTCTTCTCTAGGACTTCTCAGTTTTCATGCCATACAGTTATGTTTAAGGAATTGCCTTCTTTCTCCAAGCTGTTGACTCTCTCATGCATACCTCTCATTTCTTTTCTCCCTTTTTCTTCTACCTCTCTCATTTACCCTTTAAAGCCTTGTATGAGCAATTCCAAGAAGCCTCTTTGGGCTTGAGACCAATTTATTTCACTCTTGGAGATTCCCTCTGTGGACATTCTCTCCTCATCTGAGTTTGTGTTTTGGTCTGCCCTGTCACCATAGCAGCTTTCTATGTAGTCAAGGTCCTTTTCTGTTTCTTGCTCATTTTCTTTCCTTTTCTTCTTCTAAGATAGAGTTCTACTCTTGTGGGAACTGAGTTCAAGCTTCCTGTGTAGCTCTGAGCCTTGTGTTTGCAGGGTAGCTTTATCTGCTTTTCCCAGCATTTCCCAGAGTTTTGCCTTCTAAGCTGGGGCTGGAAGCTGCCACCCCCCTTCCTCCCATTCCCCTTGCTGTGCTCTTCTACAGAGCCAGGACTGAGGGTCTCAGTTGCTGCTTTGCTGTGATTAAAACACTTCCACTGACTTTTCCAGATGCCTCTAATCTGGGCTGAACATCCCTTTCACCCCAGTGAGACTGCCTTTCTTATAGTGTTTCCAATCTATCTTAAATTGGAGAGTAAGTTCATTCTGTCAAACTCTGTTCAGAGATTTGATTTCATGTAGTTTTCAAGGAAAATTGGGTGAACTTAGGTTGCCTCCTGGTTTTATTCTGTCGTTTTTGGCTTCTACTACAGTTGTGTTTATTCACTACAACAAGACAATGGGAATGTTTGTTTTTATTTTTTATTTTTTATTTTCTGAAGGAAGGAAATTTCAGTGCCCTGAATATATTATCTTTTGGTTTCAGGCTCTTGTTGGACAGTTTTGGGCTATTTTTTGCTGTTCAGAAAATGACTCTGATACCAAAAGTACAGTTATTCCATGGTTATTCCAGGTTCGGTGCCATCCGGGATGTTAGAGTTATGATGGTTCTATTATCAAAGTACTTTCTTAGTTATGTTTCTTATAAAAATAATAGAGCTGATTTGAGGCAGGTGATTTTAAAATATATTGATTGATTGATATATGTAAACAGTGCTTATACTTATGAAGATAAGTTTCATTCTAGATCTCAAAAAATCAGAAGAGTGAAAATCAAGCCAATCATTCATTATTTCATGGAGCAGGGTGGGGGATGGAAGTTATTTGCTAGAATGAGTGGATTATTTTAAAACAATTTAGTTATAAAGCTTCTTTGTACTTTTCAAAGCTATTGTATGGAGACAAGCATTTCTTAACTTAATTGTATTTGAACCATGCTAGTAAATGTGATTGCCTGTTTTTAGAAATAGTTATTCTCTAATTAGCAGTCTAAACTGTTTAAATTTTCTTTGTGAGAAATAGAAAGCTAACTCAGTAAACTATTTCAGCTGATATTATAAAGTTACAAAAATTTTAGAATTGCTGTTTACCTGACACATATTCATTTCATCATTTTGTAATTAGTATTGTAGCATTCATATAGACCTTAGTGAAAAGCAAAGCATGGTATGATGCTCTGTAGCTTTGGCATACAATTTATTTTCCAGTGATTCTTCCTACATCTGTAAAAGCTGTTTCTATTCTTTTATATTGTTAATGTTGTGCAGAGACCGGAAAGCAAAAAGATTCTGAAATGAGTGGTCTCTAGTGATCAGAAGAGACAGTCTATAACTGAGCTTTCCTTGGCTCCCTCAGAGATTCTTAAAGACTCTCTCTTTTCCTATGGTGAAGGTTCTTGAGTTATTTTTTCAATCCTCATATTCTTTCTATCTTATTTGAAAGAGTATTAATGTATATTTTATCTGTGCTTAAGAATTATTGCTACCTGGAATGTGTTTAGGATCTAAGAAACTGCTTAAATTGAAAAGACAAAAGGATTAAATAATTATGACAAAAACAGCCCATTTCTATGCTGCTTTAAAAATTTTCAAAATGTTACCATACTGATATAGGTTGTTCTATGACTTCAGAATAGGCAGTAAAAGGAAGATATGAATATAACATTTTTATTTATCCCCTATCCCCAATTATTTTTATCAGTATTTATACAACTAAAGCCATATTCTTGAATTTGGAAGTCTACCTGAATTTTTATTGATTGTCTACAATCAATTACAATTACAATTGTCTATTTGTAAGATAATTAACAACTATTCTCTCAATTCCATACTGTATGAATCTAATCATAATGTAATTAAAGATCTAAAAAAAATTTCAATATAGTACCTGAAACTATTTATACATATATATAATATTGTATTATTGTATGTTACTTTTTGTCTTTTCAATAACACAGAAGCAAGATAATTTTCAATTCTAGAATTACTGTGTTTTGAATAGTATCTGCAGATCAACCAGCACCTCAGTCCTGTTGAAATTCTTTGTCATGTAATGATGGTGACCGTTGGGTTTCAAAGGCTATGCCAGTTGAGTATTCATTCTAGCAGAACATATGCCAACCTAGAAAGGCTTTAAATAAAGTATGATCCTGGTGTTTCCAAGGACCAGCTAGAAGGTACAAACAGTTAATTATCAAAAGATTGGTTATGAGAAGCTATGGGGAAAAAATACAAATTGGCCTTTATTCCAACTCTGACCTCTTCTTCTCCTTTATGAGAGAGAAAAGGAGAGAGGGAGGGGTAGTAGGGCTCATAAGAATTTCATACTTGTTTTTATCATTAATAAATATTAATTTTAAAATTAATCCTCTAAAAGTGGATCCATTTCCAGTGAATCACTATTTTACTTGAGGAAATTAACCATATGAATATTTTCAGAATTTTTTATTTGTCCTTTGTACTCAAAGAAGATAAATGACATCAGTGTGTTTGACTGTGGCTAAAGAATCCAATACAAGCTCAGGAGGGAGCTTGTTAGGATGAAGATGTTGCCAGATTTATGCATCTTACATTTCATTTGTGCTACTGAGATTCTGCTTTGCTCATAGAGCTTAGAACCTTCTTTGATTAGTGCATGCCATTCTGGATATTCTTGTGCAAGTATTTTCCAGGTCTCAATAAATAATATTAAAGTTCTTTAATGAGACCTTGATAGTGCCTTGCACTGCTTTTTCTGATACCCTTATGGACTCTTACCTTGTGCTAATTCTCTGTAAAATTGTCTTTCAAGTAAATGTGCATTGCCATATAGCCAATTTTACTAAGACAATTCAAATTAAAGCAGTTCAGTTTTCTGGTATGGAGCTGGTAAACTGTTCAGATTTCACAAGAACACAACTGTAATGGTTCTGTAGATTTTCAGTTTGATATGCAGCCCAATACTTCCCTTTCCCACACTTTCTTTTGGAGTCCCACAAATGCTGATCTAGCTCTCACAATGTGTACATAAACCTCATCATCTAGGTGGACATCCCTGGAAAGCGTACTGCTAAGGTCAGTGAATTTATGGAAACATTCAAAATTTCTCCATTTTCTATAACCAATTATTGCACAAATGGGTGGTGTGGTGCTGGCTATTGGAGAATGAACTTGTTTTCTTGGTGTAGATTGTCAGACCAAAATCAACATAAATTTCAGAGAATTCCATATTCTGTTGCATCGTAGCTTCAAAGGCTGAACTGAGTGCCCAATTATCCATGAACAAAAAGTCACACAGCAACTTTTCTTCTACTTAAGTCTTGGCTTGCAGCCTTTTGTATATGGTAAATGACCTTGAAGACATTTCTCTCTTTGCTGGTATCTTATATTGCCAAAAACATCATGCTATAAAACACGTGAGCAAGCACACAATCTTGTTTTACTTCATTGGTCACTGGGAAAGATGAGAACATAATCTTTTAACCAGAACCCATCATTAAGCCATCATTAAGCTGCAATATAATACTGATAAACTATGGGCAACCAAATTTTGCCATGATCTTTTACAAATTCTCTTGTAAACTTGGCTTTCAGGTACATGGCTATCTTCTAGATGAAGAAGAGCTGATTAAAGAGAACTCTTGAAAGGATCTTTCCAGTAGTAAGTACAAGAGAGAGTGAGAGAGAGAGAGAAAGACAGAGACAGAGAGAAAAGAAAGCAGAGACAGAGACCCACACAGAAACAGGGAGAGAGAGAAAGCGAGAGAGACAGAGAGAGACAAAGAGAGAGAGAGAGAGACAGGCAGAGAGAGAGAACAAGAAGAAGAAGAAGAAGAAGAAGAAGAAGAAGAAGAAGAAGAAGAAGAAGAGGTTAATTTCCTCAAGTAAAATAGTGATTCACTGGAAATGGATCCACTTTTAGAGGATTAATTTTAAAATTAATATTTATTAATGATAAAAACAAGTATGAAATTCTTATGAGCCCTACTACCCCTCCCTCTCTCCCTTTCTCTCTCATAAAGGAGAAGAAGAGGTCAGAGTTGGAATAAAGGCCAATTTGTATTTTTTCCCCATAGCTTCTCATAACCAATCTTTTGATAATTAACTGTTTGTACCTTCTAGCTGGTCCTTGGAAACACCAGGATCATACTTTATTTAAAGCCTTTCTAGAAGAAGAAGAAGAAGAAGAAGAAGAAGAAGAAGAAGAAGAAGAAGAAGAAGAAGAAGAAGAAGAAGAAGAAGAAGAAGAGAAGAAGAAGAAGAAGAAGAAGAAGAAGAAGAAGAAGAAGAGACAGATACACACACAGAGAAAGAGAAGAAGAAGAAGAAGAAGAAGAAGAAGAAGAAGAAGAAGAAGAAGAAGAAGAAGAAGAAGAAGAAGAAGAAGAAGAGAGTCAGAGAAAGAGATATAGAGAAAGACAGAGACAGGAGAGGAAGAAAGAGGAAAAAGAGAGAAGAAGGAGAGGGAGAGAGGTGGGAGAGAGAAGGAGAGGAGAGGGAGAGAGAAAGAGGGAAAAAAAAAAAAAAGACTCGCCATTCTCCTCAATCCTTGATTGTCATAGGAAATCCTATTTCCTTTATGGAGATTGATAATGAAGATATTCTTGATCTCCCAGTGTCTCCTCTTGCCATATAACTCAGAAGAAGATTTCAATAAGCTTTTGTATGAGCAAGTGGACCCCTTCCTTATAAATCTCTGCTGAGATAGTCAGTGCCAGGAACTTTGCTACATGAGAGGGACCTAGCTCTTCTTTAGTTTGAAATTTGGTTGAAGAGGAATATATTTCAAACTGAAATATATGGTCAATGGCTTCAACATTGATGACGGACTATTGAGAATTGTATGGATTCGTCCAACCCATCTCTTCAGGATCATTCTCTTATCACTAATCAGGGTTAGTCCATTAGCTCCATTTTCCAACATAAATGGAACCCAAAAACCTAAGGAAGATGCCACTAAATATAAGGATTCCTAGAGATCCTTTCTAGAGAGGTAAATAATGGACTTGGTTCTATCCTATGTCCCAAGATAAAAGGAAACTTAATTTTTTCAGATACTTGTTAATTCTCCTTATAGTGCACATGTGAGCATAGATAAAAGACTTTAATGAAGAGAGCTGTATACTGGCACAGGTACATATACATGCATAGTACATTGCATTAACATATGCATCTTTGAGATTATTGGTAAAAGTGAACATTTATATTCAATTGATTAGAACTAACTAAACTTAGTAAAAAATAGCAACAACTAAATTTCAATGAAGCACAAAGGGTTCATTTATATTCAGATATAGAACACCCTTGGCAAAAAAATAAAAAGAAAGAAAAAAAATTAGTTCCAATTGGATTATGTTTTTCTCATTCTACATTTTGGACCAGTCCTTTTCCTTTTTAAAAATGTAAAATTTTAACTTTTTGGGTGCTAATTAATTTCTATGTAACTTTTGCCAAATCAATTATTATGTTTGAACTTTATTTTTCTCATCTATAAAATCAGGACAGTATCAATACCTGGTGCAAGGGAAATGCTTCTACAGACCTTAAAGCACAATATCATGATGAGCTGCTATTATTATAGAAATGAAATAGATTATATCTTAACTGACAGGAAGGTACTGGTTATCTACATGGAAATCATTTCCAAATCATCTTTTTTTTGCATTTTCAGACCATCTTAGAATCAGCGACAAAATCAACATTCAGCTAAAAAAAGAAATAGTGATTAAAAAGAAAACATTGTTGGCAATCACATCTCCAACTTAACCTATTTAAATAAGATTACACCTAAAATGAAATGCATAAAATAAAATATGTTGATTCTAATTATACTGTTTTTTAAAACTTATAGTTGAACTTCTGTGAAGCAATCACTACAACAAGAAGGCCAAAGAAAGACAGACCAGAAAAAATCTTCTCTAGCAAAAACTAGTTCTTTTTTCATAATGGAGATGTGACAGTTATAAACAAAAAATTATAAATAACTAAACATAATTACATAAAATTCTGGAGGAAGATAATGAAAGACTATGAATCTTAATTTCTTAAAAACATCAGAGTGATAGAGGGAAAAAATGAGTTCATAAGATCCATTTTTATTGTCCCTATGCCATTTAATATGTGGGATAGTAAATAGCCAAATTGATTAAAAATGAAAAATCTCTGACAGTGTTTCTATAGTGGCAGTGTTCTGTTTTCATTATATAAGATACAGGAACCACTACATTTGGATTCTAATCTCAGTACCTGCATGAAGAAGTGGAAATGACTTATAAACTGAAGCCAGGAAAGAATAGTTGAATCAGATCAAGTACATCCAGAATAAATATATTGTGGAAGTAACAGTTGTGAAAACAAATTTAAGAATAATTTTCAAGTTCTATGACAAGGTTTAGAATAATAATGAAAAAATCATGAATAGCTACCAAAGAGTTTGTCCATAACTATAAACAACATGCCTTTTAAAAATAGTGTTTCAAAATGACCTACAAATATTTCAAGAGTATCTTAATGATAAAATAGGAAAAGTAGAATGTGAGAGCTCTGTTAAATGTTGCTCTTTGTATCACATTATGGACCCCATTTTTATGGTCACACAATTAACTCAAAGGCTTGTAGAACAAAAGATGTAATTTTTATGTAAGTGGATAATATCATTATACATGTATGTATTAAAATCATGATCTTATTTGTTATATGCAAATATTAACAGGAAATACATTATGCAAACTGTGTTCAGAGTACAAATAGAGAATTTCAACTGGTAAAGAGTTCCTCTAAATGATTTTGTTCATAGATCTTATTTATTGAATTCCAATAAATCCTAGAATATTGCAGTATCTTCTCAATGAGATCTAAGATCACTCAAGGCATGAGTGTAAAAATACACACAGGAAAAAAAAAAAGATGTAGATAAAGACTGCCTGTTATGCAGAGTACCACTCCCAGTAGGATGGATAACTCATTTAGTTAGAGTATCTGTCTTGCATAGACTTTGAAGGAAGTCAATGAGTCAAGTCCAGAATTGAATGGAAGGAAAATAATTGACTGGATTGCTTTTATGTTATAGCGAATACTTTCAACAATCTTAAGTTGCTCCCTGACACAAAGCCTACCTTTTAAGCACCTCTATTTTGGTAATGCTAAAGAGCAATAGAACATTTATAACTATATCAAAGAGAATGAAATAAAGTGTATGATCCAGGAGATATATAATTAGGGAAAATGAGGATTGACCATATAATACAATAGAGGAATAATAGATTTTTGAAAAAGATGTACTTATAAACATTAGAATATTAAAGTACCTGAAAAAATGTTGAGCACATTGGAATATTGGGTATATCTTTTATGGAGGAAACTAGGGAACATAAAAGCCTCATAAGATGAAAATTCCTGGTTGGCTCATGATATACATTAATAGAGGGAAGCTGGCACAAGTGACAAATTCATTGAAGCATTAATTTATTCTAACTTAATTATTCTCCTCATAAATCCATAATTGCTGGGCCTAATTATTTAGTGTCAAACTAAATATAACAGAAAAATAAAGCTACTCTAAGTTCTGTAATAGTGATAACCATACTTGATATTAGTGTATGACCCTTTTTAACACACTCATACTGGTGTCTTCTCTTTGGCTAGAACTAATAAATGGATTCAGTGATACTGATGGTTTGACTAAACTTTGTCTCTTAATTGTTCAGTGCAGTAGTGATGGAAAATAACAATACAATAGCAGTTTGTAAAACAATAGAAGCCAAGATGGCAGAGTAGAGAAAAAGCTTATCTGAGCTCTCCCAATATTCCCCTTCAAAAAATTTAAAAATAGGTCCTCAAATCAAATTTTGAAGTGACAGATGCAAAAAAAAATCATATTTAGAGCTCAAGACAATGGTGAAGGTTGGAAAGAAAGATCTGTGAAGTAGTGAAGGAAGCTGAACCATAGCCTATGTGGATGAAACGTAAGTAGTGGTGTTGGTTGATGGTAACAGAAGCAGCAGCAACAGTGGGAGCTCTCAAGTCAGAAATTGGTAAGGGGATTTGACAACTGGTAAAAAGAGAGAAGGGGGGAAAAAGAGACAAGGAAAAGAAGGAGGGAGGAAAAGAGGGAGAGAGAAAGATATATACCACAGGGATGCAAAGAAAGAGAGACAGAGAAACAGAGGCAGAGAGAAGAAAATGGAGACAGAGAGAGGAAGAGAGGGAGAGAGAGGGAGAGAGAAGGAGAGAGAGAGAGAAAAAGAGAGAGAGAAAGGGAGAGAAAGAGAGAGAGAGAGAGAGAGAGAGAGAAAGAGAGAGAGAGAGAGAGAGAGAGAGAGAGAGAGAGAGAGTGAGTGAGTTAGTTTAAAGGGACTCCTATGCTAGCATTCTATACAGGCCCAGACACTCTTTGGCAATTCCTCTGCCTATAATCACTTCTCGATCATAGTTCAAGGATGAAGGGCAGCACTTTTGGTCAAGAGGAAACAGAAACCTTGAGGGACAACTGTTTGGTAACTTCATAGTCTATGCCAAATTCTGGGTCATAGTACTAGAGTAGAGAGGACCATTTTGGGTCAAGGGGGACAGTTTTATAGCCCCAGGTAAGGTCATGAAGAGCAACATTAATTGCAGTCTCAAGAAATTAGGGCCCTTCCAAGTAAGGACCAGAATACAGACTAAGAGAGCAAATTCTGGGTCATAGTACTAGGGTAGAGAGGACCATTTTGGGTCAAGGGGGACCAGGTAAGGTCATGAAGAGCAACATTAATTGCAGTCTCAAGAAATTAGGGCCCTTCCAATAAGGACCAGAATGCAGACTAAGAGAGCAGTTACCATCTCTCCCCAGATCACACCTGCTTGAAAATACTGAAAAATTTCAACCCCCTCTCTTCCCCTCCCCCCCCCCCCGAACTAACTCTGAAAATAGCTATGTGAAAAAACCTGAAGTTTGAGATGGTTTGCTTCTAACCCCATGTTTGGAATAGAGCCCAACATAGCAAAGTTCAAAATTAAGAAATAGGATGGGGGAAAAAAATTCACAAATAACAAAAAAGAACCTGATTGTTAAAGCTTTCTATGGTGAAGGAAGATCAAGACACAAGCTTAGAAGACAATGAATTGAAAACAATCACAAGCAAAGTCTCAAAGAATAATGTGAATTAGACACAAGCCCAACAAGGATTCCTGGCAGAACTTAAGAAAATATTTTTTTTCTTTTTAATGTATATTTAATTTAATTTGTTTATTTAATATTTTCCCCTTATATTTAAAACTTTTTTATATTTATTTTTTTAAAAAACTTTTGAGTTTCAGTTTTTCCTCCCTTATCTCTAGCCCCAGCTCTTGTTAAGAAATCACATGTAGAAAACATTTTGCTGTCTAATTCTTCTTGCAGCATTCTTAACTTCTCCTATAAGAATTTGTATGCTATACCACTTGGTGCATAGATGTTTATTATTGCTATTACTTCATTATCTATGATACCCTTTAGCAAGATATAGTTTCTTTCCTTATCTTTTTTGTTTATCTCCTTTAATTAGATCTGTTTTTGCTTTTGCTTGATCTGAGATCAGGATTGCTACCCCTGCTTTTTTTTTTTTTTTTTTTTATCTTCAGCTGAAGCATAAAAGATTCTGCTTCAGCCTTTTATATTTACTCAGTATGTATCACTCTGCTTTAAGTGTGTTTCTTGTAAACAACATATTGTAGGATTCTGGCTTTTAATCCAGTCTGCTATCTACTTCCATTTTATGGGAGAGTTCATCCCATTCACATTCACAGTTAAAATAATTCTGTATTTCCTGTCATCTTTTTTACCCCAAGTTATACTTTTCTCTTAACTTTCCCCCTTTACATCCTCCCCAGTATTTTGCTTCTGACCACCACCTTTCTCAAACAGCCCTCTTATTTTAGAGCCCCTCCCCCTTTCTTATACTTTTCACCTTCTACTTCTGTTCTCCTTTCTATTAGCTTTCCCCTTTTCTTTCCTCTTTCCCCTCTTACTTCACTATATGGTGAGACAAGTTTCTTTGTGAAATTAAGTAGATCTGATATTCCCTCTTTGAGCCAAATCTAGTGAAAGTAAGATTCATATAAGGTTCATTACCCTCCTTTCTTTCCCTCAATTGTAATAAGTCTTTCTTGCCTCTTCATGAGATGTAATTTAGCCCATTTTATCCATTTTCCTCTTCTTCCAGAATAACCCCTTTTCACCTCTATTTTCTTTTTTATATTATCAAGTGTTACAAATAACATTTTCCCATCTAGGAAAGAAAACAGTTTAACTTGCAAATATATACTTTCCCCCATTTACCTTTTTATGCTTCTCTTGAGTCCTGTTTGTAGATTAAAATTTTTGTTTAATTCTGTACCAAATTTTTTCAACAGAAATGATTGAAAGTCTCTTACTTATGATTGACATACCATCTCCTCCCCTGATAGATGATGTTGAATCTTTGGGCTTGAGATCAGTTTATCTCATTCTGAGATTTCCTCTTTGTTCATTTTGTCCTCATCTGAGTTGTTGTTTTGGTCTTCCCTGTCATCATAGAAGCTTTCTATGGTTAAAGTTCTTTTTCTGTTTCTTACTCATCTTTCTTTCTTTTTTTCTTTTTTGGGACTTTTAAGATCAACCTCTTTTCTGGGGTACTGAGGGTGCCATACCAAGCTTCTTGTGCAACTCTGAACCTTGTGTTTGGTGTCTTGCTCACAGCAAGGAGCAGGTAATCCTCTCTGCTCTCTCTCTAGGCAACAGCTGATTTCCTGCCCTGCCAAGTTTTATTCTGTGCTGTGACTGGATGCTACCTCATTGGTCTGCTCTGCTACTAAACCAGGACTGAGGATCTCAATAGCTAATCTTCTCTTACAGGCTTTCCCAGACTCCAGCTGAGCTGGGTTGAATGCCCTTCTCACTCCAGTGAGACGGACCTTTCTTGAAGTTTCTCCAGTCTATCTTGACCTGGAGGGGGTTTTATTCCATCAGACTCTATTCAGAGGCTTGGTTTTATGTGGTTTTTGAGAAAATCTGGGAAAGCCTGAGCAGCTTCCTGGCTTCACTCTGCCATCTTGACTCCACCCCTGGAACACCACTGGTTATCATTTTAGAAAAAATGCCATACACTATTTCTCATTTTAAAAGTATGCATTTCTTGAGTGTGAACCACAACATTGCATTTCCACTCTTTCTGTTATTGTTTATTTGCATTCTTGTTTTTCTTATCAGATTTTTTTCTTTCTAGATCCTATTTTTCTTATGTAACAAGATAACTGTACAAATATGTATACATATATTGGATTTAACATACACTTTAACATATTTAATATGTATTGGACTAACTGCCATTTAGGGGAGGAGTGGGGGGAAGGAGAGGAAAAGTTGGAACAGAAGGTTTTGCAAGAGTCATTGTTAAAAAATTACCCATGCATATGTTTTGTAAATAAGAAGCTATAATAATAATAAAATATGTATTCCTGAAATTTAATAGCTGATTTTCTACAAAATTCATTTTGTTAAGTTTTAGTCAGTTTCATGAATTCTAATGGGGGACCTCATCTTCTCCCTCTTAGAATTAGATAACTCTAACTACAAAATGAACAAGAATGAAACTAAGGGAGGTTAATAGAATAGAGAAATTTTAATGGGAATAGAAAGGAATAAACCTTTTCCTAAGCATTACATGGCACTTATACAAAAATTGATGATGTAATAAGGCATAAAACATCACAATAAAATGCAGAAAGGCAGTGAGATAAATGCTTCCTTTCCACATCACAATACAATGAAAATCACATTCAATAAAGGGTCAGGGAAAGATAGACTAAAAACTAATTGGAAATTAAATAATCTCATTCTAAAGAATGAGTGAGCCAAACAACAAATCATAGAAACAATAATTTTATATAAGAGAATGACAATGAGACAACATACCAAACCCTTTGGGATGAATCCAAAGCAATTCTTAGATAATATTTTGTGTCTTCTCCCTCAGTTTTTAAGGAATTGTTTTCTGTCAATTTTTTTTTCCTTTCTTTTTCATGCTATTCACTCTCTCTTGCATTTTCCTTGTTTCTGTTCTCATTTTTTCTTCTACTTCTCTTATTTGCCTTTTAAAGTCTTATGTGAACATTTCCAAGAAGCCTCTTTGGACTTCAGCTCAATTCATATCATGTCTTAGTTGGTGTTTTTGTCACCATAGTAGCTTTTTAAAGCTTTTTGTTTCTTGCTCATCTTTCTTTTTTCCTATTTTGTGACTTAAAAATTTTGGAGGAAAAAAGGTTCCTAATCTAAAGGGAAATAATGGGGGAGGGGAAGCATTGTGAATGTGAATGAAAAGGGAAATAACATTTCCATACTACAGATCGTATTTTAAAGAAATAATCAACAAAACTATATGATATTGGTTAAAAACATAAACAGTCATTAATTAAAAAACAGATTATATAAGGAATCAATAACAATTGAATTCAGTAATATGCTTTTTGATGAAATTGAAAAAATAAATTATTGGGGAAAGGGATTTGGATTAGTTGGAAAGCTTTTTGTTTAGAAAATATATTTGCATTTAATATTTCTAATAACACTCTAATATCTAAAACAGATGATTAACTAATACAACTATATAAAAGATCAAAAGTCATTCATTCCCATTGTATCAATGATCAAAGCAATTGAACAAATAGTTCTTAAAAATAGAATAGCAGGCTATTAATAACTCTATGAAAGATTGCTACAGATCACGAACAGCAAGGGAAATTTAAATCAGAAGTACTTTAAGGTTTCATCCTTTAACCACAAAATAGGAAAAAATAAAAAAGATATAGGAATTGTCCTTGTTGGAATAGTCATAGAAAAATAGAAAACCTAAAGTTTTTGGTAGATCTGTGAAATGCTTCAGCCATTCAATTAAAAAAATAAACCAAAGTTAGTGGAAATTATGTGAACAAAGTTATTAAAATATCTATACTCTTTGATTCAGAAATATCACTACTATATATCCTAAAGAATGTAAAAAAAATGAACAGAAGGTCTGTTAAACACCAGAATATTTGAGAAGCATTGTGTTATAACAAAGAACTAGAAATAGAATAGATTCCCATTGTCTGGGAATGACTTTATAGATTATGGTTCATAAATTTAATAGAATATTATTGTATATACTTAAACTTATAATATTACCTTATTGTACCATGTGAAATAATGCATGTGAATAATTTTGAATAAATGGAAAAACGTGAACCAATATGAAATGAAATAAAAATAACCAAGAAAATACTTACACATCAACTACAACAATATTAAGGGGGGGAAAAGGTGAAGCTTGAATACTATGAATAATAACCATCAATCTTGAACATGAACTACAGATGAGAAAAATGTACCTCTTTTCTTATTTTGAAAAGCTGGAAGGTTTGGGACACCATGTGAAACATTGCATATATACTCTTTGACTTTGTTGATATGTTGGTTTAATTTCTTAACTTCTCTTAAAAATTCTATATGGCAATATATGACTACTGGCAGGACATGGGAAATGGTGATGGTGATCCTTCATCTTGTAGTAACTTCCTCTAAACATTTTATGCTTATTATAAATATATTTTGGACATATTTATGTATGCGCACGTTCTCTAGTTCACTCCTTTAGACTCTTGGCTACTTGATCTCAAGTTTTGTTTCATAGTTTTTTGTTTGTATATCTATCACATAGCTCATGGCCTGGTATTAGCTGACACTTAGTAAATACCTATTGATGGCTAGATATGGATTCAGATAGGTATGTGTATAAATATAGAGATTTTGTCTGTCTGTCTTTCTCTGTATCTATCCATCTGTATCTATCTGTCTGTCTATCTATTTATCTATGTGTCTGTCTGGATAGATGGATACATAGATCTATGTGTTTGTTTTTCTCTATCTCTCTCTATATATAGTTGCATATCATTTAATTAATTAACTAATATATATTATGAATAATAAGTAGATAGTTTTCCTAAGGATCTAGAACACTTGAATTCACACTTCTTGTCTTGCCTTGAGCAAATCACTTGGTCTTTCAGTTCCCTATACAACTATTTTAATAGTGTATGTTGTAGAAACAGATATCAGTTTGTATTGGTAGAAGAAATTCTTGTCCAAAACTTCCTATGCTGATGAAATTAAAGGTATAAATTAAACAAAAGATTATACAAATGCTTATCTTAAAGACATAAGTCTATATTTAAATACATAATTACATAAATTAGATCAATAGATGACAGACCAATAAATATTAATTTGTCTAGCTTTTGTTTTAACCACATATGTAATAGGGAACTTTTGGTGAATCAGGAGTTACAACTTGTATGAACTCAAGTATATGCATGCCTTTATTATATATATGAGTATGTATATGTTTATAGGTAGGTATACATATATATATTCTGATATGTTTATCTTTATAAATTATAATTATGTATATATTTATGTACCTAAATAAATTTATATTTATTTTTATAAATGAGAATTTATATTCCAACATGCACATTAGAATATACATTTATATTTAATAACTGCTGTTCAGTTGTAATTCTTTCATTTTATTAGATATTATTTCACACATATATACATATGTATTTATATACATATTTGCATATAAGAAAGAATTATCTGGACAGGATATTGAAAAGCAGATCTGACAATCTTTTGATGACTAATAAATGAGATTTTTTTTTTTAGGATTATACCTGTTTATTATTCAGTTGTTCAGTCATGTCCTACTCTTTGGATTCCCATAAATCAATACAAGCCAGGCCTTTCGATTCTCTTCTATCTCCCAAAATCTGTTCAAGCTCTTGTTCATTACTTCCATGTTGCTATCTATCCATTTTATTCTCTGTCCCCTTTCCTTTTTTAGCTTCAACCCTTCCCAGCATAATGGTCTTTTCTATTAATCCTTTCTTATTATTATGTGGCCAGAGTATGTAAACTTCAGTTTCAGTATTTTTCTTTCCAAAGAGTAGTCTGAATTAATTTCTTTAAGTATAGATTGATTTGATCTCCTTGCTGTTCAAAGGAATCTCAAAAGTCTTTTCTAGAACCACAATTCTTGCTTAATAGAGCCATTTGATAAAGAATGGGTACATATTAGGGGATTAACATAAACAATATTACTCTAATTATTGTATGATCTGTGTTTTTCTGGCTTCCTGCAATCTACTCATTTGAATTTTATAGTTTTGGAGCATGGCAATCACATTTAGGCTACATAAACCCTGGAATTCCTTTTATTTCTAGAAAATGTCTCTATTTCCAATATTTCTAGGCAACTTTCATTAAGTATTTAAGTATTATTCATTAAGTATTTATTAATGAAATATAACATTTTTTGTTTGTGTATTTCTTTATATTTTTCTGTTTATTCTCTCTTTCTTAGATTCTGTGTCATCTTGCCTTCTAGAGCAGTTATTTTTTTCCATCATACCCACTTACATATGCTTACAATTCTGTTTTTATTTTGCTGTAATATATTTTTTATTGTGAATTGGCTTTGTTTAGTGTTGTTTACTACATTTTGCTTATATGTCCTCTGTTTTGTTTATATTTTCTGACTACTATTTTAAACAATTTATTAAAATTTCAAGTTTTTCTTAAAGATCTTCAATTTCACTTTTTATTGCTTTCTTTTTTTTGGTTAAACCTCACTTGTTATTTTTAACATTCATTTTTATAGTTTTGAATAATTTGCCTCCTTCCCTCCTGTCAGCCCTATAGGTTAGCCCTCCTCCCCCATTGAGAATGTAATATGATACTTATTATACATGTGAAATTGTGCCAAACATATTTCTGTTAGCCATGTTACCAAAAAAGCAAGAAAAATAAAATGAAAAAAAATGCTTCAATCTGTACTCAGAATTAAAGTAGATAACATTTTTCATTGTGAATCCTTTTGAATTATCATGGATCATTATATTTATCAGAGTAGCAAGGTCTTGTTTATCACTACAATAATTCTCTTACTGTATATAGTATTATGATTCTTGTCACTTTACATCAGCTCATATGATGCTTCTTAGATTTTTTTTTGTAACCATCCTTCTAATCCTTTCTTAATTTAAGAAATTAAAAATTTCTTTTAGCACAAAGTATTCCAACTCAATGGAATTCTAACACAATGATTTGTTCAGGTGTTCCCCAATTGATGGACATCCTCTTAGTTTCCAATTTCTTGCTATTATAAATAAGTTCTGTTCTCTTTGATCTTTGATCAGTTTCTTTGATCTCTTTGGGATACAGACTTAGAAGTAGCATTGCTTTGTAAAAAGTATGCACAGTTTTATAGTTCTTTAGGTAATAGTTCCAAATTATTCTCCAGAATGGTCAGAGCAAGTCACAATTCTACCAACCCTGAATTTCTAGATTCCCACATTGCATCTAGAATATATAATTTTCCTTTTCCGTCATATTTGCTGATCTGATAGGTATGAGGTGGTACTTGAGAGTCGTTTCAATGTACATATCTGTAGTTATTATGGACTTAGTACATTTATCAGTTGGTGTCTATATATTTTTTCTATTAATAAATTTTCCAAACATCTTGAGGTTCCATATCTTTTCTAATATCTTTCTATGATTTTATTTATAGTTATTTTCATAATCATTATTTTCTGGAAATTTATATGGGCATTATTTTATGCCATAATTTCTTTTCAAAATATTTGAAATATTTCTTTGTATGCTCATTTCATTTTTGCTTTTTTTCAAAAGACACTCTCCCTGGATTAAAACCTCATCAGCAGGATGTTCCCCAAGTGTGGCTTCCTTTTATTTTTAAAGAATTTATTTATTTGTAAGGCATTTGGAGTTAAGTGACTTGCCCAGGGTCACACAATTAGTTTGTGTTAAGTATCTGAGGCTGGATTTCAACTAGGGTCCTCCTGATTCCAGTGCCAGTACTATCTACACTGTGTCATCTAGCTGCCTCTGTGTGCTCATTTCTTCAGTTGCTCTGCCTTTTTTCCCCTTGATAAATTTAATCATGATATTTTCTTTCTGTCTTTCCTGTTCTCTGGTTAGAGTAAAGTTGATATTACTTATATTTCAAATTATTTCACAACCATGGATTTACATAATCATGTAAAGGAAATGAGTTTATACATAACATCTCTTACTCAACCATCATGCTAGAATTCCCCTCTCTAGCCATTGCCACCTTCATCATGCCACTAGTTTTAATATTGAATCAAAAACGGTCTTTTATTATTACCAAACTATTTCATGTATGCATTGTTTCTATAGCTTTATTACAAATTCCTTGAGGGCAAGGACTAGGTCATTTACTTGCTTTATTTTCCCTAAGAATTTAGCCTTTTCATTTAAAAGATATACAATAAATAATTATTGAATAAATGAATAAGTGAACGTAACCAAACCAACATTGAAGGAGTAATGTGTTAGAAAATGAAATAGGTATAATATTTCTAACATTTTATATATTAAATTCTGCAATTGTGTGATTCTCAACTTGCAATACTAAGCAAAATGATGTTTCTTGGCTAATAAAAACCTCATTTAAAAATTCTCTCACTAGACTACACAGGAAAAACGAAAGCACCAACATTTTCTTTCTTTGCAATCATATTCCCTGACCCTACAATGACACTCTCTAAAAGCATACAAAAGCTTTAGATATAGTGTAATAGGATTTTAATTTAGTCTTATGTTAGATCAACTTAGGAATTTAGTAATTGCAAGGATACAGACTAATGAAGATGACTATATCTTTTTAGGTACAAGTCAATAAAAAAAAGCCCCATCATGAAATGGTATGGCATCTTAAAGTCAGTGGGAAACAATTAAGATTTCTACCAAATTAAAACATTTGTTCTTCTCTGGTTGTTTAATTTCAATGCAGTTGCTACAAGAAGTTGAGCCAAATTCCCCTTATCTTCTAAATTAAAAATTGTCTATCTGATTTTTACTATACAGCAGCTTTACAGATGAACAAAACATCCTTTAGTAAAATTATTTAATTATTAGCTAAATGTACAAAATAAAGACTATTAGAGTACAGTTTAGTGAATTTAGGGAGGATATTATCTTTTTTTTTTCTTCCCTATTAAACATGCTATGGGAAGTAGCCAAATTGTTAGTAATATTGTCTATTCTCCATGAAACTAATGGCAATGATGACATTTAATAACAAGACTTCTATTAGGAAAATCTGGTCTTTTTTTTTATTAAAAAGAAAGATATTTGAATATTATTTTTTGCCAAAATTTTGAAAAAATAACTTTAAAAAATCTAGGGAGTGGGGAGGGAAAAAACATTGTGCCTTATCTTATTTGACTCCTTAAAGCCTGAAGGTAAGTTCATGACTTGTAATGACATATGTATGCCCATAAACACGAGTGTGCCTTGGGAATAATTTATTATGTTCTATAACTTAACATACTATAAGCCATCAGCTTATAAGATTCGAATTAGTTCATTTTCTATTTTAGATATGTAAACTTTCATGGTCTGACCTCTTACTGGCAGGAATGGCCAAAGTAATTACAATTTCTGTGAATATTAATCTTTTATTTGATCAAAGACAAATGCTAAAATAATATATTCAGTACATTGACAATTAGCATGTGGGAACACATTTGTATATTGAAAAGATTCATATACTAGGCCATAGCATACTAGGTTGTCTCACTTCCTTTTACCATTTTTGACTTCTAATTATGGAGTAATGATAGATAAGGAGGATGGTCTGTATGGGAATATACACAGTGATTGGAATAAGAGTATGAGGAAGGGAAGATAGTTGATCCTGGAGAGAAAGTATTTGTCTTTATATGAGTTGGTATCAATTTTTGTCTCAATTTCATTGTTGACTAACTTAATTATTTCACAATTACATGAGGGAATTGAGTTTGTACATAACATCTCTTATTCAATCATCATGCAAAAAATATCCCCATCCTAAACATTCTACTAGTTTTTATATAGAATCCCAAGCTATCTTTTATCATTATGGACTATTTCACTTGTGCATTGTTTCTATCGCTTTTCTAAAAATGATGACCTATTCTTGTAACTTCAGTTACTTGTTTTTAAATAAGGTTAGTAAAACAAAGTTCTGAACTAGAGTGATGGTAGTATGTGAAGAAATATGGCACAGATGTGAGAGTTGTGGCTGTTTTTTATCTTAGTCTGGATTCATGATTCCACTGAAGAATTCTGAATGTGTAAATTTCCTTCACTAATAAAGACCAGCAATTATTCTGAAACAGTCATAGAGAATCATCCGGGGCACTGAGAAGTTGAGAAACTTGCCCATTTTTTTTTCAGTTGTATCTGATTCTTTATAACTCCATTTGGAATATTCTTTGTACAGATATTGGAGAGTTTCAGCATGTCATTCTCTAGATCATTTTACATGTAGGGAACTGAGGCAAACAGGATTAAGTGATTTGCCCAGGATAACCCATCTAGTAAGTATCTGAGGTCAGATTAAAATTTATGAGGATGAGTCTTTATAGTTTCAGGCCTGGGTGCTCTATCTGCTAGCTACTTAACTGCTCTAGTCACATTAAGCAAGACTTGAAATCAGGTCTAATCAATTTTGACAGTAGGTCACTATCTATTGTGTGTATTACTATCAAATATATACGTAATTATACTTTAAAATAAATTACTATAGTGTCATTTTGAAACTTACATTATGAATGTTCAAAATAATGTAATATATTATCTATATAACACATCATTCTTTTTAGACAAAATATATTGATGTGTAGTTTTGGATGCAATTATATTTTAGGTTTAAGAGAAAATCTCTATTTGTTGTGCCAATATATGAGAGAATTCTGATCTTTAGTCCTGAAATGTCAGAGAATATCTATGTACTCTAGAAAGCTATAAAGTGTGTCCCATATTTCATTGTTTGGTATTCTGAAATACACAGTAGAATGTGAATCACACTATATTGATCAAGCCCTGATGTGTTGTCATAAGGACACTGACAAACTGTTGTTAACACAATGAGGTATAAATTAATATGACACCATTTTCACACTAGACTCTTAAAGCATAATACATGTTCTCCACAGGAACAAGATAAAAGTCTCCCATTTAGGTGTCCTTACTTTCAGTGTGAAATTCTAGTTACTGGTAAGCTCATGACTCAAGAAATCTGCCCTTGATTTTAGGATTCAGTATTTAGTATTTGAGTATGATGTCAGTGTGACCCAGAGCAGAAAGATTGTAAGAAACCCATTATTTTCTTAGTTGTGGAAAAACACTTGATATGGGACTTGCTAATCATTTTTAAAATTAGTTAACTAATTCCCGTATTTGTGTTCTGATAAAAACATATTGTATTAGAAAAAATTATTTCTAAGATGTTTATGAAAAAAATTATGAGTGAAATGATCAGGAATAGGTTGCTGCATTTATAACATGCAAATTATTTTTACATGTTTCCTGTTAAAGATTCCATGCATTTACCTTCACTTGTAGTTTTAGTCAACATTCAGAGCTGATGGTGTTTGCCTGCTGTGGCAGAACCAATAAACAATTAATACACTTAAATTAGCATGTCCCATTCTTCCAAGTTGTTGCACTAATCTCCAAATGTTCATATTGATTTAATTACCTCTCTCATTCTACAGCCAGGGTCATAGAAACCTCTGGATTTCTGCTTTAATGGTATGGGATTTTATGGTCCTTTCTATCTTGGATAGTGTATATTTATTCATGCATAGAATAGCTTGTGACCTGGCATACCATTATTTCCACCTATATTTGGTTTAAAATGGAAATTTAGAGCACTTCCTTTGGGTATTTGTAACTTTATGATAGGTTTAGAGAATGGATGGTTTTGAATTTTGTTATATAATTTGGTTTTAGTTGTATCAAATTGAGTGTTAGCCCTTCATCTTGAGATCTGATTTGAGAGCTTCTAGAAGAGTTTTTAAAGCCAACTGGATAATCATTACAAAATGTATGAAAGGAAATAATCTCCATCATAAAGGAAACAGTTAAGGTTACCTCATGGCCTTGGAAAGCAGATAGTTGCTATCTTGTAAAACGGTAAAAACTCTCTGGGCTTTGATATATGCTAGAAAAACCCTCCTATGCTGGTGTATGAAAGAAAAAGAATTGTCTGCCATAGAACAGTAGTAAATGATGAAGAAGTTAGGTCAAGAAATCTTTAGGAAAGAAAGCAAGAAATATGTTCAATTCTACAAAAATTAGATATTTCTTAGCTAAAGAATACATTTCTGGGTAGTAAAAGATTCTTTCAAGGTGCAAAGATATATAAATTGAACACAAAGCAACAGAGAGACACATGAAAAAATTTGGGGAGAACAGGAGTAAAAGCTATTATCACAGGAAAGTAGTACACAAAAAAGAAAATGGGTCAATAATATGCTGACATGGATTAGCTTGTTTTCTGGAAGAGACTTTTTCTGGTCATCTGTTACTGATTCAGTCTCTCTAACATTACCTCCTATTTGTGTTGTATGTATCTTGTACGTTTATGGTCATTTGCATGTTGTCTCCCCCCATCAGATTATAACCTCCATGAGGACAGGTAATTTTTTTCTTTTTCCCTGAGGCAATTGGAGTTAAATGACTTGTCCAGGGTCACACAGCTAGGAAGCTGGCCCTTAGGTTATGTGTTTTTAATCTTATTTTATATCCCCAGAGTTTAGGACAGTGTTTAGCATTTTTAACTAACTAATTCTTGGAGCAGCTAGTGCATAGAGCACCAGCCCTGAAGTCAGGAGGACCTGAGTTCAAATGTGGCCTCAGACACTTAAAACTTCCTACTTGTGTGACCCTGGGCAAGTCACTTCACCCAATTGCGCTCCCCCTCAAAAAAAAAAAAATTAATGCTTATAAAATGAATGACAGCTTCAGTCCTTCACTGGTATCCTTGAGAATAATGGATTGTAATATATATAACTGAAGGGGATTGCTAAATTTATGAGGTCACAGATTTATTTGAATATTCAAATATAAAGATGAAATGAATTTTGAAGGTAGTAAATTACGTTTATACAATGAGGAAACATTATCTGCTTTGGATCCCACAAAGTGGTTGGAACTATACCGTCTTATCGTGAATGGCTTGTTAGATCCTTCCCCTCAAATTCCCTGCCTTTCGAGTGCCTGAGTAAAATCACTTTTCTTCATTCCTTTCCATATTCTATAAAAAATTCCAAAACCTCAGCCTAAAAACCAATAAACCAAATAAATAAACTTTGTAACAAATAATGTACTCCATTGATCCACTATTCTATTTCTTAGCCATAACTATATTGTTTTGGTGATTCTTGCTTTTGGGGGGGGTCTCCTAAAATATTATGCTGTCTACAGTGATTTTTTAAAATAGAGTTCCTCTTTTTATAATTTGTTTCTGAGTTTTGTTGGTAGTATTTATAAATATTGTTGAATTCTATGAATTTATTTACATTGTACAAACTTGCTAAAGTTATTAAGTTTTTTGAACTTATTTTAGTTAATTCTTTAAGATTCTCTAACTCTAGCAAATAGTGATTTCTTTTTTTTGTCTTTTTTCTATGGTTAAAATTTCTAATACAGTATTGAATAAAAGTGATGATAAATGTACATACTTCACTCTATGCCAATAGAAATTTAACTTCTTATATTCTGCCCTTGGACTCTCAGTTCTGATGGGTGAGTTTTCACTTTTTCTTTTCTGGAAGTTTTCTGTTTTATCCCCATTACTTTTAGTTTTAGATTGATACTCTTTATCATTTAAAGAAAGGCTTTACTTATTCCTATGCTTTCTGGTTTGATAATAGGAGTGAGTGTTTTATTTTTGCTTAATTCTTTGTTTAATCAATTTTTGTTATTTTTCTTATAAGTATGGTTAATTGTACTGGCCATTTTACTAATATTGAACCAGGTCTACATTCCTGGAATAAATTCTAGCTGGTCACAGGGCATATCTTTACGATAGATTGCTGTAAACTCTTACTAGTTATTTTTTAATTTAAATATTTTGCCTCAATATTTGCTAGAGAAAAAATATTTATTAGGGAAATTGGTCTGTGTTTTCTTTTTCTGTTTTTGCTCTCCCTTGTTTGGGCATCAGAACCACATTTATTTCATAAGAAGAATTTAATAAAATATTTTCTTCTTTAAAAATGGTTTATATAGCATTAGGTTTACATAATGTATAGGACTGATCATTTTTAAATGTTTGATAGAATTCACTTACAAATCCATCTGTTCTGAGAACTTTTTTCTTAGGAGACATATTAATGAAATGTTCAAAATTTTTCTTTAATATAGGATTATGTAAGTATTCTACTTTCTTTTCTGTTAAACTGGGCAATATGCATTTTTATAAATATTCTTCAATTTCACTTAGATTGTCAGTTTTACTGCCATATAATTAGTTAAAATTATTTTGGGGTTTTAATTTCATCTTTATAGGTAGTGCAATTACCTTTTTCATTTTTTGATATTAACAATTTGACTTTTTTTCAAAAATCAAATTAACTTATGTTTAATCGATTTTTCCCCATAAAATCAGCTCCCAGTTTTATTTTTTAATTCAATAGTTTTTTAACTTTATTTTTTCACTTCTTTGATTTTAAAGATTTTTATTTGGGTCTTTAGTTGGGAATTCTTAATATATTCTTTTTTCTAGTTTTTATATTGCATTCCAATTTATCAATTTGTTCTTTTTCTCTTTTACTGGTGTATATGTTTAGAGAAATAAATTCTTTCCTAAGTACTACTTTGGCTGTATCCCACAAAGTTTATCTTCCATGAGTTTTTGTTCTTTTTTTCAAAAGAAAATCCATTATAGTGACTTTGGTTTTGGGGGGAAATGTGGAGAGGAGGAAAACAATTATATAGTTAATAGCTATAAGAGAAGCTTATTTTAAAAAATACTCTTGGAATGTTTGAAATATTTTATATTTATGAAGGAAAAAAACCTTTCTTTTTTGAATAATGGTAATGCCAAAATTCCAATACCTTACTAGAAATCAATCAACTATGTAGATTATGGTTGTGATGTGCCATATCCTGTTGCTGTGTGTTTTCAGGGATGCAAAAGAAGAAACTTTCATGATCTCTATATTTGAGGAATTTGTAATCTAGGTGAACGGAGAAAAGTGCCATTGGAGACCAAATGAGATATCAGTTAAGATATAAAATGATATGTTATGCAACACTCTGTAAACCTTAAAGTTCAATATAAAGACTATTATTAATAAAATACAAAATGGTCATTCTAATAATAAGTGAATAATAAAAAAGGGAGAAATGAGTCTAGGTTGTAATAGTTGGTCATTTTCATCTCAAATACTCATTCATCTAGGAGCAGAAAAGAAGAAACACGATAGGGAGAGGAGAAATGCATTCAAGACTTCAGGTTGTCTCAAATAGAGCCAGCTTTATAGCAATCCTTACCTCATTTGCCACTAGGGAAGAGAGAGAGATTGAGTATATATCTGGGAGGATTTGTATAATTCTCAGTTATATCATCCAGAAATAGACTTTCCAGATCCTCCACTTGGGTTAGCAGCAGGCATAATCCTTGTTAAATATTCAAGGTAGATGGAGAGTACAAGGAAGATGGATATAGAACAGAAGGCACTATCTGCTAGAGAAAGTGGGAAATACATAACTATATCTTGCAGTGCTTGACCTGAGTCTTAAAAGAAGCTCTGAATTCTAGAAAGCACAAGTTAGGAGAGAGAGAATTCTAGATGTGGCAAGCTGAGTGCCAGTGCAAAAAGCACAGCGATGTATAGGAAACAGAAGGCAGGACCCTGTGGTTCAACAACAGCAGACAAGAAGAGGAGAAATGGAAAAAAAAAAAAAAAAAAGGAAGGACAGATCTTCATGTGCCAAAAAATGGAGGTTATAGTTCATTTTAGAGCTGATAGGGATCCACTGGAATAGGAATATTGACAAGCTTTGTTCTTCAAAAAATAAAGGAAACAGTAAGGAATTTTATATTCTGGATCTTATTCTCACCTAACATGAAGAACTAATTAGTTCCTTGGATGGAAATAATGTGGATGTTGGTTGGAAGTAAATAATTCTGAGAGTTTTTTAATCAACAAGGAGAGACTAGCTGGTCATAGTGTGACATACAGCTTGAATCTTTGGTGAATGCTTTTAAACACTCAGAGGGAGCTTAGATTCACCTCCATGATGTCTGGTTCTCTTCAAGAATGAAGGACAAACAATATCTGCTGTGAGTAAAGCTGGCCTACGGACTGGGACTGGTCATTGGGAAGACTCTTTCCCTCTCTTCCTCCTTCTTCCCTCCCTCCCTCCACACCTCCTTTTCTCCCTCCTTCAAATTGAATGTAAATTCATTTCTGCTTTGGCCAGATACCCTGAGAGTTTTCTCCTCACAGATTGATTTATTTATCTAGATTTTTTGTTTTCTTTTTGTTTCTGACTGAGGTTAAAGCAGAGATTTTTTGTCTCAATTGCTACCTAGGCTTTATCACTGAATGGGTGCAGCCTCAGTCTAACTGAGACCTATTAAAAGTCTTAATTTAAAAAGACCATGGCCTCCCATTGCCTTCAGCACCATCTCCACTTGTCCTGATTTTTTATAATATAATAATATAGAAGCTTGGTCTGCTTCCATAAAATATGTAAAGGATACTCAAGTCAAGATGGCAGAGAAAAGGCAGGTGGTCAAAGAAATAGGAAGAATATCAGTAAAGAACCAATAGTGATTTTTATTATTTTACACTTTTAGATTTATAAAGTCAGCCTTAGATATGCCAATGGTTCCCTATTGGCATTATGCCTGTAATTCAGATAGTTACTGCCAGGACAAAGATACTGCTAGAATAACAGCATAATCCAAATGATTAGGATTATGATAAGTATGGATAACTGACCACATTATTCTGGTGATTTAAATTTATCTGTGATGAGTTCTCAGAAATTATACTATTATGGACATTACCAATCCAAATTCCCTTTTTAGATGAGGCTGAGATTGGTAGCTACTGACATGCATTGCTAACAATTAGAAAAATCTGTGAAAAGAACTTGATTGTTTTCCAGTCTCTAAGAGAAAAATGTCCAAGCCAGTCTCACATCACACTAGCCACTAATTGACATTTGGCATTCTTTCATAGAGAGAAGTGTAAAAAGCAGCAGTGTCAAGGATGGAGGTCTTTTTGGTTTCATTAGTTTCATTGCATTCCTATGGATTGCTTCAAAATGTCCAACACAACTTGAGAAACTGATAGATCTGACAGAAGTAGTGTTCTTTATAGGGAAATTAGAAACCTGAATGTCTTTCGCAACCATCAAATTGTTTTGTTGCAAATGAATCTTCTCATTTTGAGGATTATCACAAGATAGGTAACAAAACACAAGCACAATTCATCCCATCCTGTAGGCTTAAATAGAAGCATAGAATCATGGTATGACTTTATCATTTTAAAAGATTATAGATACCTGAATGCCTTTAATCCTTATATCAGTCAAAGACTGTGGCTTTTTCCATAGGAATCTAGCATTATGAAGCCACTACACCAGACCAGGGTCATGGTGGACTATACATGTACTGATATTTAAAAATCTATGTACTAATTAAATATATCACTGCAAAAAGAATAGTCATAAGAATTCATGTTAAGTAGAAATATAGGTTTTCTTGCTAATGACTGATCATCATGACCCGAATTAAAGTGCCTTTTATTTTTTTTAAGGGGTCAGTGTATTATCTTTTGTAGTTTTCCCCCAGAAAAAAAAAAGTTCTGAATGTTGCGATTTAGCCCTGTAACTGTGGTTGGGGAAATTGTGGGAGCCCTATATTGAAACATTAATAATTCCTTCTACTCTGCTCCTTGGAATATTTCTATTAAGGGAACTGAGGACATTAAAACTGTCAATGAAAACTATGGTTCACAGGAAATTTTTCTTAAGACTTCCTGATATATTGAAGACATTTTTCCAGAAAAGTGCTGTGGGTTACAACAATGGAAAAGATTGGCCCTATCTTCAAGGTATTTATAATATTACCCTGTAGAGAAGTGCTTAGGGACATCTAAAAGACTCAATTCTGGTCCCAGAGTCAACTATTTAATAGCTGTGGAAATCCGAATGAGTCATAGACCTGTCTGAAGTCAGATGGACTCCTCTGTCAAATGGGCATAATAATAACTAACTTGCCTAGTTCTCAGATGGTTATATTGACATATGTGGAAGTTGTTGAATACTGCAAAATACTTTACTAATGTTAAGATGTTGAGGTGATTCCCTTTCACATAACAGGATAAGATAACTAGATGATTTCACTGGACATTTGAGCAATCCGATTAAAAGAAAGAGAAAGTACAAAATTCTGCTTGTATTTCTTGTAGAGTTACACTTCTGCTTTGTTTTTACCTCTTGAACATCTCTTGGCACATGCTATTTTTTTTTTTATTGTTAAATAATAAAGTGTATTGACATTCCAGACTCAGGCCCTGATTTGGCCTGGTCCATGGCCATTTTTAGCCATGGCCATGGCCAGGTCCTATACCCTCCTGTGCTCTTGGGTAGTAAACAGATCCTTTTCTGTCCCTACTTCCCTGAATAACCAGCTATTGACTTTTACCTCCTTTGGGTTATCTGTGCTAAGAGTACTTGGGAACAGGGGATCTTTAGTATCTGCAGAGCCTATGGTCTTCTGGCCCTATGAAGTCTTCACAAGCAGGGTGCTAGGATCTTTCCTCTTCTTTGGGAGGGCCATGATCATACCTTGCTGTGGATTTTAGGACTGTTTGTGCAAATTCAGGCTTTGTTTCTCTTTAATATCTAGAATAAAATACTTCCCAATACTGCTTTCTTGATTATTCTATCTGCCAACCCCCCCCCCTTTTTTTTTTTTGCTGGATCTTCCATGCTCTTTCATCCTGTCAGCTTGATCAGAAATTCTCCATAAGGATCTTTTAGGGTAAAAATTTCTATTTTGTTACTCTTTTGTTTGCAGATTTTAAAGAATATAAAAATAATAACATGCCTCCAAGCTAGACTTTAGAGTCAGAGTCCTTTCTTTAAATAAATGTTTTCCTTAATCTAAAAGAAAATTTCAACATCAACTTCAACATACATTTCTCTGATATAATCACAGAAATTAATTTAGCAGGTTGTTAACTTTGGTCTAAAGTGAATTGCTATTTTTAAATATCCTTTTAATTTTCTTTTGGTTTCATTAGCTTAAAATGACATAATATTAAGTTTACAGAACTCTTATCTCAAAGTAACCCCGAGGAGGGCAGTGTTCCTAATGAATATATACATTTTACAATGAGGAAAGACTCAGGAAGGGAAATTACTTTACTCAAAGTTGCCCAAATCATATCCAGGACTCAAATCCAAATCTCCTAAGACTGGGGAATTTTTTTATTATATGTCATAACTAAGGTGGATAGAAGTCTCAAAAATGTACATTTTAAGATTTCACTAGCTTTCTAGGGTCTGCCAATATTCCATCAATTGCTGGATTATAAATGCCTTCTTCTACCTTACTTATCCTACAGAGTTTCTATGAATTTTGGCTGTTATAATACCTAATGTGGTTTAACTTAAGAAACAAAGTTGCTGAAGGAATACCTAACTTTTTGCCATTACTTTTCCGCATTATATAGTCAATTTTGAAATATATATGTATTCATTCCTTACCATTGGCAAAGATAGTATTTGCATCCATTTTAAAGCTGAATTAGCACAAGATAGATGTGATAAATTTGATTTTACTCAGTGATTTGGGTTTGGGATGACATTCTGGTTCAAGGCCCATTGACAGTTGCCTTTCTTTTCTGATTTTTCTACTAATATCATTTCTCAACTTTTAATAGCCTTTATTTGACCTCATATTGTAATTATTGTGTCCCTGAAGTACCTATTCTTCTTCTAGCCTTGAGGAGGCTTGTTCTCCTTCAAAGCATTATGCACCAACCACTTCAGTATTCTAGTGTCATCCATTTTTTTTCCCATTATCAGACCAGCTGAGTTGAATTGCACTGTGTATGCTTTCAATGTCTGTGGATTGATTATACTCTAGAATCTCATTATTGAACATTTTGTACTGCCATTAGTCGTTAAGTATGGCATGTAGGTGTTACTGATAAAACTTGTCTAGAAGATGAATATAACTTATAAAGATACTACTGACATAGTGATAGCATTTTTTCCCCGATTCTACCAAACCCTTTGCATAAAAAATATAAAAGGAATTTGTTTTGTGGAGAATTTATCTTCTGTTAACTGAAGACTTCCTGGGTATGAAACAAAACAAAGATTGATAATCACACTTTAGAAGTTTCCACAATCAGAAAGTGAAACATATAATACAAGAATATTCCCAGAGTATACAGATATTATGACACACGAGCTGCTTTTAAGTTGACTGAGAGTTTTGGTCGTAATTGTTGTTTTATGCTTTTTTGTCATGTTTTAAAAATGTGACATGAATATTGTTGGGGGGAGAAAGCATTTGCCTGGCTTGCCTTAGAAGTAGTACACTTGCCTATTTACTCAGGCCTGTTAGCAATTCTAGGCTGTCATCCATCAGAAAGAAGGACTGATGACAATTTATTAATTTCACACCTCTATAGCTTCACTGGAGGACAGTGGTCTGGTTAATTTTGCTACTCCTGAGATTCATTTTTCAGTAAGTTAATTTCTCAGTTATTTACCCTGTTATCTATATAATAATAAATAACATTATTTTAGATAGTTAAAAAAAATTCAGTTACCTTTGAAATAGTGACTCTGGCCTGAAAGCATCTGCTGTCTCATTTAATTTTCTTTGCCATTCCTTGATGCAAACTTATAAACAGATCAAAAGTAAATAATATAGATTTTTCCAAATTGAAGTGAAATGTTTTATAAATGAATTATTTCTATTTCTTTCTCTTAATATTTTCTGAACTTTTTGGTGAACATATTTAAGTAGACCTGCATTCTCAGTGAGTCACATCTCAACCTATCCTGCCCACTCTGGGAGAATCATTTCAGTGTTATACCATTTGTTTGTTTCAAGGCATCCATCCAGCATTCTGGGGCTTTCTTCATTTTTTTCCCTAACACCATGAGGATAACAGCAGGAGTACCCAGTATATCCAGGTTATTTCTGTCCCTTTTCACTGGGCCAAACCTTCTTTTTATTTTTCATACCTTAATTGCATAATTCTATTGCATACCCAAAGGCACACAATAAATGTCATTTCATGGGAAATATAATTTCATGAGAAATTCAGCCATCTAATATTTCAATGTCTATTTGCAAAAAGACCACTAGGAAAATCATTATAGCCTATACACCAATACCCTATAGCAGAGGATGAGGAGGCAGGTGCAATTCTGTAAAAAACTAGATAAGACCTTCCCTCCTCCCTTCCACATACCAAATTAAATAAGTATATAATTTATTCTTGGTGACTGCATTACAATAGCCAAGGATGACTGAAAAACTATATTGTAATACACTGATCAGGAAAAATGAATTGAGAACCAAAAGCCACACACACACACACACACACACACACACACACACAGTGCATATATTATATATTTATATATATATATATATATACATACTCACACACACATATATATACTTAAAGAATTAATTATATGTAATTTTAATTATATATATTACATATAAATATGTGTATATGTATGTATGATGGATTAAATGGTAATTTAATCATGGTAATTAATAACAGCATAAAATGAATTCATTATATATATTTCCACAGGTAGACAAACCATGTCATGAGCTCCCTCCTTCTTCCTATTTTATATCTCAAAACACATTAACACCAATCCCTATTTTTTGCTCCTTTTCTTCTTTTTTCTGATGAAACAGTTTTTATTCTTCTCACTAAGCCCACCTTCTATCTCTATTCATCTACTCTAGTATTTTGTCCTGGCTGTTATCCCTTCCCCCAATTCTAATCTTCTATTTTTCTTTTTCTACTGTTCCCTTCCTTCTTGTTTTCAAGCACACAAGGGACTCGTCTAACCTTAGAATCCTTCAATTGGCTCCCAACTGTCATTCTATATCCCTCTTCCAAAGTCAAACAAGAAGAATGGTAGAAAGAGTTGAAAAACCTTATATGTCTTACTTATGCTTTTTCTCCTTTCATTCATTTCTTAGTTTTCTTTGATATGACTTCCATAACTCATTAGTCAACTAATTTTCAAGGTTACCACTTGTTTTTCAATTACCAGAATCAACAGCTTTTTCTTAAATCTCAACTTACTTGACTTATCTGTAGCACATACTGTCTTTTCTGAGTTTTTGTGACACTGAACTCTCTAGATTTTAGAATCCTTTGCTACCATCCTCTACATAGGATTTCAGTTTTCCCTTAGTTGATAGCATCTGTCTATTCTTCTCCCTGAAAGTATTTTAATTTGCTTTGTAGTTTTTTGATATATATACTTTTTTTCCCCAGGATCAGCTTCTTGGAGGCAATAACTATTTCATTTTTTTTCAAATTTTGTGTCTTTAGTACCTAGCTTGGAGCTTAACACATAATGAGTGCTCAGTGAATATCTGCTTGCTTGTTGACTGATTGAGGTGATGTAGAGGTCATTCCTGAATCAGCTAGCTTTGTATAGTCAGGCCATCAACTTATTGGAGGAAAGATTAAATTAGTCTAAAGGTAGAAAGAATATAGATGAGGGAAAAATGTGATGGCAGGACTCAGTCCTGATCTGTTCATCTGTGTTTGGCAGAAAGAAAGCTAACTCTTGATTTAACACCATAGTACAATTGAGTATCTGGGTTACACTAGATAGTTCATTTAAATTCCTCTTCTACCCTCAAAGTCTCAAATATTACTTAAACCACAAACATTTGAGATTCATACAGTTTACAGATGAAGAAATTGGATAAAGGACAGAAGAAAAATAGGCAATGATATTTTAATAGAAAATTTTACCTGATGTAAGTCAGTTGTCACAATAAAGAAATCAAAATACCCCCCTAAACTCTATTGCCAAACAGAAATAGCAGACCACTAAAAGCATCATAACTTCAGATTAGAAACTTATTTTTGGTGAACATACTGTGGCATAAATATCATAGAATCAGTTTGATTTCATACCATGGAAAAATATATTTCATTTTATTTAAATAATGTGTCTCAAACTCACAATATAAATGATGATTTTTTCACTTGTATTTCAGATTTGTTAAGGAGCCCTGTTATACTTAAAAGTTATGCTGGAGTCTTTTGCAAAACGAAGCCTACTGTATATGTATTCAGTTTTTTTAAAGTGGAGTAAATTGGTAATCTTTTTTCTTTTTTTTTTTTTTTTGGTGATACCAATTTTGTAAACAACTTGGAAAAACCTGTCATATTCAAACAATTCTTTATAAACCATGATTGCAATTTCTTAAATATTCGTAGGGTCAAATGAGAAGCATTACAATTTAGTTGTTTCTTAATTATGTCAGGGATTGATAATATAACTATATTTTAATCTCTTAAGATTTTAATTCTTCAAGATTTGCAAATTTCTGGAAAGAGGCTGATTATGGCCACTAGATGACATATAGTACAAAGAGCAATGGGAATTAGGGAGACTCATTTTCCTGAGTTCAAATCAGGATCACCTGGGAGATCCTGTTTGGATTAGTTTATTCATTTGTAAAATAAGGGGAAGAAGGAACTGGCAAACTGCTCAGGTATCTCTGCCAAGAAAAGCCCAGGTAAGGTCATTGAGAGTGATGCAAGTGAAAAAAATGACTGAACAATAAAGGAAACAATTGATAATTTGATCTCTTATTTGACATCTCAGTCTTTTGAATGACACCTCAATGTTTATCTATTCATTTTTAAGTTAATTTGTACAGATAGAGGGACTTTCTTCTAAAATGATGTAGACTACTAGAACAAATTTTTCATAAGCCAATATCTAAAAACTTGAGAACAACCTACTTAAGAAATACTTTCTCTTGCTAACTATTTTGATCAGCAATTGTAGGATTATATACCTATTTCATTTCTAGTTCATTGTTTCCTTAATAAATATTCTTGATATTATTCCATAAAACAAGAACTTTTGTGTTTCTGGTTAAGTAAAGTTTCTATAAGAAGCCAAAAGTAAAATTATTTTTTGAGTTTTAAGTGAATTTGAACATGCCAGAATGAATTTGATTTCACAGTAGTGCTTGAATATATCAGTCAATGAAGAGCTGACCTTTCCTTAAAGAACTGATAGGAGGTTATTATATAATTATAAATATATTTAAATAGTAATGGAGATTTTGATTACCAACCCAAATAATAGTAATCACGGTCTCAAGAAATATACAAGTCAGCTCTAAAAAGAAAATTTTCTCTTAGCAGTCAAATAAAGGGCATTTTAGAGGCTTTCAAAGATTAGTCTAAATGTTAAGGTTCTTTTTTTTAAATTCCACTATTCTCCAAAGGTGATCTAGAGGAAACTATGCTATACTAATAATCTATTTTTAGAACTTTGAGGATACATATTTTAATTTGGTTGTTGAAGGAACTGAAAGAAATATTCACTAATATATGTTAGGATCCCAATAAGAATGTATTTCTAGGTCTCTTACTGGTTAAACATGGTCTCAGAAACTAGACTAAATCACCCATTCAAGTCACTTTGTCTTTTTAAGCTTCAGTTTCTTCATTTGTATAATGGGAATAATAATAACACCTATCTACCAATGTTGTTGAATGGAAAAAATGAGGTAATATATATATACATATATATAAAGTGCTTTGCAAAACTTAAAGTGCTATATGTTAGCTACTTATATTCTAAAAGAGAAAGTCAGAATTTGAAGTTGCTAAATCAAATGATGTTATGGTATTATGTCAACAAAAAGATTTAATCATTATTAACAATGTTTGAATAACTTAATTCAATATCCTTTACTACTAATTTTTATATCTTGTCATATTTGAGATGCTCCATTTTTAAATAAAGTCCTTTTTCTGTTTCTTTCATTTCTTCATTCCTATCTAGCCTGGTTTTCACTTTGTCATTTTACCTATCCTAATCTCCCAGTCCAGTGGGTTTCTCATGTTTTGACTTTCATCCTTATTTAGCATAGAATATTTCAACCTTTCCAGTGTTTCCATTGCTATACTATAGTTAATCTTCCCCTTGACCTGCCATGTCTATCTTTCCAGAATTTAAAAGTGGATTAATCAATTGTGCTTATTAGAGTCCACTCTATTCATCCTGCTTAACTTCAAAGGCATTCCTCACTGTTACTATTTTATTCATCTTCTGTCTACTCTCCATTTAATTCACTTTTGGCAAATGACCTGTCTTCCAAAATTCCCGAGATGAAAATCTTACTACTGGAATGAGTTATAATTTCTTTCTCCTTTATCTTAAACTTTTACATAACTTCATACAACCTTTATTCGTTCCCATCTAATTTACCCTTTCTATGGATGGCTTACCTCATCAATTTTGCTTTTCATGATAGTTCCCCTAACTTTTACCATTATTATCCTTTCTCTGTATTATCTAGTTTGTCCCTTTAGACACTTTCTTCCTCTTGATTACAAGACTACTCAAAAGAAACTCCCTTAGACCTTGACACTTCCTTGAACCACTTCTCTAGTGCTCCTTCATTTTATTGACAAATTTCTGAAAAGAATAGCTATATAGTTACTTATCCAGTTCTTCACCCACCTACATTGGCCATAGCTCATTGACATCTTACTAGTTTCCCAACTATTCTACTGAAACTGCTTTATTAGAAGTTGCCTGTTGGCTTTTATGAATACTTATCTTCTCTGACCCTATTGAGACTCATTACCATTATACACTCCACCTAGCTCTCAACTTCAGTGACTCCACAATATATTACTTCTCTCTCTGTTTGTCTGACTATTCCTTCTGTGTCCTATTTTGAGATTCTCTTCCTTTTTCTCACCCTTAAGTATGAATAGATCTATTACTCAAATGTGCATTTGCTTTCTTGTTTTGCTTTTTACTGTTTTCCTCTTCTTTCTGTTAGTTCTATCCCTTGGATATCTCATTTTATCATAGTACATCAGTATATTATTTGGCATTTGATGAGTCACAAAAGCATAGCATGAGCCCTGATTTTTATTGTGCACTTAAACTGCTTTCTGGGCATGCCTTGGAAACTATATTGATATCTGAAACCCAACACATCTAGAACAAATTATCACCTTCTTAAATTTCTTCTTCTTCACACTTTATTTTTGATAATGATATCACCTTTTCCCCTGACACAGTGGTTTGGAAGTTTAGAATTTTTTTTGTATTCTTGTTCCCTTGTTCTATATTCAGTCAGTTATCATTTCTTGTTTATTCTACCTCCAAGGTAATTCTTTTCATTATCTCTTTCTCTCTTACCATTCCTATTAACTCACTTTCAATCCTAATATCTGTTTTACCTGAAATACTATATTATCTTTCCACTTGGACTCCCACTATCATTTCCCCCCATTTCAGATCATTATGCACACAGCTTCCAGGAAAATAATACTCATTTTCCACCTTAATGACTTCATTTCTTCCATTCCTTCTGCCAAAATTTCCTACCTCCTGCCTATTCCCATAACTCAAAGGTAACATTGTTCACTTTCTGTCTTAAAATGAGTATTACCTGCTCTTCTATTGGTAATTTTGTGCAGTGATATAGTATTTGGAATATAAGTTCTTAAAGAGCCTATTCATTAGGCTCTGTGGAACCTAACTTCAAGAATGCATCTCTTGAAATTACTTTGTTTTTCTTTATATATACTTTATAGCATGGTACAACGGAAAGATCACTTCTGGAATGAAAGGACTGAAAAGAGGGATTCCTCTTGGGATATTTATTATCTGTATAATCTTGGGCTAGTTAATTAATATATGTATGTTCCTTAGTTTCTTTGTCTGAAAAAATGGAAGGGTTGGATTTCATAACTCCTGACACTCCTTCCACCATGAGTTCCATGATCTTATGATCTATGCCTTTGTCATATTTCCCCAGTAGAATATATGTTTCTTGAGATCAAAGTCTTTAACTTAATATTCTCAGTTTATGGGATGGTATCTTCCACATAAATAGACATATAAGAAATGTTTATTATTTAAATGAATTGGAGGTAAACATATAAATCTTTTTTTTCAAAGTCAGATAAAATTAATTTGTATACAAAATTGATGTTTTACTCCTATACTTCTTTTAATTCAATAATCATTTATTTAAATACTACATTCAATAGCCACATGAAATATAATATTCTGTTTATGCTGTTTTGTGGGAATGAGGAGATAAAAATAGAAGTACATAAATGTATAGAGTAGTATATAAAGATGAGTTTAATACTGGGTAGGGAGTAAGAGGATCAAAAAGAACTCATTTTGAAATTGTTTTCAGTACTGTAGTTATTAATTTAAATATTTTCTATAGTATCAGATCTTAGTTGTGTAGGGTTTACTGTCAACAAGATTAATGAGAACCAAATGTGGTGAAAAAAACAGATTTTCCTATACTAAAAACTAAGGAGTCTGATTTGAGTGGGTGGGAGGTGGGCTCATAAATTGGCTATGACAACACTATTTCTCACTTCTTCCTTTTTTTTTTTTGAATGAGTAAAAAATCATTTATGTAAGGTCATTATTGAGATGTATTTATATAAATATTTCTACATATGTATGTTTGCATATATATGCATATATGAAAAATAAATAGATTGTATTCTTCCAAATTACTTTATCCTTTACATGCTTACTTTCATTTCCTTTTCCTAATAGTAGCATCATATAAGTTCTTTCATGGAAATTAGGTAGAAGGTAGAAGGTAGAAGAATATAAAATTCAATTTTCTAAAAAAATAAATCCTTCTAAACATAGGTACAAAGTTTTTAGTGAGTGATGCAATAGAATGTGGACCTAGAGTTAGTAAGATCTGAATTCAAATTTGGCCTCATACACTGAATAGTAGTGTCAATCTAGGCAGATTGCTTAATCTTAGTCTGCTTTAGTTTCTTCAGGTGTAAAAATGAGGAAAATAATAACCTGTTTTTATGAATATACAATGACTTAGTCAAAAATCACATGCTATTATATTAAAAATAATACATTAGAATCCATTTGCTTTGAACAGAGGATGCTGAAGAAAGACTGAACAAAAAGCATTTACTAAAATACTCTTTTGGCAGGATTAGCACTCTGGAATATAGGCATACAAATGCAAGATTTGCTAATCTGTGTAAAAATTGCTGTGTGACTAAACTAAATTTGGAAATAGGGCTAAGCTTTTAAATTTGTAATATTTTTTCACGAAGTTTTGTGGCATAATTTTGAATTAGAATTCTATTAAGTTGAATAAAGTCTTCAATTTTCCCTGCTAGATGTTTATCCATTCAATGAACTCATAGATTCACTTCTTGCTTTTGACTTATTTTTGGTTTATTTTTCTGGGCATGTGACTTCTAAGTGACCATTGACTGTATGTTACAGGTAGATTGCCCATCTGCAGTGGGAGAGAGAATTTCTATACCAGGAATTTCTTAAACAATGAAATCATAAGACTAAACCTTCCAACCCTCCCTAACAATATCTCCCCAAAATTAACCTAATGTATGTGAATATGTAGGTATGTATGAAGATTGTGCATGTCATTTTAGTTGCTAATATTAAATATAAGAAAATGTAGTAGTTTACCATTGCACATTTCTTATGAATGCATGAATGAATGCATACATAAATCAATGAATGATACATGAGCTGAATGTATATAAAATAATATACTAACCACCAGCAATACAAACAAAAAATTAAAAAGGTTTTTGCTCTCAAAGATCTCACATTCTAATCCAGAGAGGGTCCCAGAAAGAAGACTTTTGCTCCAGGATAGGTGAAAAGTCCCATTAGTCCTTGAGGCATGGTACCATGTCAAATAGTAAGGTATATTCTTACACTAAGAAAAACTTATCAGCTTCCGATTGTCACCATTTTATAGCATAGGAACTTTGGTGGGGAGAATACTGTTTCTTTGGTCTTCAGTAGCTATGGCTACAAGCCTTCAGGAAAAATTGACAAGTTACACCTTCATCGGGCTTGTTCTTTTTAACAACAATGAATAATTGCTGAAACTAGACTGGAAACAGTTTTGGTGGTCTGGCAGATACTGTTATTCTTGTGGTTCTTTGATAAAGGGATCTCAGTTTTCTATATAAGGCAGAGGGGGGAGGTAGAGAGATATAGGTAATGATGGTGTTTGACATTTTTTCTTTGTATTTCTATTTGGGACATATTCCCAGCGTACTACTACTTCCTAAGCTATTTTAAGAGTATCTCAATATCATGCTACATACATATTGTACTTATATTAGCATTGAGGTTCAAAAGAAGATTTTTTTCTCTTTTCCTCAAAATATAATTATCTAAATAAATTTAATTTTTTCTGGTTTTCCATCCTGTCTTTATTGTTTTTGTGTTTTGCTTTAGTTCTAAATGGTTCATTAATATGTTATAAAAAAGCAGTATAAATTTAACTTTAAATTAGTGCATTCCAGTTAAGCCAAATGAGTCATTTCTGGGCTATCAAGATAATAACCAATTGCAACTGGTTACTGAGAATGAATTTGTAGCTCCATTCTTTTTTTTTTTTTAATTCTTTTTTATTTTTATTTTTATTTTTTATTTTTGCTGAGCAATTAGGATTAAGTGACTTATCCAGGGTCACACAGCTAGGCAGTGTTAAGTGTCTGAGGTCAGATTTGAACTCATGTCCTCCTGACTTCAGGGCTGGTGCTCTATCCACAGTACCACCTAGCTGCCCGTAGCTCCATTCTTGAAAATGTGAAATAAGATAACCATGCCTTCTGGATGCTTCGATAAGTCACCCACCTAATGGCAGCAGTAGACTGAACCAAATTATCATATAAGAGACCTTTCTAATCCTGTTACTTGGTTATGCAACTAGATGAACTAGATGAAGTAAACCAGATTAAATATGATCGATTCAGTATGTCCACTTTAGGGTAGTGGAATATATAGTCACACTGGTTAAAATATCAGATCATTAGCCATTGAAATTCTATGGAATATGGTATTGTTTCTTCTAATCTCCTATAGGCATTTTAAACACATACACATACACACAACCATAGCCACACATGTGTATATGTATGTGGATGTATATGTGTGTGTGTGTATGTATGTATATATAAATAGATATACATATATTTCTTGCAGCATGTTTTTGATCACTTAGTATGTGTGTACTTTCTTAGATTATTGCTTTTGCGTCTATCCCTATGCACTATTGCCTTGATCTACAAGATTTAAAAAACAAAAGAGACTAGAGGAGCAGCATCTAGATATTTAATTCTAAGATACTTTTCAAAAGGGATATGCAAACAGTCATTGCCACATGAGAAAAGTGGTTTCAGACTGGAGAGAGCAGACACATTAATATTGCAACTCAGCTTAATAAAGAGGTCTTGAGTTAGCTTCAGTTAGATTCATTCAGAAGAAATAAAAACATATTTTCCCCCTCTGGGAACATAAAGATGTCTTTTTTATCTAAATACAATTGCTTTGTTTATGATTTTCTGTGCCTTTCCTTATTAAATCTACATTTTCTATTTTTATCACAGATGAAGCAATCTGTGTCCATTTACATGGTTGTGGTTGTTTTTATTATTTTCTCTTACTATCACATACAATCTACATGAAAAAATGATTCAAGCAAATGAAAAAATGTCATTAATCAGGTATAACTCCTTTTTATAATCTTCCATTGTGATTGTTTTAATCTGTATTATATAACAGCATATAATGCATGATTAGAGAGGCATTACTAGCATAAAACCAACAATATTTTACGTTGGATGTTATTGCTTTGTGTCAGAACGATTTTATGATTTTTCTTCCATATTTCCACACCTATTTTTCTTCAGTTAGTACCTTATTATTATTTGTTTTTTGAAGTCTTCTGCCTCAGTAGGATAGGAAAAAAAATTCTGCTGGGAATTGAGGTAGGTTGATTTGAGATGGAAAGATAACCTAGTTCCTATTGTTAGAAGGATTTAATTTTATTCTTCTTCCCCAGAACCTATGTAAATCTCTTGGGACAGATTCCACAATTCCTACCATCTATGGTCAGAGGATTAGGACTCAAATCTCTCAGCTGATGCTTTCTTACTTAAGTGTGGCTTAGGGCATACCTTTTCTCCTCTGTGAGCCTCGGTTTCCTTTTCTGTAAAATGATGGCCTCTAAAGTCCCTGCCAGCTCTGCACCTAAGGCCCTATGTATGGCCACCTTTTTACTGCTTTTTTATTTCTTACTGTTTATTCCTTTATTTGGCACAGATAAATGAGAAGAATAGAGCGCAGGAAAGAGACCCCTCTAAATATTGGCCATGCTAATTTTCATTAAACTTACCCACGTCCCACTACCAAGAGGCTGGATGGGCCAGTGGATAGCACTCCAGCTAGCCTCGGAGCCAGAAGCTCAAGTTCTACATCTACTGACTATATGAATCTGGGCAAGATCCTTCAGTGAGTTCTTAAGGCTTTAGGCAATTACTGGAATCATAATTAGGCATCTAGTGGATGGAGGCCTGGATTTGGAGTTAAGAGGACCTGAACTCAAATGTGACCTGAGACACTCACTAGATGTGAGATCCTGGACAAATCCCTAAAGCTGTGCTTGCCTCAGTTTCCTTATTTCTAAAATGGGGATATTAATAGCACCTGCTTCCCAAGATTGTTGTGAAGAGCCTATGGGATAATCTTTGTAAAAAGCTTTGTAAAACCTTAAAGCTCCAGGTAAATCTAGCTGCTATTGTTCTGGTTATTGTTGTTCACTCATTTCTATTTCCTGATCTTGGGCATTTGAACAGGGCATTGCCAAGTGTACGGAATGCTCTCTTACCTCTTCTCTGTCTCAGAATGTTTCTTCTTTCCAGGTTTCACTCAAGTTCTGCCTCATCTCTGGGCCTTTCCACACTTCTCTTATACACTCTGTGGACTTAGGTCGTAAGCTGCTAGTAGGATTTAAGATCTGTGAGGTCAAAACTCCTTTTCTTTTTGTCTTTTGATCAGCATCTAGAATTCAGCACATTGCTATGTGTGGTGTAAGTGCTTAACAAATACTTAATAATTTGTGCACTCTGAAAAAAATCTTTAAATTGTGTTCTACCAAACAACTTCCTAGGTATGCCTTTCTGGTCTTATAATTCATGAGCCAATTTCTTGAACCCAAGTGGAAAACTATATATTTACAATGATTTCATTTTCTCTTATTAGGTTTGTCCCTCTATATCTGCCTGAAAAGATTTTGAGTTTCTGGCTATCATTCAGCATTGTACATAGTACATGGTAGATAGTACAATACAGTATATAGGACATAGCTGTTTCTGAGTCATTTGCAAATTCAATATGCATGGCAACTTTTTGTTTATGTGAGTTGTTGACAAAAACTTTAAGTAGTTCAAGAAGGAATCTTAAGACACTTTATTGGACATTTCCTTCCCAGTTGGTGTAGGACAATTTTATAATTTCTTCTCAATCTTTTCATAGTCCCCTTACTGGACTCCATGATCTTCACTTTGCTCCATCATTCCAAAGAGGTACCATAAATGACTTTATAAATGCATTACTAAAATATAAGTAAATATTATCTATACCATTCTCCTGATATGGCAGTCTACTAACCCTGTAAAAAAGAAACGTGGTCAGTTTATCATAGCCTGTCTTTAATGAAATCATGCTGAGTCTACTCCCCCACCCCCACACTAACCATGACTTTATTTTCTAGAATATTGCCTGAAACCAAAGTCAGGCTTCATCGATTAAAATTAACAGACTCCATTCTCATCTCATTAAAAAAAGGTGATGCAGCATTTTACTTTCATCACAATATTTATAAAATTACTGACAGTGGCTCAGCTATCTGAACGGTCTCTCTTCTTTGTGTTTTTCTTTTTTTTTTCTTTCCTTTTTTTGGGGGGTGATGATTGTTCTTTCTTGGATTTTCCACACATCACTTTGATTCTTCCATTTTCTAAGGCAATATCCATATTTTATCTCTGAATTGTGAGTATATGCTGAGTCTCTGGGCTAGACCTTTTCTCTCCATACTCTCCTTGGGTAATAGCATTATCTTTCATGGAATTAAATGTCATCTCTGTGTGGATGCCTCATGTATTTCTATATAACATTCTTTGTCTGCCCCCTGATTTTTATTTAATGTCACCAATGAAGAATAGACCTTGATTGTCAATAAACCTTGGCAATTTCCCTACAAGATTTCTTGTAAACTTTTCTACTCATGCGTTCACTATTCTAATACAAGCTGTCATCATATTTTGCCTATGTTTTTATAGTAGTCTCTTTATTGCTTTCTATACACGTATTTCTCATTTCTGATTCATTTTCCCACATAAATCTCATACATTATTTAGTTTAAATATCATATTTGTGTCACAAAAAGAATTTGGTAGAACTCCTTCTCCTTATTTAAATCCCAAATAGTTTATTGGAAAAGTTCTTTAAATGTTTGATAAAATTCACTTGTGAAACTATCTGGCACTGGAAATGTTTTTCTTAGGAAGTTTAAGGCTTCTTCAATTGCTTTTTCTGAGATAATGTCATTTAAATATTCTATTTCCTAATATTAATTTGGACAATTCAGTGATCTTGCCTAGATTGTTAGTTTTATTGACCTGTAATTGAACAAAATAGTTCAAATAATAGGTTTAATTTCATCTTTATTGGTGGTAAATTCACCCTTTTTCTTTTTTGAACCATCAATTTGGTTTTCTTCCTTTAAAGAATCAAATTAACCACTGGTTTAATCTGTCTTATTCTTTGTTTCTTCTCTCCCTCTCCCCCATAAATCTAGCTCCTAGTTTTACTTATTAGTGCAATGGATTTCTGATTTTCAATTTTATTGATCTCTCCTTTGATTTTTAGTATTTGATATTTAATTAATGATTTTTAATTTGTTATTTTTCTAGTTTTTAAAAAATTCATTGATCTTTCTTTATCTTATTGATATAAGCATTTAGAAATAGTAATTTCCCCTAAGTGTTGTTTTGGGTGCATCCTATAAATTTTGGTATTTTGTATCACTGTTGCCATTCTTTTTAATGAAATTATTGATTGTTTCTATGATGTGTTCCTTGACCCGCTCTTGCTTTAGAATTAGATTATTTGATTCTCTCTTAATTTTTAATGTTTTCACAGACCTTTATTGAATGTAAGTTTTATTGCATTGTAAAAAGGATGTATTTAATATTTCTGCTTTTCTACATTTGATTATGAGGTTTGTAAGCCCTCAAATGTGTTCAGTTTTTGTATAGCTACCATGTATAGCTGAGAGAAAAGGATAATTCTTTCTATTCCCATTCAGTTTTCTCTAGAGTTCTATCATATCTAACTTTTGTAAAATTCTCTTCACCTCCTTAACATCTTTTTTATTATTAGTTTTTTTGTTTGATTTATCTAATTCAGAGAAGAAAAAGTTGAGGTACCCCATTAGCATAATTTTATCATCCATTTTTTCTTGTAATTCATTCAACTTTTTCTTTCTTTAGGAATCTGGATCTTTTGTATTGATATGACTTCATTGTCTACAATACCTTTTAGCAAAATGTAGTTTCTCTGCCTATTTCTTTTAATCAGTTCTATTTTTGCTTTTGCTTTGTTGAGATCATGATTGCTATTGCTTCTTTATTTTTTGCTTCACCATAATAGATTCTACTCCAGACTCTTACCTTTATTTTGTGGGTATTTCTATTATTCAAGTAAACATTATAGGATTCGGCTTTTAATCCACTCTGCTATCTGCTTCTATTTTATGGATGAGTTAATCCCATTCATATTGACAGTTGTGATGAATAACTCTGTATTTCTCTCTATCCTTTTCCCCTTTATTTAACCTTTTCTCATTCTCTTCATTTACCCTGTCCATTGTCAAAAGTGTTTTGTTTCTGACCACTGTCTCTCCCAACCCATCTTCTCTTCTATCACTCCCTCCAATTCTCTGTATAGTATGTTATTCCCTCTCTGATCCCATTCCAATGAGAATATGAGTCAAGTATTGCCCCTCATCTCCTCCTCCACTGTAAAAGCTCTTTCACATCTCTCTTATGTGAAATAATTTACTCCATTCTATCTCTTATTTTCTTCTTTCTTTTACTGTATCCTTTTTCATCCCTAACTTTTTTTTATATCACACCACCACGTTCAACTCCCACTAATGCCTTTTGTATATGTCTATACCTTCTAACTACCCTAAAAATGATAAAGGTCTTAGAAGTTACAAGTATCACCTTTCCATGTAGGAATATAAATATTTTATCCTTATTGAATTCCTTATGTCTCTTATCTATTTTCTTTTTTTAAATGTTCCCCTTAATTCTTGGATTTGAAAGTCAAATGTTCTGTTCAGCTCTTTTTTTAAATTTAGGAATGAGTGAAAGACCATTGTTTGATTGAATATCCATTTTTAACCCTAAAGAATTATACTTACTTTTGTTGGGTAGGTGATCTTTTGCTGTAATCCTACCTCCTTTACCTTCCAGATCATCATTCCAAGCCCTTTGCTCCTGTAATGTAGAAGCTGCTAAATCTTGTGCTTTCATGATTATGACTCCATATTAAAATTGTTCTTTTCTGGCTACTTGCAGTACTTTCTCCTTGACCTGAGAGCTCTAGAGTTTGACTATAATATTCATGGGAATTTTCATTTTGGAATCTCTTTTAGAAGAATGGTTGCTTTTAATTTCTATCCTACCCTCTGATTTTAGGATCTTTGGGAAGTTTTTCTTGATCATTTCTTGAAATATGTCTAGGCTCTCTTTTTTTGTTATGGTTTTCAGGTATTCCAATTGTCTTTTTTGAAAAATTTAAATCTTAAATACAAAATAAGAAAAAAAAAGGAGAAAAAAAAACATTGTCATGTGCTTATTAGCAAACTATCAAGGAGGATCTAAATATGTCACAATAAATTTCCATTTTAAGAAAGCATATATAATAATAGAAGACTTTATATTTGTGACTTCCATCTTTTCTCAGCTTCCTTGTAGATTTGGATTGTTCAGGCCAATTCCAATAGACTTGTGATAGAGAAAGCCATCTACATCCAGAGAGAGGATGCACTGAATGTGCATCACAACCACAATATTTTCACTCTTTTTGTTGTTGTTTCCTTGCTTTTTTTCTCATTTTTTTCCCCTTTTTGCTTGTGCATCACTATAAATGTGGAAAGATGTTTAGACAAATTGCACATGTTTAACTTGTAATGGATTACTTGCTGTCTAGGGGAGGGAGTGGAAGGAAGGGAGGGAGAAAAATTCAGACACAATGTTTTGCAAGGATGAATATTCAAAACTATCTTTACATGTATTTTGAAAATAAAAATCTAATATTAAAAAAATTGGGGGCTAATTCTTGGGGTCTGTAAATTTTTGGTTCTTCCAAGGTGTTATGATCTAACTAGAGATGCGGTTGTTGCTCTCCTGAGCTGTGTTCTGCTCATGAGCAAACACAGTTTTTTCTACCCCGGAACTGTGAACATATCCTTGTTTCTGCTAGTTTTCTTCCTTGCTGTCAGACTGCAAGCTGTGAATGGGCAATGCAACAGAATTCTGCACTCTACAAAGGCCTCTGTTCTCTCAGTCAATCAATTGATCAGAAAGAGATCTCTGGAAGCCCCCACCAATTCAGTTTCTCCTAAGGCTTGATGCTGGTTTGCCAGGGCTTGATCTTCTCTGAACTGTATTTCACTCTCATCCAAGTGAGACAGACCATTATGGCTAATCTTCTAACTTGTCTGAGCTTAGAAAATGACTTAATCCCATTCTTTTATTGGTTCTGCGATTCCAGAATTTCCTTTGCTGTGTTATTTTAAAGTTGTTTGGGAAGGGAATTTTGGAGAATTCAGGTGGTTCTTGTGATTTTTTCTGCCATCTTGGCCCCTGTTATTTTCCAATTCAATGTAAACTAATAAATGTACATATATTATTTTTCTGGCTTTGTATCCCTAGGACCTAGCACAGTGCCTGGCACATAGTAGGCAATTAATAAATGCCTGTTGATTAGAGTCAACAGATTGGTGAATTACACTCACCAATTGTGACTAGGGTTCTATTATTTTCTCCATACTTATCTTGAGTTTCAACTCACTATTAGTCATTTTGTTCTGCCCTTTCCGGTCCCCAAATTCTCTTTGTCAGTAAGAAGAGAAGCAAAACATGAGTTGAGTATTTCTACTTTTCTTTTATTCATTATCCCCTACTCCAATAGTAGTTTTATCCTCTTTTTTATTCTTCTCTTAGTCTTATTACACTTCTGCTTGTATATTGATCTCCATACAACTATTAAAAATAAGATGACATGCTTTTGTCTACATCCTCTATGATCTGCTTATACTATCTCCTGGAGATGTTCTTTACGTGATGGTTGGTTTATAAATTTCCTGTGCTTCCACACAGTATTTCTATAGACATATTTTCTCATTCCTTCTTAGTAGAATTGTCTTCTTCCATGAGAAAATTTTAAGCCTCATAAATTCAGCAACTCATTTTTGTTTTATACTCCTAGCATTGTGCCCTCCACATTGTAGGTACTTAATTCATACTTATTAATTCATTGATTTATTCACCAATTATTAGAGCTTTCTGCCTTTTGAAATCATATTGTATTGCCTTGCATTCATATTATGTTTACTTTCATGTGTATATATTATGCTCTATAGTAGAACATGGCAAAGACTTAGAGGGCAGAAATTTGAGGAGGGGGATGTGAGGAAGGAATGTTTCCCTAGAACTGAAAGCATGTTGTGTGCATAATAGTTTAATAAATGTTTCTTGAATTTAAATAGAAAGAAGGGCCTCTATACATTTGTGATATGCTTAAGACAATTTTCAGAGAGGTATTAGGTTCAGTAAATAAATGTTATTGAACAAAGGAAGGGGTCCATCATATTCTCTCTGCTCTTTAGATTCCTTCTTGAACAAATAATCTGACACTCATACCATTAAACTAACTTCAATTTTCTACATTGCTAGCTGGGAAACTCACAAAATACAATGTTAAAGAAAGATTTTGTTTAAGGTTAATAATTCACAATTATGCAGGCACACATTTTCCTAATAAGATTAGCCATGTCATTTGTCTGAATTCAAAGCAATAATTTAACTACAATTTGAATATGATGTGAAACTTTGACTGTACAGACTATAAATATTAAATTGATATATATGTGACACAATAACCAATGAAGAATGGAAAGCACAACTCCTGGTTTATTTCTGTAATTATTATAAATGAATTGAATGGGAAGTTTGAGGTTTTTTTTACTTTAGGGAATTTTTCTGCAAAGATAAAGTTTGCCATCATTATGAGACATTTCAGAATTTCTTGATATCAATTACTTTGGTTTATCTTCATTTCTTAAGAACAGACATTCATTCTTTAATCTTAAAACATCAAAAGTAACCATATTTATTTTATAATCAAAAGATTATACTATTTATAATTATCATATGAGATTTTAGAAGGTCATATTGCATCAGATTAACAGGATATGCCACCCATTTTTCAGTTTCAGGATAGGAAAATAAACAGGAGTCCTTTTGTCAGATAGCATATTTGTCTTCTGTAATGTCAGCCTTCATAGCTTAGGTATGTGAATTAATGGATCTTTTGAATTTAAGTTCAGAGGTAGAAATGATTTAACTATAAGAACTTGAGGTACTCTAGTAAAACCTCCTTGTTTTCTAAATGAGAAAATGGTGGCAGACTTCCTGACAATAGTCTTCCTGATAGAGTAGTATACTGCTCAGCTCTCATAATACCAACTCCAGCAAAACCTGAGGTTTATACCAGACCAAATAGTGTTTGTGTGTGTAGAGAGAGAGAGAGAGAATATTAAATAGATTCTTCTGCTCCAAAACTTATGTCCAAGATTTAAGCCAGAAGTTTAAGAGGGATAGGAAGGGAGGTGGCTGCCAGAAAAGCTAGTCTAGCCTCCTGGCATGAACAGAGCCTATCAGGATCATATGTAGCCTGTAAGGGTCAGAATACATAAGACGTAAGAATCCCTTGTGATAGAGCCCCAGAGTAATTAGGAAAGCCCCAGAGTAGATGTTTTGGGCCAAAACTCTGAACTTAAAACAAAGGATTCTTACAAGGTGCTAACTCAGTGGAATTGATAAAGACAGTGGTTGTTTAGCAGGGTGCTTAAAAGTTCTCTAGTTCAGTACATATACTTAGTACTTAATATAGTTCCACAAGATTCACACCTGTGATAAGAGACCATATAAGCTGGGACAAACTCAGTCAGAGACAGAGGCTAGAGAAGACAGAGAACTGGAGGCACACAGATTCATTCCATCTTCCACCTTTGTGGTGCTGGAGGTGAAGCACAAACCTTTGAATTTGGAAAGATTCAGAGGGCAGAGAAGGAGGCAGGAGCTCAAACTCTCGGAACCAAGGAGAGAGAGAGGCCTCTAAGAAAACTTGCCCACCCCCCAAGTGAAGGAAATAAGACTTTGAAGGAGACAATGAAGGATTTGGACTTTAACACCTGGCTGCACTTGTGATTACTGAACTGAAATGAAGGCTGCTCCCAGAGACCTCCAGAAAATGAAACAGATCACAATACAGTAAGAACCTTGGCAGTGCCAGAAAGTAGCAGCAGTGAGCAGACTGGCCTACTAACATAGTGCTGCTGCTCTCAGAGCAGGATAGAACAGATGGAGGGGTATATGGGGCCATAATGCTCTGTCCTTAGAGTCCAAAGAGAAGCATGAATACCTAGTAGTCTGAACTTCAAAAGCTCTGGAGGGAAGAATTGGGAGGAAATAACTTAGAATAATAAGTGGTAAATTTTATTCAGGAAATGGACTCCTTGACAATTAGAATGGACAAAACAGAAATTAATAATTCCACAAAATAATAAAAATCAATTGGAAAAAATCAAAAGATTTAAATGTAGAGGAAAAAAAATCAGGTATTTAAAAAAAAAAAACTTGAGGGGGGAGTTTAAGGACATAGCTTATGAATCATTGGCTCCTCTTAAAATCACAGCGTCATCTTTGTGCTATTTAATATGTTGTCCTGCTAAGATCTATAGATTCTGGCTCCTATAAATTAACTTTCAGTTATCTAGACTTATGATTCTTGAAGCTGCTTTCTCTTGGTGACTTTTCTGTAGTATACGTCTTTTTGTCTATTAGATGCAATGTCTTCTACTGATTCAGTAACTTAAATGAGCTGAGTGATGCTGGTTGGGGAGAAAAGCTGCTCTTGCCTCCCTTGCTTGGTATAGATGTAGGGATAGCTTCCCATAACTGCTTCCAACTTTCAAACTTAATCTCTTTACCTGATGAATGGATGGCTTATTTTCTTTTATAGATAAGTCACTAAGGGGCAAGAAGCACATCTGATTCTCTCCAAAATATTTCCTGTGTAGTGTTTGTGTTTATCTCATGGTCAAGCCCCCTAATACTTTCAAGATAATTAAGGAACAGATTCATACATTGTTGTAGGCTCTTACAAAAACTTTTAAAGCCTTTATACACCATAATTATTTTCTGGGACTTAGAGTCACTTTCTGAGACATCAGCTAAATTGAGAAAAAGAAATTGCCTTCCTTATATTCACCATGATAATGGTCTTTATCACATTTACTTCTTAAAACTTTGGGATATATAGTATTCAGTGACATTTGTACCTCTGGTATGAAGGCTGATGAGTTACCTTTGGGGGACACCTGCCACCCATTTCTTACTTATGATTCTAAGAGACTATAGCTTGTGCAGTTGTCACACAATAGTAAACTGTTTCTGCAGATGAGCTAAATCAGACTGAGGGTAACTAGAGGGCATCAAGCCCATCAGTGGGCTAAGGGGTATCTATCCCAAGCATGTGAAGACTTTCCCAGCAGAAGGGGTAAATGTGAACAATTTGTCTCAGCCATGGAGCCAAGGTCATCATCATCATCCACTATATCCAAGGCCATTGCCAGTCATTATGACATCTGTTTTGCCACTGTACTTCAGTGTCTCTGAGAGAGTGACTGAGGCTGACAACTTCATACAACTCTGACTCACTTGAATCCAATTTTTGCATCATACAAATTATATCACTCATATTATTTACCATTTTTACTTTCCTCAAAATTTTGTGATGATGGCTAATTGATGAAACAGCAGGTGGGAGGGATACACTGGGAGCTGCAGTTACAATCCTACACACAGTCACCCAGGCCATAGGGACATCTACTCACTGGACTGAAGCAACTATGGCATTTGGCAGCTCCCAGGTGTCTGTCATCTTTTGACATGGGTAAGGTACCCTAAAAGTGTCTGTTTCACCCCAAACTGGCCTGCTTACTGCAGTAGGCAGGGATCCTACATTTGCCAAAACACACATGAAAAGTACAAAAACTTTTGTGAAGATAATTCCACTCACCATTGGTACATAGAATGTGTGCACCCTTAGAAACAATATGAAATCCAATAGACCAGAAAGAAATATAGTTCTTGGTGTGTGAGAACTCATCAGGTATCACATCCAAATAGGGACCCAGGTAAAATAAAGCTGATAAATGAAGGCCAGCTTATTGAAGTCAGAGCTGAATACATGTTGTTGTTGTTGTTGTTGTTGTTTTTCCTGTAATGGCTGCATTGAAGGGAAGAACCATGAAGCCGATGTAGGTTTTACAATCAAAACTAGTCCAGTCAATAAGCTATTTTTTCCCCCAGAAGTGAATGACAGTGCAGTTGCCACTTTTCACGCATTATCATTGCATAGGTTCTCACCAGGTGAATCCTGATGAGGTCAAAGGAAAATTTTATTAAGATCTAGAAAAATTCTTCATTAATGTGCCAACAGTTGACAAGCTTATTGTAATTCTGGGTAATTTTAATAGAGAGTAGACATAGACTATCAGACAGGGTAGTCCTTGGGAGGAATGGAGTCAGAAACAGCAACAGCAAAGGTCACTTAATACTAAAGGCTTTCTCATGACTAACATTGTATTCCATTTACCTAAACTCATTAAAGTGTTATGGATGCCCCTTTGCAACACATATTGGAGACTGTCATAAGTAAAAGAGATAGAATTTGAGAGTGATGAAGGTGAGATATGCTGCAGAATGCTGGACTGATATAAGATAAATCTTGGATTGATCATAAATACATCCTCTCCAAACTAAAAATTTATATTCAACAAAATGACTACCAGAAGACTTAATGTCAACAGATTACAGCACTTCTCTGAGTGGGAAATCTGTTTCTAATTTGGAAGGAAAGCTGAGCCAGCACATGGCTGGCAAAAATAGATTAGAAAAGGAGTGGATGGCCTTCAAATATTTGGCATATGGCACCATATTTACTCATTTGGGCCAGAATAATTTCAAACATCAAGACTGGTTTGATGAAATTGATGGGCAAATTCAGAAGATGCTGAATAAAAAGCAGAAACTCCACTAGCAACTCCACCTGCCTTTAAGAAGGCAACATTTAACTCCATTCAAGCAAAGCATAGAGAAATGCAAAATTCTTGGTTCAGTAAGAAGGCAAATGAAGTTTCATTTTATGTTGATATTAACAATCCAAAGCATGTTTATAATCCTCTAAAGACTATTTATGGGCCAAAGACCTATTTCAACTAATTTCAACTAATTAGTGCTGATAGAATCACATTTATTAGTGATAAGGACATGGTCCTAAAGATACGGGCTTCCATAGGTTTCTTTATAGACCATCATCAACAAGTGTTGAAGCCATTGACCATATACTTTAGGTTGAAGTCAGTCCCTCTCTGGCTGTACTTCCAACTGAAGAAAAGGTTTTGAACACCATTACAACTCCCCTTGAATGGCAAAGCATATGGTGCTGAATATATTACAACTGAGATTTACAATGTAGGGAATCCACTGCTCATATAAAAGTTAAGTGAAATCTTCTGGGTCAAATTGTAAGAGAAGGTTTTTCCTCCACAAGGTCAAGGATGCCTCAATTGTCCAACTTTATAAAGGAAGAGGAAATAAGTCATTGTCTAACAACCATGTTGGCAATGGTGATGGAAGGTCCTCTCTCTTGATTATTGCCAGCAAGATTCTTACCAGAGACCTCTTTAACAGACTGATCCTTCACTTGGGATGATCATTTACCTGAGAATAAGTATGGCTTCAGAAAAGAGTTGAGGAATGATTGACATGATTCAACAACTCCAGAAGAAATGCCAGACAGACATTTGTACCCAAAGTTTATTAATCAGATCAAGTGTGATGTTATTAGTTATGAGTGCTTATGAAGGTCATGGCATATTTTGTTTTCCCAGAAAAGTTCATCAATATGGTATGCTAATTTTACAATGACATGCTTGTATGGGCTCTGGATAATAGCTAATACTTTTGTACTTTCCTAGTCACCAATGGAATGAAGCAGGGCTGGATGCTTTCTCTTATGTTTTGTAGCATGATGTTCTCAGCAATATTATTAAACACTTAATTAAGGATGAGGCATCAAGCTCAGCTAGTGTACTGATGGTCAATTAACTTGAAAAGGCTATAAGGCAAGAATAAAGTGCAGGGAGAGTTGACGTATGGCTTTTCAATCACACATGATTGTGTACTATGCAGTCTCTGTGGCTGAGATGCAACAAAGTATATAGATCATTTCTCCATAGCTCATGTTAATTCCAGGCTGACAATTAACACCAAGAAAAGAGTTGTTTTCTGCGCCACCATCCACACGTGGAACCATACAGCAAATGGAGAAAATTTGAATGCTATGGCTACCTTCCCTTGCCATGGTAGTATACTTTCCAGAGAAGTACATATAGATGATGAGGTTGATGCATGCACTGCCAGAGCTAACTCTGTGTTTGGAAAGTTTTGACGTAATGTGTAGAGTGATAGTTTGCTGCCTACCAAATTCAAGGTCTACGGAATCATCGTGCTGACTTCAGTGGTGTATGGCTGTGACACTTGGAAAATATATTAGTGTGGTGCCAGGAAACTGAATTGTTTCCATTTGAATTGTTTAATGAAGGCTCTGAAGATCACTGGGCAAAGTAAGGAACTTGACAGTAAGGTCTGTTCTTGAGCTGACCCGCTTTTGGTTGCACTTCCTTCATTCTGCCTTACTTGACACAACTCAACATATTTCTTTGGAGTCTCTATATGTTCTCCATGGTTCTTTATAGTACAATGCTCTTTATGTACCTCAGCTGTTTTTCAGTTGATGAGCACACAATTTCTTTATAGCATTTCACTATTAAAAATAGTAATCAGTGAAATATATATTTTTTTAACAAACAGGTTCTCTATCAGGTATAAACTTTGTAAAGGCTCACTAGGGAAGAAGGTACAAGTACTATTTTAGCTCTTCTTGCATGATTACAAATTATTTTCCAAAATGAATGTGTGAATTAATGAAAAGCTTTAAATATTTAATATTTTCCAGACAGTGAGCTAAACATTGAGATGTGTACTTGCATTAGCTTTCCCTTTCCCTCTTCCCTCCTCCCCAATCCTTTCCAACTTAAATAGTTTGAGGTAATGTCTTAGGATTTTTTGTGTGTACTTTTTCTATCATTAGCAATTCTTAATACATTTTTAGATGCTTATTGATAGTATGTATTTCTTTTTTTTGAAAACTTTTTTTCTCATTGACTTCTCAATCAATGGGAGCTATTGACATCCTAAATTTGTGTCAATTTCCTACAGATTTTGTATGTCAGAGTTTTATCTTCAATTTTACTCTGATGTTGAAAGTTATAGCTTTCCTGAACTGCATGACTATTTTCTCAAAAATTGGGGAATACTTTCTGTTTTGTTGAAATGTCTACATGATAATTTCCAGAATTATTGTTTGCCTTTTTCTAACTATAATATATTGGGCCATTAACTTCCCATAAATTGTCTATCTTGATTCATGTATCCTTTTCTTGGGCCTCATATGATAAATCAAGGTCACCATTTTAAGAACAGAAGTTGGATTATTTTTACCTTAAATGATTTTGTATATAATTATTTGCATAAAAGTTTACTTTTCATGTTTTTCTCAGTCACCCAATCTTATTAGATGCTCTGATATTTTTTCTTTATCATCTGGGCATTTCATATATTTGACCATTGTTTCAGAAAAGCATAAAATATAATCTAGATTACAAATTCTATAAATATGTAGTGAGAAAAAGATATGCATAATGAGGTAGCTAAAAATAAAATTCAACCTGTATTGACACCAGCAATATATTACAGAGATTAGAGAAATGCAAATTAAGACAACTCTGAGGTACTACTATACACCTGTCAGATTGGCTAAGATGACAGGAAAAAATAATGATGAATGTTGCAGGGGGTGTGGGAAAACTGGGACACTGATGCATTGTTGGTGGAGTTGTGAATGAATTCAACCATTTTGGAGAGCAATTTGGAATTATGCCCAAAAAACTATCAAACTGTGCATACCCTTTGATCCAGCAGTGTTTCTACTGGGCTTATATCCCAAAGAAATCTTTAAGAAGGGAAAGGGACCTGTATGTGCCAAAATGTTTGTGGCAGCCCTGTTTGTAGTGGCTAGAAACTGGAAAATGAATGGATACCCATCATTTGGAGAATGGCTGAGTGGGTTGTGGTATATGGAATATTATTATATTATGGAATATTATTGTTCTGTAAGAAATGAGCAGCAGGATGAAGACAGAGAGGCCTGGAGAGACTTACATGAACTGATGCTGAGTGAAATGAGCAGAACCAGGAGATCATTATATACTTCAACAACAATACTATATCTGTAATGGGCTGAAGCTTGAGTTGATGCACTGAGGTCCCAAGCACATGAGGCTAAATAGTAATGGGACCATACTCTATTAATATATATGCTTGGAGAAAGAATGGGCCCTGCCCACTCTTTGTGCAAGTCCTGATGTGTTGTATAGGAAATGACGATTTTGGTGGGTGGAGGCAGGGGAGTGGATAGGGAAGGGGAAAGAGAGACTGCTCGCTGGGTTCTTGACACAGCTGCTCGCATTGCTATCACGACCGCCCTTCACCTGCAATCCCCCTTCACCTCTGCTAGCTGGCTTCCTGTCTCAGCTGCCCATGTTGCTATCGCAATCCTTCTTCATTTCTACTGAGAATAATGATTGAAGATTTTTCCCTTAACCTGAATTCCTGACTCCGGCTGATTTTAAATACGCAGTCATCACACTGTATGAGGATGTATTCTGATGGAAGTGGACATCTTCAACAAAGAGAAGATCTAACTCAGTTCTAATTGATTAATAATGGACCGAAGCAGCTACACCCAGAGAAAGAACACTGGGAAATGAGTGTAAACTGTTTGTATTTTTGTTTTTCTTCCTGATTATTTTTACCTTCTGAATCCAATTCTTCTTGTGCAACAAGAGAACTGTATACATATATTGTATCTAGGATATACTGTGACATATTTAACATGTATAAGACTGCCTGCCATCTAGGGGAGGGGGTGGAAGGAGAGAAGTGAGTGCAAGGGATAATGTTGTAAAAAAAAAATTATCCATGCATATGTTCTGTCAATAAAAAGTTATAATTTTAAAAAAAAATTACAGAGATCAGGAGATATTGAAAGCTACTTGCCTGAAGTAAAAAATGTTAATCCTCAAAAATGGAGCAAGAACATTGTTAGTCAATAAGTACTCATGTACCAGGCACTGTACTAAGTTCTGATACTACAAATACAAACAGAAAAAAGATGGTCCCTGCCTTAGGATGCTTATATTCTAAAGTGAGGAAACAACACATTAAAAGGAGTTTTAAAGTGTGTGTGTGTGTGTGTGTGTGTGTGTGTGTGTGTGTGTGAGAGAGAGAGAGAGAGAGAGAGAGAGAGAGAGAGAGAGAGATGAAGTTACCTGGTACAGGGGCATGTCAGACAAAGTCCTGTGGAGATGAGTCAGGAGTATAGCCTTTAGAGGAATGAGGATGACCTAGACATTTTCTTTGAAAAGAGGTTCTGGGAGGAAACTGGCACTGTGGCTAACTTGTAAAACAACTTAACTGTTAATATCAGTGCATAGATGGACTTGGCTTTCAAGGTAGAGTTTTTAAGGCGTGATAGGCAAAATTCTATGGGGATGAGTCAGGAAGGAGAAAAGGATCACTAAAATTTCTAATTTTTCAGATTCCATAGAGTCCTTATGTCTAAATCCTCTAATTTTCTAAGTTACCATAAAGTAACTAAGTTACTAGTTACTATAAACTGCTAAATTCAGTTAAAAAAATGTCCCCAGAATAAACATACCAGGACTTTCCTTTGCTGTAAACATACAAAAAACCCAAGGAGAAGACATTCAAGTAACCAGACTCTTCCCATCTCTCAGTTGTCTCTGAGAACATTTGTCGTAATAGTAAGATCTTATGTCAGGTGCTACAATAAAATGGAGAACCTTAGTAGATGTTAAGAAATGTTATTCTGAGTTTACCTGCTGACATTTTGAAGCCTACTTATTATAAGTAACTGCTGAAAAGTATTATCATGCTGTTGGTAGTTGAAGCTGCTGTTGGCAGTTGCAATATGATTTGAGTAAACCTGCAATTACTATTTCATGGGTAATTCTAGGTTTTCATTATTCAATCTGGATATATCCAAAGAATGTACTGAGTTACAAACAAATACAAATGTATAATGCAATAGAATAATAAAATCTACTTCTCTAGTGCCAATAATATTGAGTATGCAGTGGTTCTGGTCATTTGTTTTATGACATGAACTAGATTACTTAATGCTTTTGGCATGTGTAAGCTTTTTTATAATTAACTAGTCCATTCATCAGGTCAACCAGAAGGATCTAACTATGTGAGTTTTATGAATCTAAATGTTTTACTATATTATGAACAAATAGGCAAAATGATATTGAATTTCTTAAATAATATTTTGTGGAATTAAAAATACAATTGTATATTTGTTTTCATAGCAGTAGTAATTGAAAATGTTGAGGTGGCTGATCTTTAGCTGTTTAGATTAAAATGAGAAAAGTTTCTCCAACCATATTGTGTGGTTTTTATTTTGTTTTTATTAAGTGGTTAGTAGGGCCATTTTTTCTCACTTAAAATACATGGGGTCTATGAATCATATAGCAGGAGACAAACAACTTAAGGATAAATCTCAGATTGTACAATCCATTACTGCATATGAAATATAGTTTCCTTTCTGTGAACAAAGATAAAACCCTTTCTCAAGGACCCCTCTTACCCTAATGTAATCAAATACATATTACAAACTCATTTCACACTGCAGGATTATAAGAATTATAGCTGGATGGGGATGTTGGAGGTTACATAGTCCAAAATCTGATTATACAGATGATGAAAATGAGACCCAGAGAAGTCAAATATTTGACATGAGAGTTTGCGCTTGATTAGTAGTAAAACTGGAATGTGGCCCCTGCCCTTCTCACAGTGTGATGACAAATGAAAAATAATTTTTTGCCTATCTGTCCCAAACTGCCATCATATACATACCTAGGGACCCAGAGAAGTTAGGACTTGTCTGATGACACTTCCTTGATAATTAGTGGCAGAAACGGGATCACAGCCCAGGTTCTTGACTCCAAACTATAGACCTTTCTGCCACTTCTGGATAAAATAATATGGCACATCACAATCACAGAATTGTGGGCCAAATAATGTCCTTTAATCAGCACTTAAACTATGGTGGTTGAATTGTTGATGTGAGACTTTATTTTCCGTTAGAATCATTCTGGGCTGAGACCCACCAACATCTAACTTATAATAGAACTTTCTCAAGTAGCAGAATCCTACTGATATATACAGGTAATCTACCATTAGTAGTTCCTGAGGACACTTAGGAATAGTGTGCAGAGCACATACGATTACCTGACTATATTATAATCAGGAAGTTTAAATTACTTGAAATTAAATATTCCAAGATGAGATGTTGGACTAGCCAGCCAATATGCCCTGTTGCTTTATTACCAGTCATATACTTTTATCTTTTTACAAGTTATAGATATAATGCATATTACCTATGTGTGAACTAGCTAGTTATCTGTTTTCAAATTTATAAGTTAGCTACTGACAGAGAATGCAATTTATTCCCCCTGATAACCTTTTTAAATACAACTTGGAAGAGGTACAAAGGAAAAGAGAAATATATCCTTTAATCAGGAACACTATGAAATAATATATAGTTACATCATTGTTTGGAGAAAGAAAGCTAATTATGAATGACATGCAAAAAGGGGCAATCATTTATGCTCTTTTACTCTTCTTTACAGAATTGCAATTGAGCTGGTGATAATAATAGGGGATGGCCTAGGCAGAAAGGAGCTAGTATTGCCCCTAGCCAAATTCAGTGCCTCCAGGATTTTCCTTCTATCAGCTGTGTCATATCTCCACTGTCCATCATAGAGCATGAGAAACAATGACTAAAAATCACAAACAAACCAAAAAAACCCAAGTAAATTACAACAAAAATCTGCTGCATAAAAACACTGTGAAATATCATTAAAGTAATCATTAATCAAAATATTCTAGAGTTAGATGGTTTATGTAAATTTTGAGAAAAAAAATCAAAGCATATCTCCTAGGTTTTTACAGCTGGGATTAAAAAAGATACAATAGAAACTAAATCTAAAACTTAAGAAGCAGAAAAATCACAAATCATGAAAAATTGTTACTTTAATAATAAATAATAATAATTAAACTCACCATCAAATTCATATTTTTCATGTGAAACAGTGCTAGTGTTAATATTTTGCCTAGTCTTGTCTCTTTTATCTTCTCATAAGATGTTCTATTTAATTCTATATATATTATATTAAAAAAGTAAATAATTTAATCTTGGGGAAATATGAGCCATTATTAAAGAAATTCTTTATCTTTTCTTTTTTTTAAAAAAAAATTCTTCAGTAGTCACCTAAATAAACAGTACATCATAACCTGCAGAGTTTTATACTAGATTCAGGGCCAGGTGACCTTATAATGAAACAAGATAAAAACGAACAAACAAAAACAAACCTAAAACTTAAAAAAAAAAACCCAGATAAGCTGAATACTGGGAAAGAGAGAAGGAATGCTTATTAAGTCTGAAGATCGAGATTTGAGGATGCTTAGCACTTTGGAGAAACACTTTTTAAATATGAAATTTTACATGTGACATCAATTAACTACAGTGGCTATTGTTTCTAGGGTCAAATATAAGGTTCTCTGTTTACCATTTAGAGCCCTTCAAAACCCAACCTCAAACTAATTTTTTTTAATCTTATGCATTTCTCTTCTTCCCATTCTCTTAAGGTTTAGCTAAATTGATTTTCTTCCTATTTCTCAGAATCTTTGCATTGCATTAAATGCCTCTTGCTTGGAATATACTGTTTCTTGACCTTGTAAAAGCTCTTATTTCCTTTAGAACCCTGATTAAGTAGCACTTTATTCAAAAAGCCTTTCTTGATTCTTCTAGTTGCTTCTCTCTCTCTCTCTCTCTCTCTCTCTCTCTCTCTCTCTCTCTCTCTCTCTCTCTCTCTCTTTCTCTCTCTCTCTCTCTCTCTCTCTCTCTCTCTCTCTCTCTCTCTCTCTCATTGATCTACAGAAAGGGAGTCAGTGATAGACAATACACACTTATATCATTTGTTCAAATGTTGTCTCTCTGATTAACCAGCAACACCTCGAAGAGAGAGGTGGTTTCATTTTTGTCTTTGTGCTTGACATGTAGTAGATAATTCATAGACTATTTGATCATTTTGCTTTGATTAATCATGGCCTTAAAATTTGGAGCACAGTATAGCAGAATTAGGGGTATGAGTAAATGTTTTACATATGACATTCATGTTGTGCCTTTGCATACCATAAAGTAAGAAAATGGTCACAAATTCAAACATACAGTGATTGAATATGGAAATACTTAACACAGTCAGAAACCTTAAGACAACAAGTTGATCAGAAGGAGAACATGAACATGAGTTTACAACATTCAAACCATGAAACTAAGAAGCATATAATCATCTTTTATTATCAGGCTAGTTAAAAATATAGAGTTTTGAAGTAGATTTAGGATTTAGCTATTGGAAATTTTTCTTGTTTTATTTTGGGAACTAAGTTTTAGAGCCAGAGCAAAAAAAAAAGTAAAAAAGAAGAAAAAAAAACTGTCTCAGGTCAAAATAGGTTAAATTGTTTAAAAAGATTTATATAAATATTTCAATACAAATAACATTCCATATTAAATTACAAATATTAGATAATATTTTTACAATAAATATTATTATCTACATTGAACTTGTTTTTAACTTAAGGAAGTTAAATGACTCCAGAGAGAAACCCTTATAATGGGAAGGAAACTTACTTTTAGCAATTGAAGATTAATATAGGAAATAATTATTCAAAGAATTGTAAGACTATAGCAATATTTAAAATAATTATAATTGATCCATTCAGTAGTGAAAATAATCAGCATATTGGTGTTCCTTATAAAAGGCTTACTTTGACTTTGAAGGCAATTTTATGCAAATTATTTAAAAACAATAAAGTTATAGAATTTCCTTTGTATGTCTTCAGACAAGGCTTCTTAATAGTTTGTGTATTTTGGATTGCTTTGGCAACAGATTTCTCAGAATAGTATTTTCAAATAGACAAAATTAAATACATAGTATTACAAAGGTAATAAATTATATTGAAATAGATTTTTTTCCCCCATCCAAGTTCACAGATCCTCTGAAATATATCCACTAGTAGGTTCTTGAACCCTAGGTTAAGAACTTTTAGGACATAGACCTATTCAAAATTTTCTGGTATGTTAGATGAAATCTGCCTGGAGATACAAACCAGATTTGCAGGGGTTATAACTAGTTTCCTACTGACAAGCTTCAGGCTGTTTCTATAATGTCCCAAGGAATTCAAAGATCAGGCAGTTATTGGTTTACTTGGATAACTGCTAGAGGCCATGTCAAATAACTTGGATTTCCAAATGCATTTTTGCTCCCTATAACTATCTGGGTTTATTATTCATATGAATGAGTTTAACTAGATAATTTATTTTCTACTTTATTTATTGCTTTGTAATATCTTAATATATTTTTGAAAACCTAAAAAACTCTTCATAGGTTTTCAGCTTTTTGAGGACCAATAATCCCAATTGCTTTGACCTTTCAGAGTAGGTGTGATTTTCAAGGTATTAATTTTCTCTTCATATAATTATCAACTTGTGTTTGTTAAGCATCCATGTACTTACCACGCTGTGATAGACATCATACAGTGAATGTCAAATCAACATAAGATCCTTCCTTTAAAAAAGAATAAATAATCCCAAATGAAGCACAGTGATAGATAAAAAGATATAACATTGCTACAAAGGAGAAATAAAATAATACATTTTCATCCTTATTATTTGAACACAGAAATGATACTCATGATTGCATTTTCCCAAATAGTTGAAATTTAATTTTTATTTTTTAATTGCTTTTTTTTTGCATTTAATTTTTAATTGCTTATTCTTAGATATTTTATTAATCCTCTAATAATCCAATTTTATTAGTTTCTTCCATCAAGGACTGATACCTTCCTTTGCAAATTCATGAGATCTTCTATCTGCTTCCCTTATAAACTTTCATATTTTGTCATTTACTAGAGTTTGGGCACATATCTTATCCTCCTTACAACATTATTGTGTCAAAGACCATCAGATTATAGCTGAACTCCAAACTATATAAGAATGTCTTCTACTGTATATCAAAAATAGTTTGGGAGTTCATTGGGACAAACATTAATTTTTATATGATTTTATTTTGTAATAGTAATGATCATGCTTGGTATTTTTACTGACATTAAGGTTGACTTAGAATATCTGATTTTGACCAAATGAAATCAGGTAGAGCTGGTTTTGCCACCTTTATATCTGTGTCAGTTGGATGATGAATAATTTGCCATGACTAGTCATTATTTTCTTTTATTGTGTTTTTAAATTCTGTGGTTTTATGTTTTTATGTGAAATTTTATGTAAAAAATACTAATATTTACATGTTTATATAATACTAGATAATACTCCAAGGAAATGTATAAAAGTAGTAGCTCTTACAAGTAAACTCACCATCACTGACAACTGTTGGTAGTGGCTTTTGGTATGGGACATTAAAATATTTCCAGACTTATTCAAGCTCCCAGTGAAATAGGATTAGGTAAAATGAAGCATGAAGGACAGTGCTGTACAAATAAAAAATACTAAAGACTGACAAGTTATTGCTGCAATACAGATTAATTAATCCTCAGAAAATAAGCAAAATCAAGTCAGAAACATTTGGCGACAGGAGAAATTGATATTAATTCATGCATATTGTGACATAGGCTTCTTGAATAAAAAACCCCAACATAATAAAAGACAATTTTAAACAATATTAAATATGAATAAAATATTTATCATAAGTATAAAATATTGGAAAAAGCTGTTTTTTTTAACAGATGAAGCTTATCTTTTTATTCAGTTATGCCAAAACTATTGTCAAAAATAGTCCAAAACACATAAAAGAGGTAACTGAAGGAAAAGGAAGATATATTGCATATTAAACAATATATTAAAAATTATAGTTTATTTTATATTTAACAATTTAAATATTATGCTTCAATTAACTAGCATACTACTATATTATATATTTGTTCTGACTTTTGATAGAATACTCCTAGTGAAGGGGAACTCACTTCTTCTCAAAGCTACTCATTCTACTTTTGTGTAATTATAAAAACTGGAAAATTGTTCCCTATATAGAACTTAAATCTTCCTTTATTTAACTCCCACTTTTTACTCTTTATTTTGCCCTCTGGAGCCAAGAAGAACAAACCTAATTAGAGAAAGGGGGGGTTGATGCAGTGGTTCATTAAGCTATTGCAATAGTTGAGATGAAAAGTTATGGAAGTTGGAACTAAAATGGTGGCTGCCTGAGTAGAGAGAGAGGTTGGATGAAATAAATATTGTTGAGGTAAAAATGACAGACTTTGGTGACTAATTGAATATATGAAAATTGTGTGTATTTTTGTTTGTTTGTTTGTTTGTGTGTATGTGTGTAAAAATTCCAGGATGATTACTTGGTTTCAGACCTCAACAACTAGAGAATAGTAGTTCCCTAAATAAACTTAGAGGAATTTGAAAGGCAGATTGAGAGGTAAGTGAATTTTATTTTGAATTTGCTGAGCTTGAGATGCCTATGGAACATAAACTTGAAATGTTCCATATAAACTTAGTGAGGCAAGACTAGGATTCAAGAGTGAGATTTCAAACAGAATGTGAAAAGTAGACTTGTGGAGCAGCCTCCAGTTTCAGGGCAAAAGGCAAATTACCATCCAAGGAAACCAGACAATAGGTGGGACTAGATTGGGCTACCCTTAGCACTGTGAACAAGTCTACAAGGGCACCTGTGCTCAAAGCCAAAACTCAAATTTCTACAAAAAGCTTTCAATATCAGCACCTTGTGCCTCAAGAGCAAAGCTTGACTTTAAAAGTCACAAAATAGGAAAAAATGAAAAGAAAATGAACAAGAACTAAAAAAGAATCTTGACCATAAAATGGTACTGTGATGACAGGGAAGAACAAAACTCCAACTCACAAGAGGACAAAATGTCTACATGAGAAGTCTTAAATGGGGCTATGAATTGGTCACAAGCTCAAAGAGCCTTCTTCAAAGATCTCATAAAGGATTTTAAAAGTAAAAAAAAAAATAGGTAGAAGAAAAGTTGTGAAAAGTAATGAGAGGTATGCAAGCTTGGAAAAGGAAGGACAAAAATTGCCTAAAGAAAACAATTCTTCAAAAAATACAATTGGCCAAATTAAAAAAAAAAAAAAAACAAATCACTTGGAAAAATACCTTTGAAAGTAGAATTTGTCAAATGGAAAAAGAGATATAAAAACCTAACTTGTGATGACCATGTATTTAAAATCAGCCAGAGTCAGGAATTCAGGTTAAGGGAAAAATCTTCAATCTTTATTCTCAGTAGAAGTGAAGAATGATTGCGATAGCAATATGGGCAGCTGCGACAGGAAGCCAGCTAGCAGAAAGGGATCGGAGATGAAGAGTGGTCACAATAGAATATTGACCAGCCAGCAATCTCTCTTTCTTCTTCCTCTTCCACTCCCCTACCTCCACCCACCAAAATCGTCATTTCCTATACAACACATCAGGACTTGCACAAAGAGTGGGCTGGGGCCATTCTTTCTCCAAGTATATATATTAATAGAATATGGTCCAATTACTATTTAGCCTTACATGCAACAACTCAAGCCTCAGCCCATTACATCTCCCGCTTCCTTTTGTTTTAGAACATAGGTGGTCATGCCATCCCTGACTCCTCAGGGAGGTCAGAGCCCCCAAGGGGGGGTGATCATACCCTCCCTGACATCTCAGGAAGGGAGGTGAAAATACCGAAAAGGAGATAATCACGCCCTCTCTGACATCTCAGGAAGGGAGATGAAAAGCACCGAAGGGAAGTGGGAGTTGCTAGCGGGTTTCTGGGCTGAAGGGTCTTATTAGAAACAGATATGCACAAACCCATCAGCATGGGAGGTATTACACAAGCACACAGCAATAATGCAGAGGCTATTAGTGATGACTCTCCCCACAGTCAGTGCAGGCTTGATGTCGTGTAACAAACATGAATTGTACATGCAAGTAACGATATAACAAACAACATAAATCAACATGGTGTTGTAAAAGATTGCCAGAAGTCCTAGAAGGAGAGTATGTAAACAGCAGTCACACATACGCCTTCTTCAGCAGCCAAGAGATAGTCCAAAACCAATCTATTGTCCATTGCTTCACATGTCAGGGAATCCAATGATCTCCCCAAGTTTTTGAAGTCCTGCAAAAGTCTTTTTATGTGTTAGGGAATCCAATGATTCCGGCAGATTTTGAAGTCCTGTAACAGTTTTATCATTTCTCAGAAAATCCAATGATTCCTGAGGGCTTTCAAGTCTTATGTCGCAGAGAATCCAATGATTCCTGAGGGTTTTCAAGTCCTACAACAATCTTATCATGCCTCAGAGAATCCAATGATTTCTGATGGTTTTGAAGTCCTACAACAATCTTATCATGTCTCAGAAAATCCAATGATTCCTGAGGGTTTTGAAGTCCAACAATTTTCTAGTCCATAAGTCAAATGCTATAACTGCCATGCTCTTTCAATGGTGAGCACAATCAGCAACAGAACCACCCGATATTTCTTGGGTCTTCTCTTTTGTTTCAAGGGTCTGCTCCATCTCTCTGCGATGGGCAAGGTGAATACGGCTTGTTGGCACACATCTGATTCCTTCTCCTCCTATAAAAATACAAGCAAACCCTTTTCCCCAAGCAATTAACCTATCTAATTCCCTTCTATTTACCACTTTCTGGATCTCTCCACATCACCTGGCGATTATCTAAAGATACTGGAGCTGTTTGCACTAGACACTGCCCTGTTGTGTTAAAAGGCCTGTAACTTACCCAACTGTAATCCTGATTGCTTTTCTGTTGGTTGATGACATCAGAGTCCTGAATTTCTAGAGACTCTCTGGGTGTAACCTCAGTTGCTATCATGCCCCACCTGTCTTTTGATTAATACCTTGGAGCTGGGCCCTGCCTCTCATTTCTCTGGGTCAATCTACATTCAGAGGCCCAGTAAAAGCCTCAGTTACATTTTGGACATGAGGTTTGGGGTTTGATTCTCTCACCCTGTTTTCTCATTCTATCTCTATATCTACAATGAGCTCTCAAATGTCCAACTTTTCCACACTGAAAGCATCGACGAGTTTCTCTAGAATTCCTTTGCCAAGAAGGACCCTGTCTTCCCATTTTGGGATCTTGGGAAGTCTGCATCATAGCCTGGCTATAAAAGGCATTTGTGCCCACTGTGGCACAGCATCTTATGAACTCCTCTAAAGGAGCATCCTTGTGCAGTCCTAGTATAATTTTTCTGCAAACCTCATTAGCATTTCCTTAGCAAGTTGCCTTATCAAAATGTCTGTTACTGCATTTTCCCCATTAGTTCTTGTGACAGCTGTCTGCAAACATCCCACAAAGTCAGCAAAGGGTTCATTTGGACCTTGTGTTATTTTTGTGAAGGCTTCACCCTTATCATCTTCATTGTGAAGAGAAGCCCACGCTTTGATAGCATTAGCAGCAATTTGCTCATATGCTGCTATGGAATAATTAATCTGTACTGCGACGTCTGCATAGGAACCTACACCTGTTAATAGGTCACAGGTGATTGCAGCATGAACTGCACTTTGACTATTTTGTGGGGCTTGTATCCTACAGAGCTCACTATATTCAGAAAGCCACAAGTAGTTTTGTCCAGGTTCTAGGCATACCCTTGCTATAGATTTCCAGTCGTTAGGGGTCAAGATTTCAAAAGCCAAATTCTGTAATAACATCTTAACATAAGCTGATGTAGCCTCATAAAGAGTGCAAGGCTTTTTCAGATCTTTGAGGATTTCTATATCAAAAGGAGCATATTTTCTACTTTCTTGACCTGAAGAATTAAACTGTTGAATTACAGGAAAAATGTGGTGTTGAAATTTTGATACATTTCTCCCTTCCTCTTTGGCCTTAATTAGTCCCTTTTGCAATCTACTCATAGGAGCAATTGGATGCTGGGGGGGGGGGGGAGGTGCTAGTGCTGGTCACTGCCTCCTCCTCCCCCCCACTACTCCTCCTCCCTCCATCCTGGAGAGTAGAGTTGATGGAGGAGAGTCAATTACCTGCTCCTTAGGTGGGGCTGAAGCTGCCTCAGATTCACCACACCCTTGAGCCTCACTTAAGTCTCAATGCCCTGTGGGGATATGGTCATTAATCTGTTCATTATCTTCCTCCTTTAGCTCAGGCTTCCCCATTTGGCTATTCCTAGAGTTTTTTTCTTTTTCTTCTATAACTTATATGTTTTCTTAAGGCCAGCTGTATGATATTATATAAATAGAATGCCTCGATGGAAATTGAATGAGGACCCTTTTCGTTGTAATATGCGGAGAGCTGTTGCCCAATTAATGTCCAATTATCTGGAGAGATTTGCTCTTCCTCTAAGAACCAAGGGGAGGTGCGTTTTAATATATCCAGAAGTCTAGCTGTCTGTTCCCAAGTTATAAGTAGCCCTTGATCTTCTATCAGCTTAAGCATGCTTTCTATAGCTCCACTCCTGGGGGTGGGGGGTGAGGTTGAGGGGGGTGGAGAATTTGTAGCTAGCATCTGTCCCATTTCAGCCAAAAAAGGTTACTAGTTTAGTCTTTAAGAAAATAAGTTCCCTGTTTGTCTGTTACAATACTCACCTAAATTCCTGGTCTCTGGAGATTTCTTCAGTGAAAGTAGGGTCCTTGGTTCCCACACTTGGGCATCAAATGTGATGACCACGTATTTAAAATCAGCGGAGTCAGGAATTCAGGTTAAGGGAAAAATCTTCAATCTTTATTCTCAGTAAAGGTGAAGAAAGCAATATGGGCAGCTGCGACAGGAAGCCAGCTAGCAGAGGGGGATCAGAGATGAAGGGCCATCACGATAGCAATGCGAACAGCTGTGTCAAGACACTAGCCAGTAGTCTCCCTTTCACACCAGCCAGTAGTCTCCCTTTCCACTTCCTTTTCCACTCCCCTGCCTCCACCCACCAAAAACATCATTTCCTATATAACACATCAGGACTTGCACAAAGAGTGGGTGGGGGCCATTCTTTCTCCAAGCATATATATTAATAGAGTATGGTCCAATTATTATTTAGCCTCATATGCTTGGGACCTCAGTGCATCAACTCAAGCCTCAGCCCATTACACTAACTAAAGAGAACCATACATTAAAAACTAGAATGGACAAATGAAAGCTAATGACTCTATGAGACTTCAAGAATCAAACTAAAAAGAAAGGAATAAAGGAAAAAATGTAAAATACTCATTGGAAAAACAACACTGGAAAATAGATCCAAAAGAGACAAATTAAGAATTATTGGATTACTTGAAAGCTACAACCAAAAAAGAGCCTGGAATTCACCTTTCAAGAAAACATCAAAGAAGACTTCCTTGATCTACTGAAAGTGGAGGGCAAAATAGTCATTGAAAGAATTCATCAATCACCTTCTACAAGAGATTCCACAAGGAAAACTACAAGAAATATTGTAGTAAAATTCTAGAGCTATTAAGTCAAGGAAAAAATACTACAAGCTGCCAAAAAGAAACTACTGAAATATCAAAGAGCCACATCCAGGATTACCTGGGATTTGGTATCCTCTTTATTAAAAAAAAAAAAAAAAAAAAAAGATTAGAGGGCCAGGAATACTATATTCTGGAGAACAGAAGAGCTTGGATTACAACTAAGAATCAAGTACTCAGCAAGGTTGAGCATATTTTCGGGGGGAGGGGGAAGGGGAGATGGATCTTCAATGAACTAGGGGACTTGCATTCATTTCTGATGAAAAAATCAAAACCAAATATAAAATTTGATCCTCAAGAGAAACATAAAAAATATACAGGAAAGAAAAATAGCATATTTGCTTTGCTTTGCATCTAAAGATATTTCCAGCTTTTTTTATTAAGTGGAGGGCAAAATAGTCATTGAAAGAATTCATCAATCACCTCCTACAAGAGATTCCACAATCCCTTAGCCCTTCACCATTTCTAACCCACACATTTACACGAGAGATACACAGATATTAAAGGTAAAAAAAACTGAAGCAGAATATAGTAGGCTTCAGATGAAGAAACAACAAAAATGTGTTGCAATTCTGAACTCAAAGAAAAAGCAAAAATAAATCAAATTAAAAGAAATGAGGAAGAAAGCTGCATTTTGCTAAAAAGTACCAGACAATGAAGTAATAGTGATACTAAACATAAATTCCCCAAGTGGTACAACATCCAAATTCTTGGAGGAGAAGTTGTCAGTTGCAGGAAGAAATACACAGCAAAACTGTGTCAGGGGACTTCAGCCTCTCCTTTCAGAATTAGATAAATCTGATCACAAAATAAATAAGAAAGAAGTTAGGAAGTGAAGAGAATCTTAGAAAACTTTGATATGATTGACCTCTGAGGAAAATTGAAAGGGGATACTTTTTTTTTTTTAGCAGTGTGACACCCACACAAAAATTGCCATGTGTGAAGGCATAAAAACCTTACAGAACCTCTGAAGAAAGGCAGAAATATTAAATGCATAATTTTCAGATCATGATGCAATAAAAATGACATGCAATAAAGGGCCTGAGAAAGATAAACTAAAAATTAATTGGAAATTAAACAATCTAATCCTAAAAAACAAATGAATCAAACAACAAATCATAGAAACAATCAATAATTTCATCCAAGAGAATGACAATAATGAGGCAACATACCAAAACACATGAGATACAGACAAAGCAGTTCTTAGGAAAATTTTATATCTCTAAATAGGTACATAAATAAAATGGAGAAAGAGAAGATCAGTAAACTGGGCATGAAACTAAAAAAACAACAAATTAACCCCCTGATTAAAAATACCAAATTAGAAATACTGAAAATCAAAGGAGAAATTAATAAAATTAAAAGAAAATTATTGAAGGAATAAACAAAACTAATAGTTGGTTTTTTGAAAAAAAAAAAACAAATAGTAGATAAACCTTTGATAAATTTGATTTGGAGTATCTATCTAAAATTGTCAACAAGCATTATCTGTAATGAGGATAAGCTAGAAGCATGCTCAATAAGACCAGGAACAAAACAAGGACGTCTATTATCACCACAATTAGTTTTAGCGATTAGAAAAGAAAAAAGAAATGAAAGTGTAGTAGGTATTGAGGAAACAAAATTATTTCTCTTTGAAGATGATATGATGATATACTTGGGAATTCCTTACAGAATCAACTAAAAACTACTTGAAACAATGAAAAACTTTAGCTAAATTGCAGGATATAAAATAAAACCACATAAATCATCAGTATTTCTAAATGTTAACCAAAAAACTTAGCAGCAAGAGATACAAAGAGAAATTCTATTTAAATAACTATAGACAATATAAAATATTTGGGAGTTTATCTACAAAGACAAACTTGGGAACTATATGAACACAATTACAAGATGTTTTTCCCACAGATAAAGTAAGTTCTAAGCAATTGGAAAAATATCAATTGCTCATGGGATGGTTAAGCTAACATAATAAAAGTGACGATTCTACCTAAAATAATCTTATTTAGTGCCATGTCAAACAAACTGCCAAAATTATTTTATATAGCAACAAAAAAATAACAAAATTCATCTGGAAGAACAAACGGTCAAGAATATCAATCGAATTAACTAAAAATACAAAGAAAGGTAGTTTAGCTATATCACACCTTAAACTATATTATATAGTATGTATCATCAAAAATCTTTGGTACTGGCTAAAGGATAGAATGATTAGTGGAATAGGTTAGATACACAAGGCACAATAGTCAATGACTAAAATAATCTATTGTTTGATAAACCCAAGGACTTCATTTTCTGGATTAGGAATGCACTATTTGGCAAAAATTGCTGGGAACCCTGGAAAATAATATGGGAGAAATTATAGATTCAGACCACATCTCACACCCTATACCAGAATAAAAAATCGATTCATAATTTAGACACAAAGGATGATACTATAAGCAAATTAAGAATATGAAAAAAATGCTTTAAATAATTATGATTAGAGAATTGCAAATTAAACAATTCTGATCACCTCACATCTATTTACATTGACTAAGAGGATAGGAAAAGATAATGATAAAGTTGGATGGGGTGTGTGAAAATTGGGGCACCAATACATTGTTGGTGGCATTGTGAACTGATCTAGCTGTTCTGGAAAGCAATTTGGAACTATATACAAGGGGCTATAAAACTGGGCATACCCTTTGATACAGCAGTACCACACATGTGTCTGTATCCCAAAGAGATCATAAAAGAACAAAAGAACACACATATGCAAAAATGGTTGTATCAATTCTTTTTGTGGTGGCAAAGAATTGGAAAATGAGTAGATATCACCTGGAGAATTGCTGAATAAATTATATTATATTAATGTAATGGTTCAGCAAAAAATGATAAAGAGGATGATTTCAGAAAAGGCTGGAAAGTCTTAAATGAACTGATGCTGAGTGAAGTGAGCATAACCAAGAAAACATTGTACATAGCAATAGCAAGATTGTGTGATGATCAGTTATGATAGTCTTAGCTCTTTTCAGCAGTGCATTGATCCAAGGCTTTCCCAATAAACTTTGCATGGAAAATGCCATTCTCATCCAGAGAGAGAACTATGGATGCAGATTAAAGCATGCTATTTTTATCTTTTAATTCTTTTGTTTTGTTTTGTTTTGTTTCTTATGGTTTTTCCTTTTTGTTCTGATTTTCCTTTCCCAACCTGACTCATATGGAAATATGTTAAAAACGAATGTACATGTATAAGCTATATTAGATTGATTGCTAGTATGGGTAGAGGACATAAGGGAGGGAAGGCAAAAAACCATTCAGAACTCGAAATCTTATAACAATGAAGGTTGAAAATCATCTTTACATATAGTTGGAAAATATAATATATTTTTAAATTAAAGTTAAAAAAAAAAAAAAACAAAGGAATGTCATAGGAGAAGAATGATAGCCTAAATGTAAAAGGACAAAGAGCCAGGACAAGGAAGAGCCAACCTCAAGTCCTTCTCCACTGTGAGATGCCTTCTTCAAAGTGGTAACATAAATCAAGGACATTTTAAGAAACTCTTGACTCTCATGTTATAGTCTCTTGTGTCAGCTGTTAGTGTTTTTTCTTTTTTGTTTTTTTGTTTTTGTCTCATTTAGTAGCCAACTAAGAATATTAATATAAATCATAAGAATTTTACATATCCCTGGTGAGAGTGGGGGCCTTTTATCTTTCTCTAATTAAATTTGTTTTCCTTGGCTCCAGAGAAAGAAACTCTCTGTGTAGAAGCTAAATAGGGGAAGATTTAGGTTGCATATGAGGAGTGACTTTCCACCTTTTATAGTTCTACAAAAATGGAATGAATAACCTTGAGAGACAGGGGGTTAATCCTCACTTAGAAGGGAATCATCTGTTGATTTTTCCCTTGAAATAGATTCAATTCCAAAAGACCCTTGATAGACTCTCACAGGATAGAATTATAAGTCCCATGGACAGCACCACTCTCTATGAGAGAACTGTCTCATTTTGGAGGACTCACTTTGGCCTTTGGATGGTAATTATTTGAGGTTCTTTACTATAAAAACAAAAATGTTGAGATGCTTTGTGTTCCTCATTGTAAAAGGAAGTTGGTGGCTATGCTGGAAACTTATTTTCTTTAAGCCTCAAGTCATGTTTGTATTTTAAAAGAATTCAAAGCCTTTAGTAAAAAGAATACATTTACAATTGCATAATTTCAGTGAACTACATTGAAGTAGATTTTTTTTTGGAAAGAGAAACCTTATTAACATTCTGATATCATACCCTATCAGTAAATCTCTTAATCTTAAGACTATCTTTGAGCCAGTGGAAATCTACTTAAATTTTCCTATTGAAATTTTAATTTTGAATATTACTTATATTTAAGGATTGTTGATTTTCAGTGAATTTCTTCTGAAGAATAATAGATAAGTGAAACATAGAAGGTCACTGAATTTAGTAAATATTTAGATAACTAGAACAGAAAAACTCATTTTAGGAAATGTATTCATTAGTGAATTTTAGAAAGGAAGAAAAAGAGCCAGCAATGGCTCGTTTACTACAACAATAACTACCTCCTCTGTGTTTTCACCCCTTCTGAGGCTAATAAGACTGTCAAATTGATATAAAGCTTCCTGCTTGCTAAATTATAGCACCTCAATTTACATTACGGTTATATGTGCCCAAAATGAAATACTATCTCATTTCAGACTGAGTTTCCTTTATTACTTACAGGTGATTTTCTTGTATTTTTGCTTCAACCTTCTTTCTATAGATTTTTAAAAAAAGAAAAACTGCGAACATGGGCACTCTGCATCCCACTGTATCCAACTACACTTAATTAAGATTTTCAGATTTTTCTTCTATTTTAATGCCCTATTTTTATGGTTATTTATGAGAAAAGGGAAGCATAATTATTCTGAAGAAAGACTATAAACTTTAATGATAAGAAAGAAAACCTTGAAGAGATCTGGTCTTACTCACTCCTTTCTGGTTGATATAAAAACTCCTTTATGAAAATGAGTTGTGATAGGGGGAGAAGGCATATGGTCCAGGTAGTTTTTTTTTTTTTTTTTCCTTTTGGAAATTAAATGAAGATGACTTCAGTAATAAAGGAAACTGCTATGGTGAGGAAGGAGAAGGTGTGGAAAAATGTGAGTGTGTGTGTGTAATGATAACTTGATAGATTATATAGTGCTTACTCTACATCAGGAACTGTGATAAGCTTTTTACATTTTCTTTTCATTATTATCGCATCTGATTTTCACAATAACCCTAGTAAGCATTCTCATTATAAGAAAACCTAGGCAAACAGATTTTAGAATTGCTTAGAATCAAACAGTTTTTAAGTGACTGAGGGCAGATTTGAACAGTAAAACATTATACACTATGTGTGGGAGAAGGAAAGTGCTTAATGGAATTCAAACACCTGCTATCAAAAAAGCAATTAAAAAAATTCTGATGAAAAGACAGGTGCCTCCCTGATTTTAAGGAGAGATCCACAGGGAACTTTTTGTATAGAGACACCAAGGACTTGGAAAGTTCACTCTTTATCTAACTTGAATTTGAATCCCAACTTTGACATTATTCATTAAGGGATTAATGACAGGTTATTTCCTTGTGAGTTTTCATTTCTTTATCAGTAAAATTCACAGAATTATGCTTTACATTATTTAGTTCATGGGCCTGTTGCATGAAAAGCACTTTGTAAATTTAAGTTTTGTTATTTATCATGGCAATTGTTATTACATCTGTATCTTTTTTGGATATATAGTAGAAAATGACCAAACCGATTATCTTATGATGAATAGCAGCCTGAGAGAAGAAAATAGTCATTTTGACACACTTATACTGTTTAGAACTATGAATGCAGCACTATATTCTGCTTCATTTAGAGACAGTGTAAGTGGAATGGAAAATTTGCTGATTCTTAAATTAAAAACAAATTTCTTACAGTTTTTTGCCCAATCATTTTTATAAATGTAGAGTACACATTTAATGTCTCAGCTCATAATGTAAATATAATGGATGCCAGTTAGAATTTTTGAAGAACTGAGTGTGCTAGTTTGGTTGTATTCATTGTACTTATAGAATTAGGAAGCTCAGCTTCTTTTTAAAGATGACAATTCCCATCAATAGATGGTTGTGGTTTAAAATTCCAAAGAGACAACTGTTTACATGCAAACTTAGACAGAAAAGGGCCTATCATATAGTACATAGTATGTATTGGTCTTCTACATCGTAAACCCAAGTTTTTGACCTTGGATAGCACTATCATATCACCTTACTGATTGGGTCCACTATAAATTCATGCTATTTAAACTGAAGCCTCGACTGATGCATGAAATACTTTTATTATCCCTTGCTAATTTAAAATCATCTCTCATCTCTTTTCTTCTCAAATCTACTCTCAAGTTTTCAAATGTGTTCACTACTTTACTGAAAAAATAGAGGCCATTGATTATGAGCTCCTCATCTCTTCTATTCTAACCCTCAAATCTATTTATTTCTTCACCTACCCTCTCCTCTTTTATCCTCATCTCTGAGAAGGAATGACTCTCCTATTCATGAAGGCCAAATGCTTTTCCCATTTACATCTTTTTTGGGAGCTTGTCCTTTCTTTTTTTCTTCTTCTTCAATTTTGAGCATTCTTTTCTCAGTTTCTCCCTGTCTACCAGTTCATTTGTTGATGTTTACCATCATTCTCAGTGCTTCCCTATCTTTAAAAACAAAAGATCCACTTATTCCTTGTTGCTATCATTCTATATATCTCTTCACTGTCTCAAACTGAACTCATTATTTTTCTCCCCAAAACCTCTCCTCTTCCAAATTTCCCTCTTTATTTCAAAGGCATTTAATTCTTCTAATATTCAAAGTTTATAACCTTGGCATCATTCTAGATTGCTCACTCTGCCTTCACATATCCAATTAATTGCTATGTTTTGTTTGTTCCTTTGCAACATCTCTGGCATATGATTCCTTCTCTCCACTCACACAGCTGCCACCTGGAAAGAATGAAAAAAGTATTTAATAGGTTTGTGGTATAATGTTTGGTTTTTAAAGCCCTTTATATCCAGTCGTCTTATACCTTATGTCACTTCACATATTCTGCTATTATTCCACATATAAGACACTCTTTATTCTAATTCTGTGTATGTTCATTTGCTGTCTTTCATACTTAGGGCAGTATCCCTCTTGATTTCTGTCTCCTAAGTTTCCTAGCTTCCTTGTACTTCTTGCTATCCTCTTCCATGATATTCTTCTCTGTTTCCACAGATTTGAGTATTTATTTCTATGAAAATAATCCCTAAATTTCCATATTCAACCCCCCTATTCACTCCTCTAACTTCCAAGTTCATATTCAAATACTCTGGTGTAGATACTCTATTGGAGGTGGTGTGAGCATCTCAAATTCAAAGTGTCTAAAATGAAACTCCTTATCTTTCTTCTACATCTATCCTTTTTCTAAACTTCCCTTTGTCTCTTGAAAAGAGATTATACTTCACTGCTCTTGTTCACTTCAGCCTATACCCCAATCACCCAGATTCTTATAGAATTATTTTGTATTCTTTGCTCTCCCCCTTTCCTAATATCCAATTGCTTCTCTTGCATGTATCCATAAATTAACTGGTGTATCCATAATACCTTTGCTTCTTCCCAACCTTCTACTCAAACAATCATTACCCTAGTTGAGATTATCATCAGTTTTTTTTTTTTTTTTCCCACCTGGATCATCACATTAGCTTTCTAATTACTTCACCTGTTTCCAATCTCTTTTCTCACCATACATTGATCACAAAGCTTCCAAAATAATCTTCCCAAAACACATATGAGATCATGTAATTATACAGTTCCAAAGTTTTTAACAGTTTTCCTATTGCTTTTAAGATGAAATATGATAACATGTATGAGTATATATGTATGTATATATAAATTAACTCATGCTTAATAGTAGCCTTGGGAGAAGTTGGGGAGGAAAGGGGGAAAAGAATAATAAGTACACAAGTGTAAGAAACAAAACAAAATATAAGGAAGTTGTATGTTAAATAGTTATTACATAGGCTGTGTTAAAATGAATATTTTTTCATTTTACAATTTGTTTTTTTCTCTTTTTAATTTTCTATTTCAGTTTTAAATATTTTTGAAAAAATAATAACTAGTTTCTAGCCTATATTTAACACCTTCTCCAATTAGGTTCCCTCCTCATCTTTCTAGCCTTATTTTATATTATTCTTCTTGTCCAATATCTTCCATTCAAAGTGAACTACTATTTGCCAAAGTTGACATTCCCTCGCCCATATCGTGTATTAATACCAGCCATCCTATGCCTTTAATATCCTTCCTCCTTTTCCTTACCCTTTTGTAATGTTCTGATTAGCTTTCTGGAGGGCCTTCAGACCAGCCTTGGTCTCAGCAGAATAATCACCAGGAGAATAGTCAGGGGTGAAGTCCAAAGTCTTCATTGTCTCCTTCACCTGGGGCCGGGTTACCTTTCTGGAGGCCCTTCGGAATGGGTCTTGGTTTCAGTGGAGGAATGCAGGCAACAGGAGAACCACCAGGATGGTTTTCTCTTAGGGGCTGAGTTTGTCCCCAGCTTATACGCTCTCCTACAATTAAATCAGTTCATCATACTGAGTATAAACCAATCATTATATCACGAGGGAACCATTATTTGTTGTAAGATTAAGTCAACCATACTGAATTAGAGAACTGTTAATCACCATGCTAAACTGGATAATCATTGTCTTATCAATTCTACTGAGTTAACATCTTTCTCCAGAGTTCTGACCCATTACACCCTTTAAGAATCTTTGTCCTCCTTTAAGGATCAGTTCAGATACTACCGCCTCAGTAAAGCCACTCTGTTCTTTCCTTCCTTTATTTTAGCTAAAAGATATTTATTTGCACATGTACCATTTTCCATTTGGAAAGTAAAGTACTTAATGGAGGAAATTTTATTATTTTTGTATATTTTCCATGTCTCTCAGAAGACCATTGCACTGAGTCACAAACAAGGTCTCTGATTTCATTGGTGAGAGAAACTCTGAGCAAACTCCTGGGGTGAGAGTTTGGGCTTGCCCCATAGATAATTATACCAGCAGTAGAACTTGAACTCAGATCTTCCTGACTCTAAGACAAGTTTTTAGTTCAACTCCATGCTGCCATGCTTCCTAGATGAAATAGAAATACTTTTTTTTTTTTTTTCTCTGAAGAACCTGGCAGAATGCCTGGTAATAATTTAATAAATGTTAATTGAACGATGAATGAATGATTTTGTAACCTACCCCATCCTTCATCATTCAACATTAAAACTATATAGTGATGAAAATAATCAAGAAACCATATATATCACCTAGTAGGGGTAGATTCATAGATATAAAGTATATATGCACAAATGTATACATACATACATATATATATATATATATATATATGGATGTATGTTTATATGGCATACTAAGAATTTTTAAAGCTTAAAACTTTATCATACTAAAATTTTAGATAACCTGTGTATATGCATATGAATATATGTTTACACCTAACATACATATGTATATATATTGATATGCACACACATGAATATACATGAAACATGCATTTACTCATGCCTATGTAAACATACATGATACATTTATTGTGTGTATGCACACACACATATGTGTATGTGTGTGTGTGTGTGTGTGTGTATAAAACAGTAATAAATATTGCTTCTCCATGGATCATTAGTTTGATGTGAAGTCACATAACATGACAGCCAACTTTGTCAGTTTTCCAAAGGACATTTACTTGTAAAAACAAGAGAAAGTATAATTATTTTATTTTTCATTCCCTATCATATACTGATAATGTTTATGAATGTATAATGCTCCAATTTTTAAAAAATTCACATATGAAATTGTTGCTTTTGATGATGAACTCAATGTGACTGAGGTTATAGTACATACAAATATATATATATATATATATATATAGTATATATAGTTGTATACCAAAATTTTTATTTTAGATGCAAATGCAAATTAGTTCTTGAAAATCTGGTTGTTCCATTCTCAGGAATGTTTCTGATTTATATATCTTTTATGAAAATGAATGAAAAATTGGAGTATTAATACATTTCCAGCTTGCTCTATACTAGAGCAAGTATATTTGAACATAGGCAATTGAATACTAAAATTTTAGAATGGTCATTTTCATTATGATGTTTGTACTCGAAAATTTAAAATTCCATGCAATTATGATGAAAAACACATGAAATTTTCCTATAATGAATTTATTCACTCATTAGGTTTATTTTCTTTGAAGTTAGAAGATGAAGCCATCCTTTCAGCAATGTATAACTTGGCATTTTTGGCTTAATTTCACTATTCAATGTGAACTGTTATCTTTACATGTTGAGTAACCTTGCTTTATTCCCACTTGTTTTAAATGAATTTGATATACATGTTTTGTGTCTCCTTTTTCCAGCACTATGTTCATGAAGATGTATAAGTAATCATTTCCTATAATGGTCATTTATAACTGATGATTTTACTTTTGATAATAATCTCTACCTCAAAATTCCATTTTAAAGGTGACATAGCCACTATAATCTTACATCTTAATTAGCAGATGTAGGTTCAGAAGTCAGAGCTACCATTAAAAAAAAAACAACAACAACAACAACAACAACAACAACAACAACAACAACAAAACCTCTTCAGACATGTTTGTTATCTGAGAACTACCCTAGTGAGTTTTGGTACCAGGACAGCTACTAAATTAACATGTTTTCTGACCATATAAAATTAAAAAAAAATCTCAGAGGAATTGCAATAAGATTAGGGAGTATCTACAGCTAAGAAAAGAATAGATCTTTGAAGCATTGCAAATTGCAGGTGAAAACTTTGACCAAGTATCTTTTCTTTCTTAAGTGAAATTAGGGTTTAGATTACCAGTATTTGAGGTTTGATTATAGGTGTTCTTTGCACAGCTTGACAATGACTGTTATTCTATACTTCTTATTCAAATTTTCTTGAAAGCAAGTACATACCATTATTATGCTAATTCTGATTTGGGGAGCTGAAGTAAACAGCTCTGCTTAGGGCAAGTATCATCTGTAGGCATAAGAAGTTGCACCTTATAGGGTATAGTATTGAACTTCATCTCTATGATCTCTTCCCATTCTAAATCTATGATCTCATGATTTTAGGAATGACAGTCTCTCTGTTTCCAAATAGTTAAAATTAATAGCTTAAATATTTATTTATATAACATTCCAAGGATTGTTGTGCTTTACTTGTGTTAGCTTATCTGATCATCTCAGTAACTCTGAGATTGTTGTTATTTTGTTGTTTTTCATTTTGTAGATGAGGAACCAGGATGAGAAATTAAATAACTTGCCTAAGGTGACTCAGCTATCAAGGATCTGAGGAAAGAATCAAGGTTAAGTCTTCCTGACTTCTTGTCTAAAGCCTAATTGTCTAAAATAATTCACTACCCAAGCCTGACATCCCACAAAGAGTCATTCCTTCTTTCATAAGGCTTTCTAATCATCATTATAATGCAAATTTCTCTTGGAGGACAACAAAGTCTTATCAAAAATTTTATATTCTTCGCTGAATGAATTTATCAGAGCCTTTTCTGAGACCCTGCTTTGATGGGATTGGAAAGAGAACTAGAGGATATTGTTTATCCATAGATGGGAGTGGTACTGATTGAGAAAAAATCCTCCAAAGGGAAACAGCCCCCAAGTAAACTTTTCCTCTGTTAGAAGTTTGCCCTGGGGCTAGCCCTTAGTAGGGCACATTGTTTGAAGTTGCACACCAGTATGTCTTAAATGAGATTCTTTTGCCTGTTTTTTGTTTGTGATTGTCCCAGATCTACTCATCATAGCCAGCTGCCTGAGGATTTGCTTTCATCTAATCTCTGCATAGCTAAATTAGAAATGTAATTTTAGATGAAATAGCATTTAAGTGTCTGTTGAAAGATCCCTAGTGGCTTAATTATTACTGATTTCTTTAGTAACCATTTGAAATGGTCTCCAAATGTTGGTTAATTTAGCAATAAGTTTTCAGTGGAGTAGGCTTGGCTATAAGTGTTAAAATATTAAAGAAGCATGCATGGTTATTGGGTGGTTTTGATTGCAGAGATGTTTTTAGAGAAGAATTCTTAGAGAAGACTATAAAGTTAAGTTGTCTTTTTGGAATTCAAATCTTAATTGAGTTTCCTTTAGTCCTCTTTTGGATTGTGCTCTGGAGACATCCAAAATCTGTCAGAGGCTAGGAATACTTGGTGCATACCCTTGGATTCTTGCAGAGATACCAAACTCTATGCTCAAGGCTGAAAGCACAGAATAGAATTTTTTTAATGTAACTTAAACCACATTAAAATGTAATTGGGAAATGTTTAACAAAATAAATAAATATACTATAACATAAATAATAGTAATTTATGATTTCCTAAATCAATATGCAATCCAGAGAAATTCATTTCCATTTTCATTCTAAACCACTATTTTACTGAACAACCTAAGTTTTGTACAAATCCCTGGCTTTATGGAAACCTCTATTGTCTACAGCATTATTAATAGGTTAGGTAACATGATAAGTAAATGCTGCAAAGATATTTGATACATCTCTTATTTTGAATGAGATTAACAGCTATGGGGAATAAAGCTAATAATCTGTTCTCAACTACTGAGGAGATAATCTGAATTTTTAGTTTGACAAGGGTTTAAGAAATATACAATATAAGAACATTACCCAAGTAAAAGGGATTACAACAACATTCACAGTAATGAGAGAATTGTCTATAGCCAAAATTGATGAGACAGATTGTTGTCATTCTTATCCAAGAAATGAAGAGAAAATTTTCTCAGAAATATGACTTATTATTTTTAGTTCTGAAAATATTCACCTTACACTTCTCAGATATAGGCGTATTTTTTTTCAAAATGCAAAGCAAAATTTATGTAAATATTTTATAAATTAGGTTTGCATTCCATAGTTGATAAGAAGGATAACTTGATGTGGTAAGGATAGAAATGGAAAACAAAACTCTGAAATCAATTATTACTGTTTTTAGTCAGTCAAAGTCAGAAAACTTTTTTTTTAAAAGCCTACTGTGTATCAAGAACTGGGTTAAGTACTGAGATCAGTGAAAAGCAAAAGCTGGTCCTTATTCTCAAGAAGCTCACAGTCTAATGGAGGAAGACAATATGTAAGCAACTATGTACAAACAAATGGCCTAGATTACAAACCAGAAATAACCAACAAGGAAAAGTATTAGAATTATGGAGTATTAAAAAAGAATTCCTGTAAAAGTAGAATTTTAGTTAGAATTTGAAAATACTTCAGGAAGCCAGGAGGAGACAAAGAAGAGTGGCGATATTCCAAACATAGGAACAGCAAGTGAAAATGTCCAGAGACGAGGGATGAAGTATCTTATTCAAGAAAGAGAAAAGATGTAAGTGCTATTGGATTCTAACGGACCTGTGTGCGGAGAAGTGGGGAGACATGTGGAGGGGGGAAGTGTAAGACTGGAAAGATGTGAGAAGAAGGAATTGGATTACTCAGGATTAAAAATGAGGGTTTTATATTTGACTCTGAAGATGATAGGGGACCACTGGAGTGTACTGATTAAAGGGAAAGGTTGATGGAGTGACTTGGTTAAACCTGTACTTTAGGAAGAGCATTTTGAAAGCTAAGTGAAGGATGGACTGAAACAGGTAAAGAGACTCATAACAGGGAGACTCATCACAGCAGGCTATTGGAATAATGCAGAATAAAGGACTGAGGGATAGTAATTTTGGGCTAGTGGCAGTATTAGAGGAGCAATGGAAAGCAGAGAGCATATATGAGAGATATAACAAAGGAAAAATTGGTAATACCCCTCTGTTCTTTTTTGGGGGGCATGGTTTTTAATAGAGAGAGGTTCTATCCAACTTTGAAATTCCATGATTTTGTTGCTATTGAATTTGTCCTACTTTCAGCAGTATTCTAAAATAGATTTTAAAATAATGCTTGGTGAAGGGAACTTGGCTATCTAGAACCCTGCGTTCACTAGGAATATATCCTATGAAGTATATGATAGGGTTATTCGATCAAGAAAATATTGTAGACATAATAAGAGTTTTATTTGAATTACAGGAAAGTATTTGACAGAATTCATTACAAGTTTATGAACAAGGTGGAGAAAAGTAGTTGATATGAGTAGTAAGGAGTAGCTAGTTGGAATGTTATAACTGAAAGATGTTGACTAGAGTATTAATATCAACCTTAAAAAATGTCTTTTATGCTTTATTTCATTATTGAGTCTTGTAATCTGTTCTGTTGAACATTTTTGTTAATTTAGTTTAGAATCTAGAAAATGTGCTTATCAAGTTTTCAGAGAACTGAAAAGGATGGATAATTAATAAGTTGGATGAAATAATCCAGACCCAGGACATTTTGGCATAATAATGGCTTAAATCTAACCAGATATGGCTTTAGTCCTATAGAGAGTCAATAAATCTCTATAAGCACATAATGCAGGATGCCAGTTTTAACAGTAATTCCTATGAAGAAATATTTAGGGATTTTAATTAACTATAAATGCAGTCAACTATATGACAGATAAGAAAAAAATAAAACAAGCAGAATTAAATGCATTATAGAAGTACCATGCCTAAGACAAGATACATTTATCATATCATATCTTGTCCTATGCTATTATGCTTCCATTTTTCTTTTGGATGGACTTATTATTTCATTGATGTAAGAAGCTTCCAATAAAAAAGTTCTTAGTAAGGGACTTCTAACAATGCAGATTAGCATTTTTTGTTTAATTTATAGTCTTAGAAAATTGCCTGGGCACTGAGAGGTTAAGTGATGTTGCCTAAGAGCATGGGCAGAAGTAGAATTTGGAACCCAGTTTTTCCTAACTCTGAGTCTGGCTTTCTATATATGATAATAAGTTGCTCCTCTATAATATTTTTAATTTCATTATACTTTATATGTTAATTTTTTTCATTTATTTTCTACAATTACATGTATAACAATTTAAACCTTTATTTAAATAATTTTGATTTCCAAATCCCCCTTTTTCTCTCCTCTTTCTCCTCCTTCATTGAGAAAGCAAGCATTTGATATAGGTTATACATGTGTCATCATGCAAAACATGTTTCTTTATTAATTGTGCTGTTAAGAAAACAGAGAAAAAAGAAAAATAACTTTCAGAAAAGATATGTTTCAATATGCATTCTTATTATCACTTCTTCCTTTGAAGAGGGATACCATTTTTCACAGTAAGTCCTTCAGAATTGTCTTAAATTATTATATCATGGAAAATAACTAAATTACTTAATTGATTATTATACAATATTGTATGATGGTCTCTTGGTTTTGCTCATTTTATTTTGCATTGGTTTAAATAAGTCTTTTCTGTTTTTTTTTCTGAGAGCATCCTGCTCATAATTTCTTATTTTACAATAGTATTATGTAACATTCATATACTGCAACTTGTTCAGTTGTTCTTCAATTAATGAGCATCCTCTCAATTTCCAAATTATTGTCACCACTAAAAGAAACACTCTATTTTTGTACGGATCTATCTTTTTTCTTTTTTTCATATCTTTGGGATATAGATCTAGTAGTGGTATTGCTGGGTCAAAAAATATGTGTAGCTTGGGCATAGTTCCAAATTACTCTCCAGATTGATTTAATGAAAGAACTCATGTCTACAATGCATTAGGATCTCAATTTTTCCACATTTTCTCCCACGGTTGTCATTTTTTTCTCATATCACATTGGCCAATCTGATTGGTGTGAGATAGTACCCCAGAATTGTTTTAATTTGCATTTTTCTAATTATTAGTGATTTTTGAACAATTTTTTATATTACTATAGATTGCTTTGATTACTTTGAAAACTGCCTATTCGTATGCTTTAACCCTTTATCATTTAGGGAATGACTCATTTTTGAATTTTAGCTCAGTGTTTTATATATTTGAGAAATTAGGCCTTTATAACAAAGTTGTAGTTTTTTTTTTCATAATTATCATTACTTGCCTAATATTTCCCTTCATCTTATTTCCCCAACCTCATTTATTCTGCTCTCTCTTGTTTTTATCCTGTCCATCTTTAAAAGTGTTTTGTTTTTAATTATTGGCTCCCCCTTCCATCATTCCTTTTATCATGCCTTCATCATGTTAAATTCTGAATACATAAATTGAAAGCATTCCAAATAGGAAGAAAATGAGACATTATATAAAAGGACTGATACAAATACAGGGAGTTTATTTATGAATGAGTACATTTTTGAAAGATATGTGATAAAGATGGCTGGGTAAAAGATGAGAAAAGCAAAAGTATGGTACAATCCAGAAAAAAAGAAAAAATATAGAAATGTTGAAATTCATAATGAGCTAAAGCTGATAATTTCATAAAAACAACAAAAATGACTTCTGATGCTATGTGAAGAAAACTGCTAAAGAGCAAAGTAAAAATCAACCATTGCATCGATTGTTTGGATGATTATATGTGATGATAGAAAGAAGACAGAACTTTTCAACTCATATTGTTACTATTTTCTGTGTCAAGATGAATAAACTTAAAATCTGAAATGTCATTATCAAAATGGTTTTTAAAAGTGTCAAAACCCAATTTAATTAAGAATTTAGTCACAGAACATCTGGCCACATTAAATCAAATCAAGTCACTGTTCTTTCACACAAAAAAAGTCTCAGGGTATTGGAACAACTGAGTTATTCTCAGTGTTCTTTTAAAGATTTTAGAACAAAAAACATGCCCCAGAAATGAAGGACAAATGATTTAAAGAGAGGTAGGAGAATGGAATCTGAAAACTACAAACTGGTGAAATTCATTTAAATTTCTAGCAGCATTCTAGAATGTATATTGAACATAAGATTAGTGAATATCTATTTTTTAAAAAGCAATAATTACAAAAAGCCAACAAAGCCTCATTAAGTAAGACAATGTTAGTTTTAACGATTTTTGATGGTTAATGGTTAGATGGTATAGTGGATTGGACACTAGAGGTAGTATCAAGATGAGTTCAAATCCCACTTCAGAAACTTATTAGCCACATGACACATAGTGAGAAATCAATAGCCATGGGCAAATTAACCACATATCATGCTAGGAAATGCTAAAGATTTGTGTTGCAGAAAAATTGTATATATGCATTGGTAGAGAGACTTAATTTTCAGAAATTCCCTATAAACTCCCAGGTCCAGTTAGAAAAAAAGGCTCAAAATTGGGGAGATAATAGTCCTAGTGAAATTATTTTCATGCTTTATTTGTTGTATTAGGTTGTTTAGATTTCTAAATTTTGTTCCTTTTTATATGATAAAATTAAAAATCTTTTTAGGAGGATGTTATTCCTGAAGTTATTGATATACTCTTCTTAAATAAGAATGTCAAAATACAAATAAGAAAGATCTTATAAACTTCTTATGGGAATATTAGAAAATGAAATTATATGTATGTATACATATATACATTATATAATGTTATATAACATGCATGTATATATAATGTATCATATATAGCATACATATTATAGAAAAATTCTATGATAGACTGCATTTTATAACATTAATGTTTACATATATTTATTCTGTATATTAAATATTCTGTGTGTGTGTGTGTGTGTGTGTGTGTGTGTGTGTGTGTGTATGTGACTAGATGGCCACTGAGTTCCCTTCCAACTGTAAAATTTCTTTGATTCTATGATATGGACCTCATTTTAGCTTATGATAGTATCATTACAGCAAAAATATTCAATTACATTCAGAGATTCTTAATGGTTGTGTATATATGAAGATATATTTATATGTCTCCATAAAATGGTACAGATGAAGTTAAATTAAATTTAAAATTTCTTTTGTATCTGTGCTTGACTTTACTTTTCATATATTATTAGTACTACTGCTCTCTACTGGATCTAAATAGACTAATGCTTTCAGGCCTTTACAAAGTCTTAAAGCCTAATTGGGGCTGTTTTTCATAAATATTCTCTTACTCATATTGTCTTCATTCTCTGAAGGAGAGCAAACCTTTTTTTGTATATGTGTAGCGATACTAATCAGCTCTCGTGATTTCTTGATTGCTAACCAAATTATGTTTGCCTACTTCTTTAGGAAAGTTCTTTTGGAACTGGCTAGGTTCCGATCCCTGAGTGCCAATTGTCCTCCTAGGGAGGATTATAGACTCAGTTTACAGTTAGGTAGAGTTCATAGAAAACTATATTTGATCATTTCAGGCAAGAATGCTTAAACATGGAGAAGAGAATAAAAATAGAGCTTAGGTTACAGAGGCAGCAATTATTGAAATGAAAGAACCAGTGGTTGGATTGGTGAGAATGTAGGAGAGAATTCTGTGCTATAAGAAGAAGACCAGTGTCTCCAATAGTATACAGAATACTCCACAGGTTAATGAAGTGCTAATGCATAACTTCCCCACATTCCAATTCTTTCGTTCAACATTGATGCATATTTACCAATGTGTTTTCTCTACATGATAACTTTTTTGTTTGTTTTTAGGTAATTTCATATTTATGTATATTCACAATTATATTTTAAAGGATCTAAACACCAGTATTAAAAGATTTATTCTATAAATGTTAAAAAAAAAAAGAAACACACAAGTGTTTGAAAATAATCTTATAGAAATTTAAAAAATCACAACAACTTTTCTTATGCTTAATCTGAAACAATACCTCATGGTATTAATTCTGAATATTTACATGAGGGTCTGTTTCTTTAGGAAGGTTACTATATAATTATTTTAAACCCATTTAAAATCCTAAATGTAGTTCTGAATAATATAGCAAGCAGTCTGATTTTTTTCGTAGTTTGAAAAATTTTTATTTTTGCTATGTGCATTAATATTTGAATCTCTAGTCTTTTTAAAATAAAAATAAATAAATAAAAATAATAAAATAAAATAAAAAATAAAAATAAAAAATTACTAGTTTTATTAAAATTTTTCAAAGTGAAAATAAATTATTCCAGTAAATTCTTATTTAAGAACTAGTGAGCTATGTTACACCATTTACAAAGAACTTTCATGCCAAGAAATTCCAAAATAGTCGTCAGCTCAAGACTGTTAACAATTTTATAATAAAATATCCACTAAAAATTTAATGTCCAATTATTTTTGTTTGCTTTTTTCATTAAATAAGAATTATTTTTATCTTTGTTTTATCCTTTCATTATGTGCCTCTACATTATTTGAATTGTAGTTGCTGAGCTAATGTATTTAAAAAACTTTTGTAGGTAATCTTTGGTTTCAGTGACTATTTTAAAGCACTTCAATGAGATGATAGTCATGATATAATAATGTTAGGAGGCAAAGAATCCAATCTAAACTTTGGCTCTGTTCCTAACTCACTGATGTGACTTTGGACAAAACACATTATCACTTTCAGATGATATTTTCACTTTTTCTTTTTTCTTCTGAAAATGAAAGAGTTGATCAGATTTAAATAATTGAAGAAATGTTAATTGTTCATGGGTAAGCAGAACAAATGCAAAAACATGACAGTGTTGCTTAAACTAATTTATATATTTAATGCCATTCCCTATTAAATGACCAAAATATTTTACTGAATTAGAAAAAAAAATTATTTGGAAAAATAAAAAATCAAGAATATTTGAGACAATAATAAAAAGAATATAAAGGAAAGAGAATTAGCAGTACCAGATCTTTAATTATATTTTTAAAACTATCCATAATTTTCAAAACTAACTGCCTATAAGAAAAAGAAAGGAAGATAAATTAGCAGAGTTATGTACAATTTATAATAGCAAATGTGATAAGAATTCATTATTTGGTTAAAAAAAATTGTTGGGAAAACTGGAAAGCAGTATGAGAGAAATTGGATATAGATCACTTTCTTATACCACTTACCAAGATAAGGTAAAAATGGATACATGACTTAGATATAAAGAGAACTATTACAAGAAAATCTGAAGAATACGGAACATACATAATACTTACCAGATTTATGGACAGGTGGACAAATCATGAACAAACAAGAGGGATAGAGCAGAGTGAGATGTAAAATGGATACTTTTGATTATTTTAAATTAAAAAGGGTTTGCACAAATAAAAAATATGTGTCCAAGATCAGAAGGGGAACAAAAAAATTGGAGAAAACTTTTAAAGACAATTTCTCAGATAAAAGTCTCATATTTCAAATATATAAACAACTTTATCAGATCTATAAGAATATGAATCATTTACCAATTGATAAATAATGAATAATGAATAAATAATAAATAAGTAATGAAAAGATATGAACAGTCAATTATATAATGATAATTTTTTTCATAAAAATTTTTTATGAGATTAAAAAAAACTCTCTTAATAATTATTGATTAGAGAAATACAAATTAAAACAACTTTGATTGCCACCTCATATCTATCAGATTGGCTAAAATCATTGAATTGGAAAGCAACAAATTTTGAAGTCTATGTAGAAAAATTGGGACATAATTTATTGTTGGTGGAATTGTGAAGTAATCCACCCATTTTGAAGAGCAATCTGAAATTATGCCCAGATTCTTTCCCTTACTCCCTCCCCACCTTCACTCAGCCTCCCCCTCACCCCAGCATTAAGAAGGCATATGTGAAGTTATACAAAACGTTTCTGTAAAAGTCATCTTGTAAAAAAAACAATAAAGATCTCTCCTCTATTGCGCCCCACCCTCCGCCCCCAGTTCCTCAAGAAAAATAAAATTTAAAAAATGTTTCATTTTGTATTCAGACATAATCATTTCTTTCTCTGGCTATGGACAGCATTTTTCATCATAAGTCCTTCAGAGTAGTTGTATAATAGCAGAGTCATTCATAGCGATCATCCCACAACATTGTTATTACTTTGTACACAGTATATTTCATTTTGCCTGAGCTCATGGTGGCCTTTCTAGATTTTTCTGACAACATTCAGCTCATTATTTCTTAGAGAACAATAATATTCCATCAGAAGCCCATGCCACAATTTATTCAGCCAATTGATGGGCATTCCCTCAATTTTTAACTTTTTGCCCTGAGAAAAAGCAGCCATAAATATTTTGTATGTATAGGAACTTTAATTTTAAAAAAAATCTTTTTTGGGATTTATGCTTGTTAGTGGTTAGGTCAAAGGATATGCATGATTTTATAACTCTTTGGCCATAGTTCCAATCAATCTAATAAGTATGAGATAGTTCCTCAGAATTCATTTAATTTTCATTTCTCTAATCAATAGTGAGTTCAAATATTGTTATTGACTATAAATAAAGATTAGTTCTTCTGAAAATTTCATATCTTTTGCTTATTTATCAATTGGAAAATGGCTCTTTTTTTTTTTTTTTTTTGGTTTGTTTGTTTTTTTTTTTTTTTTATAAATTTGACTTAGTTTCCTATATGTTTGAGCAATGAGGGCTTTATCAGAGAAACATGCTTCAAAATAGATTTTCATTATTAATGTAAAAAAAAATAAATATATTGAAAACTTCCTCTGGAAATGTGTTTTCTTCTTTTAGTATATTTACAAGCTAAATACTAATCCCAGTGGCTGAAAGTAGTATAATTCTAATATAACTTTTCAGCCTTTGTTTTTTAGCACTACTCAATTCACCTACTTTATGTTGCACTGTAGTAGAGTATTTCCAGGCTTCTTTATTATTTGTCCTCTGTCCTCCACCCAGTCTGCATTGTTCTCTTTCCTCATCCACACTTCTTGAAATCCTTTCCTTCCTTCCTGTCTCTTCTGCTTTTGGTCTTCCTTGATCCTGTTCCTCAGAGGAGACTCCTCTCTCCCCATTCTCTCACACAGTTTATGTCCTGTCAAGATCACTTGATTGATTCTAATTTCTGCTTTGATGAATTGTTTAGATGTTTCATTCAGGTATTGAATCAAAGCTTCATAAGGCAAACTATGTAACACTTTTTATCTTTGTATTTTGGAGCAGTCTTAGTATTGATACATATTTATTGATTGCAATTAAATTGCTCTCTCAAATATTAAGCATACATTGTGTTTGCCGAATCTTTTGTTCCTTGAATTCATCTTTCAGATTCTTACATTTCATCTTCATTCAAAACATCATGCCTGCCCTCCCTCTTCCTCCTCCCCCAAACCCAAACTTCTCACTTACCTTAAACTACTACAGGGCTTAATACAAGTTCCATATCTCCTTAACGCCATGTGCTTAAAATACAAAGATGTTTTGAGTTAATGTTAGAATATTGTTCTTAAGTGTTCATTCTATCCCAATTCAGAGCATACAGTAATATGGGGGAATTATTTTGATGATTATCTATTGTATCCTAAAAAGAATCTCAGAGTTTAAGCTGAAGATGGATTTTTTAATAGAGGCAATGCAACCCACATAGTGTGTCTAGTATGCATCTTGCTTCCATATGAGATAATTGAAGTGGTGGAATTGAACTGGCTATGTCTTATGCACATATTTTACTTTATTTAATGTATATAAATAGTAAATCAAATAACAGACCCCCTGTTCCTGAAACAATATTAAAAAAAAAATCTTGTTAAAAATAAATCATTTTGAGATGGCTTTGTGTGTTTTTAAGCATGTTTACTCTCCTTTTCTTTGTCCTTTCATTTTCCTCTGCTATCTCTTTCCTTTTTCTTAATCTTTTCTTTTGGTTTGCCTTGATTTTTTTTTTCCATTACACTTTTCTTCCTCTTATAAAAGCATAAAAATTCTGTTGTTCTTTAGTATTTTTTTTTCAGTTGTGTCATACTCTTCACGACTCCTTTTGAGGTTTTCTTGGCAGAGATACAGGAGTGTTTTGCCTTTTCTTCTGTAACTCTTTTAAAGGTGAGGAACTGAGGCAAATAGGATTAAGTGACTTTCCCAGGTTTACACAACTCAAGCCTGATTCTGGGTCTTCTTAACTCCAGGCTCAGCACTCTATATATACTATGGTGTCACCTAGTTGCTCACAATGATTTACAGGTGGGGAAATTAATGGACACAGAGTGCCCCATTAACACATTCAAATACCAAATGAAGAGTTTATACTTGCACTGTCTAATCAATTCTGGGTAATCCGTGTTAGTGAATAGATATTCTAGAATATATTAACAAAATTTAACAAGTCCTGTATGCTTAGTGTGGAAATTTTTTAAAACCATGCTTAAGTAGTCTAATTTATTATGCTAAGTGATCATTTATTAAATATTAAATGTTATGTTAATATTACAATTAATTAAATGTCAAATATTAGATATTAAATTTAATTCATTTTTGTTACTGTTTATAAAACATCAGGTTAATAACTAAGGACAGCTACATAGATATAAAGCAGGTCCTGAATCCAGGAAGCTTATGATCATAAATTGCAAGCAGTGTTTGATAAGTACTTGAAAATTGAAAATACAGGAAAACTTCTGACTAAATTTCATATTGCCAAATTCTTGAAAATATTTTAAGTTTTTAGAGAAAGAAAAACGAAGTTTAGTCCCAGCTTCTGAGGGAAAAAAAAAAAAAAAAACCATGATCAACACTTGTCACTAACTTCCTATATATTTGCATATAACAAGAGGTCTATGGGAACTGAATGTGGATCATGACATATTATTTATACCTCTTCTGTTGTTGTTTGCTTTGCTTTCGGTTTTTTCTCATTTTTTCTTTTTGATCTGATCTTTCTTTGCAGCATAATAACTATGGAAATATGTATAGAAGAATTGCACACATTTAACATATATTAGGTTAATTGCCACCTACAGGAGGAGCTGGGGGAAAATGAGGGAGAAAATTGGAACACAAGGTTTTGTGAGTGTTGATCAGTTTCTTTTCTCGAAAGTTGGGGCTAAATTTCAGGATTTTTAAATGTTATAAAACATTCTTACATGTAGTTTTTTTTTTAAAGTTGACTTCCACTTTTATCTATTCTGATGAATTCATCACAACTTATATTTGTCAGTGTAGTGAATTTGCCAACTTTTAGGCCAGGTTTTCTTAAACTTCCTACTCACAAACCTTTTTCACCAGAGAAATTTTTATGTAATCTTGGGTATATAAAATAGCCATACAAATCAAACATTTATTAATAATAAATCATATTTTTACAATGCCCAAATTCAGTTAGAAGACTCCATAGGAGGTTACAGTCTAGTTTAAGAAACTTTGTATGCTACAACAATCAAATGAGAATACACTTTTTAACAAGTTTGCATACCATATTTGCTTCCTTTGACCTTGTTACAAAAGTGTCTCTTTCGTATCCAGCCTCAACACCAATTTCTTTCATCTGTGACTAGGGAACTTTGTAATCAATTTCAATTCAGTGAAATGACAATGTGCATTGCATGACATATGTATAATTTTGTTTGGTTTTGTGTTTTGCTTAATATTATCTAGTTAATTTTTGACCTAATTTTTTTAAATCGCATTTTCTCATCCATATCGATTGCTTAGATAATTGAAAATAAATTATTTCAAAATGGCTGTTGTTTCTTTGATTTTACATTTTCTTTCTCATTAGAGTGCCAGGAAGTATGGCTTTGGGAGAAAAATACTGCTTTAGTTCCCATCAAGCTCTTTCACACTATAGTTTTAAAAACCATATCATCCTGCTCTATCTGGATATTTAAAAGATGTGGAAAATAGAAAATACCCTTCTGATTTATTTATGTTGATTGTTTGCAGTCCCCTCACGCTCTTTCTTTGGGATAAATTATGCCAGCTATTATGCCCCTCTATACAAGTTGTATTTCTAAATTGTTGTTCATCTTGTGCACCTTGGATTCACCTATATCCTCAGTGTGTAGTTTCTTTAAAACTATCATGAATTGTGATAAAGTAGATCTGACAATTGACTTATGAAAACATCTTCATGAAGGGGCAGCGGCAGTTAACACAAGTTCATCAGAGAATGGTGCTGTCAAGGATAGAAAGAGCTGCCCCTCACAGGAAAGGGGCAGAGTCTGCATGTGGAGTGGCAGATAGAAATCACTGAAATCTGGGTTTGAATTTTACTTCCCACATTTCCCAGTTGTGTGACTATGTGCTAATACAGATTTGTTTTGAATCTTTAATACTGGTCTTCTTTATTTTTGTGAAAGTATTTTATTAGATTTTTTTAGTTAGGTTTTTTCCCCCTTTGTTGTTTTGTTTTGTTTTGTTTATTGTTTTTTTTTTTTTTTTTTCCCTGTGAGGCAATTGTGATTAAGTGACTTGCTCAGAGTCACACAGCTAGTGTTACGTGTCTGTAGGCAGATTGAAACTCAGGTCCTCCTGACTATCCTCTCTATCACTGTGCCATCTTGCTACTTCAAATGGCAACATAATTTTGATGAATATATCAGATGTTTTATATTAAAATTACCAAAAATGATGTTGTCAAGTCAAAGTGAGCACATTGGAGCACAGAGCCATTGCTAATTCAAGATCAGGAATATTAAAGCTCAAAGTCAATGGAGCTAGGCAACAATCTAGTGTGGAATGAAAGAGTAAGGTCAATTTTCACTCTACCAGCATTCTGAGAATATCTAAGAGTAAGTCACCAATTTGGAATCTTTCCAAACAAAATTGTTCATATTATATAATTTTATCAAGTGATCTTGTGGTTATTTAGAAAATTATTTAGAATAGTCAAATCCTATTTTCTGAAATTTATGTACATTAAGTAACAGAATCCTTAAGCATGAATATAAGCATAAATTAAAACTTATAGATGCAAAGGCCGGAAAGGAATGACCTCTGAAAATTCATTACTCTGCTGAATGGCTGGAAAGGAATCATCTCTAGAGCTGAGAATGAAGAAGGTAATAAAAGAATTTACTGGGCTTGTGGGGATTAAGAATCTAATGTTTTAACAGTAGTGTGGTACTAAAGAATCATGGGCTAGCAGTCATCTCTTCAGCTTCCATTTCTCTATCCTGATAGTTCTTTTATATTTAATTTGAAATTACCTCCTAAAAGTCATGCAGTATTTTAATGTTATCATTTTTGGTCTGTTAAGATTTGATTTGATAGACAGAGAGTAAAATCTCATTTCATATTGCACTTCTTTAGTTTTTTGTGATTATAAAGATTTGTTCATGTGATTTTTTTTATAGCCTTCATTTCTTTCTTAAAGACTGAATTTTCCTGCTGTTTGACTACTAATCCATTGAGGAATGCCTCTCCCCCATTTTTCTTTATTTGTTTTAATTTCCTATGTATCATGGATATTAGGTCTTTATTAGAGATATAAATAATTCCTCCAATGAATTGTTTTCTTATATTTCTAATTTCACAGATTTTGTTTTTTTAAAACTTTTTAATTTTTGTGTAATCAAAATTATATATTTTATCATCCATGATAACTTCTAAGCTTTGATTAATTGATAATTATAATCTTAATCATAGCTGTGCAATGTATCTTCTTTCATTCTGACCTTTGGTCCTTGATACCTAATAGATTTGGTCTAGAAATACTTAGTCTTTTTTTTTTTTTTTTAAGATGTCCTAAATGTGGGTTTTCATTCAGGTAATATAACCTGTAGATTCTGTTTTCACTTTATCTCTGATTCTAGTAGTTCTAGGCGCAATTCTTTAAATGTAATATCTAGATTTTCTATTTTGTCACAGTTTACAGAAATCCTCAAGACTTTTAAATTACTTTTCCTTGTTTTGTGTCCTTGACTATTTGTTTCTGATACTAGATAAGTTAAATACCCTGTTTTCTTTTAAAATTGATTTTGTTTTAATATTTCAATACAATTGATTTTTTTCTTCTGTTTTTAAAGTATTAAATTATTGGGTAACATTTTCCATCTTCATTTCTAAGCTGTTGGAGTCTTTGTGCTATAATGAAAAGATCACTAGGTCTGGTGTCAGAGGACTGGGTTCAAATTCTGCTATCTGACCTTAAATAATTCTATTTATCTTGAATCTCATTTTACTTACTCATATGTAAGACCTTTTCAGATCTCTCCCAACTCTAATGCTTTAATATGAATCTATGTATACATTCTTTTTTAAAGAGTTCAAATATGTTTATCTCATTTTAATAATTCTTTTTTTTTTTTTTTTTTGAGACACAATGCATATTCCTTTGGGGAGGGCTTCTATTTGTCATTATTGCAACTTTTAAAAAAGTTTCTGTCTTAATTTCAGTTTTTTTTCCTTCTGAAATTGTAAATTAGGATTTTCTTTACTCATTATTTCTTTATTGTACAAGTAGCTTTCTTCTGTTTGTTTATTTCTTTAGTCTTATTCTTAAAAAACAACAACAACACTATGAATGGACATAACTTAAAGGTCCTCCTCTTTGCTGTTTCTTTATAACTTTTTAAAGGTTCTACTTAATAACTAGGTGGTGCATTGGATAGAGTACTGGGCTCGGAATCAGAAAGATTCATCTTCCCAAATTCAAATCCAGCTTCAGACACTTATGAGCCCTGTGAACCTAGGCAAGTCACTAAACCCTATTTGCCCGAATTCCTCTGAGATAGAAAACAAAATGATAAACCATTCTAGTATCTTTGCTAAGAAAACAGCAAAATGAAGGGATTGCTAGGGACCATAGTGGATAGACTCCATGAGTTACAGTTTCTATCACCCTGGGAAAATCACTTCACTTTGTGTTCCTTAGTTTCCTTATCTGTAAAATGAGCTACATGGAATCATGAAAAGTTGGACAAAACCAAAATGATTGAGCAATAGCTGCTGAAATCTGCTGTCCCTCTTCTCTGTCAGCATGGTACCTCAAAAAACAGTAGAGAGCTTTAAGAAAATACAGATTTTTAATCCTTGGTACATTTGGCAAGCCTGACCAGTCATAATGTTTTAGCCTTGTTTACACTGAAGCCTTGGTCTAGGACACCAAAGTAGAGACTGTGATCCTGAATGAAGTGGCTGAGTCGCCATAACCCTTTCTGGAATCCTAAGTGTGGTAATTGAGTTGGATCATGATGTTCCAGGGTTTTGCCCATTCTGGCTTTCTCACACTGGGGCATTACAGTGAATCAGGCATTTCTCTGTCTTTTCTGGTCTGCTTTTGGTGCAGGCTCTGCTTTGTGACACAATCTTGGATGGGCTGAAAATGCAGGAATCTACATGTCTCTCCCTCCCCTTCCTCTGTAATTAATTTGCTAGTTTTCCTCTTATCTGGTCCCTCCTGTTATATCTTTGATGATTTGTAAGTATTTTTCATTGTTACTGAGGTTTCCAGAGGAAAATGGGCCTGGCTGGCCATTTACTACCATTGTTTTCTAAGGTCCCATTTGATTACTATTTCCAATGAACTGTGGTACTTTAATTTAGTAATTCTGCAGCCTCCTGTCTGTGTGTCATGGGCAACTAGTATGATTTCCATAGAATTCTCTTTTATGGAATCTTAATTAGCATGAAATATGGAATCTTTCTTTTATAAAAATATTTAAAACAGCAAGATACAAATTTTTGTGTTTGCATCTGGACTGAGATAAGCATCAAATCCTTTTAGGGATTTTTTTGGACCTACTACCTTATTTTATACATCTACTAAAATAACTGTGTTTTGAAGAGACTTAGCTGTGAATAGTTGAGGATTTAGAAAACCCAAATTTCCTAGTGGATAAGAGATTAATTTTAAAAATCTTTTATAGAATGGGAAGATTATCCTATAAACACTTGAGCCTGCATCTTTAAATCTAGTCCAGAAATTCATGGTTATTATTAAGAGCTATTCTCTCTTACATAATATTCTCTCAGTATTTTTAGGCAAGTTGCTTTGAAAATTATAAAGAAAAAGAAATACAATAAATATGTATCATGATCCTCTCCATAAATTTTCTCCAAGCCTATGAAATTAGAGGGAATTTTAAAATGAAGTTATTTACTTCTTAAATTAACTTTGGAAAAAAATCTCATTATAATCTTTGAATTACTGGGATAAAATATCAAGCAGGCAAGGTAGTTTATGATTTGCATTCTTTTACTCCTCCTCTTCAGTATGTGGTCATTATATTGAATTATGTAAAAGACTAACCCTCCTCTTTCAAAAAATTCTTTATTCTGAAATGGCTATCATTCATACATCTGAGCATTCTTGTCTAAGTATTCCTAGTTCACAGAGATACTATAGGCTGAGAAAAATATGGGCATGGGGGAAAAACATGTACTTAAGCACGAAGTTATTAATTTGACCTCTCACCCCACAATTTGATTTCCACTTGAACATTCCCCAATCCAGCCTATGCCCTGCCTTCTGATGTCTCTATGCTTCAGTGATTTTTAGCATTATATCAAGGATCTCTGTTTCCTTGCTATGAAAACATCTTAAATTGTCAATCAAGATCCATGGATGACTTAGGAGGTAAAATCTTTCTAATTAGTCTGAATCTCTGAGAAGTGAAGGGGCCCTCTTAGAACCTGTACACAGGTCATCTTAATTCCATTTTAAGTAATCTCGCCATAGCACTGCCCTATCTCATCAGCACTGCTACCATCCAAAGGACTCCTAAGCTGACAAAACAGGGCTTAGTAAAAAGTGTCACAGATGGATGGTTTTTTAAAAATTTAAAGTACAGTAGAGTGTTTTTTAGAGTTGTCATCCATAATAGATATTGCGCATATAGGTAAAACTGCAGCAAGAGCTCATCTATACTGAGGATTTCTTTTTTTGTATTTTTTTCATTTATTAAACATTTTTTCTCCAACAGAAAAAATGGAGGGAGGGAGGGAGGAAGAAAGAGAAAGAGGGAGACAGGGAGGGAGGGAAGAAAGGAGACAGGAAAAGAGGGAAGGAGGGAAGCAGGGAGGAAGAGAGGGAGGGAAGGAAGGAAGCAGAGTCCATGCCTCAAAAGATAGTCAGCATTCTGCTTTATCAGTCCTTTGGAATGATGATTGATCGTTTAGTTGGTCAGAGTTCTTAAGTCTTTGTTTGCATCTTAATGACATTAAAATGGATATTGTTCTTGTGCTTGTGCTCACTTCCTTCTGGGCCTTTGTTATTCCTACAACATGCTTTAATGCACCCTGGAATAGTGGCTGAGAGTAAGGCATCAGTAAAATGAGATTGAAACAATAGTAGTAGTAATAGCTGACATTTATCTAGCACTGTGCTAAGTGCTTCATAATGATTACCCTATTTTATCCTCTTAATAATCCAGTGAGGTAGGTATCATTATTACAGATGAGGAAACTGAGGCAGACAGAATTTAAGTGACTTGCTAAGGGTTACACAGTCCAGACTCGAATTCAGGTCTTCCTGATCCTGGCAGTTTCTCTATGCTAACTGTTTTTTAAGTGTACACTTGTAATAGTTTCTTCATTATAATACTAGATCTCAGCTAGTTTTATTCAAGGTCTTGCTGTACTCATTGGCAGCACAGAGAGAACATCAATATGTCATTGAACTCTGTTATCATATCACTAAAAAATTAGGTAAAGGTGACAGAATTCATTGAGTCAGAAAGGTCTTTTTGTTCTTTGTGAGACAAAATAGAACAAAATATGCCAGTGTAACATCAAGCTACAAATTAAAGGCCTTGAGAATAATTATGCAAGAAATCAGAGATTTTTTTTTATGTATTCCTAGAAATATACCAGCAATTTACAGACATTTTTTATTTCAAAAGGTATGAAAAAAATAAAAAAAATCACAGTATATATATTTAAGCACATGCTATAGATAATTAAGTTATACTAATTTCAGGAAAGAGACACCTTGTCAGAAAATATATTTCTCATGTCACTTCCACTTGAAAATGAAAGTTCAAGCTTAATATGATTTAGAGCTGTGTGTATGTGTATAAGTGTGTATATGTGCCTGAGTGTGTGTATGTGCATGTGTTTATGGGTATCATGTACTCATAATCACCATAGTCCATTGGATAATATACAAATTAAAATCTTCAAAAACCATGGTATTTGATGACTTGCAGGCATACAAATCATCAGAAGAGTATTAATGGTAGAATGATGGGTCTTTCTTTTAAAGTGAAGCATACTATCATTTAAAATGTTGTGAAATGTCCTAAAGCCAATCCAGACTGCTTATCTTCCCCTTTTCTACCTGGATAGAATGGTCTAGATAAATGACCATCTGAAACTTCATTGTTTCTAGGGAAATTTATTTCCATTTGGAATATGCAGACATCATTTATAAAAACAGAAAATATATTTGTTGAGCATGTCTTCCTCTTACATATCTCCTAATATTATTAATCAAGCTATTATTAACAAATTTATTTGTTATTATAGCTTTAAAAATCTTCTGTGATTTTGGCATTTCCATAATTGCCATGTCGAAAGAGAAACTTTAAGGCAGATATGTGCTGTCTACATAAATATTTTTTTAAAAAAACTTATATACTTGTAAGATTAATTAATAATACCAACACTTTCTTAAACAGAGGCAATTAACAAAATAGTAAGTCTATCTGTGAATTGTAGCAATTAGTAAATTATGAGGTCTAAGAGGAGGTCATTAGATTTGATAGTTAAGAAATTATTGAGAACTTTAGATCAAGCAGTTTTAAGTTGGATGATAAAACAAGAAACTGCGAATGCAGGGTGAGAATGAATGAAGGAGAGATAAAGAATAATTTTTTTTTTTTTTTTTTTATGAGCTACACTGAGAGAGGAACAAAGCATATAGAATGATACTGGTAGAGAAATAGAGTCTAATAATGTTTTGCTTTTGTTTTCAAGAATAGGAGAGAATTCAATGTATTTACATAGAGAAGGAATCAGTAATTAAAAGGAAACTGAAGACCATATATATGTATTATGTATATACATTGCATATATACAAAGAAAAAGAAAGAGAAAAAAGGAAACAAGGAAGTAAAAAAGAAGGAAGAAAGAAAGCAAAAAAGGAAGGAAGGAAGAGAAGATAGAAGAGCAGAGAGGAGGAGGAGCAATAGGAGGAAGAGGAGGAGGAGATGTTTACTAAAGAAAAACCAGCTATTTTACAGTTTAGAGCACTAGAATTCTGATCTAAGCTAAATGAGATTTGAGATCTTTCCATTTAATAAACTAAAGAAAAAAAGTGTAATTAAAGGATGACTTGGTTTAAACACTAATCATTTGTGAAGTCACACCCATAAATTCTGTCTTATACACAAACTTTTCTATCAAAGGCATGTTTCTATTTCTTATCATGTTCTATACATTTAATTATTAGTGATTTTCTGGGTCTTTGTACATTTAAATGAGATCAGTAAGGATCAAAGTAAAATAAAAATGAGATTTTATGGAAACAGCAGAATCAAATATCTAGCATAGGACTGGGCATATAATCTAGATAAATGTTTATTAAAGGTCTAGGTAAATGTTTATTAAAGAGCTGGTTTATAGCTTCAACTTTGTGAATGTCCATCTACTTCTACTCCTGTGAGTCACTTCATCCTTCATTAATATTTCCATTAATCCTTCACTAATAAGAGTAGGCTAGGGATAAATAAAAGAAAAAACAACTATTGAAGTTAGAGATCATGTAGTGCCATCAGCTGACTTAAGGGTAAAATTCCTCTCTCTAATATCATCTTTAAACTCTGGATCACACTGAAATTGTGTAAACAGAATATCCCAAAAGATTTTTTTAATTAAAATTTTAATAATGGAAGGAAGAGAAGAGTTCCATCTATGATTCAAGATCCCCTCACCAATATTTTTGGCAAACAGTTCCATTCAGAATCTGTGTTGGTTTTTTTTGTTATTGTTTGTTTTGTTTTTTATACTATCAATATCCATAGTTCTAAACACAAGGTAGAATTGAATGTTTATGCACACATTCACTGACATAACAAAACACTAATCTATTTAAACATTTGTTCTTGAGGTTTATTTGTCTTTTTTGCACTTTCATTGCTCCAGAAATTCATTCATATGTAAGACAAATGGAGAATTATTGTCATGTTTTGTGTCAAGCGTGAATGTTGATATATAAAAATGATGATGCCTTTGTTAGTATGAGCCATATTAGTATGCTCATCATGCAGAGAGAAATTCTCTGTACAACTTGATAGAGCTTTGTTTTCTTACGGATACCTTCTTTTACATTTACTATTTTTTCTTTAACATTTTTATTTAAACTTGTGAGTTGTAAATTTACTTGATTTGCATATGATATTTTATTTTTATTTAAAGTTTTGAGTGGCAAATTTTATCTCTCCCTCCTTCCCTCTCCCCTCCTTGAGACAGTAAGTAATCACATACAGGTTATACATGTTCAATTATGTATAACCTTTCTATGTTACTCATTTTGTATAAGAAAACTCAAATAAAAGAAACAAATAAGAGAAAGAAAGTGAAAAATAGCATACTCCAGTATCCATTTCAGTTCTTCCTTTGAAGATTATATGCTTCATCACTACTTCTTTGGAATTGTTTTGGATCATTGCATTGCTGAGTATAGCTAAGTTATACCCAGTTCTTCATTGAACAGTATTGCTTTTAGTAGTGAACAACTTTCTCTTGATTCTATTCACTTTATTGTGTACCAGTTCATGTCTTCTCAAATTTTTCTGAAATCATCCTGCTTGTCATTTTTTACTGTACAATAATATTCCATTACAATCATATACCTTGTTTAGTCATTTCCCAATTGATATGCATCCTTTTGATTTCCAGTTCTTTGCCACCATAAGAGAGCGGCTATAAATATTTTTTGTAGATAAATATACTCTTACCTTTTGAGGGGTTGTCTTTATGATATGGATCTAGCAGTGGTATTGATGGATTTCAAAATGTATGCACTGTTTTATAGGCCTTTGGGTATAGTTCCAAATTGCTCTCCAGAATGATTGGATAAGTTCACAACTTTAACAATAGTGCATTACTGTCTCAGTTTTCCCACATGCCTTCTAATATCCAATATTTTTCTTTTTTGTCATATTAGCCAGTCTGATAGGTGTGAAGTGGTACCTCAGAGTTGCTTTAATTTGCATCTCTCAGATCAATATTGATTGAGATCATTTTTTCATATGACTAGAGTTAACGTTGATTTCTTTATATGAAAACTGTCTGTTCATATACTTTGATAAGTTATCAAGTTTTAGAAATCTGACTGAGTTTTAAATATATTTGAGAGATGATAACTTTATCAGAGATACTTGTATAAAAATTCCTGTTTTCTGCTTTCCTTATAGTTTTGGTTGATTGGTTTATGCAAAAACTTCTTGATTTTATATCATCAAAATAATCTAGTTTACATTTTGTAATGTTCTTTATATCTTTTTGTGTTGTAAATTCTTTTTTTATCCAAAAGTCTGACACATAAACTATTCAATATTCTCTTAATATACTTATGGTATCATCCTTTATGTATATATCCTGTACCCATTTTGACCTTATCTTGGCATATGATAGAGGATGTTGGTCTATAGCTAGTTTCTGCCATTTTGCTTTCTACTTTTCCACCAGTTTTTGTCAAAAAATGAATTTTTGTTCCGAAACCTTGTATCTTTCAGTTTATCATATACTTATTACTATAGTCATTTATTATAATGTAATATCTATCTAATCCATTCCATTGATCCACTAATCTATTTCTTCACCAGCATAAGATTACTTTGATAATTACTGCTTTAAAATATACTTTGATGCTATGACTAGACCATCTTCTCTTGCACTTTTTCACTGATTTCTTTTATATTCTTGAGCTCTTGCTTTTCCAAATGAATTTTGTTACTATTTTTTCTAGCTCTGTAAAATGATTTTTAATTGTTTTACAAATCTGGCACTGAATAAATAGATTAATTTAGGTAGAATACTCATTTTCATTATATTACTTCATTATTCCCTAAGAGCCATTGATAATTTTCGACTTGTTTAGATCTATCTTTATTTGTGTGAAAAATGTTTTATGGTTGTGTTCATGTAGTTCCTGAGTTTATGTTTCCAAGTAGACAACCAAATATTTTATATTGGTCACAATTATTTTATTTTAAATTTATTTTATTATAGTTTTTAATTTACATATAATATGCATGGATAATCTTTCAACATTGATTCTTGCAAAACCTTCTGTTCCAAATTTTCCCCTCCTTCCTCCTTCCCCGTCCCCTAGATGGCAGGTAGTCTAATATATGTTAAATATGTTAAATATATGTTAATTTTATTTTATTATATAATAACTTTATATTGACAGAATCCATGCCAGGGTAATTTTTTTTACAACATTATCCCTTGTACTCGCTTCTGTTCCGATTTTTCCCCTCCCTCCCTCCACCCCCTCCCCTAGATGGCAAGCAGTCCTATATATGTTAGATATGTTGCAGTATATCCTAGATACAATATATGTTTGCAGAACTGAACAGTTCTCTTGTTGCACAGGGAGAATTGGATTCAGAAGGTAAAAATAACCCGTGAAGAAAAACAAAAATGCAAGTGGTTCACATTCGTTTCCCAATGTTCTTTCTTTGGGTCATTTATCAATCATTTATCAATTGAAACTGAGTTAGGTCTCTTTGTCAAAGAAATCCACTTCCATCAGAATACATCCTCATACAATATCGTTGTCGAATTGTATAATGATTTCCTGGTTCTGCTCATTTCACTTAGCATCAGTTCATGTAAGTCTCTCCAAGCCTCTCTATATTCATCCTGCTGGTCATTTCTTACAGAACAATAATATTCCATAACATTCATATACCACAATTTACCCAGCCATTCTCCAATTGATGGGCATCCATTCAATTTCCAGTTTCTAGCAACTATAAAAAGGGCTGCCACAAACATTTTGCACATCACAATTATTTTAAATAGAATGTATCTTCTTATCTCTTGCTATGGTTTGTCGGTAATATATAAGAAATGCTAATGATTTATTTGGGTTTATTTTGTATACTGAAAATGGTGTTGTTAATAATTTCAAATAGTATTTTAGTTGGTTCTCTAGTATTTTCTAAGTATAATATTGTATCAACTGCAAAAACTGATAATTTTGTTTCCACCTTACCTATTTTTATTCTTTTTTATTTTAATTTTTAAAAATTTATTTTATTTATAAATATTTAATAATATCTATTTTATTTTTATTTTTATATTATATTATTTTATATTATTATTATATTTATATTTATAATTTTTATAATTATATTATATTATTATATATTATATATTTTTATAATTATATTATAAATAAAATATTTATTTTAATTTATTTTTTTCTCTTATTGCTATAGCTAACATATCTTGTATACTATTAAATAATAGAGGTGATAATAGGCTTCTTTACTTCACTCTTGAGTGTACAGGGAAGCTTTTTAGCTTATCCTCATTACAAATAATGATTGCTCTTATGGCTTTAGATAAATATTCCTTATCATTTTATGGTATGCTCCATTTATTCCTATGCTAGGGTTTTAATAGGAATGGGTGCTCTATTTTGTCAATGGCTTTTTATGCATCTATCCTGGTGACATATTACTGTAATCGCTTTTCTAATTTTTCATTAAAAATTTTGACATCAACATGACAATGAAATCATACCAATACTGCACATATATGCATCAAATGGCATAACATCTATATTTTTGAAGTTGAAAGAGTTACAAAAGGAAATAGATAATAAAACTATACTAGTGGGGGATCTTAACTTTTCCCTCTTTAGAATTAGATAACTCTAACCAAAAAATAAACAAGGAATAAGATCAGGAAGTGAATTAAATGCTGTAAAAATTACAGATTTCTTGAGAAAATCGAATGGGAATAAAAAAGACATTTTTTTTCTCAGCAGTACATGATACCTATACAAAAAAACTGACCATGTATTAAGAACATAAAAACCTCATAATCAAATGCAGAAAAGCAGAAATAGTAAACATATCCTTTTCAACTCATAATGCAATTATGGATAAAGGAAGAGGAATTCGAAATTATAAATTAAATAATATATTCCTTAAAACAACTGGGTCAAAGAAGAAATCATGGAAACAACCAATAATTTCATTAAGGAAAATGACATATGAAAAGGTACGCTAAATCATTATTGATCAGAGAAATACAAATTAAGACAGCTCTGAGATACCCATACATACCTCTCAGATTGGCTAAAATGAGAGGAAAAGATGGCGCCGAATATTGGAGGGATATGGGAAAGCTGAGACACTTGCTGATGGAGTTGTGAACTGATTCAAACATTCTGGAGAGCAATTTGGAACTATGCCCAAAGGACTATCAAACTGTGCATTTCCTTTGATCCAGCAGTATCTGAACTGGGCTTGTATCCTAAAGAGATCATAAAGGAGGGAATTTTTTTCCATTTTTTTTTTCCCTTTTGGAGCTTGATTTTTCTTGAATGGCATGATATTTGTGGAGACATGTATAGAGGAATTGCAAATGTTTGACATATATTGGATCACTTACCAACTGGGGCAACATAGGGTTTTGTAGGGGTGAATGTAGAAAATTATTTGTGTATATGTTTTGAAAACAAAAAGCTATAATTAAAAAAAAGAAAATGACAATAATGAGAGAACATATTAAAACATATGAGATGCAGTCAGCTTGGTGTATTTTCTTGTTTTTGGAGTGAGGATATCATCCTATCAGAGTCACCTTATATCCATTTCCTCTATCTATGTCCACTCCTTCCAAGTACATTCATAGTAATAAAGCAGAGTTTCAAATATTATCTTGCCATATAGAAATATGAACAATTTAACCTTATTGAATTTCTAATGTTTTGTCATTCCTGTTTCTTTTTTAGCTTTTTAATGTTTTCTTTGAGTCTCAAATTTTTTCAAGACTTCTAATTCTTTAATGTATAGCTGCTAAATCCTGTGTAATCCTGACTGTATTTCCATGGTTTTTCAATTGTATGTTTTTGGTTGCTTGCAATATCTGTGAGATCTGGAATTTAATTATGGTGTTCCCAGAAGTTTTCATTTTAGTATCTTTTTCAAGCAGAGATCAGCAGATTCTTTAAATGTCTATTTTACTCTTTAAATATGAAATATATTATATGTATATAATATATATTTCTAATATATCGGGGCAGTTTTCTTTGATAATTTCTTGAAAGATATTATTCAAACCTTTTATCATGGCTTTCAGGTAGTACAAACATTCTTATATTAGCTTTCCTGAATCTATTTTCTAGGTCATTTTTTAATGAGAAATTTCACATTTTGTTCTTTTTTTGTTGTTGTTCTTTTTTGTTCTTTTACTTTTTGATTTTTTTTTTTTTTTTTGCATCTTTAGTTTTCATAAAGCCCTTAGTTTTCGTTTGTTCAATACTTGTTTTTAAGGAATTAATTCCTTCAGTGAGCTTTTATACTTCTTGTTCCATTTGGCCAATTTTCTTCTCATGAAGTTATTTTCCTCAGTAAATTTTTGTATATCTTTTCCCATTCTACTGACTCTCTTTTTTCATGATTCTTTTGCATTACTCTCATTTCTTTTCTCAATTTTTTTCTACTTCTCTAAATTGCTTTTAAAAATCCTTTTTAAAGCTCTTCCAGGAATTCTTCTTAAGTCAGAGACTAAATTACATTTTTCTTTCATTCTCCACATGTAGCCATTCTGATAGTTGATGATTTCTAAATTTATGACTTGAGCCTCCCTATCATCTTAGTAACTTTGTATAGTCAAGCTCTTTTCTTCTTCTTCTCATTTTTCTGTCTTTTTTGTGTCTTGCTGTTTTTGTGTGCAAGTTATGCTCTGGTCCTGCAGGTCCCAAGCTTTTTGTGCTAGAGCTTGGGGCTTACAATTGATTCTCACCAGCTTCACATTTATATACCTGCTTTAGCTGGAGGGTCGGCTTGCCTTCTGGCTTGCAAGGTTTCCAGGGGTGGGGCCTTACTGGCTTGCAGGGGCAGTAGTTTTTCTGGTGGCCAGCGCTAGAGGAAGGTCTGCTCTAGGAGTGGTCCCTTTGGTTGGGTTGCTACAGAAATTGCTCCTCGCAGCTGGTAATTTTGGGTAAAGCTTCCCTATTGGTCAGCACTGGCCTCCCTGGTGCTAATGCCCAGGGTGGGGTGTTTGGGCTGCACAGACTTCTCAGCTGCCTGGGGGCTGCTGGTTTGCAGAAGGATGGGGCCTGAGGCTTGGAGCCCTGCTGCAGGCCCCTTGCTGGGAAGCCTAGGTTCTGCTGCTGCTCTTGGACCTGTCTCCCCTCCCAGACCGGTGAGAGCAACCTTTCTTGTCTGCTAGAAAGCTGCTTCCTTGCTCTTAGATAAACCATGAGGCCATTTTCTCGTTATCTGGAGGGGAATTTGGGGGGGACTTCAGAACGGTCCTTCCTTATTGAAAAACATCCCAGAGAACAAAAAAATGCACCAGATATTAAGGTTCAATTCATGGGTGTTTGTTTGGGGTATTTTCTTTCACTATACCAATAACAATGCGAATTTAGCTTTTGATTCTGCCACTAGGTGGCAAGAATGGCCACCTGCAGTCTGGAGAGGGATGAGGGAAGTGTCTCAGCTGTTTGAGCCAGTCAGATGAAACAATCACATTGACTGCATTTTAGTAAAAAGCTTGTGAAAAACTTGGCGCTGGAGAGGATGAAAACTATTTGTTGAAATTAAATTTGAGGACTGAATTCATTATCATGGATATTGAGAAATTCTCCAAGTCTGTAGAAAGTCTTTGTCTACAGAGCACTCTCCCAGTCCTTTCCATTTTTACATTTCCCTCATCTGAGCAATTTGAATTTTTATTTGCTCAGTACACCCCAGAGAAAGTGTGATATAATGATATAACTCTCCTTTTCAGATGTTTGTGTGTGTGTGTGTGTGTGTGTGTGTGTGTGTGTGTTTGCATTTGTTCTGTCCTCAGGAAAAGTATCTTTGGAGGTATCTTCCTGGTTATAAATTGATTCCTAATTTTTGAAAAATAAGAGTTTAGGGGGAAAATAGCATACAATCCCACCACTTTCCCTCATTCATTTCAATAATAATAAAATGAGTTCCATTTACAGAGTGCTAAAATTGTAGAACACTATCTTTATAACACTTTGGTGAGGTAATCAATCAATACAAAACAGAATAAATCAATACTTCCATTTCATATATAAAGAAACTGAGTCTGATAGGCAAAATCAAGTATAACAGAGCTGAAACCTGAACTAAAAAAATAAAATCAAATAATCTTTGGAATGGAGGTGTAAGCTGCAAAGAAGTATAAGACATAGTTCACAGGTCATACGACAAGGATGATTACTCTTAAATAGTCTTTAGATAATTGATAAAAATGAAAAGATTTCAGTGTTTTCAGATCTAAGAGATCTTTCTCTAAGTTCAACTTTTTCCCCATGTATTTAATAAACACTTATTAAGTACCCACTATGTGCCAGTCCTTCTGCTTAAGCATTCATTTAAAAAAAGACGCAAAAGGTAGTTTTTGTCTTTCAGGAGCTAACTGTCTAGTGGGGAATACAACATGCAAGCAAATATATATAAACATGCTATATACAAAATAAATAGAAACTAACTAAGAAAGACATGGCACTAGAATTAACAGGGATTGTAAGAGGCTTGTTATAAAATGTGGGATTTTATTTGGGCTTAAAAGGAAGTCAAGAAAGCAGGTAGGTGGAGATAAGAAAGAACATTTAAGGCAAAGGAGATACTCAGAAAAGATTCCCAGAATTAACAGATGGAGTGCCTTGTTCACAGAAAAAGAGATCATAATTTTTAAAATACAAAGAAGATAGGATCAAATTTACAGGAATACAAGTTATTCCCCAGTTAAATAAATGGTCAAAGTATAGGGATAGTCAGTTTTCAGATGAAGAAATTAAAGTTATAGTTACATGAAAAATGTACTAAATTATTATTGTTTAGAAAAATTCAAATTAAAACAATTCTGAGGTACCACTTTACACATATCGGCTTGACTAATATGATAGAAAAGAAAAATGATCAATGATGGAGAAGATGTGAGAATTTGGAACATTCATGCATTGTTGATGGAGTTGTGGACTGATCCAACCATTTTGGAGAGCAATTTGAAAATATGTCCATGGGCAATGAAACTGTATATATCCTTTAATCCAGCAATACTGCTACTGGATTTGAAACCGGCTAAAATCATAAAAAAGGCAAAAAAGACTTGCATGTACAAAAATATTTGCAGCAGCTCTTTCTGAGGTGACAAAAATTTGAAAACTGAAGAGATGTCCATCAATTGGGCAATGGTCAAATAAGTTCTGGTATATGATTGTAATGGAAAACTATTGTTATATGAGAAATAATATATTTTATAATAAACATAAGCAGGCAGATTTCAGAAAACCCTGGAAAGACATAAAGTGATGTTGATTGAAGTGAGTAGACCAAGAGAATGTTATACACACTAACAGCATCAATTAGTTATCAACTATGATAGACTTAGCTCTTCTTGGCAATTCAGTGATCCAAGACAAATCCAAAATACTCATAACAGAAAATGCTCTCCATAGGTGAGAAAGTTCCATGGAGTCTGAATGGAGATAGAAGAATGCTATTTTCCCTTAAATTTTTTTTCTCATGGTTTTTCTCTTTTGTTCTCATTCTTCTTTCACAACATGACTAATGTAGAAATATGCTATCATGATTGTACATAACCTATGTCAGATTGCTTGCTGTTTTTAGACAGAAGAAAAGTAGGGAGAAAAATTTGGGACTCAGAATCTTACATAAATGAAATTTGAAAACTATCTTTGGTTTTGTGATAGTAGTTAAAATACTACTATATAAAAAAAGAAAAGAAAAGGAGGTCAGTATCACTAAATTGAAGAATAAGTGGTAATGATAGGTTATAAAGACCTGGGAATGCCAAACAGAGCATTTCGCATTTGATTTTTGAAGCAATATCAAGCAACGGGAATTTATTGAATATGGACATGATGTGGTTGCATTTGGGCTTTAAAAAATCAATTTAATGGATGAATGGAAACTAGATTGGAGTAAGGAAGTACTGGAGATGGGCAGACCCACAAACTGGCTAATGAAATAGTCCTGGCTGGAGGTGATGAGGATTTGCCTTGGGGTAGTGACAGTGTAAGAGGAGAGAAAGAGATATATTCAAGAGACGAAGCAAATGTGGAATCCTACATGTCTTGGAAACAGATTGGATTTTGGGGATGAAAGATAGTGAGATTATAAACCTGAGGATTTGGGAAGGTGATGTTTGCCCTCTAATAATAGTGAAAGCGGGAGAGGGAAAAAAAAAGACAATGAATCTTCTTTTGGGCATATTGAGTTTAAGATTTCTGCTAGACAATTTCAGATATCTGAAAGGTAGTTTGTACTTCAAACTACAAGATATAGGTACAATATTAGAAGTTAGAGAAATTGGGGTAGAATAGATCTGAGAATTTTCATTATAGAAATAGTAATTAAATTTATAGTAAATGAAATAGAATAGAAGGTGAAAAGAAGAAAAACAAAATGGGAACTGTGGGAGACAGCTCTAGTTAGAAGTCATAATCTGGAATGGGGTCTAGCAAAGTAGCAGAAGAAGGCTTCAAATAGGTAGAGCCAGAGTAGAGTGTGTCTAAAAATGCAGAGAGCAAAAATCAAACAGCACAGGGGTATTAATAGTGTCAGAAGCTGCTGGGAGGTAGAGGAGAAGGACTCAGAAAAGATCATTGGATTTGACAACTAAGACATTACTGGAAACTTTGGAGAGAACCATTCTAGTGGAAGGATCACTTCAGCTGAGAAGAGAGTGAGAAGAGATAAAGCAGAGAATCTGAACATTTTCATGTAGTTTGCTCACAAAGGGAAGACTAGATATAGGATGGAATGATCAAGTGAGGACTTTTTTATGATATGGGAGACATAAACTAGTTTATAAGAAGTAGGGACAGAAGCCAGTGGATAGGAAGAAAATGAAAAGAAATGAAAAACTGGGGAAGGAAAAAAAACCTAGGGAGAATAGAAAATCTATTGGAGGAGATGATGATGAAATGAGATCACTTGAGTTGATGGACTTTTCATCCCTTGTAAACAATAAGACCCCTTCTTCATATGAGACAAGACTGGAGAAGATAGTGACAGAAAGGCAACTGAGTGACAGTAAATGAGGAAGAGGGGAAAAAGATAGACTTTTGAGTACATATTATCAGTTTTTCTTTCAAAGTGAGGCAAGATTCTCAAATGAGATGGCACAGATTGGGGAGCCATGAGAAGTTTGAAGAGGGCCAACCCAGGGAAACATTTTTGTGATCATCACAACTTATAGAAATCCCAGAAAGGCATTGGGGGCAGATAGCTGTGGGATTCTGAGCAAATTACTTGACCCTGTGTGCCTCATATTTCTCATCTGTAAAAAGATCTAGAGAAGAAAATACCCAATACTTTTTTTGTTAAGTAATGTTTCTTTGCTAAGTAAACCTCAAATGGGGTCATGAAGAGTTGGACGAAACCAAAAAATGACTGAATAGCAATATTCCATTATTTTTTAAGATTACACATCCCTAAATCAAAATTATATACACATACATACTCTTCTTGTAATTTGTGCAGTGTATAGTGTGTGTGTGTGTGTATGTGTGTGTGGCGGAGGTGGTCACTGTAAATTTGGAAGTAGAAAGAAAAACATCTTGCTTTAATGGAAAAATAGATGAAAGGGAACAGTTGATGGCACAGTGGATAGAACATTAGCCCTGAAGTCAGGAAGACCTGAGTTCAAATCCAGCTTCAGATAATTACAAGCTGTGTGATCTTGGCCAAGTCACTTAACCTAGTTCCTTCCTTCCCTCTACACCCCTCCCCACCCCAGCCCCAAATAAGAAAAGTAGATGATTAGGGATCTGACTCTAAGCCACCATAAGTCACTCAGGAAAGTCTCTGTGCCCCTCTCTAGGATTCATTTTTATTCTCTGTAAAATGACAATTTTGGTTTTAGTGATTTCTAACTTCCATTCCAGAATATGGTGATGGTTGGAGGATAAATATCAATCAGACAAGTTGTTTGATTGAATTTACTTTTTTTTCTTTCTAACTGATTGGAAGATAAATTGATCTGAATATGCATTTAGATGTATTCTTTGTTTATGAAAGGAATTCATAAAATAAATTTCAGTGATTTACTTGTTAAGATATTCCAAAATATTTTAATATAAAATATAAAATTCAATATATAAACACATCCAAATTATTTTAATAGTTTTATTCTATGTAATCCAAGCTACTGAGTTTATTGTCTAATGACTAGTATCGATTTGCAGCTGAAGTATACCCTGCTTGGCCAAATCTTTATAAAAGGTGGTAATGACTATATAAATTCCTTGCACATATAATGACCCTCCAATGTGTGCTTAGTGTTGTGCTGAATGCTAGTTGATAAGTTGGTGTGGACGTGGGGAGGACAAAAGAAATGAGACAGTTCTAACTCCTAGGACATTCTAATCAGTTCTAGGGAAAAAAGATTAATAAGCAAAAAGCATTTAGAGAAAATACATCACAGCATATGCTAAAGTGTTAAGTTGAATGTAATCTAGTGCAAAAATATGGTACATTTAGTAAAAGCTATCAACAGACAAGAAGGGAAGAAATCAATGTTGGCTGGAGTTTTTGAAGCACATGCAAAGTGAATATGGAAATGATGAGGGGATATTGAGTACAGAGCTGAAAGCCAGGTATGATTATACAGGAAGGTGTCCTGGAAAATATTTCAATGGCTCTATGATCTTATCAATACAAACACTCTTTCTAATGGTATATATCACAATCCATCCAAGCCTTCTTGGGTCATTGATCATGTCCTCTTTTCCTCCTTATGAGGTGAAAGTCACGTTGTGAGTTCTCTCACAAGCCTGGGGGCTACAAGCCTTGGTAGCATGGCCCTATCACATTAGCACAATTTAAAGTATGGCAATGGGGATGGACCAAATCTTGTTTTTGAGGGTCCTCCAAGCTAATTGGTGAGGATAGCAGAGATAGTCAGCAATAATAAGGACATTCTGTGATGAATTCTCTGGCCAATGACCAATCATGAAACAAATATAAAATGCCCCTTGGTCCTAGTTGGTTCCTTTCTGTTTCCTTGAGAAAGTACCTTTTATGCTAGTTATTACTTAAAATTATGTTATTACATCTATTTGTAAAGAGCCCATGGTAAGATTTTAGGTTCTCAGAGACAATCTTTAGACCTATATCAACAACTATGATTTCTTCAACCATATAATGTCATGATCAAACTCTAAATCTTAGTGCATAACACATCTGCATTATTCTTGAAATCCTATATCAGTGTATCTTTTTATATCTACAAGCTTGCTGCTTTCTCATTCACGATTGACCTTCATCATTACTTTCAATCCCTTCCCTGCTTTTCCAGTTCATTTCATCTTGTCTGACTTCATTTATACATCATTTATAGTTATACCTATACATATTATATATATATGAAATATAGATTATATATGTATATATATAATATATATACAAATATATTATATATATACATGTATATATAGCCCCATTATCTTGTCAGTTTGATGGAGGCAACTATCACCCTTGAATTCATTGTGCTGTTGACTGTTTGCAATTCCTGAGTTGATAATTCTTATCCTTGGGTATCTCTTGTAATCTATTTTTTTTTTCTTTTGATCATAGGCTGCTAAGTATGACTGGAAAAAGTAATGAAAATGAAGTCATGAATTCATATGTGTATTACCATGACAATAATACCATGGTTGGATCCTTGATAACTGTTTGACTCCTCAGCATTGCTCCCACTTTTTTTTTTCTTCCATATCATTCTTTTCCCATAACACTTGTTCAAAGCCCTTTTCTCTCTCATCAGCCTCCCCAGCTCCTCCCTAACACTGTTACCAAATTGCCTTAGCTTCCAGTTTTTCTAATACTATGGCTACTTGATGGATTATTTCTTGATTCTTCCCATCTTATAAAGTTCCTAGTATCTTCCTACACACTCCTAATTCCTCTGTTTTTGCCCTGCATGTCATCACCTCCTACCTTCTCCAGGAAAGCATTAATTCCTCCTTAATCTTTCACTCTCCAATGGTCTTGCTCATTTATCTATAAATGTACTCTCATGCGACTGGTCCTAAAAAAGTCTACCATTGATTCTCCATTTCACTACAGCACCTTCTATTTCACTCCCTAAACTTCTTGAAAATAATATCTATCAATGACACTGCTCCTTTATAACTTTCTCCTCAGTCTCTTATATATATGCAATGTATATCCCCACTGCTAATAAGACATTGATATCAGTAATTGCTTTTCCATGTCCCAAATTCAATGTCCTTTATTTAAAAAAAGTTCTTATCACGCTTAACATCTCTGTAGCAATTACAGCAAGACATTGCTGGCTGCGTTGTATTCTGATATAATACTCTTCTCCCATACCTCCAGAGATACTATAAGTTCTATGTTCTTCTGTTTCTTTAACCCATTCTTGTCTGTCTCCCTTGCTAATTGCTTGTCTTCTCAGACCCTTAGATGGCTGGTTTCCAAGGTTCTATCCTCAAATCTCTCAGCATCCTTATTTGTTAATATCTTCAATGTTCAATTTTATGCAGATGACTCCGAAATCAACATCTGATTTCTAATTTGTACATGATGAGTTTTGAGAATAATGTGTAAGTAGAGTGAGAAAGATTACAGTTATTGTACATAGAATTGAAAGTTTATTGATTAGGAAAAATTTATTTTTGGCCAAGTACATTATTAATATGCATCCTTTAAGGCTTATCATTAACAAGGTATTAAGAGGTTTATTAATAAATATGGTGATAGAGGTATCTATGTTAAATGATCTACTTATTATGAATGTTAAGTGAGTTATAAGATGGAAATGTGCTCACCAAAGATGCTTGTTGCTGTTTTGAAGTCTTTTCTTCATGCAAAGTCCAAATGAAAGAGTGCCAGTGACTTTCTTTAAATGTTTCTGTTAGAGGGTGATTTTATGCCTATTTCATAAAGCCTGGGAAACTCTGTGTAAGTCCATCATTGAGATCGACAAACACTTAGCTTAATTGTCTTCACAGGAACAACTAAGTAGATAAAGAATGTACTTTGCCCAGATTATGGAATATATCTACATGGGAAGCTCATTGATTAGTTTGTTAATACATCTATCTTGACTAGACACTGCAGATAGATTGTGAGTGGAGCTCAGAATTGAGAAGAAGTCAGGTACAGTTTAGATTATTTTTGGAGAATTGTGCAGACTTCTGATAATTCCAAGTTGCTCCAAGTTTATCTTTTGCAAAATAAGTATTTTCCAAGTGGCTTTGAATCATACCATAACCTTGAAAGGGTCAACATTGTGTGTTATTTAAGTATGATAATCATTAGTTGGTTACAGTTTGTTGACTTGTATACATTATCTATAAACATACTCTCGTTTGTGACTTATGCATTAGAATATAACTATTCAGACAGCAAGCATTTATTAAGTACTTATTATGTGCAAAGTATTAGGGACACAAAGACTGCCAAAACCAGTCCCTGCCTTCAAGGAGTTTACAATTTAATTGGGGAGACAGCACATAAACAGCATATATATGGTCAAGATAAATTGAATGTGTTCTAGGAGGGAAAGTACTAGAATAAAGGGGGATTAAGAAAATCTTCTTGGAAAAGTGTGATTTTTACCTGACTTGAAGGAAGCCAGGAGCCATGGGCAACAGACAGTAAAAATGCAGTTGGGGGGGAGATGGAGGCTCATGTTAGAGAAATACCATGTAACAGCAAGCCAATATCACTCTTTCAAAGGGATATTGTAGAAATATGAGAGAACTAGAAAGGTAGGAGAAAGTAGGTTATAAAGGTTTTTCATAACCAAATAGACGATTTTATATTTTATCCTGGAGTATGTAATAGGGAGTTACTGGAGTTTATTGAATAGGGACATGGCCAGATATGAACGTTAGGAAGGCCACTTGGATATGTGAATACTGGATGGACTAGAGCGGGTAGAGGTCATATAAAAAATATAATCTAGGAAGTATGTGATTAGAAAATGAAAGTGGCCTAGTCATGTGACAATAGCAAGAGAGATAATATAGAATATAAAAGTCCTAGAGGAACTTCTCTGTGGAAGGTGAAAAACTTGTTTTTTAAAAGTCTTTCTGCTTTTTCTGGGATGATACCTAATAATCATACAGAACAAAAAAAGGCATGAATGGATTTTGATTTATACTGGTGGAGAAAGTAATGAAGGCACACAACTGAAGTTTTGTGGTATAAGAAATTTTCAACTATAGCTCATGCCAACTAGAATATTTTAAGCAGCAGGTATAATAGGAGTGCAAATTACTGAGAGCCCCTGATGCTCTCAAAATAAATGTAATATTAAAATGATAATATCAGTATGGAAAAGTCCATCTATGAAATCTCTATTTGCAATTTAAAATATTTTGTTACTATTGCTCAACCTCCAAGGGAGACTCAGGCTTGTTTTTCTCAACAATGATTTAGTCAGTAGCTTTGTGTTGAAGAGACTTATAGGTAATGATTTTCCTACTATTTCACAGTATGTTTTATCAATTAAAACACGTTCAATTTTCAAGACTAAATAAATAGAATATTTTAAAATGTCAATGCATTATTGTTAACATCCTTGGCCTTAATAACATGACATAGGCATATCCCAATAATTTACTCAATAAACATTTATTTTGTTTTTTAGTCATCTCCAACTCACAGTTTGTGAGTGTTTTGGGATTTTATTGGCATAAATACTGGAATGGTTTACCATTTCCTTCTCTAGCTCATTTTATAGATGAGGCAACTGAGGCAAACATGGTTAGGTGATTTCCTCAGGGTCATAAAGTTTGTAAGTGACTGACACCAGATTTTGAACTCAGTTCTTTTTAGTTCCAGGTCCAGTGATCTATCCATTGTGCTACCTAGGTCAAATATTTATTTAATACACACACACACACACACACACACACACACACACACACATACGCACAAATATATTGTTTTATGTGAATAAAAAGTCTCTCTGTATAAATTTCATTTGGTAATTAAAACTATAAGTTGAGTTTTAATATTATAGTATTGCATTTTAAGAACTTATTTGTTTCTGCTATTTCCTGGATAATACCCAAGATATGTTTTATTAAAACAGAAAGTAATGGATTATCCTTTCTGAGTACTCAGATGCTTTGTACACTGAGAAACATACTCCATGCCCGATTAACTTTCATGCTAGTCCATGAAATTTGGGATATCTAATATCTGGGATTATATTTACATAAGGAGTCCTTAAATGTAACACAGAGACATTCCTTACTGGATAGAATGAATGGGATATCTGTGATCAAAAACTAACTTGAGCAAATGCCCACAAACCAAAGAACTATTGTTAACTTCATTAATCATAGTTATATATATATATATATATATATATATATATATATATATATAGGTGTATGTATATACACAATACATGTATGTATATGTAAATGTGTATGCATATACATATATGTGCATATGTTTATGTGTAAACATGTATACGTGTGTGTTGTGTGTATATAAATCTGCTAAACTGCTTCCGCCTAAATTCCCTACTTGTTACCAAATCCAGAGGTCTCTGAAAGGATTTATACTTCTTGACCTTTCCTCAGAACTTGACTTAGTTGAGTAGCCTTATTTCTTATTATGCTGCCTTTCTTTGGCTTTGGTGACACTGAATTCATTAATAGATGATCTTTCTAATAATGAGTTCATGGGTCTCTTGATTCTTTGATCCTCTCCTATTCTGTATTCTGTGCCAACTTTTTTTGCCCTTTTCAAAGCTTCCATGTAGGTATCCCAAAACTCTGACTTCAGTCCCTTTTCTCTCATGATATCATTTGTGTAGGGAGGATAATCAGAGATGTAATGCTACCATGAGAAAATAGAACAGGAAAGGACTGAGCTCTCATACCTCCAGTTACCTTCTCTATATAAATAACTTTCAAATGTATTTTTCCAATCCTGAGATATCCCCCCAAATTTGATTCTTGTATTTATGATCACAGTGCTGAATGCATCTACCTAAATGCATTGTCATCTCAAATTTGGCATTTCTGAAATGGAACTGATGATTACATTTGATGACATGTTCAAGATCCAGAAAGATCTTTATAGACGTAGAACATTGTACCTAATCTAAGATGACATGTAACCAAGATAAATTTCTTATATTTGGGTTCAAAAATCAGTTACTCAGTTTGATAAGTCAGAATGAAATTTGTGTAAACACATACACACACATACATCAGTAATTCTTTAACTCTCTGCATTACTTTTAAAAATCATATCTAAAACCTCAGTTTCTTCTTTTAGAGTAGTTGGAATTATCTTAATTCATAAAGGCACTAGTTGGAGCAACTGTTTTATAGGGGGAACCATTCTAAACTATCAAAAAATTGCACTTGCAAGTCAGAAGACCTGGGTGTTTTCCTTTCTCATTTATAAAGAATTGGGTAAAGTACTTCACTTCTTAGGGCCTCATTTTGTTCATCTGGTAAATGGAGATAATATAGTACAAAAAAGAAAGATGATAGTATATATCAGAATAATGGTGATAATTACAATGATAATGATGATAACTAATTTTAAATACTCTAATGTTTACAGAGAAGTTTTGTCTATTACCTTATTTATCTCTTATTATTCAAGATTAATTTATTATAAAGAAAACTGGTATCCATTTGTGTGTGTGTGTGTGTGTGTGTGTGTGTGTGTGTGTGTGTGTGTGTGTGTGTTTGCCTTCTAGCTGGGCAGCCTGAAGTGAAAAAGCCTTTACTAGATGATAATTTTTTTTGAGAGCAGAAACTATCTTTTAGTTATTTTTGTGTTTTCTCAGTTCCCAGAAGAGTGCTTTATATTAGTAGGACCCTTAAAAATAAAATATTTGTAATCATGTCCAAAGAGTTATAAAATGTTTATACCCTTTGATTCAGCAATACCACTATTAGCTCTATTCCCCAAGGTGATCTAGGAAAAAGAAAAAGAACCTATATATTCTAAAATATTTACACTGCTCTCTTGGTGGTGGCAAAAAACTGGAAATTGAAGGGATGCCTATAAATTGGAGAATGACTAAACAAGGTGTATGATTGCGACAGAATACTACTATGATATAAGAAATTATGAGCTGATTGATTTTAGACAAACATGAAAGAACTTGAATGAAATAATGAAAAGTGAAATTACCAAAACCAAGAGAAGGGTTTTTACAGTAGCAGTAATATTGTTTGAAGAGTAATTGTGAATGACCCAGTTATTCTGAATATTATAAATAATCAAATCAACTATAAAGGACTTATGAGGGAAGATATGATCCATCAATCTCCAGAAAAAGGACTGATAAATAAAAGTAAGTATAGTATGGTTTTACATATATTTATAATCTATGTCAAATGATAGTTTTCAGAATATGAAATGTAACAATAAAATTATTTTTAATCAAACATTATTATTTAGATCTTGAAAGCTATTTGAAAATGTTCACCATAGCATATTTTATGCAACAATGCTATAGCTGTGAAATTATTCATTGTTAACTGTAGGCATCTTATTTACTATTACCATGATTCTCTACATTTTCTTTGGAATTACCTGCTGATTTATTTCTCCAGAAATTATGGGATTCTTTATGCCTTACATCCAGGCAAATAATTGGTGTTTCTTTGATTTGGATTGCATCTGAAATTTCATTGGTGTAGGGAGATCCTGAGAAGAGGCAGAGTAAATTGCTAATTAAAAGGATAAACTCCTATCAATTTCTTCACAAATTTTAGTCTTAGAAAGTGGATTTTTGTTGAGTAGTTTCAGTGGTGTATGACTTTTTTAGAGTTTCCTTGGCAAAGATCCTGGAGTGGTCTGTTATTTCTTCTCCAGCTCATATGCAAACAGGATTAAGTGACTTGCCCAGGGTCACATAGCTAGTAAATGTCTCAGGACAGATTTAAGCTCAGGAAAGATGTTTTCTTTACTTCAACTCCATTGCACCACCTAGTTGTCTCAGGAAGTGACGTGGCTACACGTTAATACATTGTTAATAGAACTATAAATTAACATTACACTTCTGGAAAGCAATTAGAAATTATATAAATAAAATAGTCAAAATATCCAGAGATTCCATTGCCAAGTATGATTTTCCTGAGAAGATCATGGACAAAGATAAAAATTTCATATAACCCCAAATATTTAAAGCTGCTTTTTTTTTTTTTTTGGTGGCAACAAAGTTGGAAACAAAATAGATGCTCAGCAATTGGAGAATTGCTAAAGAAATGATGGTACATAAACATGATGAATACTACTATGAAATAAGAAATAGTTGATAAATGCAGAGGACAAAGGAAAAACATGAAATGATGCAAATTGAAATAAGCAGTATTAGGAAAATAATCTGCATTATACTAAAATAAATCAAAATAGTATCTACAAAGCAGTTTAAAAATTAATGCTGCAAAATTTTGAGGTTTTTATGCTGTAATACACGGTCAATTTTTGTATAAGTTCCATGAACAAGTGAGAAAGAAGAAAACTCCTTTCTGTCTCCATTTAATTTTCTGCAGAAATCTATCATACCTAACTTTTCTAACATTTTCTTTACCTCCTTAACTTCTTTCTTATTTATTTTGTGGTTCGATTTATCTAGTTCTGAGAGAGCAAGCCGAGTTCCCTCACTAAGATAATTTTGCTGTCTAATTCTTCTTGCATCTCTCAACTTCTCTAGGAATTTCTGTGCTATACCACTTGGTACATATGTGTTTAATATTGATATTGCTTCATTATCTATTGTACTCTTTAGTAAAATACATTTTCCTTCCTTTTCTCTTTTAATTAGATCTAATCTTTGCTTTTACTTGGTCTGAGATCAGGATTGTACCCCTGCTTTTTTTTTTTCCTCACCTAAAGTAAAATAACATTCTGCTCCAGCCCTTTATCTTCACTCTGTATGTATCACTATGCTTAAAATATGTTTTTTGTAAACAGCATATTGTAGGATTCTGGCTTTTAGTACAGTCTGCTATCCACTTATTCATCCCATTCACATTCATAGTTAAAATAACTAATTCTATATTTCTTGCCATCTTATTTACCCTAGGTTATGCTTTTCTCTTTCCTATCCTCTTTCCCTCCTCTCTTCTTATTTTTTTTTTTTTTATTGTGGTATGGGAGCCACTTGCCAGTGGTTGCTAGAGGTCTAACTCAGATCTGTAAAATGGATCTCTTCATGTGAGAGGATGATGATGATACAAGGAGATTGAAAGGCAGTTGCTGTTCCCTGACCCCTCCTCTTCCCTCTTGCCCCCAATTTATTTCATTCTCAATCCTCAAGCAGTATCTGTGAAGCCTGCTTTGTGACTTGTTCAGATGTTATGATTCACAGCTGTGGAGGCTTTCAGAGAACTGACCTTCCCCTTCACCTAGGCATGGTCCTTAACAATTCCTGTTTTTTTGTTTTATGGATATTTTCCCCCCACTGCACAGTCAGTAAGTTTGTGCATTTGGTGTTATCTAGTCTGCACACTGAGGAATGCAAGCAGCACTATCACCTCTGGATATTGTAGGGTGAAATATTATAGCAGGTGTTGATCTTGTGAGGCAAACTTTCAAATGGAGAAGAGAAGTGTAGTCAGAAAAAGCATTTAAGTCTCTTCAGTCTCCTGGAATTACCCCAACTAAAAAAGTCTTACTAGGTCTCTTCTCCCTTTCCTTCCCCGGCGGGTTACCAAAGGAACTCTGGGAGGATCCTACTCACAAACAGCTGTCAGATGCTGCTCCTGCTTCTTGTAATTCTTGTGCTTCCTATGCCCCACATCCAGGCGCCGTATGTTGTGATACAGAAGCCACCTGTCAGTGGCTGCTGGAGGTCTAAGTCAGACCTGTAGAATGGATCTCTTCACGTGAGAGGATGATGATGATACAAGGAAACTGAGAGGCCGTTGCATTCGGTGACCTCTCTCCTCTTCCCTCTGCCTCAAATTTACAAAATTCCCAGTCCACAAACAATACCTGTGTCAGTAAAGGCTGTTTTGCAACTCCATTAGATGTTATGATTCACAGCTGTGGGGGCTCTTGGAGAATTGACGTGCCCCTTCATCTAGGCATGGTCCTTAACAGCTTTTGATGACCACCTCCTTCAAACAGTTCTCCCCCTTTAGAACCCTTCCCTTTTTTGACATCTTTCCCCTAAGTCTTGTGTTTTCCCTTCTATTAGTGTTTCCCTTTCTTTTTTCCCTTTCCCTCCTACTTTCCTATATGGTGAGACAAGTTTCTTTATGATGCTAAATAAGTCTGATATTCTCTCTTAGAGCCAAATTTGATGAGAGTAAGATTCACACAGTGCTCATCCCCCTTCCTTCTTTTCCTCAATTATAATAGGTTTTCTTTGCCTCTTTGTGAGATGTAATTTCCTTTATTTTATCTCCTTTTTCCTCCTCTTCCAGTATGATCCTCTTTCTACCTCTAGTTTCTTTTTCATATTATCCTAATAAAATCAAATTATACTCACATTCTCTAAGTATACATCTAACAGAAATATAGTTCTCAAGAGTTCTTTCCTTTTTACCTTTGTATGCTTCTCTTGAATTCTGTGTTTGGAGATCAAATTTTTTGTTTAGTACTGGTCTTTTCATTAGAAATAGGTGAAAATCAGCTATCTCATTGAATGTCCATCTTATTCCTTGAAAGATAAAACTCATTTTAGCTAGATAGTTTATTCTTTGCTGTAATCTGAGTTCCTTTGCTTTTCAGAATATTGGATTCCAGGCTCTTTGATCCTTTAATGTGGAAGCTGGTAGGTCCTGGGTAATCCTCAGTATTTAAATGTTGCTTCCCAGCTGCTTGCAATAACATTTTCCTTGGTGCAATGGTTCTAAAATTTAGCCACAATATTCCTTGGGGATTTTATTTTGGGGTGTCTTTCAGGAGGTGATGGGTGGATTCTTTCAGTGACTATTTTATCTTCTGATTGTAAAATATCAGGGCAGTTTTCTCTTATGATTTCCTGTAAGATAATGTCTAGGTCCTTTTTTATCATGGCTTTTAGGAAGCCCATTAATCCTTAGATTGTCTCTCCTAGATCTATTTTCCAAATCAGTTGTTTTTCCTATGAGATATTTCATATTTTGTTCTATTTTCCATTTTTTTTTTGGTTTTGATTGACTAATTCTTGAAGTTATATTGAGTCATTCACTTCTATTTGTTCAATTCTCATTTTTAGGGTATTATTTTCTTCAGTTAGCTTTTTTTAGCTTCTTTTGCAATTAGCCAATTAAGGTTTTTTTTTTTTTTGTTGTTGTTGTTGTTATTGTTGTTGTTGTTCATTGCATGCTTTTTCCATTTTTATAGAATCTTCAAAGAAAGCCTTGTGAAATGGGGACCAGCTCTGTCTTTCTTTGGGGTTTCTTCTAAAGTTGCTTTGCCTTTAGGAACTTCAGGATTTGAGGTCTGTTCTTCTCTCTCTACATAACAGCTGTTTATGGTGAGAGTTCTTTTTTGGTTTTTTATTTTGCTTTAATTTGCCCTGGGACAATTCTGCTGATTGATTTCTAATGCTGGGTAAGGGTGGCTAGGTTCTGCATTCTTCCAGGCCTCAGTGGTTTATAATTTTTCTTTTAAAAAGTCAAATCTGCCAAACCACTTGTTTGCAACCAGGCCAGAGCGGCCTAAGAGTCTCACAGAAAATTCCTAGGTGTGTGGAAGCTACAAGCTCTGACTCTCCATCCCAGCTTCTTTCCCTCATCTCCCTATGCTGAGGTCTGGGTTTGGCAGACTGTCCCCCTGACTGATTGAAACAGACCTGTTCTGTAGTTATTCCAAGGTATCTTCTTCTAGAAATGTGTTATACTCCAAATATTTGTGGATTTTTGACTTCAAAACTAGTTTAGAGACTTAATCTGCTATTCGTTTGAGAGAAGGTTAGAGAAGGTTACAGAGAGTTGTGTCTCCTCTCTGCCATCTTGGCTCCATCTCCCCCAACTTTTAAAGAATACAATTCTTCTTAAATAAGATATATAAGAAACTAGCTCCTTTACAGAAATGGTGATGGGGTACATTTAACATCATTTTAATTAGGTATTTATAATAATTTATAATCAGTTTTTTCTATATTCTTCATTCTAAATTCTCACTTTTATTTTTTTTAATTTTTAAATCTCATTTCTTTAAAGCCCTAGTTCCCCCTCCATTATCTAATATTTAATTCTTTTTCTATTTTATTGGATTGTTTAATCCATTCACATTTAAAAATATCTTCTTCCTATATACAGATAGTATATTGTTTTTGGAAACAAATTAAATTGCTTTACCTCTTACACATAATTAATATTTTAGAAAGATATAAATATGAAGACTGAAGAAAATGTGTAGCCTCTCATCGTATTGTTCATGTGATCCAAAAGTATACTCAGGAAGATCATGATGAATGTTTGTTGAATCTGAATGTAATCCACTAAAAAGCTTTTTCTCTCTTATAACCCTATTAATACTACATCTTTGAGGAGTTATGAGTTAGTATTATAAAGTTGTGAGTTAAGGAAGATCTATTCTTAACTTTTTGAAGGACATACCCTATATCAACCTTGAGAAGGTGATAAAAAGATGATATGTTATGAAATGAATGGAAATTAAGTCCATTTCTCAGTATGCTATATACATTTTAATTTATTCTAAGTCATTGGTAAAAAAAAAATCAAGAGTGGTATGTGTATATATATGTGTGTGTACTTTGGGAGAAAAAAATGGGAGGGCCTACTTGATGTTTCCTTCTTTAATATTTTTGTTAGGGACAGGGAGGAGGAGAGGGAGGCAGCTAGTTGGTGTAGTGGAAAGAGCACCAGCCTTGAAGTCAGAAGGACCTAAGTTTAAATTTGGCCTCAAATACTTAATACGTCCTGGCTGTGTGACCCTGGGCAAGTCACTTAACCCCAATTGTCTCAGCCCGGAAAAAAAAGACTTCTATTAGGTATGTAAATAATTTGTGCATTGTTTGTATACTTTAGAAATTATCACGTGCATTTCTGAAGGTCTGCTTCATTATTTGCAAGTCAGAAGTTGGGAAAAAGATTAATAAACTTACTACAGAAAAATTTTTCAGAATTGGCACCATGAAACAAGGTTCCCTTATCCAGTCTAAGCAATTTTTAAAGAAAATAAAAAATTAAAATTATGTTGTTTCTGCCTGGTAGGATGAAGAATAAGAGTAATTTCAAGATATTCTAAAAAATAAATGTACATTGCATGCAATTCTAACCTGACAAGCAAAGCACTGTGCTTGCCATCACGATGCAATATACCTAAAATATATGATTTCATCAAAGATAGGGTAATTCTGATAATTAGTCTTTGACTTAACAGGTAGGTCTCATGGCTTTGCCTAAAGTATGCAGAGGTAAGTGACTCTACTAGAGTCATATAGCTTAAATGTGCCAGCAGCAGGCATTTAACCTATGACTTCTTGGCTCAAAAGCTTATTGATTTATCTTCTATCCATTGTGCCTCTATAATATGTTGAGAACAAAATTAATTTATCACATATAATCTTGGCAATCCCATTTACAATGTCAAAGCAGTATACTAATATACATTAGGAACATATCAAATAAAATTTTTCTCTCGTGGCTTTTTGGGGGGAAAGCTTATACCCAGGCTTTGATCATAGTTTAACTTTTAAAATAGAGGATTCAACTTTTAAAAAATTAATATTATGTAAGATCTTTGGGGAGTATTCTTCCTTTTGGACTTCTGAGTCTGTCTTCTATATGAAAATTTTCAATCTACTATGGCCCAGTTCATTAATGTTAATTTAAAGTAGATAGATTGACTCTTTTTAAATGTAGGGACAAAATTCTACAGTGACTAACTGCATAACTGCAGATAAATAGATGTCCAAAAGTATAATATTATTTTTATATCAAAGTGTGCTATCCATTAAATAAATTGAAGAAGCACCGAGGTATTAATAACCTGAAGTGACTGAACTTAGTCTCAGGATATCAGCATTTTGAAGGTTTTAGTACTTGACGTTTTCACAACATCATAGAAACAATTGAGGTTGGCACTTATTTAAGATGCAGTCCTATTTTGATTATTTAAAATAGGAAGCTACCAATTTCTAATTCCTAGTGAGTGCCTTTCTGGTGGCAGCTTTCCTTGCCTAATAGTTCCTGCTTTCCCCATACCCTACTTTGCACAATGGCATTGCATCTCCATTCAAGAAGGTCCAGACACCTCTCCACAGGATCAGTGCCTCAGTGTCTCACTCTTCTGCTGTTTCCCCATCACACTTGATTGAATTTTCAAAAAATGTGATTTGTGGTGTTTTACTTCTCTTATCCTCAATGTATTTTGGACTGATTTCCCTAAGGAAAAATTCTAGTTACAGCTTTTCCTTTTAGTGCTTCCTGCCATTCCTCTACCACAAAGAGCGCTGGGGCTCACGGGGAAGACCTTGACCAACTAGCCAATCAGCAGTATTTGGGAACTTTCTTCTATGGACCAGCCGCTGTGCTAAGACCTAAGGAAGCAAACTCAAACCAAACCAAACCAAAACCAAGTCTCTCCTCTCGGGGAGAAGACATTCCAAAAAGGGAGACAAGAGGAACCCAAATTGCCACAGATGATATTCCCTCAGAATTGCCAGCATTTACCTGTAGAGGAGCAGACAGCAAGAGGAGGCCATCTTGAGATGCAAATCGTCTTGAAGGTAACTCAGGATTCTAAGAGGCAGAATTGGAAAGTTTGGCTAGTGTTCCAGCCATGAAGGACGGTCAGTGCAGAGGCGTGGACAGAAAGACGAATTATGGGTCACGAGTACCAAATAGACCTCTGTGGCTAGATTATGGAGAACACTTTTGTCCCTGGTCAGGCATTCAATTGTGTCGGATTCTGTGACCTGGTGGACGGTATCATACAAATACTGTTCATGGGGTTTTCTTGGCAAAGATTCACAAGGGCCTACCATTTCCTTCTCTAGTAGATTTAGGCAAGTGCAAATTAGCTAGAATAGCTAGTAAGTGTCTGAGACTCTCTTTGAATTTAAATCTTTCAGAGCTCTATCCACTGAGCCAACTAATGATTTCCTATAGCAAGCATAGGGGAGAATAATATATGAGAAGACTGGAAAAATAGAAAGGGTGAATTTGGGAAGAAAATTAAACTCCTCATTTTGTATTCTCTAAATAATGTGGTACTTCGCATGTAACACATGCTTACTAAATAAATGTCCGTTCAATTGAATTATGTTCTGCTTTTTCTGTATTGGATCATCTTGATTTCATCTGAGGAAAAGCCTTAAGAAATTAGCAGTTTCTTTAATGTTTTCATTTCAGTTACTGATTTCTGTGATTGTTTCCTTTTAAAGATTTGCTGATTGTCTCAAATATTCACACTTCCGCATTGTCAAAGGCAGTTTTAGAAAGGGTATTTTTAATGTCATATAAATTGATGTACTTTTACCATATTTTATATTATGGCAAAGAATTACATCACCAGATGTGGCAGAAAGGTTCTGCCAAGGTGTCTGTTCATTGGAAGAAGGGTTGTATAAATAAAAATACATATTTATAAAGATACAAAAGTTAAATTAGTTTACTCCTGACCAAAATGTTTTTCTTCAAAGTATTAGCCCTTTATTATTGAGAAGAAATGATTAATACTACTACATATCCCAGAAGATACTGAAATTAAAAAACCCCTGAGCAATAGCCAGAAGACACCCTTTTTAATCTATGTGAATTAGAAAGATACCCTTCATGGAAAGCTCTTAGTTTTATAATTAGTATGACTTATTGCTTTTCTAGCCCTCCAGTCCCACTTTACAGCCTCTGTGAGGGATAACAATGTCATGGACACAGATTAAGAATTTAATCTGCTTTTTTACTTCCATATTCTAGCCTGTTAGCAAATGTTATTGATCCTATTGTGAGGTTGATTATTAGCATCTCACTTGCAGTGACCAATATGATAATAATCAGTGCTATCCTGAGATGACAATAATCTTATTATTAGTGTCAGAGAGAATCAATTGCCATCCAGTGGGTTGGTTAAATAATTTTACTTATAAATTTAAAAAAATGTATATGTATGGTAGGAATGGAAAAATTTTTAGAAATGGTCCTACTTTATTTAAAGCACAATATTTAAGAAATCATATTTTCAAAACAGATACATTTAGATTTGGATTTTTTGATATTGCAAAAGGACTCTACCCTTTAGGGAACAAATTCACTACAATATTCACACTGAATATTTCTAGAATGTTTAAATATGATTCTACTTCACAAACATAGAGTTGCCAAACAATCTTTTAGATAAATAGCTTTGTTTTCCTAACATGGAGAAAACAGGATAGTTATAAGAAATAGAGTTGATTGTAGAGTAAAAAAGAAAACATGGATCAAAAAATAGTGACTGCAAGAAGAAAAAAGAGAGTAGAAATACTGAATGCATTGTCCTCAATAGACTTACTAATTTCCATTTCAGTTTGTAGACTTAAAATAATATTTGGCTGTAGTACATGGAAATTGTTTACTAATCTCTGCTTCCCATCTCTGATCAGTGTTATCATGAGATTAGTTCATATCCCCTCTGCTTCATTTGTTAAAATCAGACATTACAAAATGGTAGCTTTATTGGACTAATTGCCTCCCTCCCACACATATAACAGTTCTTAAAAATCTTACTTTAATATTTTACTATGTGATTTAATTCATTGTTGCCTTTTTTATGCTTTTATGCCTCATAAAACTGAATAATTATGAGTTCTGGAAGCAATAGGTACAAGCCAGATGCATCATGTTTTTCTATTTCCTACATAAACTATTATATATATATATATATATATATATATATATATATATGTATATATATATATATATATATATATATATAGGAATTTCAAGTGACTAAAATTTCACACTTTGAACACAATGCAGGAAAGGTTGAGCTAAGGTTAGGGTTACTGTTGTTGATGGAGATTTCTCTAATTTGTCCTAAAAGCCATGGTCATAATGTGACATGAATTTTTTTTTTGTTTATTCTGATAGATTTCTTTGGACCAAATTTATTTCATTCAAAAATGGATTACAAAAAAGACATTATTTCTAAGTAATTTGATACTAGACATCATCAAATGCTAAAATAGATAAAATGAGTTGGAGGTGTTCTTATCTCTGGTAGCAAATCCAGAGTACTAGGGTCCAAAGATGTTTTACTTTTATTTGATCTTTCTTTGCATGGCTGAGAAAGAATCAAAAATTAGTTTAGGAATCAGTAGGTATTAAATCTCTTACTGTGTGTTTTTTTCTTTAGAAAGAGATTCAGAAAACTTAAAAAGAAGAAAAGGCAACTTAAAACACTTATTGAATCAATCCTATCAGAAGTATATTTTAATAGAAATTCTTGGACTTGTATATGTGTGAATTGAAAGAGTATCCTGGGTCTTTTGTTAATGTGTTTCTAACCACCCAAGCGCCTATTAAGACACTGGAATGGTAACGGAAACTCCAAAGCATCATGGTTATTATTTAGCAATACTTCCTATTGCATTGTCCTTTGGAATTGCTTTTATTAGTTATTCATGCTGGCAAAGAGCTCTCTCATTGCTCTTTTTTGTGCTCTGTGCCTCCCAGCGACTCTGGGTCTTTATGAGACTTCTTCAGTCCAACTCTTAACTCCTTTATTCCCTCAGCAGTTCTTTCTCTCTGCACTTTGGAATGAAGAAGTTGATATTAGCCCCCAAAGCATCTGAGTCAAAGACATTTTTCTTTTTGTCTTTTTTTCTTTTTAATCTGGTTCTCCCTTTTCCACACATAGGGAAAGGTTTTTTTTTTTTTTTTCTTTCTTTCTCCCCCTGGCAGGTCTCTATGTCTTTCTACTTTGCAGTAACCTTCGTGTTGCTTTAGGGTGGCCTCAGAAATTTGACTTCCACCTTTTTCACTATTATAGACTCTTCATTTCAATTCTCTTAGCTCTTGCTGCCACCATCAATTCTGTTTTTATTATCCCTCAAAAATGTTTTTTTTTTTCCCCTCTGTCTTTCTTCATATGCTTTCCCTTTCACTAACTCTATAGTGCTATGGGAAAGAACCAAAACCAGCACTTGTGTGCATATGCAATTAAAAGCAATGCTAATTATACGGAAGAGTGCCACAATGACATTTTGTTAGAATGATTCAAGGGAGTGAAATGTGGGAAGCAAAATGGACTAACATGTAAGCCTTTGGCCCAGTAGAGTCCAGCTCTTTATTGATTTACTAAAGTAATTATAACAGTAAACATCTGTCATGACCCACAAATGCCTATGTTATTCTAAATGGAAACCACTAATTGTTCCTAATTATGGAACATCTTATCTACTGTGTACACAGATTACTGCTAAACACACAGAAATCATTTTTACCTTCCTGAGTGTTTTATAGACATTTATATTTACTTTCTCTTGCAGCAATCTTTGAAAATGACCATTGGTAGAATATTAGAAGCTAAGGACTTATACTGCATTGTAAAACCCAGTAGACTAAAAGTCAGAAGATCTGGGTTCTAGTTTTGGCTCTGTGCCTTTCTAGTTTAAGATCATGGATGTAGAAGAGATCTTTGAGATCATTTAATTCAATTCTGTCTTTTATAGATAGGGAACCAATGCCAAGAGAGTTTGTGACCTACCTAAGATCACATTTATACCACCTCTTTATTCACACAGCTATTACTCTAATTCAGGATCTCATTATCTCTCATTTGAACTCCTAATTGTCTCCTTGCCTCAAAATTCTCCTCATTTCAATCTGTTTTTCGCTCACTGCCAAAAGAATTTCTCCAAAATGCAAAGCTGTTCATGTCATCTTGCCTGTAACATGTAAGCTCCATTGGCTCCCTGTTACTTTCATAATCAAATATAAAATACTTTTATTTTATATTTAAAGCCCTTCATTACCTGGTTTCTTTCTACTTCTCCAGTCTTTACAAATTACTCCCCTCTACTTACTCATTCTACAATTCAGCTACATTCACCTCCTTGCTGTTTTTCATACATAAAACCCCATCTTCCAACATTTGTACTGGCTGCTCTTCAAGTTTGTGATACCTTCTTCCTCACTTCTAATGCCTAGTTTGCCTTTCATTCAAAAAGCAGCACAAATCCTATAATCCTCCATGGAAGGAAGATTTTCTATGACATAAACAACTATGAAAGGCAAGATAAATGAGCCCAGAGCTGTGGATTTCTCATATAAAAAAGTTAAACTATGTTGTTTATATTTCCTAAGAAGAACACGGCATATAGGGAATATTACTTAGAGGGATTTAGCTCATTGAAATTACCCTATTTATGCTACTATAATACTTTTAAAAATTTTTTGAGGACCTCCAAACTAGAAAATTGTTTAAATGTAGAAAATGTCAAAAATTCAGTTTCAGTTTAGACTAAATTTCATAAAGTTAGACATACTTATGTATATGTGATAGCAAACTGAGTTGAAATATAAGAATTGTTACTTCTTACCCATATTAATTATAACTGATATCATGTATGTATTCAGGCCAAGTGTTCATTACAAATGTGGAACAAGTGATTGAGATATTTGATGTTACGATCTATTCAAATTCTTCTGGAGGCTAGCGTACTGTTTAATTAGCTAGATGTCTGTAATGTAAGAAGCACAAAACTGATGAGGTTTGTTTAAGAAGGATTGGATTACCTAAAATGAAGTAGAAGGAAGATTTATCCTAGTTTACTTATAACCTGACATTACTTCTGACTTCACTAAGATAGATGTTATTCGTAACTAGTGGTCTTCATGGAATGGCAATGAGGCTGTGCCTGGTTAATTACATAAAGATGGAATTTGAGTGATAATTACTAAGTCATATAAAATAATGCTAGGATGAGTAATATAGAAATTTCCTTTCTTTTCTCCTCTTATTTTTCTTGAGTGAAAAAAAGAATGATATTAACTGATACATATTACTTTAAAATTTCCAAAGTGCTTTATCTTCTTAGGTATATATTACAGAAGATTATTATCCTGACATGGTGAAAAATAATAAACTTTGGGGGACAGGTGTGTGCAGGTGAAATGAAAGGGCTGTTGTGTCACATTCACGTTGATGGATATTGAATTAATAGAGCAAAAATATCAAGATCTTTTATTTTAGTTGAATGGTTTTCTAGCAGTTCCCAAGTTAATTTATAATTGTGAATCTAAATTTTTGAAGCTAACCATAAAACTTTTGATTCCTTCCTTTTGAATTTCATCTTACTAAATTTGGCTCAGCATTCTAGCCTAGTCTAGATTTTTTCATATACTAAAAAACTATGTTTTTTTATGTAAAAAAAAAAAGCTTAAAAAATTCATTGTGATAGCCATGCTCCAAATCCATGTGCCATCTGAAATTTTTTATAAGCATGTCACCTATTCTTCAACTAAGTCATTGACAAGATTAGGGATTAAGCATCTAGGTGAGCAAACTTTTCACTAATAGAAATTAGCATCTTTTCTGTAACTTATATGTAAGTGTCTTGCCCAGCATCATAGAAATAATATATGACAGGAATAGCACATATGCACGTCATCCTGATTCTGAGACCAGCTCTCTTATCTATTATGCAGTGCCAATCATTGATAAAAATGTCAAATAGTATGGGATCATTTACACCACATATTCCTAAAACTATACACTTGTGAGTACATGACGCATCTCTATTTGCCCATTTGTGACAATATCTTGGTTTCTCTATCACCTTGACCCCATATCTCCAATTTGTCCATAAAAATAAAATCAAACATCAAGTTTATAAAAAGCTATGCTTTCTCTTACATGTTTTTTTCTTATTCTTAGATGATGATTAAAATAATTGTTTATACTATATTTTAAGCTTGCAGAGTAACTGAGATAAATTATTTTATTTAATCCCAATAGCAGTCCCAGGAAATAGGTAATACAGCAATAATTATCCCTATTTTATAAATAGAGACATGAGGGTGAGAGAAGTTAACAAGTTGGTGTCAGGAGAGAGATTTAAACTTAGATTTCTTCTATCTTCAAATCCAATACTTTAATTTTGTTTTTACTATATGGAAATGTTTTTTTCCCCCTTTTTATTACTCATCTTCATTTTAGCATGTACAGTATTAAATTTTTAGAAATTTAAATATGTCCTTTGTATAAAAACTGATAACAAAGACTTTACATTCATTCCTTTTGAATAATTACCCTGAAAACTCTAATTCAGTCCTATAACAGAAGCACTTATGCAACTACTATGTACAAAACACTGTTTGATTTACTGATTCATACAATAAATACTTATTGAGATTTTTTTATATAAATCACTCCACTAGATATAATAAATATAGTGAATGATGCAAAGATATAAAAGATTAAGTTCTTGCATTAGAAGATATATTTATAAAAATCCTAATGCATATGTATGTCTCTGCATACATTTATGTAACGTGCATGTGTTTGTGGGCTCTTGAGCTTTCCCAGTCATCGGTGAAATAAGGCTGTATGCTTGCTCCCATGCTTTTTAGCATGATATTTTCAGCTATGTTGTCAAATGCCTTCATGGAATCAAAGTCATCTACTGCACTGATGGTAAATCCTTTCACTTGAAAAGCTACAAGCCAAAACCAAAGTGTAGGGAGGGTTGGTGCATGATTTTTTGTTTGCAGATGATTGTGCCCTCAATGCAGCCTCCAGAGCTGAGATGCAACAAAGTGTGGATCATTTTTCTGCTGCTTGTGCTAATTTTGGTCTAATAATCAATAGCAAGAAACAGGCTCTCCCATCAGCCAGCATCAAACCATCCATATGTGGAACTGTCAGTAACTTTAAATGATAATGTTTTGAATGCTGTGGAAAAGTTCTCTTAGCTTGGCAATATACTTTCTAGCGATGTCCACCCTGATAATGAGACTGACACATACATTGCCAGAGTTAGTTCAGTGTTTGGGAGGCTCTGAAGGAAAGCGTGAGAGAGGAGGGGATTAGACTGACCACAAGACTGAAGGTCTACAGAGTTCATTGTTGTGTGCCTGTGAAACCTGGACAGTACAACAGCGACAAGCCATTGAATTATCTTAGGAAGAGTCTGAAGATCAGCTGGCAGGATGAGGTACTAGTCACTGAGGTCCTTCCTCAAACTTGCCAAGTATTCCACATCTCCTGCAGAGAGCACGACTCTACTGGGCTGGTCCCATTGTTCAAATGCGTGCTTGCCAAAAAAAGTTTATGGAGAAGTGACTCAGGGCAAGCGCTCACTAGGTGGTCGAAAAAGCAATACAAGGATACTTGCATGACATGGGAGACACTGGCACAGGACCACCCGGCATGGTATGCCCTCATCAGAGAAAGTGCTGGGCTCTATGAGCAAAGCACAGTTGAATGAGCCCAAAGGAAATGCACAATGTGCCGAATTAGAGAAACTATCCCAAATGTTTATAGGGAGTATTTGTGTCCAATCTGTGGAAGAGGATTCTGAGCTTCTATTGGTCTGAACAGCCACAGCCAAACATATTGTAACTCAACTCTAATATAGTGATGTCATTTTGGTCCTCTTTGAGAAGGAAGAGTACAAGAAGGAGATATAGATATATGCACACATATATACATACATATATATATATATATACATATATATATCCTATTCATGCCTATACTCATTTATTTATCTAAATATCTAAAGGCATCTAGCACAATGGAAGGAATATTAGCCAAAGAGAGAGAAGACAGGTTCTAGTTCCAATTCCGAAAACATTTGTGTGACTGGGTAAGAAAAGTACTGTTCCAGCTTGACCTAGTTTCCTCACTCATAAGGGGAAGATAATACAATTTGTAGTTCCTACCTAAAGGTCAAATGCCATCCAATTTGGTAAAATGATCGTTATTGTTAATGATTCAAAATATTTGTTGCTATCAAATCATCTCTTTAACACAGCTATTTGATTCCTAGCTACAAGGCTAGGAATGAGGCGATCCAAAACTCTAGGGAGAATGAAAATTATAAAGAGTGATGAAAGGAATTGTGGTGGTTGTCAAGAAGAATTAGTTGCTTCCCACCTTTGATTTGTCCATGAAACCTGGGATGGAAGAAGCATACCCACTCCTGGAAAATAAAAGGAGAAAAAGAAGACTTCTCACTTCCAGGATGATTTATGGAGGATTATGGAGAAAACATGGCAAATCAGATCTGCTAAGGAATGGAGGCTGGAGTGAAGTCTCCCAGGCTATGTGAAGAAAGTGCTTTATAGACTCTAAAGAGCCCCATAAATGCCACCTGTATGATTGTTGCCATCATTGCTGTTCAGAGTGTTGTTGAACAGGTCTGGGCATCATTGCACCAGGGAAGGATTTATGCTCTCAATCTCAAGTTTCAGGTTAAGTCTCTATCTTTGGTGAATCCCTAGTCCTCAGGTTCCAGCCTTCATGGTGAGGTTGCTGAGATGCTATTAGTTCAAGTAACAAGAAATGGTTAAGGCAAAGGCAGAGAGGGAGTTAAGGAATGAATCTCTCTGCAAAACCTCCTTTTGTGTTAGAGTTGGAGAATTCCAGTTTTGTGACTTATTAACATTGCTACTCTGGGGAGATCACCAGCTGTGTGAGCCTCAGTTTTCTCATGTATAAAATGAGTGATTTGGCAACAATGATTTCATAGGATGTAAAATCTTTGTAAATCCTATGATTTTACTCAGTACAATCACCTAATACTTTTGAGAATGAATACATCAACTGTTACCTTCATAAAGAATTCCCTTGCCTTGCCTTTAGTTCAGTTACTAATAGAAAGCTGCTGAGCGTGAGTCACTGCAAGAATAGATGATTTGATTTGTGTGATTACAGAGAATGACTTAATTGCCCTATTTCTTGGGTCTTTTGATTTTTGCATTGGAAAAAGAAAGTTACATTTATTTGTTTTATCTTTCCTTCTTTGTTTACCTTCTTGGTAATCAGAAGGACTGGGGAAGTCGCTTCTTTCAAATTCAATTTATTTTAAGAGTATATTCGTTATAGGAACAAATTAATAATATCTTCACATGATATATATGGAAATATTCAAAGCAGAATTTTTTTATTCTGGAAGCTTTCCCTACCCCCTTTTAATTCTAGTGCTTTTCTCTCTTAATTACCTCCTGCTTATCTTACATATAGCTTGCATGTATATGGAAGTTTATTTGTTTGTTGCCTCCATTAGATTGTAAGCTCTATCAGACCAGAAACTGTCTTTTGCCTCTTTTTGTATCACTAATGCTTAATACAGTGTCTGGTATATAGTAGTCACTTAAATGTTTTTTGGTTGATGAATGAATGAACAACATTTTTATGCTACTGTTTGTGAAGACATTTAAAAAATTGTTACATTTTTTAAAAAAAATTTACAATTAATGATACTTATGTGAACTGGTTCAATTCAGTTTAGAACCTTACTTTGTTTAATTCCTTGCCGATTTATTAGAAGTATATTAATGTTGTAAAACTTTTTCCCTTTTAATAAGGTTTTTAACTAATAAGTAAATAACTATTTAGCAAGCATTTATTAAGCCCCTGCTATGTGTCAGTTACTGTTTCAAGCACTGAGGATGCAAAACCAAAAGTGAAAATCCACTCACTTAGGGAAGTTAAAACTTTTAATTTCAGTAATTTCTGTAACTTTAGCATATTTTTTTCATGCTTTCAAGCATATGCCTATATTATGCATTATAGATTTTAAAATCTTCATTAATTTGATGTTTATTTTGAAGTATATATTTATTTGATACTTTACAAATTTCATCTTTGTAATATGGTGGGGTTTTTTTTCCTGCAAGCACAAGAAATATTCTTATCTTCAGGTTTTAGTTATAGCTAAGTTTATTATTTAAAATTGTATGTGCAATGTTAGGCCTTAAATCTACATCAATATTTCATGAATTTATAATTTTACTAGTAGGGTAACTCACTATCAGTGCAGATTTCAACTCATTTAGTAAGTAGTAGTACATAGTTATCAAGAATTTCTGTGATCAAAAATTCCTATTATGGTTAATCTATCATTGAGTATCTCTAGACTTAGTTGAGAATTCTTAACTAACAAGAATAGTCTGTCATTGGGCCCATACTGAAATCTTTCTAGCTTGACAGGACCTGCCTGAGGCAGGCTTTGAGAATCCAAGATCAATTCTGTTCTATGATATGAATAGAATTATAGTTGAAGAAAAAACTAAATAACAAAAACATGTAGGTTCATTATGTTACTCATTTAAGGTTTTAGGAGGTCTAAATTCATGTCCATTCTTAAGTCATCTACTAGCTATATGGATATGAACCTTGATTTGGTCACTTGATATCAGCTTTTCTATCTATAATATGGAAATAAGAGTACCTGCCATACGACAGGGTTATGACATATATGATAGTATGAATTAAAGTAAATTTATCTATTGAAAAGTATTATACTACTGTAAATTTCTTACTATTATTATTTTATTAATGTTGCTCTTGTTATTTATGTTTATAAATACTAACAGTACAAAAGAGAATAATTTTCTCTGAAGCTCTATAGCTTTATAGATTTCCTTTGTCTTTTCTACAAAGCTGTTCAGAATATATATTATTCAATCTTCTTAATGCTAAGAGGAGTTTCTTGTATTATAACACTTGTTTTCTGTTCATTTTATAGCTCATTTTCACATGCTATAATTTTGTTTCTGCCCACCAAATCTTATTCTCATGCTTCTGGTAGAGCAGAGATGATATTCCAGGTGAGAAAATACAGGCGAGATAAGGAGAGAGTGAAGGAGGGAGAGAGACAGAGATAGAACAGAGACAGAAAGACAGAGAGAGATGGAAAAAATAAGAATTTTCATATAGTAAGAGAATGAACCAAAGTTTTTAATCTGACTTTTAAATGAATACATTCTATGCCATACACCCAAAATCCCTTACCTAGCTTGGTATGCTGCATTGCTTAGAAGAACTTGAGGCAATTTAGTCCAGAAGATAAAACTGCCTATTATGTGAGAAGGTGCATCTAATTTTATAATCATGATTAGGTTACTGAATCTTTCAGGACCTCAATTTTCTTACCTGTAAAATGGACAATTTGGACTATATTGCTTCCCAGTATCTTTTTTCTGCTCTAAATCTACATATGAGCTATCTTTTTTGATCATTTAAAAAATGTATAATGAAAACAGTATGCCCAATTATTTGCGTGCAGGGTTGGTTTTATTTTGTTTTGGCATTAAAAACACATGTAACCTTTTTGGACCTAAGTTTTAGGAAACTTTGGTAAAATATATGTAAAATAAAGAGGTTATACTAGGAAACCTGTAAGATGTCTTACAGTTTTAAATCTTTTATATTATTTCTAAAACCCAGTTTCACTATATATATATATAAACCTTGACCCAATTTGCCTCTCTTACTGCATAAAGCTCACTTTGAAACTGAGTTCCATTCATTTATCTTTGGAAGCTTTAGGAGATCTTTTACAAATTTCATTTTAGCAAATCTAAACATTGGAAATAAGTTTATTTCACTCATATAAACCTTGACCAAATTGTAGAAGGATTGAAATATGTCTGGATGGATCAAATACCACTTTTTGACAAAATGATAACTCTTGGAAGCGAATAAGAATATTCTGCTAACATATGCAGACACAATCACAAGGAGCCATGTTTGACTTGGCAAATTCTCATTTCTGATTCTTTATAAATTAGAACTGATTATAGATGGAAGCAGGGAATTCAGGGAAAGGAAAGAGATTGTGTTCTGCATGGGGATGCCATCTGGTTTTAAGTGTCAGAATTTCCTGAATGAGAAGATAAAAGTCTATTTCAATTCAACAAGTATTAATAAATCATTTATTCTATGCCAAGTATTTTTGCTAGATAGTGAGGGTAAAATGGGGCTACAAAAGTGAATAATTCCTGTCCTCAAGTAGCTTAGAGAAATAATTTCTTTGTAAGCTAGTGAGCTTTCATTCACTGGAGTTGTTGAACAAAAGACTAAGCATCTATTTGTCACATATGTTTTCATATGGATTTTTTTCAGTACAGGTTCAGACTGGACAGCTCCTGAGGTCCTTGCCAATATTAAAATTCCTTTATTCTAACATGCAATGGGTGTTAGTACAACATTTGTGTGTTCTATCTATTAGACACTGTTCTTTGCTACATGACCTCAATTTGTAAGGAGGAAATTCATTCTGTTTCTCCTAGCAATTCTCCTACTGTCTTTCATATAGCAAAGATTTAATGTTTGTGATTGAAAAAAATTAACTAGTGGAGGCAATGCTTTGAATAGGATAGAATAATGCAGGGAACCATCTGCGCCACCCCCCTTGCCATTTATTTTTTCAGAGAGAGCTGAAACTCTTTTGGTGTCATTGGTTCATTTGAATCACCTGTGAATAATCATCCAATTTTTGGGGTTTTTTCCCCCTATATCATATGCTACAAATAGAGCTAACACTGTCTGATTAGCCTGAGGCCTTGGTTAGAAAAGGAGCTGAATAAGGAAACAGTTGAAACAACTAACAAACAATTTCTTTGAACAGGAAAGATAAGTAACAGAAAGAAAAGCAGACATATGGGTATTTCTGTCTTTCAGAAGCATCTACACTAATTCCCTGAAGGTAATTTTGATATTTCTGTAAGAAAAAATATATTTTTACATTGCTTTCCATCTTTATGTGTATATACACATAAAGATGGAAAGCAATGTAAAAAAATAAAATCTACACTTCCATTTTATTATAGGTAAAGAGAGTAGTCTTTGTTGTTATTAACTGTCTAGGAAAAGCTCCCCCTCTTCCACTCCAGGACGTAGTCCATTTTTCACATTAATTAGGCAAATTGACAGATGGCTTCGTAAATTCTCCCAATTATGATGGCAAATATGGAATGTGAAGGATGATTATGATCCAGTCATTTCCATTTCTCTATGTGCTGAACAGTCCTTTGACAAGATTGAATGGGATTATCTTCAATGTGCCCTTGGGGAAGCATCTGTCTTTAAAATAAAATGTTTAAATTAAAAATATATATATACAACACTCTTAATCTATGTAGATAGTACCATGCCTTGCTATGGGCTAAGAGGAGGCTGGATTTATGCATAGTCAATCTCCTACATCTTATTATTTAAAGAGTTCACAGAAAGACTGTCCTCCCCATCTAAAATATTTTTTCCCCATAGACTCACCAGAGTTCCATTATTAGAGCTCTCTGCCACTGGAATAAAACATTTAAGTTGCACAACAGCAGCCTCCTCTACCTGTATCACAAAAATCTAAATTGGTTTCAATTTCCTTGTAGCTTTATTTAAATGGATTACAGCAAGCTATAGAGGCAAGAATGCCAGGGTTATAGTCAAAGAACTGGATTTAATTTTGGCTTTGTATTTTACTGTCCAGGTAATCTTAGGTAAATCATTATATGTCTCCCTGACTCAGTATCCTCTTCTGTTCCTTCCACTTCTAAGTCTATGATTTAAAGCAACAATCTGTGCTACGGAAAACTGTAAATCTCCTTATTAAAAGTGAAAAGATATTGAATGAATTGTCAATTTAAAGAATGAGATCATTTGGTAAACTAGAGAAACAGAATGAAAAGATCAGAAGGAGAAAGAAACAGACATGAATAGGACCAGATGATCTCTTGGGTTTAACTCCTTTCTACTTTGAGGGCTTCTTCTTTATTATTGAATGAAACTATGGTGGGAGGGGCATGAGGAATGGTCATGCTGTCCTAAAATTATTTATAATAGAGAAGAACAGAAGTACTTCCTAGACTTTGAGAGAGATTTCAAAGGGTTCAGAGAAGAAATCAGTAGAACCCCAAGGTCTAAGCTCACAGAGGGGAAGTTGGTTCAAGAGGAATTAGATGTTCTCAAAAATAAAATGACACACATAATTCCAATAAAGAAGAAAGAACCACCATGGCAGTATGGATATGGAGCTGGTCTCGGAGAAGGAAGATCTGTGTTCAAGCTTTGCCTCCCATATGTCCTGGATACATAACCTTGGGCAATGTTCCTTCTTATAAGGAGTTCTGTAAAAATAATACTCTGTGAAGATGCTTTGGAGGAGGAATAAGAGGTTTCTTCATTGGAGAATTCTCTATGTCAATGAAATCTCAAGTTTAATTCCTATTCTTAAAGAAGGAAAAAAGGGAATGCTCTAAGGAGAATTTTAGAATATGCTAACAGCTCATTGACAATCACTGAGGTACCACCCTCTCCCCACAGTCCTAGCAGCCCTGTGTTTTAAGTCCATATTGCATTGGACTGCAAATTGTCCATTTTTTTGGATTATCTATATGTGTGGATACCATCTCCTTATGCTGAGTCCAAACCCAGCCTTCACATGCTACTGACTCTATATAAAAATATTTGTCACAGCAATCAGGTATATCCCTAATGAAATATTTCTGTTTCCTTTGTGTTCACTGTCACGCCTCATTCAGGATCACATCCTTAATGCTTCTTTCCCTAAACTACTGCCTCAAATCCAGTAAATTACAAATTTGTGTTAATTCTACACCCTCCTATCCCCCAAATATGTGTCACAGCCAGATATTTCTTTCTACTCGTATACAGTCACAACTGCTCATGGAGACTTTCGTCATCTCTCTTTTGAATGATTGTCATTGATTTCTTTTTATATTGTAGTAAGTTTATTTATTTTAATACACATTACTTTATGAATCATGTTGAAAGAGAAAAATCAGAGCAAAAGGGAAAAACAATGGGAGAGATTAAAAAAAAAAAAGAAGTAAAAAAAGCATGTGTTGATTTACATTCAGTCTCTTTAGTTCTTTTTCTGGATACAGATGGCATTTTTCTGTCCCAAGTCTTTTGGGACTGCTTTGGATTACTGAACTGCTGAGAAGAACCAAGTCTTTGATAGTTGATCATCGCACATTCTTTCTGTTATTTTGCACAATGTATTCCTGGTACTGCTTGTTTCACTTGGCATCAGTTCATGTACATCTTTCCAGGCCTTTCTATAATCAGCTTGTTCATTCTCTTTTATAGAACAATAATAATCCATTACTTTCATATACCACAGCTTGTTCAGCCATTCCCCAATGGCCTTCCCTTATATTGATGTGCATTCATTCATTTTCCATTTCTTTTCTACACAAAAAGAGATGCTACAAATATTTTTAAACAGTGGGGGCCTTTTCCCTCCTTTATGATTTCCTTGGGATACAGACCCACTAATGGCCCTGCTGGGTCAAAGGTATGCCCAATTTTATAGCCCTTTTGGCATAGTTCCAGATAGCTCTCCAGAATGGTTGGATCGTTTCACAATTTCACCAACAGTGCATTAATGTACTACTTTTCCCACAACCCCTCCAACATTTATCATTACCATTTCTTGTCATCTTAGCCGATTTGAGAGGTATAAGGTGATATCTCGAAGTTTTCATTTCATCATCATTGATTTGTAATTAATCCCTTGCTCTCTGATCTCTCTTCTAAAGTTCATCCTAGAAACAGTTGCCAAAATAGTTTTGCTTATTCATGGTGATATTGTCTGTTTCTATGAGCTCTGAGGAATTTTATGTTACAAAAGAAAGAAATAGAGTCTAAAACTTCCCAATTCAAATCCTTCCACCAATAATAACTAGCCCTGTGATAATGGGCATATTATAAAAGTTCAGTCTTGCAAGGAACCTCAGAGCTTTCTAGTCCAACCCTGATCAAGAATCCCTTAGAAAACATTGCTGACAAGGTACCATCTAGCCTCTTAGTAAGGAGAATTCTAGTACCTCCCAAGGCAGCCTATTCCACTTTTAACAACTCTAATTTTGGAGTTAGAATTAGTTTCAGCACAGGTCCAGAAGAGCAAATCTAATTTTAGTTCCACATGTGAGACATTCAAACACTTACTTGAGAGCTTTCCTATCTCCTCTAAATTTTTTCTTGCTGATAATTGTATAAATATGTATGCCTATATTGGATTTACATATATTTTATCATGTTTAATATATATTGGTTTACTTGCCATCTGCTGCAGGGGATGAAGGGAAGAAGGGGAAAAATTAGAAGACAAGGTTTTGTAAGGGTCAGTGTTGAAAAATTATCCTTGCATATATTTTGAAAATAAAAGACTTCAATAAAACTAGACAAAAATAAATTTTCTCTTGCTTAAAAAATCACATTAAACACTTATTAATCTCTTAGTGAGTTCCAAGCACTGGGGGTACAAAAAGAAGTGAACAAGTCTCTGCCATTAAGGAGCTTACATTCAAATAGGGAAAGATAATGCACAAAAGGAAGTTGCAAAGAAAGAGTGGTTCCTCAAAAGGTGGCTGGTAGGTAGACATCCAGAGTAGCGTCTTCAATTGAGGAGTGAAGGAAGGAACCAGCATATTAAATCCCAGTTATGTGCCACAAGCTATGCTAAGCACTTTACAAATATTATCTCATTTGTTCTTCACAACAATTCTGTGAAGTGGGCACCATTATTATCCCCTTTGTACAGTTGAGAAAACTGAGGCAGACAGAGAATTGATTTGCCTAGTAAATCTGACAGAGTAGATCTGAAGTCATATTTGAATTCAGATCCTTCTTTAATGCAGGCCCAATGTTCTGTCCACTATATTCAAGAATGATTGCGGTTTCTCTTGAGATAATGATGCCTACAGGTAGTCACCCATCTGAGGTTGGGTGTTTTGGGTGGATGTTTCTCCAAAGTAAAAAGACATTAGCAATTAGGATGAAGAAGGCTGGAGACTGCATGATAAGATCTCAAAATCACTTAGTCTCACTTAGTTTCAGTTTATTTGTAAAGCAAATGAATTAAGAGGATGCACTACTTACCTAGTTGGGTTGCTTTGAGAAAACATTTTATAACATTGAACTCCTGGACACAAATGACTTATAAGTTTATAAGTTTATGAATCGGAAGTGATGCTAGTGTCCATCCAGAACAATTCATTCCCTGACAGAATGTCCAGTTGAATTTACTTGAGATCATCTCTGTTCTGCTTGAAGATCTCACAGAAACACTCATCTACTGCCATATGAGGTGGCATTGCTCCTTTGGGAAGCTTTATTTGTTAGGCCTTCATTTGTGTCTTTGAGAATTCTACTCTCTTCCCTGATTCTGCCCTCTGGGGACAAAAAGAGCAATTTTGACACTTGTTATAGCCCTTGTAATTGCCCTTCAAGTGCTTGAAAATAGATACTAAGTTGGCTAACAGGAAACAGCATAGATATAAAACTCTAGTAAACACACACTCATTCCTCTCTTTTCCAGGCTTAATATTTTTGTTTGCTTCAATAGATATTTTTATGCCCTGGAATCCAAGGCCTTTCTACATCCCACTCTGGACATCAGTCCATCAACATCGGTCTTAAACTCTGGTGCCTAGAATTGCACCCACCCCATACAGATTGACTGATTGGGACAGAATACCACAGAACTCTTAGCTCCTTAGTTCAAGCAACTGTATTAAGGGATCCCCAAATCACATTCTTTTTTTGGTTGCTGAATCATACTTCTGATTCATATAGTGCTTGCAGTCCACTAAAAGCCTGATTTTTTTTATTTGTTTTGGACAAACTGTTATTGTCATCACTGCAATCCTAGATGAAAATGTCAGAAAAGTGTAAAACCCTAGCAATGCACATTTGGCAATTTCCCCGACTTACGTGTTGGAGGAAGGTCAATGTTAGCAAGAAGATGTTTCTAAGATTCACAAACACCATAATCCACTACTTGTCTCCTTTGCAACCACTATTCTTGCACAAAAATATTCTATGGACTGTATATTCATGTCAATTAATTTCCCCAAAGTGAATAAGCTGTTTTCACCCTAGTCAATTTCTTTAATAACTTGAATACTAATCAGGTATACTTATATATAGTATTTATGTATTATATGTGTAGGTATAAATATTCTTACTTATATTATCCACTCCTCCCATCTAGAATTGCTCACCATACCCCAGAAAGATACGAAAACTTTCAGCATTCTCTTCTTTATAAAACTATTCCTGAGTTTTCCTATCTCCACTTCCACTTCTTTCTTCTATCTTACTGAAACCTCAACAATGATCTCTCTATCAAAATGTCAGCAAAATCTAATAAGGCTAGTTTGTGAGAGACATCACCTTAGAAGCAAAGAATATTATAATGAGTTTTATAAATATGCTTTCATAATTACACCTTAATCATTTCCCATTATTTATATTACTTTCATTTAGTATCCTTCCAGCAAAACAGATACCTAATACATGTTTGTTTTATTTAAACAGAAATTAAAGTTTATTTATATAAATATAATTCAATAAATTGACAAGGAATAGGAAAGAAAAGAGCAGAACATGAATTATATAATTATATTATATTATATTAATTGATATACAGGCATAGATAATGAACACAAAAAGAGTCATGTCATGAAATATATAGAAATGTAAATTATAGAGAAGAAAAATGTAGGTGAATTTTGAAAAGTTTTGAGTTTGAAAAGTTTAGAAATTCAGAGATTTCAATTAGATCTGATCTTGCAGTCCAACCTTTGGGAGTTATCTTGAAATGAATGGGAATTGTTAGCAGGTTGAAGATTTTTAAAGCAAAAAGATGAATTCAGATTATTTGTTAAAAAAATAGATTGCTGATATCATGATACTATGGAGACTGCATTTCTACAAGTGAAATAAAAGAGCTCAAAACAAAATATGACTTACCAAAATATGTTTAATTTTGTTTGCTAGGATGTGTCAGGCTTGTGTTTGTTGAGTTTTCTAGTATAACTTATTATATGGAAAGAATGAGATATTAAAAAAAAAGCAGTCCGTGTATTCTGTTAATACCCACAAATCAAGTGATCTATAGAAAGATCCCAGCAATTAAGTAATACCTTAATGAAAAATGCAGGGGAGAACATGGACAAATGTTACCTAGAATTAAAGGGAAGGCATAATAGGTTATGATCTGCCTCATTTAGAGAAAGTGCCCAAATTGATGGAATCACCAATTCCCAAAGTATTCAAGCATACTAACTTTGAGCACAGTTAATCATTCCAATCACAGTGAGAACCAAAAGAAAAAAAAAAAACACACATTTAAAATCTCTCTTTTATATATAAGGAAAAAAAAAAGAATCTCAATGGGAAAAGTTCTATGAAAGTATCTTTTATTTCCAGAGATGAAATGAAGAAAAGACCACTGGCTCTAAAGGCTGATATTTATCTTATATCATAGCACAATTGAATTGAAAATATTTTGGAAGTAGGACAGGGATAACATTTGAAGAACTATTATTGTGATTTTGCAACTTGCGTGATAATGTATACTGTTAACTGATACTGCTTTTTTTAAAAAAATGTGAACTTTGACTCTTTTAGTCAAAGTTAATCATAATAATGATAAAATTTATGTTTTCATTTTCACTATGTAGAACAAAGAAAAAATTTCAGTCACTTGCCAAAAATGCTGCATTTCTTTTTTTAACCCATACCAAAAAGCAGCTAATTAAGCACAATATACAAAGTGAGTGACCTCCCTAATAGAGAATAAGAGATCAAATAGCACTTTACTACTTTCCAGAATATATAGGAGAATAAATGGTTCTTTTAAAGAATGAACATTTGGAGTTAAGGAAAGAAGTGAAGAATTACAAAAATTCTAAATATGTCAAAAAATTAAGTGATAAAATTTTGAAAATCTAGAAATGAAAGAAATAAGAAGAAATATTAAATGTTTGTAGCTATGATATAATCTACAGGTAGGCAGCTAAACAACACAGTGTATAGGTTGCTGGGCTTAGAATTTTAGTGAGCTCAATTCTGGCCTTAGGCTCTTATTCTCTTTGACCCACACTGGTCTTTGCCAAGAAAACCCCAAATGGGATCATGAAGAGTTAGACTTGGGGAAGTCTAGTTAACATGAAAAGAAATGACTTGGGGAAACAAACCAAAAATGGAAAGACACTCCCTCCTGTCAAGGAGCTTACATTCTAAGAGGGGGATAAGACATTGTGCCAACAATTATGTACGTACAAGATATGGAGATATGCAGATAAGACTGTCTTCTGTTAGAGAACAAAATGGACCTTCTTTGTCCAACCTGAATTCTTAAAACATATATAGGATAGGATTTAAGGAAGGAAATAGAATTAATATGACATAATGTTTTATTAATAAGAATAATGGGTAAATTGCTAAACCCTGGAAGTTGGTGGTAAAAGCTTGGGATGACAAAATAAGCTTTTTAAAGATAGATTAAGAGCATAAAAAATATTAAAGGAGGTACAGCACCACTGCTTAGGGTGAATAAGACCACTCCAATGGTCAGTTTAAAAAATTGGAAGAAGTTGTTTTTTGTCAGTTTTAATTATCGCAAAGAAATGTTCCTTGGACTTAGAAGAAGAGAGACTTGGAAAGCTATCATATTTATGTTGATCAAGAAGTGATTGAATGACAAAATCTGAATAGTAGTCGTGATTAGAAAAATGCCAATTTGGAGGGCAAGTTCTAAATTCCCCAAGGATCTGTCCTTGGCCTGTGCTGTTCAACATTTTTATGCAAGTGACTTGAAGGTCTAAGTAATATGCTTAACATATTTTCACATAAAAATGGAGAAAATAGGTAAGACAGGCTTTAAAAAAGATCATGACAGGCTATCATGGGACGGAATTAAAAAGATGAAATCTATGAGGGATATATAATAAGTGGAGAGCTTGCATTCTATATTAGTAGGGGGGAATATTTATATCATGAGATCAAAGGTTCATTTGAGGATTTGAGTAATAAATTAAGCATATATTAAAAATTTATAATGTTTCTAATGTACTAAGCACTAGATATACAAATACAAAAAAAAGCAAGACAGTGTTTACCCTCAAGGGGCTTATATTGTAATAGGAAGAGGCAAATTATATGGATAGTATTTTTGTTAGGGAAACTGATATTTATGGATGAGGGTTTAGATGAGTTTATTGATAAGCTCTTGCTAGTAGAAATGGCAGAATTGATTTGATTTTAGTTCCAGAAGTGGAAAGCAGAGAATGTCAAGGGGCAGGAAAAGGAGAAAGGAACCTCTTTTTCCTATCAGAAGGCCTTGCTCCTAAAAAATATTTAATAAATATTGGTTAGGTTTGGGTTGGATTGGAAGGTGAGACTTAGCAGAGGAAACTGCTAATAGTCTGCAACTATCATTACAGATTGATTATAAATGAAAAATATTAAATAGCAAAATGGTAGTTATATGATTTAATTTTTTTATAGATTAACAGAGATTTATAATTATGTAAAATTGCAAATGAAATACTTTTTTAAAAAAATAGATGCCTTTAAAAGCAATGGAACTATTTTTAATTATATTAGTTTCATTTCTTACTTTGAATAGAGATGAAATTATTATTTAGCTATAAAAAAAGTTCAGTACAGAAGACAGAGCACTGCTTTTGGAACCAGAAAACTTTGCTTCAAGATCTATGCCTTCCTTCTCTAATCCTAGATAAATCACAGCTGGCTAGGCATTTAGCTTCATCATATATAAAATAAGAGAATCAGATTAAATGAATTCCTAGATCCTCTATAGTTCTCTATCTATAATACTTTTCCTCATTATATAATCTTCTAACCAACTATACATGATGAAAAGTTGAAGACAATTTGAGAATCATTTCCTTTAGTCTATTAATTGTCATCTTAGTGACCTATTTAAGAAAGCTTCCTCAAGTGCCTTAGTTAGTCTCGGAAAATCTGATTCAATATTTACATAGAAAAATTTTTAAAATTACTTAAAAACTTATTTTATTTTCCTACAGATTAGCAGGCTTAATTTCAACTCTATTGCATGGGTCAATGTCTTCTGATAATCCAATTTAAAATCATCAGTATTACAATATAATAATATGGCATGATCCTGTAGCATGGTATAAAAGGGAAGGTAAAAGATTTAATTTTAAATAGTATTTCCAAATAACTAAGTAAATCTATTGCTTTTAGAACTCCTGTCCATTGTAGTTTTCACAGCAAACTAAAATATTAGAGATAGCATTTTATTTCTAATATCTATTTTAATAATATATGGCATTCTAATAATTCTCTTCTAATAATATGTTAGTATAATGCCACATTTTATATTTAAAATAATAGAAAATATTTTCATATTCTAGGAAATATATAAAATTAAATTAATAATGTGGACTTCGCCATTGAATGAAATTTAATTTTCAGCCTTTTAAAAGTCAATATAAGGGAAGCAATTTTTATTCAAAATGTGTTTTTTTTTTCATTTTTCCTTTTATACCTTATAACAAAGAATAGAGGAATAAATGAGAAAGAAGAAAATCAAACAAAACCAATTGAAAAAAATTTATATGTATTGTTTCATATCTGTAGACTTATAACTCTAAAAAGAAGTATAGAGATTTATCATCTTCTATCTCTTCTTAAGAACCCAATATGTAGCATTAATTTTTTTTTGCTCTTTTGAGGTAAATGCCCTTTTCTTTTATGTTGTTGTAGTCATCATGTACATTTTTTTCTTGGATCTACTTACTTCACTTTACTTTAATTTAATTTTACTTTAATCTATAGGTTTTTCTATGCTTCTCAGTATTTGTCTTTTTTTCCCCAGTACAATAATATTGTGCTGTATTCATGTACCAAAATGTACTTGGATTTTATTTCCAATTGTTTTCTGCCACAAAATTACAAATATAAATTTCTATGAAACCTCTCTTTTTGTCAATAACCTCTTTAGGGTATATACCTAAGTAGAATCTCTAGATTAAAAGATATGGATATTTTAGTAACTGCATAATTGCAATGTAATGGTAAGCTCATCACAGCTTCATCAGCACTCCTTATTATGCTTATCTTTTCATAAACTCTTCTAAATGTGTTATTCCTACCTTTTCTCACCATGTGAATGTAGAGTATGAGGTAACACCTTCAGTTTAAATTTGATTTGTGTTTCTCTTATTAGTAGTGATTTATAGCATTTTTATATGCTTTGATAATAATTTATAATTCTTCTTTTGAAAACTGTTTATTCCCACTTTGACCATTTATTTTTTGGGGAAATGGCTTTTAGTATTATTTATTTCTTTGTGTTCTCTACAAATCTTTGATATAAATCCACATCAAAGATTTCTGATAAAAAGATGTTCAAACCCCTCCCCCCATTAAACAACATTTTTTTTTTTATTATCCTAGATGGATTAATTTTGTGTGGAAGCTTTTCATGTTAATATAATAAATCTATCTCTTTTATCTTTTAAAAATTGTATTTATGCCTTGTTTATTAAGCTCTAACTATGCATAGGTGAAAAAATAAAATCTATTTGTATTTAAATATTTTATAGTATGATTTTTAATATACATACCATATGTTCACTTTCATTATTTTATGGAATTGAAGATGCTAGTCTAAACTTAATTTCTATTAAACCGCTTTCTAATTCTCCCAGAAGTGGCTTTTAAAAAAAAATTATCAGGAGGCATGTTTTTGCTTAGTCATTTATGTTTTGTGGTTGACTGAACAGGGAGTTGCTGATTGCATTATTTTTGATCCCCTTTAATCTATTCCATTGATCTATTTTTTCCTATTTTTAACCAGTAGCAAATGGTTTTGATAATTGTCTCTTTATATGATGTTTCTATTGCCTTTTCATTCTTTGCTTGAAAAAAAATTTAAATAATGACAGATTTCCACAGTAGTTATTATAAATTAAGTTCTTCTAAACTACTGTGATGACTTCTTTTGCTCACACAAATTTTACAGTGAAATCTCTAATTCTTCAACTTCTTTCAAACATCACCTTTAGAAATGGTACAAAAGGAGAACACGCTTAATGTTTTGTATTTCCTATTTACTTTAAAAATGGCTAGTTCAAAGCTTAACATGGCTAGGCCTCTTTGAGGATCCTTGATAATATTTAAGGATTAATTATACTATTTTAAAAAATGCTTTGTCACTTCCTCTCACTGTTTTTCCACTTTTGACTGTACTTGTCTGTGTGCTACATGGTTACTAATCTTGTTTCGTTGTGGGCTTAAATGATCCTTGAAATGTTTAACACCTCCATACCAATAGACTTTACAATATTTCTCACAGTTATGGAGGCATACTTTTTAAGAGTTACAACTTCCATTTCCTTGGAAATCCTTTTATAAGAATTACATAGTTAAAAATACAAAAAAAGAACAATGAAACACATCTAATACAAAGCTTAGGGTTCAACTACACTGAAATATAAAGGTGAGGAAATTAGTACAATCCAGTTTCATGAAGTAATGGTTGGATGTTCTGAGTCAACCTAATACCAATAGAAGCAAATATATGTATACCTCTCTCTCTCTCTCTCTCTCTCTCTCTCTCTCTCTCTCTCTCTCTCTCTTTCTTGCTTAACAACCAGTTCTATACATTTTCAATATAATTGTACTTAATTCTGAGCAGGAGGGTTCTTCATCTATTTAATTTTTCCTGTGTGGAAACTTAGGCTAACTGCCTTAGTTTCATTTTGAATTTTATTTAGAAGAAACATTTCAGAACTTGATTTAAATCAAATAATGTCATTCACAAATAGGATCTTCTTTTCTGACATTTCCACGTCTTCCTTCTTTTTTCTCCTCTTCCTCCTTTTTCTCATATGGTTATTGACAGTTTATGCTTTGCTCATGTTAGAATTCTGTAGTTCAAATCTGTAGGCTAGTAATAATGAAATCCTTAGATTGTGATGTCTCAAGATCATTTACTACAATTGCTTTGTGACTAGAAAGTATCATATTTAAATCAACTTCATGCTATAAAGGATGAAAAATCACTTATTCCTAAATATGGAGTGTTAGATTTATATAGAAAGAGTTGAGATTTGCTCTCCCAACCCACAAAGTAAACTAGCAGGTCTCCCAGAATGAGATAAGTTTTAATTCTCCTTTAGGCCTCAGGGGTTCTTTTGATCGTTTCAATAGTTTTTCCTTAAAATTATAAGCTTGAATATCCCAATATATTTCCCTGATATTAATTAATAATGATTAGCATTCAATTGCATTTAAAAAATTACATCAATTAGATTTTACAAAGGCTTTTTATTTTCTAAGGGGGTACAGCAAGAGCAGAAGTTTAAAAAAAATTGTCCTAAAAATTATGTAAGTACAAACTCCCCTTTACCATTTTGATCTCTGAGTAGAGTAGGGTCAACTTCAACAGGATTGCTCAGAACATTTGCCCATTAAAATTATTTGTGCATATGACATAGATGACAGATGAATCACTATTACTCCCCCTTGGCTGCCTGGGATCTATGTTGGGTCAAATGTATTACTGAAGGCTTTAAATCTCAAAGTTTGGCCAAAATTTTGGAATAAACTCTGCCTCCTGGATCTCTGGCTACTCACTGTTCTGATCTTCATAAGCTCATAAGACAAGATCTGTTTTCAGTACCATTCATCTGAAAGCAAGAAAGGACAAATGCAGAGGGAAAGAACAGAGGCCTGTCATTCATAGATGATATAATGTTCTAGGGGGATGGCTTACAGCATGGCTCTCTTTTTAATACAACCAGCAAAAAAAAAAAAAAAAAAAAAAGAGAGAGAGAGAGAGAAAAAGAAAGCATTTGAACAGACTGAGGGATACCTTTAGAATGAGTTTTGGATTTGATAGCCAATCAACAGTCTGTTTCTTTGTCATGTGATAATCAGATTGGAATCAATTTCAGAATGTTGTCACATTTTCCAAATTGGGGGGAGGATCTTCCCTTACGTCTTTCTGAAAGTAAAATTCCCACTTTCTTCGTTGTGAGCTAGTAGTGAGCAGAGTGTGGTGGACATGCTCTAAGAATGGATCTCCCATTGGGGAGGCTATTATTATACTTGGAATCAGGAAAGCCTCTGTTGAAATTTTCCCTCTGCCAAATGTGTTATTACAAGGGAAGTCACTTAAGCTCTTTGCACATCAATTTTTTAATCTCTAAAAATTGACATTGAAAGTAATACTATTTAAGGTGATCATTGTAAGGTTCAAATAAGAGAATATCTTTAAATCGCTTTGCAAACTTTTAAATTCTACATAAATTTCATTATTATTACTATTTTTACAGGAAAGCAGATTCTACTGCTTCTATCAATAGTCCATGTCATTGTTTCATAGTTCTTAACACAGAATTTTTGCTTTATTTTACAAAAGCATCTATTTTCAATTACCAATACACTAAAGGAGATAGAAATGAGACATTTTATATTCACAGCAATGCAGAGTTCTTCTAAACTGCTGAAACATGAAATAACCAAATAAACTTTATTATTTAAATGGATTTCTTAACAGCAAAAACTATATAATGTAACTTTTTAAACTTGTAAAACCATAACGTACTACAGTAATTTCACATCATGAGGCAGTGTATATAAAGCTATGTAGCATAAAAATATTCAGCATTTAGGGTATTTAGTAAGATTTTATTAGATAGGTTGGTAACTATGAAAATAGTCATTTTTATTCCTTGGCCCCATTGCTCTCAAATAATGGGACTCAGTTTCCTTTTTTGGATTATTAATTTATTTCAGGATCTGTGCTTCCTACACACATGCATATACATGTGTATATCTACACATTCATATACATATATATATATATATATATATATATATATACATACATATACATATACACACATATATACAGATATGTAGTGCTTTCAAGTTATATCTGACTCTTCCCTATTCTATTTAGGGTTTTTGAGGCAAAAATATCGAAGCAGTTTGTCATTTCCTTTTTCAGATGATTTTTCAGATAAGTGACTGAGGCAAACAGGTCACAAAAGCTAGCAAGTGTCTGTAGTTGGATTTGAACTCATGAAGATGAGTCTTCTGGATATCAAGCCCAGCATTCTCTCCTACTGTACCATCTAGCTGCCCACATAGATAGACATGTGTATATATTTACCATATTTAGTTATGTATATGTGCACATGCACATACAAACATGTATACACACATATGTATATGTATATAGATATTTCTATCTGTCCATTCACATTCATAGTTATGATCACTGATTAATGGTGCATTTCTCTGCATCCCATTTTCCTGTTTATCCTTATTTCTGTTTTTATCCTGTCCCTCCTCAGAAGACTGTCTGTCTTCTGATCACTGCCTCCCATTATCTGACCTCCCTATTACTTCCCCCACAATATTTGTTATTTCCTTTCTCTTCTTTATTTCTATTGGGTAAGAGAGATTTCTTTACCTGAATGTGTGTGTGTGTGTGTGTGTGTGTGTGTGTGTGTGTGTGTATGTGTGCATAATTTCAACTTTGAATTATTTCTGATGAGAGTGAGATTCATTCATTACCAGACCCCATTTTCCCCTCCACTGCAAAAGTTCTTTGCATTTCTTCTTAATATGAGAAAATGTAACCTATTTTACTTCTTCTTTCGCCTTTCTCCCAGCACATCCCTCTTTCTCCTCCCTACATTTCTTTTCTGCAGATTGTCCCAACACATATACTCACATCCATGCCCTCTGTCTATGCAGATTCCTTCCTAGTGCCTTAGTAGTGATAATCCTTAGGAGCTGTATATATATCTTCTTCCCACATAGAAATGTAAATTGTTTAATTCCATGGAGTTCCTTATGATGACTCTTTTTTCCCCCCTTCCTTTTATGCTTTAGAGGCAATCAGGGTTAAGTGACTTGCTAGTACTGTCTAGCGTCTGAAGCTCCTTGCTCCAGGGCCTATGTTCTATCCACTACACCACCTAGCTGCCCTTTGATTATTCTTTCATATTTACTTTTTTATGCTCTATTTATTGAGTCTGCTGTTTGTTAAACTTATTTTTTTTTGTTCTGGTCTTCAGGAAAATCTGTAATATTAAATTGTCACAGACCTCCCATGCCTAACTTCTGAGTTGTCTGAGAGTGGAAAAGTGCCTCTGTGAACTTTAGTTGACTTTTTCACTCCAAAATTTGATTTGAGATGTTAAAGTTTTTCTTTTTCTTTTTTTTAGGGGAATATTTGGGTGGTTCAGCTGGGTCCTGCCTGTCTTCTAACTTGCTCGCTCCACGTCCAATAATAAACACTTTAAGGGCAAGTGCAGATTCCTGGGAGAATCCACAAATGAATTATTTCTAAATTGATAGTGCACAGCTAATGACTAACTCTTAATGACTTAAGACTAATGACTACTTCATTTTCTTCTAAAGTCTTGTATACTGTAAAACAATTGTCAATCATTTCTACAAGAATAAAATGAGAAACATAAGATTCCATTGTAAAATCTAGGTGAATTATAGCTACATGAATACCCTTATTTGTATCAGGCTAGCAACAGTGTCACCTAAGGCTAACCTAAAATTAACTTAATGAAGCTATTCCAGATTTTTGTGACTAGTTTGTATATCTTACTATCATCCCTTAAAAATGGGACAAAAATGTGTCCCATGCCTTGTGGCATGTTTCCTGATCTCTAAAATCATTACCTTTTTAAAGTTAAGTCAAGTCCCTGGATCAACTCCTTTTATACATTGACTTAAAAAAAAAAAAAAAAACTACTCAAGGAATTTTATGGATCATCACTGAATCAAATCCATATTTCAAGAACCCCCACCAAAGTTTATTTTTACCATCCAGTCAGATGTGACATTAGCTTAAAACCAAAAGACATTTTAATATAATAGTATTGTAAATATGTACTCCTTCCATGCAAATTTAGGAAATAAACAGCTAGTTAATAAGACAGCATAGGCTAGGAATTTCTGGAATATTATTTAAAATAAATGCTCTTGACCAAGGACAAGATGTAACTAATGAGTGCTGGTTAAAAAGAAAATACATTAAGTCTTATAATATGATCATTTCTTTTAAATGGAAGAAGAAAAGGAAAAGGACACTACTTGAATTTATCTACAAGGCATAAAGAGAACTATAGGATAGGGAGAATAGTACAGAGGAAATCAGAAACTGGAAATTCACAGAAGAGTATTGTGATGCTACTTAATCCTCACCATAATCTTGTGTATTAATTTCCTTTTATTATTCTTATGGTGAAGTGCATAGAGCACAAAGTTTTAAAGTCAGGAAAATACACATTTCTGAGTTCAAATTTGGCCTCAGACACATCCTTGCTGTGTGACCTTGGGCAAGTTACTTTACCTTGTTTGCCTCAGTTTCCTTATCTGTACAATGAGCCAGAGAAGGAAATGTCAAACCTCTTCAATCTATTTCTCAAGAAAACCCAAAATGGGATGTTGAAGAGTTGCATGTAAATGAAAATAATCAAATAATGACAACAAATTTTTGGATAAGAAATCTGAGGTTTAGAAAGATTAAGTAATTTCCTTAGTCATTCAGCTAGTTGTAAGAGGAGGGATTTGAATTCATGTCCTTCTGACTTGAAGTCATATGTTCTTTCACTGTGTCACAAAGTTATTTTGTAAAATAGTTAACCTATATTTGATGCCCCAGGGTCCTAAAAGAACAGGGGAAATACTCTCCAACATATTTTATGGAGGCTTTACCGGGAGAAACAGGCAAGAATTACACATGAAGCAAAAGCAAGAAGGTAGTGGGATGGTTGTGGTTGTCTTTGGTAGCAGAACTTATGCCAATCCAATCATGGATGCACCATGGCACTTAAGTAAAATATAACTTTTAATAGCTTATAGTTTTTAGAATATGTCAACATGCAGTGCCCTTATAACCCTGCAATGTAGGCAGGGCGTTTTGAATGATGTAATGGTGAATAATATGAGTAATGTTTGTCCATTAGTGAAGGGCACACAATATTTGAAGTATTTGGTAACATGTAAGATACTGTATTAAAAAAAAAAACTTTCAGAGAGTGCAAAAATGGAATCAGTTTATGGGTAGTTCATAGCATAAGGATTATCCCTATTGCATAAGAGATGAGGCAGGAGGAAGAACAAGGCTCGGCCCTCTTTCTTAACAACTTCATCTAGGAAAAAGAAAAGAAAAATTTTTAATTTTTTTTGAATTGAAATTTTTATTGAAATCCTCACCAAAAAATAGAAAACATTGGAGCCAGAGAACTTGGGTTCAAATCTTGCATCTTTGATATTATATGTGTAATGATAAGCAAGTTATTTAATTTCAGTATCTTTTCTAGAAAGTTAAAGGATTAAATAAGATTATCTTGGGATCCGTTCCAGTTCTAAATATATGAAAATATTAAAAAGACCGTGTAAAGTATAAATTTTTCTGTCTAAATTATAAATGTTCACAAAATATTCATGTAAAATTAGCTTAATTACATAAAATTACCAAGTATAAACATCTTTTAGATATTTATATTGTTGTATTTTATTCAATCCAATAATTATTTATTAAGTAAATGCTATGTGCAAAGTTCTATGCTAAGCACTTAAATTATGTACACAAAAAACAAGAGTATCTCCACCAATAGGATTTGTAATATACGGAGGATGTAGGGGTAGGGAGAAGAACAAAATAAAAGTCGGATATAGAAACAAAGATAAATATAAAATATAAAAATCAATTTGTGGAGAGAGGATAAAGAATAATGTGTGTGTGTATTATAATAAGAGAATTAGAAAAAGTAAATAGAAGATAGTAATTGAGCAGCACCCTGAAAGAAGGGATTTCAACGAAAGGTGAGAACAGTGAGCTCTCCAGGCATGGGAGACAGCTTGTACAACAGGAGGTATAATGTCATATGTGGGGAATAGCAAGGAGATGAGTTTGGCTGGAATGTAAAGTGTGTTTAGGGAGCATTGTATAGTCAATCTGAAAAGATAGACTAGACCAGATGGTAAAAAACTTTTAAATGCTAAAGAGAGGCATTAACCACTGACTTTACATAGATATTGAGGGCTAAAACCCAAAGCTTATTTTATTTCTTTTGTCATAGTACCTCTACCAATCCAGGGAAATTTCTTAAGTAGAACTAATACTTGACTCACAAGTAAATTTCACCAAATATAGGCACCAGAGTCACACCTTCCATCAATCATGATGGATAGGTCTTTAATTAATTCCACAGAAATTATAGAAGGTTCAGAAAATTCACAAGATCCCATAAATAGTTATAGAAACATATAAAGCATTTAAATAGCCCATCAGTTTCATTCAGAGGGGAATCAAACTTGAGATTACTATCAGAGAAACCTTTAGAAGGATCATTGGTCCTCCAGCAAGAGACAAGAAAACCCTTCCCATGCTAGTCTTTTTTTTTTTTTTTCTTTTGTTTGTTTGTTTGTTTGTCTATTTGCAGAATGTTACTCTGCTGTAGTTTTCAGTGGACAAAATTACCAATGCAGAGAGAGTTAATTTAGCTCATTTTTGTATAATATCTGATGTAGCACTAAAGTAAGAAAATCTTTCAGAAATGTTTTATGATACTGATATCTTAGATTGAGATCTGGAAATTACCTTAGAGATTCCATCATCTATTCCCTGTATTTTACAAATAAGGAACTTTTTGGTCCCATAAAGACAGCAAACTTGCTCAAAATCACACAATTGATAAATAATACCATAGAACTGAAGCATTAGTATACTGACTCCAAATTTAGAATCCATTCCACTGCTCCATACTGATTTTCTTAGTAGTTTGACTAAGTGTTGAAGGCAGAGTGAGGGTGAATGATGAGGAGAATCTTTAGTTCATTTCTTCTATCTGTATTGCAGCTCCTTCTTAAATGTCCCTAAAGATCCAGTAATTGTTTTTATAGTTTTCTTATGAAGTGTGAAGTGCTCTGATATCCATCTCTTAATATTTTCTGATTACCTTTCTTTGATCTGAAGTTGAGCAGAGCTTCACATCCACTAAAGTAATAGTGGATAATAATAATAATAATAATAATAATAATAATAATAATAATAAAGCAATAAGCAGAAACACCCTTATTTTTTAGTGGGAGAAAATACATCACCACCATCTTCATCAGTAATAGAGAGGCACTGATTCTTCTGAATATGAGGTCTTTTATTCTCAGTAATAGTTTCACAGATTTCTGGCAGTGCTGAGTTACTAAATTCTCAATTACCACAAATTTATTTTAACAATGGATTGTAAGCTTCCTGACATTCACTCATTCATTCATTCATTCATTCAGTCTGTCATTCAGAATTTACCAAGTTTTGCTATTTGTAAAATGCTGTCTTAGGTACTAGAGGAAATCCAAACCAAAATGCTTAACTTCATGGTTTATAGTTTGTGTTTCTTAGATTGTTTTTGTGTATTTTCATTTTCCCAAAACTTATACATGTTGAGATTCACTAGATAAACTTTCAGAATGAAGATCTGAAGCAAAATACATTTAAAAATCAACCTACATACCACTTTAGATATATTAAGTACTTTCAAAGCTACTGCTATGTCTCCAACCTCTTTTCTTCTATATGGATCCAATCAAATGAATGCATTTGATGTCATCCTTCTATAACTTGTTATACTTAACCTTTTTCTACCAGTGTGTTCTTTACAATTTGTGTTATGGATCCTTTTAGTATGATCTATGACCCTTTTCTCAAATTGTTTTTAAATATATAAAGTAAAGTGCATAGGACAGTGATGACAAAAATACTTTTTACAAAAAGTTTATGAACCCTAATTTATACCTTTATTTGTTAGATAATAGATTTAGATCTGGAATTGACTTTAGGGGCCATTTGGTTCTCATTTTACAGATAAGGGAACTGAATCTCAGTAAGAATAAATGACTTGCCTATAATCATACAAGCAATGAGTGTCAGAACTAGGATTAACCATCTGTCATTTCTGTAATGTCCTATGAATTATACCTTCCTACAACTGATTCATAATTCATTGGTCCCAGGGACCTTTCTCCATTTGATCCTGCCCTATTCTCATAACTCCTTTAATCTATGTTATTTAAGCATATTGTTTATTTATAGGATTGGGTAGTTATTCTCAAATTGCTTCATTTATGTATATCTTTATTTGTGCTTCTAGATTATACATTTCTTTCTTTTAAAATTTTTTTTTTCTGAGGCAATTGGGCTTAACTGACTAGCTCAGGATCACACAGCTAGGAAGTGTTAAGTATCTAAGGTCAGATTTGAACTCAGGTCCTTCTGACTTCAGGGTTGGCCCTCTATCCATTGTGCCATGTAGCTATCCCCTATATCTTTTTTTAAATAAAGCTTTTATTTCCAAAACATATGCATGGGTAATCTGACAACACTGACCCTTGCATAGCCTTGTGTTTCAGATTTTCTCCTCCTTTCTCCCATTCCCTTAGATGGCAAGCAATTAAATATATATTAAACATGTTAAAATATATGTTAAATCCAATATAGGTATAGATATTTATATGATTCTCTTGCTGCACAAGAGACATCAGATCAAAAAAAGAAAGTAACTGAAAAGGAAAACAAAATGCAAGCAAACAACAACAAAAAGAGTGAAAATGTTATGTTGTGATCCACACTCTGTTCCTACGGTCATCTCCCTCTGTGTGTAGATGGCTCTCTCCATCACAAGATTATTGGAACTGGCCTCAATCATATCATTGTTGGAAAGAGCCACCTCCATCAGAATTGACTATCATGTAATCTGTCGTAGCCCTGTATAATGATTGCCTAATTCTGCTCATTTCACTTAGCATCAGTTCATGTAGGCCTCTCGAGGCCTCTCTATATTCATCCTGGTGGTCATTTCTTATAAAACAATAATATTCTGTAGCATTCATATACCATAATTTATTCAACCATTCTCCAATTGATGGACATCCACTCAGTTTCCACTTTCTTGCCACTACAAAGAGGACTACCACAAACATTTTGGTACATACAGGTCCCTTTCCCTCCTTTAAGATCTCTTTGGGATATAAGCCCAGCTTATATAACACTGCTGGATCAAAGGATATTCACAGTTTAATAACTTTTTGAGCATAGTTCCAAATCACTCTTCAGAATTTAGATCCATTCACAGTTCCATCAACAATGTTTCAGAGTCTCAGTTTTCTCACACCCCCTCCCACATTCATCATTATCTTTTTCCTGTCATTTTAGCCAATCTGAGAGTATGTAGAAGTTGTCTTAATTTGCATTTATCTGATTAATAGTGATTTGGAGCACCTTTTCATATGATTAGAAAGAGTTTTAATTTCTTCATCTGAAAATTGTCTGTTCATAGCCTTTGACCATTTATCAATTGGAGAATGGTTTGGAATCTTATAAATTTGAGTCAATTCTCTATATATTTTAGAAATGAGGCCTTTATTAGAACCCTTAGATGGAAAAATGATTTTCCAATTTATTGCTTCCCTTTTGATCTTGTCTGCATTAGTTTTCTTTGTACTAAACCTTTTTTTGTTCAAAAACTTTTTAGCTTAATCAAAATTATCTATCTGGTGTTCAATTATGAGCTCCAGTTCTTCTTTGGACACAAATTCCTTCCTTCTCCACAGATCTGAGAGGTGAACTTTTCTATGTTCCTCTAATTTGCTTATAATACCACTCTTTATGTCTAAATCATGAATCCATTTAGGTCTTATCTTGGTATCTGGTCTTAGGTGTGGGTTAAGCCCTAATTTCTTTCATAATAGTTTCCAATTTTCTCAGCAGTTTTTGTCAAAGAGTACATTCTTATCCCAAAAGATGGGGTCTTTGGATTTGTCAAACACTAGATTGCTATATTATTGACTGTTTTGTCCTGTGATCCTAACCTATTCCACTGATCAACTACTCTATTTCTTAGCCAGTACCAAATGGTTTTGATGACTTTCTGCTTTATAATATGTTTTAGGTCTGGCACAACTAGGCCACCTTCAACAGCATTTTTTTTTTCCATTAATTCCCTTGAAATTCTTAACCTTTTGTTCTTGAAGATGAACTTTGTTAGTATTTTTTATAGATCTGTAAAATAATTTCTTGGGAATTTATTGGTATGTTGATTATATATTTCCTAAAGGAAGGAAATATATTCTCCATTTCTTGTGTCTCAGTATCAGCTAGAATAGAATTATGAATGTGGAAGGTACTCAGCAATGTTAATACTGCTTGCTAGACAATGGCTCACCAAGCGTTTGTGTGCAGATAGATAATCATAACCACTATTTGTGCTTCCTAGCAGGAAGATATTTCTCTCCAAAACTATGGTTATAAAAAGCTTCTTTTCTGTTAGTTTCATATAAATTCCATATACTGTGGTTTATTCCCTGTATTGTAAATATATTAATACGCTTCTCTTCTTCAAATAACCTTTTGTTTACTTTTTTTAATACATGTTGCATTACCCCAGTAGAATGTAAGTGCCTTGAGGGCAGGGGTTGTTAGTTTTATGTTAGGGTTCTTGGCCAAATTCTGTGTGTTCTAAGTTGGGGACTAGCATTTGAAGCACAGGGAAAATGAACATGAAAAGTCCAAAATTAGGAATAGAGCAAGATAACAAAAAATTAATAATTGAACACTTGCAGAAAATATTATGTTGGAAAGTGAGATGCAAGAGAAATTAAGTTTAGGAGTACTAAGAGATTTTTAAGTTTAGTTACATGAAGAGATTTTGGAAAGAATCTTCCAAACTTGTGTTTATATATATTTCCTAACAAATAATGCATCTCACAAAAGACATTTTTAAAACTTCTCTCTCAAACTTCTTAAAGCCACCAATGATTTTTGTTACCTTCACTAAAGGGGCCAATTTATCATCTAGTCAAGTGTGTATCTGTCTGCCAAAAACACTGAAAAGCAACATATATCACACTCATTAGCAGCAAGGATTTTGTTGGCCTTATTATATGTGTTTGAATAAGGAATTCATTTCAATCGGATATGTTTTACCTATCATATTTTTCTTCTAATTAAGTTCTATAAATGCACTCGGTTTCAGCTGCAATAAATTCCACTTCTGAATATGTCTCCTAAAAGTCACAAAGCAGCATTACTAGATTTTGGAATATGAATAATTCACTCTAGACTTTTTCTGTTGTGGAACAGAAAAAGCAAAAATATCATGATACAGACTAAAGTTGCAGTCAGGAAGTGACATTGGCTCTGTGAACCTGGGCAAGACACTCAACATTTTTTAACCTGAGTCTGTTTGTTTCTTCTCTTAAAATGCTCAAAGTAATACTTGAAATATTCATTTCACAAGGTTGCTATTAGGCTCTACAGAGATGCTCTCTACCTCTATTTCTATCTCTATCCATAGCTATCTATATATCTATACCTATATCAATATCTATGTAGCTATATATCTATCTCTATCTCCACCTATATCCATATTTGTATTTATAGTTATATATCAGTCAGTGTCTGCATTTCTATTTTTATGCATACTGATATGAACTCTAAACCAGTTTATTCTGTTCCCCTCCTCAGGAAATGCTAAAAGGAGCCCATCCTGTTCTTTTTATCAACCACGATCACACGCAAAAGGCGATTAGTTTTCCCAGACTGTCTTGTCGACATATTTAAGATAGTCTCAACCATCTCATTACACATTTTCTCACTCAGCATGCAACTTCTTAGAGTACATGCCAGTTTGTCTTTGTTCCTTCCTAGTTCCTCCCTAGCTCCTCCCAAACTCCTCCCACACTTTCTATATTTTGTCCTTACTTCCCCTCCTACCTCCCCTTGAGCTATTAAAAGTCATTCCCCTTAAAAGCATTGCAAAAATCATTTTTATATTTTGTCCATGACCTTTTCACATATATAACAGGTACTTCCTGGCTAAGAGAACACCGTTATGATTTTCTCACATGTACTTTATGAACAGCTCTCTCAATCCATCTCTATCTTTATCTTGTATATCTATCTCTGTATTTATATCTGTATCTATATCTGTCTTATCTCTATTTCTTTCTCTTTCACTATCCATATCCATATCTCTATGCCTCTATCTATTATTTGGCAAATTTTATATCATTCTATAAAGATCAGTTATCAATATAGCATAATTGGCAGAATTGTGTGTATTATAACTTAGTAAGTAGCTTTCAAAGCACAGGGGAAAAATGATATAAAAAGTCCAAAATTGAGAACAGAGAAAGATAACAAAAACTGCAATTGAATAGTTGTAGGAAATATTGTCTTGGGAAGTGAGAAGCAAGAGAAATTAGATAGTATGGGGAGTACTAAAGGAAGTATGATATTCATGCTATTTAGAATAAAGAATAAAATGCAATATGTTGTGAATGAAGGAGTCAGAAAGCCCTGACTTTAAATCAAACACCATCTTCAAGTCCTTTAACTTACTCTTGAGTAAAATAAGGGATTTGGACCTTAGCTTTGAAAGTTCTGTCTAGCTCTAAATTTATCTTACTTGCAATATTAGGAGAGGCCACGGAACTTAATAAGTTTATGGTCCTGAGGCTTATTCTTCCAACCCTTGCTTTGGACCTTCATAGCTCCCTTGCTTGTCTCTTGAGAAACAAATCCTGATTTCACAATTATATTTTCCATGATAGATTCAGTGAGAGAAAGATGCACTAGTTAAGTGTCTACTATTTACTAGATGCTGGGAATATAGATATAAAAGTGAGGTATCCCCTGCTTTCAAGGTATTTACATTCTAATAAAAGAAAGCAAGTGATTTGTGGAAATGGTGGATGAAGAGAGTGAGGAATTTTTGTCTGGGGATTCTTAGGGTTTTTGAGTGGAGCCAGCGACAACTGAAGAAGCAAAGGCACTGTTTATTTCTGTGCCAAGAGCTAGGAGCCCAGCAGCTGGGGGTGGGGACAGGTATTGTGTAAGGTACTGGGTAGATGGCCAGATTCCCATGGGGGATGGCTGTATAGAATGGAAACATGGTTGTTAGGTAGCTAGAACAAGTTGGATGACTTGGCATTTACCAAACATGACAGTTTTAGCCCTGGGATATAGTTCAGTTATTCTGATGGGTAGTTCAGCCAGTAGAAAAGTTATATTATGGGGTTGCCACAGAAGATCTGAATTTATTTGGGATGGCAGAACTGAGCTACAGTCTCCCATTCTTCTCTCCTTATGGCTCTTTTCCTCTCTGCCCTAAAGAAATGGAAGGCTTGACTTCCAGATTCAAGTTAGGGGGGCTTTTTTTCTTTGTTTGTTTGGGAGAGAAACAATCCCATTACTGCAAGAATCTCAGAATTTTTTTAAAAATGAAGAATTTGCAAAAATGAAAGTTTGGATGAATTATGAACTATTAGAACTGGGAAGAAACTTGGAATTCAAAGAACCTAATCTTTTCAATGCATGTTTGGAAAACAACAACAACAACACCAAAAACTCGAGTTTGGGATGGTGAACATAAATTGTCATGCTGCTAATCAATGGCTGAGTGAGAAGTGGAACATAGGTTTTTTCACCTTTGCTTTAGTAATTTAAAACAAAACAAAACAAAACAAAAATTTTCTACCCCATGCTTATATTAACCTTGGATGCTCCTCATTTTAGAAAATGTTTCCTCCAATATTGAAAAAGTGATGATGATCCTGACCTCATCCTGGTAGTAGTTGTTAATATGTTAATTATTTGACATACTTCTTTCTGATTTCCTTCTTTTTCTGTAGAGGGTGGAGATTACATCCTTTATAGCAATATATATGCTATGCATTAATGGAGGGAAATTTAAGTGGTGCATTAGTACTGAGTGGGACAAACTTTACTTTATTGGAACACTGGGACATGTAATCAAAAATATATTTTTATAGAGCTAGGGTAACAACTATAGTCCATGTTTTTTGTGGATGATAATTTATTTGAAGGTTTATTATGATTTCCAAGGAACTTTCCTACAATATCAAAGAATATGAATGCCATTTCAACCAGACCCAAACAAAAATTATTGAATGCATATAGAAGTAAAAGGTGTTTCTTCATCATAGTAATTACTTCTGAGACATCACTGGATTCCAAAAGTCTCAGTTTCTTTTGGAAAAGAAAAGGCTTGGATTAAATGATTTTCAAAGGACTTTCTAGCTCCAAATCTATCACAAGGTATTTTCTTTTCTGATTTAGTCAAATCTTATAGCTGGAAGGACATTGTGACCTCACATATCCCAATTTCCAAGTCCTACATCTGAGGCTTTGAGATTGTGACTGCCTCTGTCTCCCTGCAATTATTGCTTTGAGTTTATAGGTCTCATGGATGTTTCATTAATTTTCCTTTTCTCTCCTTCCTCTGCAGTGTTGCCATACATCCTCGTAAAGAAATCTTAGTTTCCGGGAGTGAAGATCACCACTGGAAGATGGTGGGCATCCCTAATGGCAATGTAATCCTGACGGGTTGTGGTCACACTGATTGGCTTTCTGGCTGCTGTTTCCATCCAAGGTTAGTTTAAACATCCTCATGAACCAGTGCTAATCCCTATTGGGAATGTGTTTGTTTGCTCTTCTCCCTGCCTCTCCCTGATTTGATGACTCTTTTTCTCTCTGCAATCTCATATCCTCCACTGAATTTCTAAACATGTAGATAAATGTTCCTCTGGCTTTCATTATGTTGACTTTAGATTGATTGCTTTTGGTATTTGGTACATCTGAAACTTAGTCCACATGCTGATGCATCTACCAAAGAGTAATAAGCTTTTCAGGACAAGCATTATTAATTCTCCTTGCGCTCATAAACCATGAAAAGACTGTATAGATTTTTAGTCAATAATATATACCAAGTTTTGCATTCCTTGTGCTAATCTCACATTTTGTTTTTAGAATTATGTTGTCTTCAAAATACAGAAGTAGTGGAGATTGTGTAACCTGAATGAATACTAAAAAGAATAAAGCACATCAGTAAGAAATGTTTCATATATGAATCCTCTAATATTGATGATTCATTTCATTTTAAGACATAAAACTAAAAAAGAGTAGATCCATGAGTTAACTACCAAACAGCCAAATAGTAAAAAGCAATGAGATTCCAACCCCAGAAATAATTTAATCGGGTATCTTACTTATACCTTACCTCTTTAGCTGCAAAATCTGCAAGAATATACCCCATAGCCAACTGTCACCCAGTTCTGGCTTTCTTTCATCATTATTCTTCTGCTTTATCAAACTTTATCTCAGAATTAGGTTAATCTCGAATGTGGATTTTATAAATTTGTAGCATTGTTTGTACCAAAACCTTTTAGATTACTGTCTCACTTCTTGTGACTTCTAGAACAACTTTCTTAAAGCAAAAATCTTAATATCACTACCCCCAAACAGGCAGATTAAGAATATTTTGTCTCTGAAGTTTTTGCATAATCTAATTGAAAGAGGATGTTGTTCAATACTGGTTTCCTTGATATAGAACAGATCAGGAATCAATATAATTACCTTTGCTCTTTTTATTCACTTTACAACTAATTTTTTCCTATTCCTCTTATGTGTATTTAAATCAATCAACCAAGCTTATAGTGTTGAAATTGGCATCTATTATTTTTGACATTGCCCCATTCCCTAACATAAAAACCTTAGTACTGGATTTAGTATAATTTTAATCTTAATAATCAGTTGAATCACATCCAAATGTTTTCAATTTACTATATTCTAAATCTTTTTATGAATTAGGCAATTAGCTTTTTAAAAAAAGCACCTACTATGTGCCAGGTATTGTGATAGTCATTGGGAATACAAATACAATAAGTGAATAAAATAATTCATACTCGCAAGGAGTTTACCCATTGGGGAGACAATAGAGCATATGCAATTGCATACAGAATAAACACAAATAAATGTAAGATAGGAAGAAAGGGCACTTGCTATCAGGTAAATCAGAAAGTCTTCATGGAAAGGTATTTCTTAAGCTCCATCTTGAAGGAAGAAAGGGATTTTACAAGATGAAAAAAAGGAGGGAGCATATTACATTATGAGGGACATCCAGAAAAAGCAGGAGATGGAGTGTCCTGTATGATTACTACAATGCATTCATCACATTTAACTCAGCAGGAAATGTTCTACTATTCCACTGAATTTTCTTTTACATGTCTGTGAAGCCCTTTTATTTTTATTGATGTTTTGGGTACCCCCACTGATTCTTTTTCCTTCTTCTTGCCCTCACAATACAAAGATACTAAATTGTACTGGATCTGAATGTCAAATTAGATTTTAAGATGAAAATAAATTGTTTGAGAGACTGGAGTTCAAAGGATAATTTTGACCACTTTATTTTCTTTAATCCTCTGGAAGTATTATTTATTTTCAGTATTAAGGCCTTCACTAGAATTGGATTTATGAGCATGTAGTACATTCCATATCTGATATATGGATAAACAGAACACTGTCAGCCTCTCACCTCTTACCAACATAAAATTCATCTCTGAAAACAGAGAAAATACAATTAGAAGTGCAGGCTATCACTTATCTATCTGCTGGGCATACTAATCAGGTTTCGATAATATTTTGTTGCCATGACACCAAGTGACTCACAGACTCAAAAAAGATTTTCTCATTAGTGTTTGACCAACATAAAGGCCTTTCAATAGGGCCTCCCTGTCTCCCATTCAATTATTGAAATTAAAATGAGGTTAGGGACATCATTATTCACTCACAATATGAATTTACTCTCACTGTTTGCTATAGTAGGAGAGGAGTGAAATGCTGCTACAGTATTTGTCTTCTATTAGTGCATGGAAATAAAAATAGTGGGACTGAGTACATCTCACCATAGGAGATTTCAGACAGGGACATTAACTATCATATGATTATATTCTGAAATAAAAAGAAAGAAAAAATGTACTTTTTATGTCATAATTCTTAAGATAAAAAAATTAATTCTTCAAAGGCTTAGATGAATGAACTCTTAATTTTTCCATAGCTTTTAATTGTTCATAGATAAGACTACAGAATCCCCCATGTCTTTCAGGAATAAAACTTAATGTTTTAAGTGCATTAAGAAACATAATCTTAAAAATCCAATTATGTGTTATTCCATTCAGTAGACATTCATTAAGTTCCCAGTATATACTGAAAGCACTGTGTTATGTCTTTGGTATACAAAGATTAAAAATGAAACACCTCCTGCTTTCAAGGAGTTTACATTCTACTAGATGAATACAACATGCATACAGATACATAAATACAGTATAATTTGAAGAAAAAGAGAGCATTATCAAAGCAGAAGATGAGGGAAGGCTTTTTAGGCCCACAAAGGACTTTGAAGGAAGATAATGTTTCTAAGAGGTGAAAAGGAAGAGGGAGTATATTGAAGGCAAAGGGTACAATTTGTGTAACTATACAGAAGGTCAGAACTTTAATACTGACTTTAGGGAATGGTAATCAAACAATGTGACTATGACTCAGAATGTGGAAGGGAAGTAATATGATGTGACTTGAAAAGTTGGAGAAAATTATGAAGGCCTTTAAACAAAGAAATACATTTATATTTTATGTTAGAGATCATAAATAGTCCCCAAAGTCTTTTTTTTTCAAGGAGTAATATTGTCATATATCAGTTTTAGTAGAGAATGAATTGGAGAAGGGAATGGGGAGACTAACTTGTAGTCTATTACAATGGTCCAGGTGAGAACAGATAAAATGAGAGAGTACCAGCTTTATGAAAAAGAGGAGGTAGATGTTTAGGAGTTAAAATCACAGCAATCTGGCTGACTCAATGTTAGTAGTAATGGAAAAGGAATAGTTTTGTTATGAGTCTTGGTGACTTGAAGGATGGTAGTGCCATCTTGGAAGTAGAGATGATTAATTTTGTTTTGAATGTGTTGAGCTTTAGAGGCTGGTGGATATCTGGTGGGGAGAGAAGGATACATGGTAGGCAGTTGAAATAAAAAAAACGAAGTTTAGGAGAATGATCAGAAATATATATGGAGCTGGGTAATATAATAATCTGTATTAAATTGATTATTGGACTTATGGTATTTGATGGAATCATCAAAGAGGAGAAGGTAAAGTGAAAAGAGAAGTGGGCAAAGAATGAGCCTAACTGGATACATTCACTGAGGTGGTAGGAGGTAAATGCTAAGCAACTCGTCAGGTAGAAGCAGAAGGAGAAGAAACAAGTGCTAACAGAATCGAAGGAAGAAGAGAATCAGAGGGTGTGTTCCCAGTGTAAAAATGGTATAAATTTCATTGAATTTAGCAGTGAAAAGGCATTCTTGGAGAGAAAGTTTTGATAGAATGACAAAGTCAGAAACCTGATTCTGTGGAGAAGTAGCATAATGCTAAGAAAATGGAGGAATCAAGGGTAGACAAATTTGTCTAGGAGTTTGACCAGAAATAGAATAGACAATAAAGATTGTTTTTTGGATGACAAATATGAGAGTATAGTTATAGGCAGCATGTAAGAAGATGATGAAAGATGAAAGAGGAAGAGGATGATTTCTTGTGCAGACTCTGGAGAGGCATTTCCAGAAAATGGAAATGGATTTGTAATAGCTGCTACAGGGGCTGAAATAAAAATAAAAGGATTTCCTTGCAACAAGGCTAGCCATGGTGAACTTAAATAAAAACATGCAAATGCCAATGGTCAGATTGTTTAACTTTCCTCTAGTTTCATGAGAATAGGAGAATAAATGGGAATTGGGAGAGAATTTTGGCATTAAAAGTTAAAAGGGCATATGTGGTTGGGTCAGAAGGGCATTTGATTTGAGGATAAGGAAAAGTATCTGAACTTGTTATCTACAGTCTCAAGGAAAAAAAAAACTCATATTAGTTAAGAGTAGGAATGATATGATAGTCTGGAAGAATAGGGAAGATTAAAGGAATTGGAGGTCACATTGAGGATGAGAAATACATTTAAAGGAGAAAGAAGAAAAAGAAAGATAGCATGGCAAGAAATTATGATCAAAGAGAAGAATTTTAAAATTCAAAATCACTGAGATAACATGGAAATTGAGGAAGATTGTCTCTAAATTATGACCAATCCTGTGAGTGCAAGGTAGAGTAAAAATGTAGAAAATTGAGCTGTTATCTTACATGTGGGTCACACACACACACACACACACACACACACACATTTAGCAATAATCTAGGATCTGGGAAAGTCTACTTTCTGCCTTTGTGAAGAGTAGGAGGAAGACAATGGCTATATCACCAGATCCCTAGAAGGGAATGGAAGGAAAGATAGGGAAAGGGGGAAAAAAGGAAAAGAAAGGAATGGAAAAGAAAGGGAAAGGGAAGGAAAGGGAAGATCAGGACCAAGGACAACTATTACTGAGGGATCATTCAAAGAATATTTAAGCTCAGTAGAGCTACAATTATTTCTGTCTTCTACATAGGATAGTTGTAATCTAGATGTTCTCTTTAGAGATTGGGTAAAAGAAACAAGCCTTGGTCACTCCCAAGGGACAAATAACTTTGTTTACATTTAACTTAGCTTTCTCTCACTCAACAATAGTTACACAAAAGACAATCATGAATGTCAAACAAAATAAACCAGAAATTTGGAAAGTTTTACAAATTAGGATAGATGATAGGATACAAATAAATCATTGAAACCTTTAATTCCATAGTAATATAAAATCTGAGGTCAACCAATTAGAGAGCAGTCTTACTGGGAAAATCCATTTTGAGCAGTCTGAGTTTCAGAGAATAGGAGTTAAGGAATATGGGTTTCAATTTCCTCCACATGTCTTCAGCTCCAGGGATTCCTATTAGACACTCAAAAATTGATGTCTTCTCGCTTAATCTTGTCTCCCCCAATCTTTGCTTTTTTTTTTTTTTCTTCTGAGATTTTCCCACACATATAAATTGGGTTCAGGACTGCTTCAGCTAATCATGAAACATGTTTTTCTCTACATACACTGAAACTCAATTTCACACACTGTGTCTTTTAGAGAACTACAGATAATGGAAGTAGAGAGTATAATGAAATGGGAAGCCAAATAGTTCTTGTTGAAATAGAGAGGAAGACTAGGAATCAGGTACTGAACTTCTGGAGAAAGGATGGAGGATAGCATTGAAGTTTTTGTGACGAGATTCTGGACGTGGTAATATATAGGAAGGAGTAGACTGAAACTTCTTGCTGGCTAGATGCATGCGTACGTGTGTGTGCATGTTCATAGGGTATGGGGATCAATTTGCACTAAAAAGAGAGAGTGGCCAAGAATGTTATATCTTAATGGTAACAAAAGATGAAACACTAGAGATGAAAGAGCTAGTAGTAGAGAATAAGGTTGGATGTTTCTAGAGACACATTGGACAAGAGGGCAGAAGAATGTATGAACTTTGGAGAGGCAGGACTGGATTGTATAGGGATTTTTTCCCATACCAGAAAGTTTTTTGGGTTTTCTTTTTAAAATTTTATATTCAAAACATATGCATGGATTATTTTCAACATTCACCCTTGAAAAACATTTTGTTCCAAATTTCCCTCCCTTCCTCCTCCCCTAGATAGCAAGTAATCCAATATATGTTAAACATGTGCAATTTTTCTATATATATTTCCACAGTTATCATGATGCCCAAGAAAAATCAGAATAAAAAAGGAAAAAAAATGAGAAAGAAAACAAAAAGCAAGTAAACAAAAACAAAAAGAGTGAAAATACTATGTTGTGATTCACATTCAATTCCCATAGTTCTCTCTCTGGGTACAGATGGCTCTTTGCATGCACAAGACCATTGGAACTGGCATGAATCATCTAATTGTTGAAAAAGAACTATGTCCATCACAATTGATCATTATATAATCTTGCCATTGCTGTGTACAATGATCTCCTGCTTCTGCTCATTTCACTTAGCATCAATTCATGTAAGTCTCTGAAATCATTCTGCTGATGGTTTCTTATAGAACAATAACATTCCACAACATTTATATACCATAATTTATTCAGCCATTTCCCAACTGATGGGCATCTACTCAATTTCCAGTTTCTTGCCACTACAAATAGAGCTGCCACAAGCATGGATCCTTTTCCCTTTTTAATGATCTCTTTTGGATACAAGTCCAGTGGAAACACTGCTGGGTCAAAGAGTATGCACAGTTTGATAGCCTTTTAGGCATAGTTCCAAATTGGCTTCTAGAATAGTTGAATCAGTTCACAATTCTACCAACAATGTATTAGTGTCCCAGCTTTCCCACATCCTCTCCAACATTCGTCATTATATTTTTCTGTCATTTTAGCCAATCTGAGAGAGGTATGGTACCTCAGAGTTGTTTTAATTTACATTTCTCTGATCAATAGTGATATAGAGCACCTTTTCATATGACTAGAAATGGTTTTAGTTTCTTCATCTGAAAATTGTGTGTTCATATCCTTTGATGATTTATCAATTAGAAAATGGCTTGAATTCTTATAAATTTGAGTGAATTTTCTATGTATTTTAGAAATGAGATATGTAATATAATATAAATGTATGTAAATGTAAAAATTTCCCCCAGTTTATTGCTTCCCTTCTAATGTTGTCTGCCTTGGTTTTGTTTGTACAAAACCTTTTTAACTTAATATAATCAAAATTATTCATTTGGTTTCAATAATGTGCTTCAATTCTTCTTGAGTCACAAATTTCTTCCTTCTCCCTAAATCTGAGAGGTAAACTATCATTTGTTCTTCTAATTTGCTTATAATATCACTCTTTATGTCTAAATTATGAACCCATTTCAACATTATCTTGGTATAGGGTGTTAGGTGTGGGTCAATACCTAGTTTCTGCCATACTAATTTCCAATTTTCCCAGCAGTTTTTGTCAAATAGGACATTCTTTCTCCAAAAGCTAGGGTCTTTGTGTTTGTTAAACACTAGATTACTATAGTCGTTGACTTTTTTGTCCTGTGAACCTATCTTATTCCACTGATCAACTACTTAGCCAGTATCAAATGGTTATGATGACCATTGCTTTATAATGATATAGTTTCAGGTCTCATACCAGACAGTTAATAATGAATCATAAGAATAAGAGCAGGAGGTAAAATCATAGGATAGAGAAAAGATTAAATTGGGTCATTCTCCCTTCAAGATCCTGTGATTACTGAATAATTGCAATTAGGGTTATTAGTAGTGTTAGCTTCCATGACTTATCATTACAAATGCTGAGAAGCAAGGGAGTAGAAGGGATATGATTTAGTGATTATAAGAGATATGATTTAATGATCTCTTGGGTGGGACTGAACTCATACTTAATACCAATTGCAAAATATAATTCCAATAAAGCATGAATTTTAATAGTTCCCAAAGATATCCTATTATTAGGGTAAGTCCTTGGATCCTAAACCATAAAATGATGAATGTACAAAGCCTCAACATATCCTGTCTCACTGAAGCTCAGGAGCTCATGTTATGCTGAGATCTTGAACATTTCAATTTACTTTATAAATTTAAACATAGAAGATTTATTTTTAGTTTTGTCTTTAATTTTTCAGAATTATTCCAGTTAATATTGAATGCAATATTTTCTATTAAGCATAAATGATATTTCTGAAATGAAAGTATTTTTTTCTATATATAGTGATTCAAACATTGAATGTATAGTTATTTAAGAATTTTGCTAAAATAACATACTTATAGATATGGTTGGGTTGATAGGAGTGAATTATTGGCAAGGTTATATTAGATTAAATTACAAATGCCTATTACAAGATATCTAAAATGAGTTTGATTCCTGATGAATTCAATTCACATTTTAACGACCAAAACTGAAACTAAAATAGAAATCTGAACAATTATATAGAAAATCTAAAAATATTATTTTCTTTCTAAATTCTTTATTTATATGGAAAATCTCTATCAAATCATTATCTTATGATATGTATGACAAAGGGCTATTCCTTAATCTACTAACAAATCTTTTCTCTTCAGTATCCTCCATGGAGGGTCTAGGACCTTCTTGTTGTCTTTTGTCTTGGATACATTTTCTAGCCTTTAGCCTCAAAGCCCTACTTTCAAATACTTTCTTATCTTTCTGTCCTTCAGGGAACAACTGATAAACATTTGAAGAAATATCCTACCTGGACTACCATTCTATTTCTTAAAAGTCAGCTAAACAAAATTGCACACTGCTTTGAGAAATTCAATAAAGGGAAATCTGAAGCTAGATTATTAATGAGATAACTATAGTCTATATTTGTATATGTGAGGCTTGAATATAATGCACTGAGGTTTGTTTCATTTTTAATACATATAGACAAAATAGCCTATGCTTGAAAATAATCTTGCTAGAAAGCTAATATTTCTATATCTCTAAATAGTGATAGAAATATTCTTTGGAGATTATCCTACAGACCAGTTTAAAATATGAAGTTTGGAAGAAATAAGAAAAAAGTTATATTACTTTTCTTCAGATAGTCATATTATATTTAAAGTGAAAACCTCAACTGTATTTGATCATACATATTGTTCACCAGATTCCTTGCTGAATGGTTTCTGAGTGTGTCCAGAATCAGATGTTTTCTTTTAAGATGAGTTTTTGCCAGTGAGAATATTTAGAAGATTATAGTAGACTCTAAAGGCTATTATGAAAGATACTTGATTCAAGATTTCCTCGTATGTGGGAACTCTGACTATGAAAACTTATTGTAACAAAGCAACTCAGTACTATTTAAAATTAGTAGATAAGTACCAAGATGAATGGTAAAGAGTTGCCTGAAACATATGGAGGTTAAGCAACTTATTGAGATTGCTTAGTCAATCTAAGAACGAAGTGAACTTAGCTCTTCCTGATTCCAAATCCAACATTATTGATCTTACCAAGCTACATAAAAGATATTTTGTAAAAAAATACTTTGAGACTATGCATACCCTTTGATCCAGAAGTGTTACTACCGGGCTTATATCCCAAAGAGATCTTAAAGAAAGGAAAGGGACCCACACGTGCAAAATTGTTTGTGATAGCCCTCTTTGTAGTGGCCAGAAACTGGAAACTGAGTGGATGCCCATCAATTGGAGAATGGCTGAATAAATTGTGGTATATGAATGTTATGAAATATTATTGTTCTATAAGAAATGACCAACAGGATGATTTCAGAGAGGCTTGGAGAGACTTACATGAACTGATGTTGAGTGAAATGATCAGGTCCAGGAGATCATTATATACTTCAACAACAATATTATAAGATGGTCAATTCTGATGGACGTGGCCTCTTCAACAATGAGATGAAACAAATCAGTTCCAATAGATAGTAATGAATTGAACCAGCTACGCCCAGCAAAAGAACTCAGGGAAATGAGTGTGAACCACTACATAGAATTCCCAATCCTTCTATTTTTGTCCGCCTGCATTTTTGATTTCCTTCACAGGTTAATGGTACACTATTTCAAAGTCTGATTCTTCTTGTGCAGCAAAATAACTGTATGTACATGTATACATATATTGTATTTAACATATACGTTAACATATTTAACATGTATTGTTCTACCTGCCGTCTTGGGGAAAGGATAGGGGGAAGGAGGGGAAAAATTGGAACAAAAGGTTTTGCAACTGTCAACACTAAAAAATTAGCAATGCATATATCTTGTAAATAAAAAGCTATAATAAAAAATAACTAAAACAATGCTTTGAGAAATAAAAAAATTGTTGAAAATTGTATCTAGCCAAAGATATAAAGAAAACTTGATGAATAAATAGGTCCCTAAAACTTTAGGTCCCTAAAACTGATGCACAAAAGCTGTTATATTTGGAATTTAAAGAGGAAGGAAAAGGGAATCAAAATAATAGAACTGGAGAAAGAAAAATAATTCATCTTACTTCTACATCCAACCTGAATCTCACAAACTATTCCACAAAAATTTAGAAAAATTCTGATTTAAAAATCAGAGGAAAAAAAAAGAAATCAGTAAATATCTCTCACTCAAGTTCACATAGGAAGATGCACTGAAAGTTTCTCAAACACAGGTTTTGGGGTGTAGCCAAGAGTGTACTATATAGAGCACATAGTGCATAGACTAAGGAAAGATCAATATCTTTGTGTTAAGGCAAGAAAATGATCCTTTCAGGACAGAGAGGTCCATTGTTGTAAGGGAAGCAAGAAATCCAAATGGCAGCTATTTTATTCATGTCCCAAAATAAAGCCAATATAAGCTGAAGGAAGATCCTATAGCTATCTAGTGATATTCAAGGAAAGGAATGATTACAGACTCAAGACTGTGTAATGTAAAGAAATGTAGATCTCTGTCACTGACCTTGAGAACAAAGTATAGAACAGAGCAACTTTGACCCAGAGTTCAGACCATAGGGGATCCTGAAGTTCTGTGGCTCTGTACCTTTAGATTTTCTTAGCTATCTGACATTGTGGACAAGATCACAATTGTGTGTGGTTCAGGTCCAAACTCATTTCAGGAACTTTAAGAGCTGAGTCTCACATGGTGTTGATCAGACTTTGCCCTAAATGAGACTAGTTTGAAAGATTTCAGGGCCCTAACCTGAGGTGTCTCTGGGCTCCTCAAACAACAAAACACTCATTGCCAGGGAAAAGCAGCAGTACCCAAAAGGACAAAAGAATGAGATGAAGATGGTTCAAAAATTCTCTCCAGAAATATCTAGAACATGGCACTAATGCAAGCCTGAATTTGGAAAATAGAGAGAAAGAATGGCGGGGAGGGAAGAAAATAATCTCACAATATAGAGATATTGTGGTGATATGAATGCCCAAGACATAAACTCAGAATTACTCCAAAATATCCACAAGCAAAGTTTCAAAGAGAATATACATTGGGTACAAATGTAACTGGAATTTTAGAAGTAATGAAGCAAGTACTTAGAATTGTAAAATTAGAGAAATATTACAAATAAATTGGAGCTATAGAATAAAGTATTGAAAAAATGGAAGCTTGGCACAAATACACAACTTTATTCAAGAAAGTTACCTTCAAAATTTGAATAGGTTAAATATAAGTTAATGACTTTATTAGAGAACAAGAAATATCAAACAAGGTCAAAGGATTGTAAATATAGAAGGAAATGAAAGGCATATCATGGCAAAAGTAGCTGATGTGAAAAGAAATTAAAGAGATAATTTAGGAATCATTGGATTATTTGAAAGCTATGAACCAAATAAATAAAACGACTATAATCATACTGCAAAAAAATCACAAAAAACTCCCCAGATATTTTAGAATATGAAAGCAAAATGAAAATATATTCTACCAGTCACTTCTTTAAAGAATATGCTTGTGGTTTTTTTTTTATTTATATAAATTTCTGAATCTAAACAAGGAGGAAGGGATGGGAGAAGCAGTGACATAATTTCCTCACTTTCATTTGAGATAGATCTTTACTATTATCAAATGGGAGTAGAAAGGAACATTTATTTCTCAGCTGTGCAAGGCATGTTTACAAAAGTTGACTGTGTTAGAAGACAAAAACTTTACAAATTCAGAAAAGAAAAATATTAATCATATTTTCATAGATCATAATATAAATCATGTTCAATGAAGGGATGTTGAACAAGCACTTTAAAACTAATTGGAGATTAAATAATCCTAAAGAACAAACCATAGCAACAATACAGAGTTTTATTAAATATAAAAGCAAGAACAGCATATATAGAAAAAATTTTGGGTTCTAGCCAAAGCAGTCCAATGCAGACAATTTGAATCTCTAAATACATTAATCAATAATAATAACAATAAGTAAGAACAGATCAATGAATTGGGAGAATAATTGGAAGATCAAAAAATAAAGTCTCAGTTAAGCACCAGAATAGAAATCATGGGGGAAAAAAAGAAGAAATTAAGAAAATTGAAAATAATATTTGAATAATGAGTAAAACTCAAAAATTTAAAAGATAAATAACAATAGCTAATTTGAGTTTAAAAAGAGGAAAATCAAATTTTTAGTATTAAAAATAAAAACTCTGAATTGACAAAAAATGAACAAGAATCAAACTTTCAATCAAATCAATTAAACCAAAATCACTTTGCTGCACAATTATATGCTAATAAAATGGATTATCTAAATGCAATAGATGAATATTTACAAAAATATTAAATGCCCAGATTAATAAACTCAGAAGTAGATGATTTAAATAACTCAATCTCAGGAGAAGATGTTCAATTTTACAAGTAATCTCCCAAAGCAGGGAAAACAGAACTAATTAATTCAGAAATGGATAAATCTTTCTTCCTTTAAAAAAATGTTTATTGATAGATAGTGGGAAAGTTCATGATCATGCAAAATATGCAGAGGATCATAGAATATAGATAAGCAATTTTGGTGATACACAATTTTAAAGCTTTTGCACAAACAAAATCAGTCAATTTAGTTAAACTTAGAAGAGAAACAAGAAGGCAACTTGGAACATGTTTCTCAAATAAAGGCTTCAGTTCAAATATATACATACACTCATAGATTTCTGTAACTGGTTCAGATTTATGCAAAGAAGAACCATTTGCCTTTTGATAGATGATCTATGGATTTGAATAGGAAGTTTTCAAAGAAATAAGTTCAAATGATCAAAAACCACATGAAAAAATGCTCCAAGTTATTATCAGAGAAATAAACATTAAAGCACCACTGTGATTCCATCCCACACACTTTCATATGGGCAAAGGTGATCATAAAGGAAAATGTCAAATCCTAGAAGGGCTTTGAGATTACAAGTATTTTAATGCACTGTTCTGAGGGCTGTGAATTGCTCCTGCCAATGTAGAAGATAAATTGAAAATATGTCCCCAAATTTCCTCAACTGTGCATATCTTGTCCTGTTATATCACAGTTTTCTTTGTTCTGCCACAGTTTCTCTGAATTGTTTTACCTCCTTTTCCTTAAATTATTCTAACTCAGTTTCAGTGCCTTATTCTGCCTCAGTCTCCCTGGTGGCAAACCCCTTTCCTGGCCATTAGGACTGAGATAGTTAGAGCTGGGAGCCCTGACCACTAGCATTCCAAAGAGTTATAAATTGCAGATGGTTCATCTCAAGATAGGTGAGCATATTTCCTATGTCAGATATACTGGCTCCTAGTCTTCCAACTCATCAGAATTTATGATCTTTCCTTATCCTCAACCTGTCAGAATCAAATTTATGGTCTGTTCCTGGAAGTTCTTACTCACCAGTGCTCTACCCGCCTCTGCCTTTGTTTCCCTGATTGCTGGAGCCTACAAGAGTCTCTGGAGTCCCTTGCTCCCTGCTGGATACTTTGAGACAAGAGTCCAGTCCAGCCAACTGGGATCAACATGGATTCTGTTTTGCAGCCAGTCAAGTTCTTTATTAATAAAATATTAAAAACTCTCTAATCTCTATTTTGCCTCAATTTCTCTGGTATTACAGTCCCTATTAATCTGATACTTACAAAGAAATAAAAAAAATTAAGAGAGGACCACAATGTATAAAAATACTTGTAGCAGCTCTTTTAGTGGTGGCAAAAAATTAGAAGCTAAGGAGGTCTTCTTAAATCGAAGAATATTGGAATAAATTTTGTATATGAATATACTAGAATAACAATGGATTCTCATAAAAAACATAATGCCTATGAAGTACTTGATGTAGATTATTATATTCAATTCTCACAACAAACCTTTTGATATAAATAGTACAAGTATCTAAGATCACAACAGCTGCTAAGTGAAAAACTAGACCTCAAAGTGAAGTGTTCTGTCTCCTATTCCAGTGCACTTAAAACTCTATTACATTGACTATAGAAATAAAATATACTTCACAAGGGTACTATCAATGTCAAAATACTTGCAACAATACAAATAAATGTTCTTTCCTTTATTAGATTTTTTTTTTGTTTCAACCTGTTATTCTAGTATTTGAATAAAAGTATAAAGTAAAATCAAGGATTGTTATTTTTCAAAACCTTCTAATGTATTTTTAGGAACTATTTTGTCTTATAGTCCATAGTCTTATGGTTATCACAAAGAAGTAAAATTGTCAGAAAACCAAAAGATTCCCCTATGATTGTGTGTGGAATTAACTGAGTGAAGACACTCATGAGACTATATACTTTAATTGTGACTTGAGACTTTATAATAGTAAGTAGAGTTAAAGCTAAAAAAGTTGCAGGCATTTGTCCTCTCCTGTTTCCCACCATCTCTTAACATTTAAGTACCTCTTTTAATCCTGGGTTAGATTTCCTTTAGAATGTAAATCCAGACACTCTCAATGGGAGAAAAGGCTAGGCTGGGGATGGGGTGGAACTTCTTCATTCAGGCTATTTAATCTAGTGTTTTGCAATTTTTACTTTGCATGCCTTTTACTGACAAACACCTTGTCAGAGGGGAGATACCCTTTCTCAAGAATCCTAATAAACTGCTTTTTGCTTTTTCCTACTTTGAGAGTCTTTGATTGTTTTTATGGTTAATACTGTCCCACCTAATTAGAATGATTTCTACTTTTTTTTTTCTTTTTTTTTTAGCTGAAACATTAGTAATTCTTACCATATCATATTTTAGCATGCCAGAGTTGGTAAGGAAAGCTAACCCAACTCAGAACTAAATAGGAATTCCCTCAAAAGCAACTCCAATCAACATCTGCCTAGATACTTCCACTGAGGAATAATTTAATGTCTAAGGTAGAATATTTTATTTTTGAAAAGTTCTAATTTTTAGAAAGGAGTGAACTATGGCGATGTGATAGAGTACTGGAATTTGAATTTGAAGAGCTAACTTCAAACTTCTTAGAACTCTATACATGGGCAACTTATGGCCTAGATTCCTCATATTCAGTTTGGTGGCAATAATATTTGCTATATCTAATTCACAGATTTGTTGAAAGAGAAACAGAAAAGTGGCTTAGGAATGGAAAATGGGTTTACTATAGAAATGGAAGAGAGGTTATAGCCACAAGGTTACGGATGTCAGATCCTACTCTGGATTTCAGGCTCAGGGTAGAGATTTTATTTTTCTGAAATCCATATCAGGTGCAGATATAAAAGATAATGTTCCCCTCAGTTATTTTTCCCCATCTCCTAACTCTCTTCTAACACTGTGATTCTATTATTTCCTACTAGGAGAGGTTTTGTCTCTTTTTAAAAAAGTACCCTTTTAATGTTTTCTTTTTGTTTTGTGGCACAGAAATTTGACCCTGGTTCTTCTTCATCCCAGAGAAATTTTTTTAAAAATAATTTTATAATGAAATAAAAATAGAAAAATAGCAAAATCAATCAGTTCATTGAAAGGAGGACACTTATGTTCTATGCTCCATGCTAGTGGACTCTCCACCCTACAAAAGAGTGAGGAGACATGATGTCTCATAACTTTTCCTTGGGACTAACTTCATTGTAATACTGTGATACTCATTTAATAAAAAAAATCATCTTCTGGGTGTTTTTCTTTCTTTTCTAAGATCTCTTGCAGATTTTATCCTAAACAGTCTAATATCTCCCATTTCATCCAGGGCCATCTCCCATCATCTTGATTTATATCTGGCCACTGAACCCAGATGGTTCTGGAGGGAAAAGTGAGCAGGTGATCTTGCCCAGCCCTCTCTCATTTAAATCTAATTCCCTTGTATGTCATGGCATCACCTTCCTGATGTCATGATCCTCTTTGAAAAGGAAGGACAAAAACAAAAACAACAATTCACTCTGATTGTGTATATTTTTCCTGGGTTTTATTTCAACTTGTATCAGTTCAAATAAGTTTTTCTTGCTTATCTATGTTCATGCTGTGGTTTCTTGTGACATAATATGTTTACCTTTCTTTGTTTACTTTTCTATGCTTAAATGTTTAATTTGTATTTCTTAAGCCAGTAGAAGTGACCAAAGCTATTAAATAGCATTGTTAATGCTATTTGTATTAGCTAATTCTAATCTACATAACTATTATTCAGATGCTTCTTTGAAAGGAATGATTGAACAACTGTGAGGAAAGGAGAGAAATTTAAAACTTCAGAAGAAAAAAAATTCTTTAGTTTGGGGCTCAGAATTATTGATTCACTTTACAACTTCCCCAGAATAGAGAGAATATTTCATCATGGTTTATCTAGACAAATGAGTTAACAGCCATTGTTTGCTAACTGGTACAACTAACCAAGGATTATAACAATCCATATTTTATAAGAATTTTATAAGAAATACTGATATTTTTTCATTTAAACTGAATTCTAAACATCTAAACTAAAATATGAAAACTAAATATCTAAATATCCATGATTACTTTATATAACATTCCCAACTTTTTATTGAACCTTCCCTACAAGATGCTTCAGTATTGAAAATGGGAACGTATTATAAATATTCCTTAGATGTCACTTCCTAGGGTTCTTAGCCTTCAGTCACAATTCAATTGCATGAAAATTTTAATTTTATGGGATTTATGGAATTTAATTCATGATACATGGTACATAGTACATGGTACAGGGTACAAGGATTTCTATTATTCTGTTCAACATTTTCATTTCTTATCCTATTCATCACTTAGAATTAAATCATCTTGCAGAAATTTTCACATAATGACTGGGTCATCTCTATGGTCCATAAAACTCATGAAAAGACAAGAAAATTGTGCTATGTTCTATGAATGATATGGCCTTGATTTTGTGTGTGTGTGTGTATGTGCGCGCGCGAGGCGATTGGGGTTAAATGATCTACCCAGGATCACTCTGTTAAGCAATATTAAATGTCTAAGGTTGGATTTGAACTCAGATCCTTGTGATTCCAGGGCTAGGGCTCTATCGACTTATCTAAACTGCCTTGTCTTGATATCTAATGGAGTAAAGATGGTATCACTGTTTGACATACCTAGATTATGCACACTGCCTCATTCCCAAATGTGGTTAGATCATGGTAATTGTAAAAGAATAATTTTGAGGCACTAAGTTTTATTGAACATACTAGAAAAATAATGGTGCACAACTGAGAACATTTACTAAATTCAATAACTGTGATCTTCTTCATCAATATAAATTGGCATATGCTCCATAATGTGGGTAGCATGTCATCTTATAATGCTATCTCAGTCCCTGAGAGTCCATGTGTCTTGACTATGGTCTCATGGCCAATGTGTGTTAGAGATAACACTCTTTTTTTTAAAATTTAATTTTTAATTTTAATTAAAAAAATAATTATAACTTTTTATTGACAGAACCCATGCCTGGGTAATTTTTTACAACATTACCCCATGCACTCACTTCTGTTCCGACTTTTCCCCTCCCTCCCTCCACCCCCTCCCCTAGATGGCAAGCAGTCCTCTATATGTTAGATATGTTGCAGTATATCCTAGATACAATATATGTTTGCAGAACCGAACAGTTCTTTTGTTGCACAGGAAGACTTGGATTCACAAGGTAAAAATAACCCGGGAAAAAAAACAAAAATGCAAACAGTTTACATTCATTTCCCAGTGTTCTTTCTTTGGGTGTAGCTGCTTCTGTCCACCATTGATCAATTGAAATAGGCTTAGATCTTCCCTTTGTTGAAGAAATACATTTCCAACAGAATATATAGAGGTAGCACTCTTAATATCCCTCTTCCTTACTCTTCTCCCAGCTCTTTATCTACAAGAGAGTTTTCAATTCATTAGAGATTTCAGTTTCAGTTCAGTATTCTGGCCCTTAATACAAAAAAGCTAGGGTTCCCAAGAATGAGATTGAATTTATGTTCTCTTTTAAACATACTGTATTCATTTGGTATTTGGCAACCAATTTCTCTTAGATTTATTTAGATACTTAAACAATTCTGAGATCTCATCAATGTAAGCATTATCTAAACTGGTTCAAATAGCAAGTCAACTAAATCTTTTCATTCTGTAAATTTAATAGACTGCCCAATATATTAATCTTTATTTTCACTTCATGACAAATTCACCTCCTTTTCTGGGGACACATGATGATGTATTCCGGATGTCTTCTGGAGCATTTCCTATGTGTATGCCTTCACTGATAATATATTACAGCCTATATCCAAGGAAATAAGCATTCATTTACCCCTATTATGTAACAGGCCTTATGCTAAGCACTTTATAAATACATTATTTACATTTATGCTCATGTAATGTCTTTCTTATGCCTTTAGTTATCTGATATTGTAGTGTCTTGTGATATGTAATTATGTCGCTGTACAGAATATCCTTGTTAAAAAAAAAATGAGTGTGGAGGAGAGCTTGGGACTCCTGAAAGCACCACATAGTACTCACAACTCCTTCAGCTTGTTTTCATCCTTGTAAGCTTTAGGGCAAGCTTGGTAAAACCTTGAAACTTGGCCCGACCAGTTGTAGTTTCAAGGGTTATTAAACTCCTTTTTCCTTGAACTCTGGATGAGCTCATACGTTATAATGCTCAGGAGACAAGGAAAGATCTGGCCATCTCTCTGTTATTCTTTTGAAAGCATAAACTCTAAAGGTCATAGAATCACAAGAGTTTTTTGTTGGGGTGAGAGGGGGATTTAAGAGTATGGGGAGAAGGTTAAAAAACTGAATAATCACTCTTCCATTTTCTATTAAATGGTATGCTTGTCAAAAAGCTTGCATGGCATGGCTGTAGGCACTACATAAATACAATAATGAATAGCTTATACAGTACAGGAGTGTATGTGGGATGTTGGAAAGGTCCATTTATTCACAATTTATAAATCAGGCCATAAGGGTAAAAGTTGTGTTGAACAGGATGCTGTCAGGTAGATTTTAGCTCTGGGCTTTGATCCTCAATATAACATACATAAAATAGAGCACTGTGAAGTTATTTAAAGTCACCATTCCCAATTGCTTTTAGATTATTAAAAATATATATATAAATAGACATACTCTGTTTCAGAGACTCATTCCTGGTTTTGAAGAAAAAAAGATAGTATGTTGAGTACTAACTATTAATATTCAACACTGTATTAATGTATATGAACAATACACTTGTATATAATGGAGAGAGCAAGGAACCTAGCATTAAAACATTGTAATGAGTTTTATTGGTCTATTAATGTAAGCCTTGAGAATTCTATATAACTCTAGGTTTCAACCACCCAAGGCTAGTCTTGATGAACTAAATAACAAAAAAAGTACACTTTAGAGCATCTAACATTTTGCCTTTAAATTCCATTTCTCCCTCAAAAATTTTGTGAGAGTAATTATATTGGTCTTTTGCAAAGCAGGTTTCTTTACCTAGAGAAGGAAGAATTAAAAAAACTTCATTTGATCTTTATAATTTGTTAGGTATGTGTCTATGTTCTTCAGGTTCCTAATCTCTAACATGGGAATAATGACATTAGCTCTGCTTATCTCACTAAGATTCTGTGTAGAACACATAAAGTAACATTTATGAAAGTTCTTTATAAACTGCAATGTGTTGAAAATATAAATTATTATAATTTGCTTCTCCTTTATGTTAATTACTATAAATTTATTTGTATTTTTTTTTGCATTTTCCCCAAAAGTTTACTAATCTACCCGATGCTTTTCCTTTCTATCCTGCATTATTGTGACAACTTTTACCATAATAATCAGTTATCATTATTCACTAATCTTTCTTACCTCCCTGACAAAAATTTTAAGTATGATCAGAGAAAGTTACCACATTTTTCAACCTCAAATTGCCTATCAGCTTATCTGTCAGAGCTGAAAAAACTTCTTATTTGACATAGTGATCAGCTTCAGGTGCTGATCCGTCATAACACCCATCCTTCATATTCTCTCAAGATATAGCAAAAAGTGGGCACAGCCAAAATAAAATGTTTCATTTTTAAACAAATATCCCAAAATATATACAGTAGTATCTCTTTAAAAATAACTCATGTCACAAACATCTCATTCTGATTCAGTAAACTGTAATTATGGTATAATTTCTCTCCCAAGTAATTTTAGAATGACTACATTATCAAGAGATCCTCTTCAAATTTATTTAGTCCCAAATGCATTTGAACTATAGTATCAATTGAACTAGTCTCATTTCAGAGTTCTGGACATAGGAGTTCTCATATTAGAGTCAGAAAAGCAGGAGGAGGAAAGTTTCCATCTTCTTTTCTTGATACAGAACCAATACTACCAGTGTTCTAAAAAGGCCAAATTCATCTTTGACATCTTCCCATCTCCCTTTCATTACCTTTCTCTCACCATTTTGTGACATTAACATCTTCATATTTCTGTAAAATCTGTACAGTAAATTTTTACTTTGCCTGTCCCTTAAGGTATTTGATATTTAAAATCAATTCCCTTGCTTCCACCAAATCAAACCTTCAATGCAACTGATATGAGCTATCTGATAGGAAGAAAGTGATATTATTTAATCAATTCACATTAAGTATGAGAGGATGACTTAAGTAGTTAAAAAGATAGTTTCTTTTTAAAAAAGGAAATACATTTTAATTTAAATCTTTAATTAGTAGAATTTCAGGCAATGTTATAAATTCCTTGAAAGAAGGGATTGTCTTTCTTTTTATTATTTATTATATCTCCAGAGTGTAGATAGTGGCTAGCACATACAAAGCATGGTTACTGGATTGGATTGCTGCAACATTAAGCACTTGGTGCAAGATCAGCCTGCTTTCTTTTTAATTTCTTTTCCAGTCACACATTAAAAATATCTTTCTAGTCTTTCCATTGGAGTCAAACTCAAATAAAGATAGATCCTTGTGTCTCATATTTATTTAAAAATCTCAATATTATGTTTATTTTTTCCTAAATATGCTTCATGCACACTTAAATCTGTTCCCTGCCTGTAGGCTATGAATTTGATATCTCTCTTTTCACCATCTTATGGCAAACAGTAAAATGCTATAATTTAATTTTACCTGTTATGTTTTTTTGGGAAGGACATTGAAATTATAAGTTCTTGAGAGTGTGATATTCTCTTTGATAGGAACACTTTTTTAAAGTTAGGGACAGGGAGTGCATCTTTTATTTTTCTACACTGTTAAATCATATGTATGATTGTGAAGATGTGATCAACTGTAGAGAATCATCTTAGAGATGTTCATCTAATTTCTCTCATTTTCATCCTATTACACCATTGGCATGTACATGAATTACTCTTATAAAGATAGACTGGATATTCCATAGGCACTCAAACTCAACATATCTAAAATAGAACTAGTTGTCTTTTCCATGAAATTCACCCTTCTTTCCAATTTCCCTGTTACTCTCAAGGACATAAGCATCCTCTTAGTCACCTGACCTCACAAGCCACGTGCTGCCTCTGACTTCTCACTCTCCTTCACCCTATATTCTTCTCTTTTGCCAAGTCCTGTCATTTATATAATCACAACATCTATCATATATATACTTTTTTCTGACATTGATAACATCTTGTTGAAGATCCTTGTCACTTTTTACCTAATATATTAAAATACTCTGATGCTTCATTTCTTTTCCTCAAGTCTCTTTTCATTCTAGATGACCCTTCATATAGCTTTTAAAGTATTCTTCTTCCTAGTGTGACAGAAACTAGGTATTGATCCACACCTAACACCCTATATGAAGATAAGGTTGAAATGGGTTCATGATTTAGACATAAAGAGTGATATTATAAGCAATTTAGAAGGACAAAGTGTTGTTTACCTCGCAGATCTGGGGAGAAGGAAGGACTTTGTGGCCAAAGAACTGGAAATCATTATTGAACAAAAAATTGATAATTTTGGTTATATTAAGTTTAAAAGTTTTTGTACAAACAAAATTGATGCAGACAAGATTAAAAGGGAAGCACTAAACTGGGAAAACATTTTTAGATTCAAAGGTTCAGATAAAGTCCTCATTTAATTGACTCAAATTTGTAATAATTCAAGCCATTCTCCAATTAATAAGTGGTCAAAGGATATGAAGACAATTTTCAAATGAAGAAATTAAAACTATTTCTAGTCATATGAAAAAGTATTCTAAATCATTATTGATCACAGAAATGCAAATTAAGGCAACTCTGAGGTATCACTACACACCTCTCAGATTGGCTAAGATAACAGGTAAAGATAATCATGAATGTTTGGGAATGTAAGAAAACTGGGATACGAATACGTTGTTGGTAGAGTTATGAAGTGATCCAACCATTCTGAAGAGCAATTAGGAACTATGCTCAAAAAGTTATCAAACTGTGCATACCCTTTGACCCAGCAGTGTTTCTATTGAGCTTATATCCCAAAGAGATCTTAAAGGAGGGAAAGGGACCCACATGTGCAAAAATGTTTGTGGCAGCCCTTTTTGTAGTGGCAAGAAACTGGAAACTGAGTGGTTGCCCATCAATTGGAGAATGGCTGAATAAATTATGATATATGAATATTATTGAATATTATTGTTCTTTAAGATACAATCAATAAGATGATTTTAAAGTTCTGGAGAGATTTTCATGAACTGATGCTAAGTGAAATGAGCAGAACCAGGAAATCATTGTACATGAGAACAAGATTATACAATGATCAATTCTGGTGGATGTGGCTCTTTTCAACAGTGAGGTGATCCAGGCCAGTTCCAATGATCTCGTGATGAAGAGAGCCATTTACACCCAGAGAGAAAACTGTGGGAACAAAGTATGGATCACAACATAGCATTTTCACTTTTTGTTGTTGTTTGCTTGCATTTTATTTTCTTCCTCATTTTTTTCCTTTTTGATTTGATTTTTTCTTGTGCAGCAAGATAACTATATATATTTATACATGAACATATATATATATATATACACATATATGTGCATATATTGGATTTAATATATATTTTTACCATATTTAACATATATTGGATTACTTGCTATCTGGGGCGGGGAGAGGGGAAAGGAGGGAAAAATTGGAACACAAGATTTTGCAAGGGTTTATGTTGAAAAATTATGCATGCATATCTTTTGAAAATTAAAAAAAGGTTTAATAAAAAATTTAAAAATATAATCATAATAATCATAATAATAGAAAGTAATCTTAAAATACAGATCAGATCAAGTAACTTCTCTAATCAGCAAATCATGACATTAACTCCATGATGAAATATTATTCCTCTGCTGGGTTTTTAAAATCCTACCATAAGCTGGCTCCTTCCTATAATTCCCATCTATCTACTCTGCATTCAAATATCACTTTATTCCTTGTTCTTTCTCAAACAGGACATTCTATATCAGTACCTCATGCAAAGTTACTGACTGTCCCTCTATTTCCTCATCTCCATTCTTAGTTCCTGGCTTCCTTTTAAAATCCTACTTTCTTTAACCACTTCTTCCTAACTCCACTTAATTTTAGTGCCTTTTCTCTGATATTATTTGTACGTGGATGTTTACATGTACCTTCTTCATTATGTCAAGGATAAGGGTCTAGTCTTTTTCTTTGTATCTACAGCACTTAGCACAACAACCGGTACCTATTAAGTTCTTAGTAAATGGGTCAACAATTATTGATATTTTCTTAGTTATCTGAAGAAGGGAGGGAGGTATTAATAATATATTTCCCATTATTTTGCTATCTTCCCTTCTCAAATATTTGAAAGTATATGCTTAAAGTGACTTTAAAACTGTGTTATCTCATGATAGAGGCAAGATGGTGGAGTAAAGGCTGGAATTCATCCAAGCTCTCTCCAAATTCCTTTAAATAATGAGTCTAAACAGATTTTATGATGTCAGAACATACAAAAAGATGGAGTGAAACAATTTCTCAGCCAAAGACAACTGAAAAAGTAACTAGAAAAGGTCTGTGGCACCAGGGTGGAAATCCAGCATGCAGTCCCACCACAATCCCAACTCTGGACCAGGTGCCAGCAAAGCAGAAATGGGGCAAGGGGCCTCTGAACAAACACCAATACCTTCTAGGCCAGAGATACCAAAAATGGCTTGGAAGGTCTGCAGGAAAGATTTGTCTCAAATAGAAAGAGATGGCCTTGGGAAATGGGGAAAGTAGGAGTGGTCATGGCAGCAGCAGCTTCTGAAAGCCTCAACCCAGAAGAGATTTCTTTACTAGCACTGAGGAAGGATCTGTTGCTTTAGCATACTAGATTTTACAGCTCTAGTGAAGCAGGAACCCTTTTCACAATTCCAGGGCAGAAAAGAGTACTTGTGGTCACCTCCTTAGAAGGATCTCTGAAAACAGCTGCACAAAATCCCTGAAGCTTGGGACAATGCACTTCCACCTTACTCTGAGAAAAAGTTAATGGACAAATAATAGGCTGGGAAAAAGAACAGACAACAGAAAAAGTTTCTGACCATAGAAAGTTACTATGTTCAAAACACTCAGAAGATAATGAAGTCAAAGCTTCTACATCCAAAACCTCCAAGAAAAATAAGAATTGGTCTCAGGCTATGGAAGAACTCAAAATGGATTTTGAAAATCAAGTAAGAGAGATAGAGGAAAAATTGGGAAGAAAAATAAGAGTGATGAATTTTTAATGAGAGTGATGAGTATTTTTAAAAAGCTAATGAGAAGAATGCCTTAAAAAGCAAAATTGACTAAGTAGGTAAGGAGGTGTAAAAACTCACTGAGGAAAATAATTCCTTGAAAATTAGAATTGAGCAAGCAAAAACTAATGAGTTTATGAGAAATCAAGATACAATAAAACAAAAGCAAAAGAATGTGAAAACAATGTGAAATATCTCATTTGAAAAACAAATGACCTAGAAAATAGATCCAGGGGAGATAATTTAAAATTTATTGATCTACCTGAAAACTATGATTAAAAACTTTGGGGATTTTTTAAGGAGATTATCAGTGGAGTCTTTCCATTTCTATTTTACCCTTTGGTTCTAGAATATCAGGATAGTTTTCTTTGATAACTTCTTGTAAGATGATGTCCAGGCTTTTTTATATCATGATCCTCTCAGAAAAACTTGGAAAGTCCTCCATGAACTATAGTAAAGTGAAATATTATTTTTACAAAGTAAAAGTAATCTTGTGGGATGATCAGCTGTGAATGCCTTTATTCTTCTCAGCAATCCAATGAAGCATGACTAATCTGAAGAACTTAGTTTGATAAATGCTATCCATAATCAGAGAAAGAACTGATTATCTTTGAATTCAGATTGAATATGCATACATTATTTAAAAATATTTTTCTTCTTTATTTTTTTTTCTTTGGGGGGGTGGGAAGGTCTTTGTTATCTTTTACAACATGACTTTTATGAAAATGTGTTGCATATCTTCAAAAGTGCCTTCTTAATAGGGGTTGGGAGTGGAAAAGAAGGGAGAGAATCTGGGATTCAAAGTTTTAAAAACAAAGTTTAAAATTGTTTCACATATAACTAGGGAAAATAAAAAAAAAAAACCCTGATCTTTAATATGGTTTTCCTCTGTGTATCAAAGATTGTAAATTTATAACTGGAAGGGATTTGCAAGGATATCTTGTCCAGTGCTCTCATTTTAAAGGCAAAGAAACTGAGGACCTTGAAATGAAAGTGATTCAACTAAAGTCACACAGAGAGTAAGGGTGGACAGGATTTGAGCTCAAGTTTCAGTGACTCTTGATTTTTCCATTGCACCAAGGAAAATATAGCTATTTAACTGGAGTGTTTAATCTCTTTTGGACCAGTCAATATTTTTACCTGTGTTAAATTTCTCAAAAATACGACAGCAATTAGAGTTATTATGTCTTTTTCCTACCTATTTGTCATTTTTAAAGGTCAGTAGTTGGTTTAAATATGGAAGGAGTAAGCTGTTATAATTGACAGCAATGTGTTTCTTTATCCTTTTGTCTAAATTAATATTAATTTTAATCTTTGCACTAACTAGTTGACCAGAATACATATGAAGATTTGCAAATATATCCTGTGTCAGTAAGCAACTATTTTCTGTTTGTTAAGATATAGTCATTTTTATTGCATATGATGTTGTTTGGTAATTGCCATAATTAGTTACTTCAGACTCTCTTGAAGAAAATATTCATGTTGTATAGTTCTGAGTGTTCTGTATAATTGGACTTTTGGCTTTTTTCATTTCTTAATCTTAAACCATTTTTTTAAAATTATCCTCTCATGTACTAAGAGTCATGGGTTCTGATTCCAAGGCTCCTGATTTCTTATGTTATTTTCATTTAATCTCTCTGATCCTCAGTTTTCTCCTTTGAAAAATGAAAGTTTCTGCTAGTTATATGATTTAATCATATTAAAATCAGGCTGTAAAAGGAAGATATTGGATATATAAGTTTTCCAAACTCCAGATTGAACTTCTAAGACTTCATAATCTGTGATACAAGTAAATAAAAACCATACTTTACTATTTTTCTGTAATCTACAAAGTTTTGGAGCGTATTTTTGGTTGTTTTTTAAACATATCATTACTTTCTTTGTTCCTTTCCAAAGGGAGATTCATTCCTTGAGATTTTGTTCAATGAAGTTTTCACTTTACTAGGTCATATAGGCCTTTAAATTTAGGTTGAAAACAGATTCTGTATTTATATATATTTAGATACAAAGGTTCTTTTTTTTTTCTGAGTAATCAGGATTACATGCAGTCCTCAAAGCAAATATAGTAAATTTAATGACAAAATGACAATTGCCCAGGTTATTTAAGCCATGCTGTCAATTTAAAAATTCAGTACTGAAAAATTCCATCTTTTTATAATTTCATAACACCCTAAAGTTGGGCTATTTTCAACTTTTTTATTTCTTCAAAGCTTGGGAAAATAAAATAAAAGAGAACTTGGATTTTTTAAATCTACTTACTTTTAATAAGTAGAATCTGTACTTTTTATATGGTAAGATGGTTCTTGGGTCAAACAGAAGTTGTCAAAATAATGACTATAGGACTTACTAACTGTCATAAAGAACCAATATTTTTACCTTTAGTTAAAATAAAGGAGCATTTGGTTACATCTAAGCTGTTAAAAAATATTAACTTGTATGACCTATACTTGCTATATTTGATGATCTGATTAATCTATAAAGGAAACTCTGTCATATACTTTGAAGAGTCAGAAAATTTTCTTGCTGCACAGAAAGTAGTCAAGATTTCATTTTTGTGCCTGAGAGAACATCAACAGTAGAATTCCTATAATTGATATCTTATAATTCCTTGATCAACTATAGAAAACTGTCTAGAGTGTCACTCTAATGGTCTTTTCCTCTTTCTTAATATCATCAACACTGAGGCCATGACTGCTTGTGGCTATCAAACTCATTCTTTCAAATCATCTTTACAATTTATGTCATTTGCCTGTGTTTCTGTAATTGATTGGCCAAAATAAATAAATTGATTGTATTTAATGTTTATTTCACACATCTAAACATGGCGTTGGTCAGATTTGCCCTGTCCTAATAGGAGACCTCAGAAGAGAAGAGAAACTTCATAATCATGTTGTAGGATTAAGTCCTGTAGCAGTATCATGAAAAGATAGCCTGTTTTATGTAGTATAAATTTCTGTCCTTTTGGGAATAAGGAATTATAAACAAGCTTTGGTTGCCATAAATTTGGATCTTTGTCATTTGAAGAGTGGGATGACCCCCAAATCAATACCCAGGATCCAAGGAAAAGATGTAAATAAGGTAACAATTTCTTAATCACTACTCAGAATAGATTGGAGTGGTATAATTAGTCTAAGCAGATCTCAATCTTGAAGAGCAGAAACAAGTCTAGACAAGTGGGTGGATCATTAGGAGTGTAGAACAGCAGGCAGTTAATAGAAGTCTTAGCAGGTCAGAATCAGAAATGTAGTATGTTGGCAGATGTTAGTCTGGCAAAATAGTAAATAGATGGGGGTAGAGGAGCTATGCCTGCAAGTTGGATGAAAAGAAAGTGGCACATGGGGGAGAGAATTTGACGGCAAATAGAAAATATCTAGCCAGCTAAATATTGGGAATGTCTGACTTTTGAGATCAGAACCCTAGTCTCTGGAATAGACTGATTTAAAAAAAAGTCCATATTGTGAGGAAAATAGAGACAAAGAAAAGAGTACCACCATGGAAACTTAAATGCAAGGTATAAGTAAGAGAAGCCTTATTTTTTTGTCCCTTCCACTGTCCTCCCTTCATATTTCCATGCGTTGAGATGAATAATGTCTAGTTTTTTGTCAGTAGCCATGTTTTCTTCTTTTCCTTTATTTGACAGTCTTAACTATTCCCATTATTTCATATTATCAGATCTTTGAAGAATATTTCTCTATAGTTTATAATTTGTGGTGGCAAGAATGAGTTATTCAAAAGTCATCCAAAAATTAGAAAAAGGAGGTTTACTTAACTAGAACACAAAAAAGATATTCAATGAAGAAACTACAGCTCTTAGCTTGGGTAGACCCGGTCTAACTTGGCTCATAATTTCCTCCCTCTAGTCATTAGAACAAGGTGTGGTACCTGAAATCCATAGGGGTCCAAAGCTCTAGGTCAGTAGGTTTTTTATCCCTTTAGGTAATCAGAAAGTCATATGAGTGTGATTAGAGAATACCAGCTGCATCAAATGAAGCTATCTTGCGTGTGGGCAATATGTATAAGTAATAGCTTTATTGCCTTTGGTAAGAGATGGGCTGGCAGCCTGATCCAGGAGATAGAGGAAGGGGGAATTCTGGTACATAATGGTCTAATCCCAGTCCCAAAATCAGATATCTGAATAAGTGATCTAGCACAAACAGGAAATTACAAGAAATTACAAGAGAATGGATTTACTTAGCTTATGAGGATATCAAAGTTAAAGAGATTTAGGATAGTTATTAGTAGTATCAATTGGTAGTACCATTGATAGTAATTGGTACCATAATAATTGGTAGTTATTGGATGCTAGCTCAATGAAGCACCAAAACTTTGCTTTTTCTCTATCTTGAAGACAATTTTCACAATGTTATTAATATCTTATAAGGGCCTACATGATGGGAAGCAACCCAGCCCCCTAAATTAGGAGGTTTTATATGGGATGAGAGTGGGCCTCTTAATTATGTCTACAGTGGAAAGCCATAAAGTATGCATGAAAGGAAGCAAGTTTCAAGGTCAAACTGTCTAAATAGGAAAAGACTATTGTCCACCAGCATCCCTCACCTTTGTATGACTTATAATATTTCTTAGGTATAAAATAAGTTTTCCTTTGGAGAGTTTTGTATATAATGTTTTCACATGAAGTCTATTATGCTTCAGCTGAAAATAAAAAAAAAAAAACAACAACAAAAAAACAGCAAACAAAAAAAAAACTGCAGGGTTGTTTATCATGATCTCAAACATAGCAAAAGCAAAATGAGACCTAATTAAAAGAAATGAGCAGAAGAACAGCACCTTGGTAAAAAGTACTACAGACAATGAAATAATATCAATAAACATAGGTGTACTAAAAGGCATAGCTTCACAATTTAAAGGAAAAATTAAATGAATTACAAAAGGAAGTAGATAGTAGAACAAAAGGAAGAACTTGGTGGGGGGAACCTCAACTTCCTCCTCTCAGAGTTAGATATATCTAATCATAAAATAAATAACAAAGTTGAAGTGGTAGAAAAATTAGAAATGACAAACCTGAATTTTTTTTCTATGTTTATTTTAACACATATTGCTTTATGAATCATGTTCTGAGAGAAAAATCAGAGCAAAAGGGAAAACTATGGGAGAGATAAAAAATAGAAAAAAGAAGTGAACACACTGTGCTGATTTATATTTAGTTTACTTAGTTCTTTTTCTGGATGCAGATGGCATTTTCTGTCTGAAGTCTAGTGGGATTGATTTGAATCACTGAACTGAACTACTGAGAAGAACTGAGTTTTTCATATTTGATCCTTTGAGAAAATTAAATTGGAATAAAAAGCAGTTTACCTTTTAGTGAATTGTACATGGAACCTTCACAAAAAACTGATTATGTATTAGACCATAAAAACCTCATACTCAAATGCAGAACAAAAGTATCAAATGTACCATTTTTAGACCACAATACAATGAAAATTCCATTCATTTTATATTAAATTAATAAATTTTTGTACAAACAAAACCAATATAGCCAAGATTAGAAAAAAGCAAAAAAAGAAAAAATACTGGGTAGCCAGAACATAAGAGATGTTGGCAACATAAAGATGCTTATACCAATTGACTCAAATTCTGTCAGAGCAGGCAATCATTTTGTTTCCATCAAGATATGGCATAGTAAAAATTAGCCGAGGTCAAAATAGCAACTTACTCTTTTAGTTTTTGCTGGGAAGAGTTGTGAATGTTATATCTTAATTCACAGAGTTACAAGATGTTGCTTTCATGTGTAACATCATCTAATGAATTTTCAAGATACTATTCCTAAAGTCCTCAAGGAAACATTGTTCTTTTAAAATATATTTTATTTAATTCATTAAATACTTCCCAATTACATATAAAATTAATTTTCAAGTAGTTTTAATCAATTCCTTAGTGAATGCATTTTTTTCTTGTGTTTTTCTTTTACTTTTCAAACATTTTAATGGCTTTTTACTTTAAAAATACATGCAGAGATAGTTTTCAACATTCACCTTTGAAAAAATCTTGTGTTCCAAATTTTTCTCCCTGCCTTCCTCCTCTCCCCTCCCCTAGAGAGCAAGTAATCCGACATGTTAAACACATGCAATTCTTCTATACATATTTCCACATTTACCATGACACAGAAATCAGAACAAAAAGAAAAATAAACAGAAAAAAGCAAAGAAACAACAAAAAGATGGACATATTATGTTGTGAATCACATTCAGTATCCATAATCCTCATTATTGATGCAGATGACTCTTTCTATCATGTCTACTGAAATTGGCCTGAATCATCTCATTGATGAAAAAAGCTACATCCACTAGAATTGATCAATATATAATCTTGTCATTGTTGTGTACAATGTTCTCTTGGTTCTGCTCACTTCACTTAGCATCAGTTCATGTAAGTCTCTCCAAGGATTTTTGAAATCCTCCTGGTGATCTTATATAGCATATAATATATTATATATATATATATAAAGTTATATTCATCCACTCCGTTTCCAGTTTTTTATCACTACAAAAAGGGCTGTTGCAAACACTTTTAAACATGTGGGTCCTTTTCCCCTTTTTATGAATTCTTTGGATATAGACCCAGTAGGGTCACTTCTAGCTAAAAGATATGTACCATTATATAGCTTTTGGGACATAGTTTGATATTGCTCTCCAGAATGGCTGGACCAGTTGACAACTCCATTAACAATGTATTAGTGTCCCATTTTTCCCCTATCCCCTTCAACACTTATTATTTTTTCCTGTCATCTTAGTCAATATGAGGTGTGTAATGGTATCACAGAGTTATCTTAATTTGCATCTCTCTAATCAGTTGTTATTTAGAGCTCTTTAAATGATTAGAAATGACTAATTTCTTTGTCTGAAAGTTGTCTGTTCATATTGTTTGGCCATTTATTAGTTGGAGAATTGGCTTGTTTTTCTTATAAATGAGTCAATTCTCTGTATATTTAGAAATGAGGGCTTTAACAGAAATTTTAGATGTAAATTTCCTCCCAGTTTTCTGTTTCTTCTAATTTTGGCTGCATTGGTTTTGTCTATAAAAACTTATTAATTTAACATAATTTGAATGCCATTTTCATTGTATCATGCTCTAAAATTTAATATTTTTATCTTCTGCACTTGAGTTTTTATGGTCTAATACATTAATTTTTTTTTGAAGGTACCATGCACAGTTGAGTAAAAGATAAATTCCTTTTTATTCCTATTCAATTTTCTCAGTGATATCTCATGTCTAATTTTCTATCTCTTTAACTTTGTTCTTTATCTTAGGGTTAGATATATCTAGCTCTTAGAGGGGGATATTGAAGTCCCACCCTACCACAGCTTTGCTGTCTAAATCTTGTAAATCATTTAACTTTTTCTTTAAGAATATTGATGCTTTGCTAGTTAGTGCATATTTGTTTATTGTTATTCTTTTTTTGTCTATAATACTTTTTTTTAGCAAAGTGCAGTTTTCCTGCTCATTTCTTTTAATTGGGTCTCATTTTGCTTTTGCTATGTCTGAGATCATGATTAAAAATCTAGCATTTTTTTTTAACCTCAGCTGAAGCAAATAGACTTGGCCCCTTACTTTAATCCTCTGTCTCTGTTTCAAAAGTGTTTCATGAAAACAGCATATTGTTGGATTCTGTTTTCTAATCCATTCTTCTTTTTGCTTCTGTTTTATGGGTGAATTCATCTCCTTTATTTCCACAGCTATGATTACTAACTCTACATTTTCCTCCATCATATTTTCTTCTATTCATCCTTATTTTTTTATTCTATCCCTCCTTTAAAGTTTGTTTTGCTTATGATCGCTCCCTTTATCTACTTTCTTTTATCACTTCTGTTTCTCTTTATGCCCAGCTTTCCTTCCTAATTCCTCATTGGGAAAGAAATTTCTATACCCAACTATTTCTTAGGCATTTCATTCATATATGAATGACTCTGTGACCCTATTAGGGGTTTTCTTGGCAAACATACTGCAGTGATTTGTCTTTTCCTTAGCATTTTACAAATGAGTAACTGAGACAAAGAAGGTTATGTGAGTTACTCAGATTCACAAGCTAATCTGTGTCTGAGGTCAGATTTAAATTCAGGAAGATGAGTCTTCCTACTTTAGGCCCAGCATTCTATTTGTAGCTGCCATATACCTAATTGAGTTTATGTATATGTATGTTTGTATTTCTTTTTATCTTTGAAGCCATTTAGTGAGGTTCAAGTGTTGCTTGCCACTCCCTTTTTCTTCCTCTGTGAGATAATTTCTCCTATTCTTCTTTCTTCTCCCAGAAATCCCTTTTTTACTCATCCATTTTTTACATCAACCCAATATAATAAATTCATTCCTGTACTCTCTCTCTCTCTCTCTCTCTCTCTCTCTCTCTCTCTCTCTCTCTCTCTCTCTCTCTCGTCCTGCTAACTGCCACAATAATTATCTAGTTCTTTGAAGTTACATATATCATCTTCCCATATAGGAAAGTAAACAGTTTAACCTTATAACCTTCTAGAATATCATTTTCCAAACCCTCTGTTCTTTTAACATGGTAACTGCTTAATCTTATGTGATCTTAACTGTGATACCATGATATTTGAATGATTTCTTTCTACTTGAAATATTTTCTTTTTGCCCTGGAAGCTCTGGAATTGAGCTTTAGTATTTGCTTCATTTTGAGATTTCTTGATTTTCATTATCATCATAGTAGATTTTTATAATAAGATTCTTTTTGTTGATGTTGTTGTTTGCTCATTTTTCCAAACTATTTCTTGACTTTGAATTTAATGTTCAGTTTAGACTCTTTTCCAGACAAGAGGGCTTTTGAAGGTAGAAGGATAAGCACTATCTTAAGTTTTATAGTTTTTTTTTTTTCCTTTTCAGAGCTAATTCTGGTGTTTTGTAAGTTTTCAGTGTTTCAGTAGTATGATCTGGAAGAGGTGTGGTCACTGAACTTCTAGTCTAAACCCTGGTCCTTATCTGAGAAGGGCCCTGATCTCATGGGACTGCAAGTGATACTGCTCCTAAGCACTCTTTCTCTCTTTTGACCAAAAGTACCCCTCTCTGCCCATGAACTGTTATCTAGGAAGTAGGTATAAATAATGGAACTACCAAACAATGTTTATTTCTGTTTCCAGTGATAGCAAATGGGATCTTTGCAAGCGTTTCCTAACTAGTTGCCAGATTCCCTTTCTGTTCTGAGTTGAGAGCTCTCGAAGTTGCTGCTACTTCTGTTGTCATAACCTACTTTCTCTATTGGTGTTGCATGAGGGCTTTGGGACAGTATCCATCCTCATATTGTGAACTTCTATTTCTGACCTCCTAAATTGTCTTAGGTTAGAAAAATATCTTATCCTTACCTTTTATTGATTCTGCCGCTCTACAGTTCAATTTGAGGCATTATTTTAAATTTGTTTGCTATGGAATGTTGATAGAGCTTTGCTGAATGTTTACTTCACCAATTTGACTTCACCCAATAAATTGTTCTTTATTCACAGTAGACATGAGCGATATCTTTTGTAACATCTCCCATGAACTAGATAGTAAAACTTGCCTGTGGATGGGGCTTCCCCACTCCATGAATACACTTTACTCATTTCTCACAGTAATTCTGAAACTTTAGATCATTAAGAAAAAAATGTGTCTATCTCCTGTTGGATTGTCCAAATCTTCATATCATTTCACTCTTTTGAGATCTGTTAGAAGGGAGAGAAAGAGGAAAAAGAGGAGAATATATAAGTAAGAAATCAAAAAGATAATGACATCACAAATAGATTGTATCTATCTGTTAAAGTTTTAGACAATATGCAGATAGCTCTCTGCCATCTGGACCCTATCATAAGACCCAAACCTGAGCAGTAAGCTAGTTCTACCCAACATTTTCACTTCTCAGTAATATTAGTTTCTTCATCGATAAAAGTGGGATTCATTATAACTACTAAATAGGATTTTGTAAACCTCAAATATGGATAAGAAGCTCTTTATCAATTTTAAGGCTCTATGTAAATATCACTTCTTAGTATTGTGATTAGAATGGGTGGCTATTTGACAAATGCAGATTTTCTCCTTTCCTCCTTTAAACCTTTTTAAATTTATGTCTTTTCAAAAGAACACAATTGCTTTTTAGTCAGCCTTCTTAAGTAAGTCTAGCCCTTAGACAGTAGATGTTTAGTGCATCTTCACCCTTTATTACCTGATAAGCTGTTCAGAGGTTGTGCATGAGTTTTGAAAACCCAGGATTCCTTCCCATGCCATCAAGAGTCATGGAATAAGCAGTTTCCTGGAGGATCTTTAGTGTCTTAGAGGCACTAAAAATGTGCATTTGTCATCTCTAGTCATCATTATTACCACTAACTAAAAACAGTCTGATGTGTATTCATCAGAAATTATCCTAAAATTGAAGTTTATTATGACTCTAAATGTATTTTTCTCCATGTATTAGATGATTTTGATTGACATAAAGCTCAATAAGACCCACTGTTGTTGTATTAAATATTAAAAAGGACATTATTTTGAAACATTTTTGTCTGTTGTGATGTTTTAGGCTCATCAAAAAGCACACAGAGCATATTCAACTTGACAGATTTAATGCCTGTCAAGAGATTTTTGACAATTGTCCTACCTCAGCAGAAGCAAGCAAGAAAATGCCAATCTTGCCAGGAGAGAATATGTTTCAAAAGCTTTTTAGATGTGATATTGTGTGAAAGTTTCCAACAACGAGCAGGTGCAGACTTAATGGCAGTAAATGACATTAAATTTGGAGAATAACAAAACTAGCATTTGAAATGTAGGAGCATAGCTTGCAGTGATTTGAAACTTCAAGGATAACTAATTGGCTACTACATAAAGGGACAGAAAATCTGAGTAGTATTGACTTTTCTACAAAATATCCAAAGAAACAAGTTCCATGTAATATGATCCTTTTCTGTGTTGCTGCTTACACTTTGCAAAGCTATTTCATGTGAGTGGACATCAAATTCCCTTTGGGATTCTTGGTTTCATTTATTTTATCAATAAAAAGACCTTTTTGAGGACAAAGGAATAAATCACATATAAACGAAATACCAGAGATTATACCAGAAGCTAAGCTTTTGCTTAGAGTAATCCAATAGCTTTTACCAAACATCTCAATGTCAGAGGCTTTATAAGTATTCTACAAGATTGGTTTGGCAAAGAGAAATCAATAACCAGGTAATGGTTTTGATTAAAATATTTATTTTTTTTTCACTTTTCCCCACACAAGCCAAATGGTCCTTCCCCATACTAACCTGCTTTCTAGGTGGTCGGTGGCTTTTTTTCTTTTTCTTTTTTTTTTTTTTTTTTTTTGCAGCATATAGTTTTTAATTTGTAAAACTTGCATTCACTTTTACCCTTTCATAATGTGGTTGTGGTCTATGCAATAAAGTCTTGATATATGAAGTACTTTCAGTGCTTCCAATTAAGAAAATACTTGAATAAGTTTTCACACCATGAAGATCCAAGATTTAGTAATTGGTCATATTATAGTGAGATGTTAGATTATTAAATGAGCAGTATCTTACTATTTTCTCCACAAACTCCACCTTATGAATTCTGAATTAATGTCCTACATTTGCATCATAATCAGTGTCCAATCCCCGTCTCATTCCCAATCCATTTTTCTTAAATATATAGCTTTCTTCATGCCATTCTAGAAGTCAAAAAACTTAAGCTGTTCTCCTTTGCATATTCCAAATTCTTTGTCCTCCATTCAAGACTTCAATTATATCTGATCCTACTAAATTCATGTCTTATTACTCTTGAGCATAATTCAGCTGTATTCTGAGCATACCATATATATTCCCGCCTCCACACTATTTATTCCACTATGCCTTTCCTTCTCTGCCTATTTAGATTTTGTTCATCTTCAAGATTCACCTTACATCTCGACTCTTTCCTAAATCCTTCTTTGATTTTTCCAGTTTTCTCCTTCCCTTCCTTTTATTTCTCTTTCTAAAATGCTATTGTTTTTATTATCTAAGCTCTTCTATGATAATAATGTTTTTACCCTGCTTAATCTTACCCACAGATGGCTCTTGGCTAATAAAATTTAATGTTATCTAATGTGAAGTGGACTAAACAACAGTGCTTTTATCCTTCCATGATTGATTTTTTTCCCCCCTACTTATCCTAGATGTTAGACACTTTCCTTATTCCAGTATTTTCCTCTTTTTTTTCTCAGAAGACCTTGCTTACAGAATCACTTAGGTGGTACAGTGAGTTAGCATTTTACTTGGAGTCAGGAAGACTTGAGTTTGACTATAACCTCAGACATGGTATAACTTTGGGGAATTCATGTAACCTGTCTGTATCAGTTTCTTCAACTATAAAATGGATAAAATAACACCAGTCTCCAAGGGATGATGTAAAAATGAAATGATATAGTATTTGTAAAGCACTTTGCACATCTTGATGAAGTAGATATTTATTATCCCTTTCCTGATACTATAGCTACCACTGCCTATCTTTATTCACTCTATATTTATTCATGCATGTTAATATTTTTCCCTCAGCAAAAAATTAGCTACATAGTAGGCAGCAACTGTTTTGTTTTTGTTTTTGTCTTCTTTTCAGTCTTTGACACTATATCCTCCTCTCCATTCTCTTGTCCTGTATACCTTCTTTGTTTGTTTTTATAATATTGCTCTCTTGTGCTTTTTGCCATTCAGAGCTCTTCAAACTTAGGCCCTTCCTTCCTTTGCAGTTTTCTTTTACTTTCACCCTCTGACACATTTTCAATCCAGTGACAGTGGCCTTCTTGACTTTTTCTTTTATTTTGAGGCATATCTTCTGACTGATCCCCTTGCCTACAATTCTCTTCCTCCTCTGTTACAACTACTGTTCTCTCTGGGTTCCTTTTAAGTACCAACTAAAATCCTGCCTTCTACAGGAAGTCTTATTCAGCCTCTCTTAATTGCATAGCTTTACTCTGTTAATTATCTCTTGTTTATTTGGTATATAGCTTGCTTTGTATGTATTTGTTTACATATTGTATTCTCCATCCAATTATAAGTTTCTTAGGGCAGGGATTGTCATAGTTGATGTTTACTAGGTATTTATTAATTGTTTGATTTTTCTCTCCATCAGCCTAGACAACAACTTGGTAGGCATTGATCTCCTCACATCTGGACTATTATAATATTGTCTACATATCTCTAATAGTTATCTAGCTCATAAGAATCTTTTAATAAATGTTTTAAAATTTTACATTATTTTCTGAGATTTTTTTCCTTTTAACAGTTTTTCCCATCTACTTATTACTGATTTCCCTGGTTATAAGAGATGAGATCGCTCATGCATAGGAAAACGCAAGATATTCTGAGGAGGGAGAGAATGACAACTTTCAGGGAATAAGGAATGTTTCCTAAGGAATATGACACCTGAGATGGGCTTTGAAGGAATATATATATATTCTGAAAAGAATATATTTTATTTTTTCAAACACATGCAAAGATGGGTTTCAATATTTACCTTTACAAAATGTTGATTTCCAAATTTTTCTCTTTTCTCCTCTCTCCCACTCTACAAGATAGCAAGCAATTCGACATTGCTTAAACATGTGCAATTCTTCTAAACATATTTTCATATTCATGATACTGTCCAAGAAAAAAATCAGATCATGTGGAGAAGAGACAAATTTATGCCCAAAAAAAGAATTGGAGAACATTGTAGAATACAAAAATGGATGTCAATCACATTAAATTAAAAAGGCTTTATAAAAACAAAATGAACGTACCTAAGATTAGAAGGGAAGTAGAAAACAGAAAGAAAAAAAAAGTTTTTCCAGTCAATTCTGATAAAGGCCTCATTCCTAAAATATATAGAGAATTGATTCAAATTTATAATATATGAGCCATTCTTTAATTGATAAATGGTCAAAGAATATGAACAGTCAATTTTCAGACAAAGAAATTAAAGATATTTCTAGTTATAGGAAAAAAAATACTTTAAGTCACTATTAGAGAAATGCAAACTAAGACAACTCTGAGGTACCACTTCATACTCTCAGACTTGCTCAAATGAGAGAAAAGATAATGACAAATGTTGGAGAATATGTGGGAAAACTGGAACACTAATACATTGTTGGTGGAGTTTTGAACCCAACTGTTGTGGAGAGCAATTTGGAAATATACTCAAGGGATATAAAGCTGTCCATACTCTTTGATCTAGCAGTGTCCCTATTGGGTCTATATCACAGAAGATCATAAAATAATCTATATGGGCAAAAATTTTTGCAGCAGTTCTTTTTGTAATGGCAAGGAAGTGAAAATTGAGTAAATGCTTCTCAGGTGGGGAATTATAATGTCCAAGCTAGCTCCCTAGAAGGCCTCAAGATCAGTTAGAGTCAGGATCAATCAAAGTCCATGATCTTTAGGGGGAGAAGTGAAGGAGGCAGGAAAGCTGCCACATGGCTTGCCAAAGATGTATCCTGGATTCTGGAGTCTGGAGTCTCCAGCCTCTCTCCTCCTCGTGCTGCAGCCAACTGACCCTGACTCTCCCTCAGCCCTCCAATCCTTGCTTATGATTACCTCATCACCAAACATTCAGAAAGGGCCAATCATGAGGAGAGCCATCACATTACCATATCTAAGTATATGCTTATAGAGCCATTATCTCACAGCTAATAGATACTTAGCCTTAATGTCTGTTTCAAGCACCCCTTTTTCAGAGTTTTAGCCCTCTACAAGGAATGGGTAAATGAGTTTTGGTATAAAAGCAATGGATTATTATTATTCTGTGAGAAATGATAACAGGCTAATTTCAGAAAGGCCTAGAGAGACTTATATGAACTGATGCTAAGTCAAGTTCACAGAACCAAGAGAACATTGTGTACTGCCACAAGATCATATGATGATCAAATGTGATGGACTCAGCTCTTTTCAAAATTTCCATCGACTTGTGATGGAAAATGCCATCCGCATCCAGAGAAAGAGCTTTGGAGTAAGTAAAGTAAATCAAAGCATAATTTTTCCAGCTTTTGTTGTTGTTTGTTTGCTTGTTTTTTTCCCCTTTTGATCTGATTTTTTCATGCATAGCATGATGAATATGGAAATATATTTAGAAGAATTGTACTTGTTTAACCTATATTAGATTACTTTCTGTCTTGGGAAGAGAGGAAAAAAGGGAGATAGGGAGAAAAAGCTGGAATGCAAGGTTTTGCAAAAATGAATGTTGAAAACTATATCTGCATGTATTTCAAATAATAAAATACTATTAAAATTTTTTAAAAAAGGCAAAACAGGAAGAAAAATCAGATCAAAAGAAAAAAAATACAAGGGAAAAAACTATCAACTAACCAAAACAACAAAAATGAAAATACTGTGCTTTGATTCACATTTAGTCTTCATAGTTCTCTTTCTGGATGCAGATGGCACTTTCCATCCTAAATTTATTGTAATTGCCTTTAGTTACTTCATTGCTGAATTCAGTATCAGTTCATGTAAGTTTTTCCAAGATTTTCTTAAATAAGAATGGTTATCATTTCTCATAGAACAATAATATTCTATTACATTCATACCTCATAACTTCTTTAGCCATTCCCCAACTGATGGACATCCACTCAATTTGCAATGAAATGAAGGCTTTTTTAAGGATAGATGAGACATGGTCATATTTGTAGGTAGGAAAGGGGCAGCTGGATGTTTGACTTAAATAGGAAGAGAATGTTGATGATGGTAGGGACAATGTTCTGAAGATGAGGTTATTGGATGAAATCAAAGATGCATGTGGGGTTTAGTTTGAGAAAAAGAGCTATTTATGTGAGACAAGGGTAAAATAGGAGAAATATGGGCAAAAGAACTGATACAGAAGAAAGAAAAAACAACACAAGGGGAAAAAACTAGCAACTACAAATAAAAAGGTGAAAATATACATGTGCATTCACTCAATGAAATTTCTTTAATTATTCATCTTCAAATATATATAATATATGTATATATGTACATATATATATAAATCACTGAAACATTATAAATCACTATATTCTGAATTTGCATTTTGAAACTATTTGCAACAATGATTTTTATAATTGAAAATAATTCAAGGTTTTTTGGAGAGGGGATTTTATATTGTAAATTATGCATAATATTTGTTTCTTTTATTATTTATTAAATAACAAAAGCTTATAATTTGATGACTGTAAAGAATTTTCCTCAGTAATTCTGTTAAGTGTTTTATCCCTTTAGTGAAAAGGAAACTAAAGGTCACAAAAGTTAAATGACCTAAGCATGGTTACACAGGTAACAAAGTGTAGAAAACAGGATTAAATCCAAGTATATTGACTACATATCTAACACATTTTCTGCAGGCTAGAAATTGTCTTTAAAAAAAAAAAACACTATGCTTTGAGAATGATTTATTATATCCTAATTGGGATATAACAGGTATAGGCCCACATTACAATCTTTTAATTTTTGTGTTTATTTTAAATTTTTTTTGCTTTCTAAGTGAATTTTAAAAATCATAATAATTTCCTGATATTAACCTTATTGGTCCTTTTAAATGAAAATCATTATACAAAATTGACTGAAAACTTATCTTATCTGATAATACATGCAAAATTACTATCCTATAATCCTCCACCTTTTTAGCAAAAATAAAGAAATGTGCTTCACTATAAGATCTGTCATTACATTTAATCCATAATCAGCTTTTCCTTTTAGCACTGTGTTCATTTATGGTACTTAACACCAAGTACATTTTTCTGGTTCTATTTGTCAATCACAAGAAAATATTCTTAATAGAATGAGATGTGCAGAACTAGCCTTGTTATCTCATTAAAACTGAATATATTAAAATGTAGAAAGTCAGGTCCACGATTACCTAAAAAACATTCAACAGTGGCCAGCCTGAGAGTAATAATAACTATAGAGTAGAAGAAGCTGACTTCCACTTGAGTGTATGCAAATTTAGCATACACTATTAAATATAATTTTCCCAAACAGAAAGCCTAAGTTACCCTTTTTAACAACTCAAGACTTAACAAAGAGTAACTCCATGTATACACACACTCATGAAAAAAATAATCTCTGTGATTTGTGAAGCTAGCTATTCAACTGTTTCTCCAAATCTCATTTGTTCAGCTATGTAAACAAAGTTTGCATAAAGGAGGTGACATTGTTTTTGTTCTTTCTTCCAAGCTAAGAGCATTGGATAAATATATATGTGTGCATACGCAGGTATATATGTATACATACATGTATGTATGTATATATATATATATATATATATTTATATATAATTTCTTCCTACTCTTTTTATTGATTTTTTTTGTCGTGGTTCTACATGTACATTAAAATTTTAAATACACATTTCTTTATCAATCAAGTTGGGAGAAAAAAAATCAGAACAAAAGGGAAAAACCATGAGATAAAAAAAAAAAAAAACTGAAGAAGAAGGGGGGAAAAAGTGAAATCAGCATGTTGGTTTGCATTCAGTCTCCATAATTCTCTCTCTGGATACAGATGGCATTTTCTTTCCAAAATTTAATGGAGTTGCCTTGAATCATTGAAGTGAAAAGAACTAAGTCTTTCATAATTAACACTGCACAATCTTGATGTTACTATGTACAATGTATTCCTGGTTCTGCTTGTTTCTCTCAGCATCAATTTATATAAATCCTTCCAGGACTTTCTGAAGTCATGTTGTTTATCATTAAAAAAATTTTTTTTCTTTCTTTTTTTTTAAACTCTCAATTGGTACTAATATATGAAGAAAAGTAAGAAGGAAATATTTCATAGTACTTTTGTGGCACTTTTGCCAAACTCAAGAAAGGAAGGGATTGCATTGTATTTGGTACCTGCAAAGTATTTTATTTTTGGCAGAAGGTCACATGCCCGTGATACTCTGCTCCTTCACGTTTGTGTCTTAGGTTTCATGGCTTTCTTCAAGACTTTCTTCCTTTCATAGGAAGCCTCTGATCTCCAAAGTTGTTAAGGACTTTCTAAGATTAGCTTCCATTTACTCTGTACATATGTGTGTAGATAGATAGATAGAGATATATACACAGTAGATACAATAACTAGATACATACAAAGATGTATAAAATATACTTCTTTGTATCTAGTTATTTAAATATCCTATCCCCCATTAGAATGTTTCTTGAAAGAAACAGAAAGAACTGTTTTTGTTTTCTATTATATTCCTAGTGATTAGTATAGTAAATATTTGGAAAATGCTAATTGACTCATTTTTTTTTGAGATAATTTGGTATTTCTTCTAATTAAGGAACCAGTGCGTGACATGTACATAGACTTGGAGTTTAAAACTCTAGGTTCAAATTTGAGCTTTGTCACTTATATCTGAGTGATTCATTGGTTCACTCGTTATATCTACATATGATTTCCCCAATCTACATATCTATCCATTGTTTTTCTTAGCTCCTGTTTCACATTCTCAATTGCTATTGTACATTTCAAACTGAATGTCCTATTGGATTCTCAAACTATACATGTCCAAAGAAGAACTAATTGTATTTCTTCCCAAACCTACCCCTCTTCTAAACTTCCCATTTGATTATTCTTCAGGTCATATTGGAGTAATTAAATTGTGAACACAGTTTACAACTTTAGAGCCATCTTCAGAACCCCCACTCTCTCATCTCACATATACTAATCAGTTGCCAAGCCATGCTGATTTTCTCTCAACATTATTCTTATTTATCTTCTTCTTTCCATTCATACAACCAACACTTCTTGCCTAGACTATTTCAATTGATTTCCAGTTAGTCTCTCTACCTCAACTCTGCCTTCTATAATCCATCTCACAAAGGCATCCAAAGAAATATTCCCAGAGCACAGATCTGACTGTGTCATCCATATGTTCAATAAATATTTCTTGTGTAGTTTCTCAGGCCAAATGCAAACTCTCTTGACATTTAAAGATTTTCACAATGAAGTTTTCAAGCTTATTATCAATGAGTCTCCTTAATGGACTCTTTGGTCCTGTCAAATTGATACTCTTGCGGTTCTTCATTTTCCATATGTGTCCCTTTCCACAAGCTATAACAGTGCCTTGAACAGTTTCTTTCTTTCTTTCTTTTTTTAATGGCCCCAGGTGTTAATTGTTACCCCACCAAATTGTATAGCACTTAGTTTATCTTCTCTCTTAGACTGAAGGAAAGAACTGCTTTTTGTGTCTTCATTGTCTTGCAATGTGTGAATAAATAAATTGATAAATACTTGTTAATTGATTGCTTAATAAATCCATACTACATTGATTGATTGGTATGATTTTGAGGAAGCCAATTTGCTTCTTTCCATCCTTATTTTCTTAGTCAATAATATAATGGAGTTGTAGAAGATTGAAACAAAGGTTCTTTTTTGATTTAAATTTTATGAATTCAAAAATAAAGCTCAGGAATTAGATTTATGATAACTAAAATTCTAAGTTTTCTACCTAAAGATTAGGGGTTTATAGAAACACATTATAAAAATCCCAATTGAATTGAGATTAGGCTAGCTTTCTCATTTTACTCAGCCTATAAATGTTCTTTTTGAGCCTACCCTGCTCTACTTGTAAAATATGCAGTGTAGACATGGTAAGGAGAAGCTGTCCTGAGGTCACTCTTGAAAATGCACTTGTCCTGTTCTCCCTGCTTTCTTTAGGTATGGTTTTGCTGTGTACATTTAATGCATTTCCTAATAGCTATTCTCTTAGCTACCTTTCCATAAACAGTGTTCAGTTTGTTTTTCAGCTAGTGGGCAATTCATTTTCCAAGTTATTTCATACTCACTTTTCATAGAGTATGAAGAAAAAAGTGGGGAGAAAGTGACTTCTCTTCACCCACTCCATATGTAGCAAAAAATATTTATATTATTCTCTCAGATGAAGATGTAGGAAAATTGACCCCACTGTTTTATTGATGTGTCCTTACACATGAATATTTCAAGGTATTCCATCCTATTTTGTAATTAGTTTATTTTATTTCCCACACATTTTGAAGCATCGTTACATATTTGTGAAGAATGATTTCAAAAATAATAAAGAACTTAAGATATTTTTACATTAGAGAATTTACATTTTCATATTTTTATATAATCAGTATCATTAAGCCCAGTTGCCAAAAGAATAAAGTAGAAAAGAAACACTGATGATGAGATAACATATTTGTCCAAATGTGTGAATTGTAATTTCATTTACTAAATAACATCTAATAGAAAACTGGAAAGGAAGGAAGAAACATAGTAAGTTCAATTGCCTCTAAATTGTCTGCTTGTTAATAAAAAGAAAGTTACCTGGAAAGGTTCATCAGACATTTTCCAGAAACAAAGCATTCATTGCCTTTCCTTTTCCAAAAAATGATGGAAGAGAACTTTACGTTTTCTTCATTCAATACGGCTACATCAAAAAATCTAAGTCTCTTTAAGCTTGTTTCTCTCAACCTTTACCATTTACTTGAAACCTCAACTTCATGATCATAGTTCTTCCTTCAGACATGAAATAGATGCTTTCAGAACTAAAGATTATTTGTTACTTTTCCAGGGATTGATTTTTGATTGAAGACATGAAATGAATATTAAGACTTGTCCTGCCTCTACTCAACTAATTTGAGGACTAAATTTGTGCTTTATATAAATAAATATACAAATTAAGTTCATTATGCTTATCTTGATACTCACAGATCTATGATCTCAATGAGTTGAAAGTCCCTTACAATAATGCAGCTCCCAGTCCTTCTACCCCTGACCCTCTAATCAGAGAAGTTCATATTTGATCCTAAAGGCAAAAGGATATAACTGGAGTTTCTTAAATAATGTAGTCACATGGTAAGATCTGTCCTATGGAATTGGGAGCAGTATGTAGGATAGACTCGGGTGTTAAAAGACACGAGAAAGGTAGACAATAGGAAAGTCTCTGAAAATTAAAAAGTAATTGATGTAAATAATAAGATTGAAGTGATGAGGGCTTCAGCTAAAATAAGAATTATGTGAGTAGAGAGAGTGTCAGATGCAGGAGATGTTGTATATGGTAAAAGGGAGAGTGAGTAACAGGATAATGTCAAGATAACAAACCTAGGAGATTGGAAAGGAAATTGTATATTTGAAAAACATATTATATTTTGACTTCTGGGAGTGAAGCCAAGATGACAGAGTAAAGCCAGGAAGCTGTTCGAAATTTCCAACTTTCTCTCTAAAACCACATGAAATCAAGCTTCTGAACAGTCTGTTGGAATGAAAACATTCTCCAGCTCAAGATAGAATGGAAAGACTTCAAGAAAGGTCGGTTTCACTGGAGTAAAAAAGGTGTTCAGCCTAGCTCAGACAGACTCTGGAAAAGCTGGTGAGAGGTTTCTAATCACAGCAAATCATCAACTAAATCCCTCAATCCTGACTCAGTAGAGGAGCATATCAATGGGGCAGCTTCCAGTTTCAGCTAAGAAGGCAAATTCTGGGACACCAGGTTGTTTCCTGAAAAGAGGAAGTAAAGCTACCCCCTAAAAACACAAAGCTATCCCTGTGCTCAAAGCCAAGCAATACAAGATACAATATCATAGTCATTAGTTTCCATTTGCTCCATTGAAGTATGTTTTTTAAAATTTTCTAAAAATCAGCTTCTTTATAATTTTTGTAGAATAATAATATTCCATTATTTTCATATACCATAACGTATTCACCCATCCCTCAGTTGATGGGCATCTACTCATTTTCTAGTTCTTTGCTACCACAAAAAGAACAGTTACATATATTTTTGCACATTAAGTTCTTTTTCTGTCTTTTATCATTTACTTGGGATAATTACTGATAGTGGCACTTCTGGGTTACATGTACAATTATGTAGCTTTTAAGGACACGTACAGTTTTATAGCCCTTTGGACATAGTTACAGAGTGCTCTCCAGAATGGTTGGATCAGTTCACAACTCCACCAACAATGTATTAGTGTCCCAGTTTTCCCACATCCCCTCCAACATTTTATTGTTACCCTTTCTTGTCATGTTAGTCAATCTGAGAGATGTGAGGTAGTACCTCAGAGTTGTTTTAATTTGCATTTCTCTAATCAATAGTGATTTACAGCATTTTTTCATATCACTATAGATGGCTTTAATTTCATCATCCAAAAATTTAAGTTAGTCAGTTAATTGGGTAAGAAACCACTACTAAAGACAGGGTGGAAAGAGAGATTAAAATTATATACAGGGGAGAAAATATGATGGAAGGAAAATAGAAACCTGGCAATTAGAACTGTGAATGTAAATGGGATGGACTCTCCCACAAAACTAAAGCAAATAGCAGAATGGATTAAAACACATTCGACAAGAGAGACACATATAGAGTAAAGGTTAAAGGCTGGAATAGAATTTATTATACTTCAACTGAAATGAAAAAAGCAGGGATAGCAATTTTGATCTCAGATAAAGCAAAAGTAAAAACAGATCTTATTAAAAGAGATAAGGAAGGAAATTGCATATTGATAAAGGGTGCTGTAAACAATGACGCAGGAATGATACTAAATATGTATGTACCAAGTGGTAGACCAGCCAAATTTCTAGAGAATATTTTAAGTCAGTTGCAGAGAGAAATAGACAGGTAGAAATACCAGTGGAGGAACCTCAACCTTTCCCTCTTAGGGCCTGACATATCTAACCACAAAATAAACAAGAAAGAAGCTAGGGAAGTTAACAGACTCCTAGAAAACCTAGATATTATAGGGTCTGGAGAAAATTAAATAGGCAGAGAAGGGAATACACCTTTTTCTCGGCAGTACATGGCACCTACACAAAATTTGGCAATGTTATTAAGGCATTAAGAAAATGCTTCCTTTTTAGAACATGATGTAATAAAAATTATATTTAATAAAAGGTCAAGGAAAGATAGAATAAAAACCAATTGGAAATTCAATAATCTATTTCTAAAAAATGAGTGAATCAACAACAAATCACATAAGCAAACCATAATTTCATCTAAAAGAATGACAATAATGATACAACATACCAAAACCTATGAGATGCAGCCAAAGCAATTCTTAGGGGAGATTTTATCTCTTAAATAACTACATTAATAAAATAAAGAAGAGATCAGTGAATTGAGGATGCCATTAAAAAAGGTAGAAAAAGAATAAATTAAAAAGCCCCAATTAAATATCAAATTAAAAATTCTGAAACTAAAAAGAGAAATTAATAAAATTGAAACTAAGATAACTATTAACTAACAAATAAAAATAAAAGTTGGTTTTATGAAAAAAATGACAATAAAATAGATTAATCTTTGGTTAATTTGTTTAGAAAAAAAGAAAGAAAAAACTAAATCACCAACATCAAAAATGAAAAGGTGAATTTACCACCAATGAAAAAGAAATTAAGGCAATAATATAAATTATCCAGATTAACAGAAGAGGAAATAAATTACTTAACAGTCCCATTTTAGAAAAAAGAAGTTGAATAAGGTATTAATGAACTCCGTAAGAAAAAATCTCCAGGGCCAGATGGATTCACAAGTGAATTTGAATTTAACCAAACATTTAAAGAACAATTAATTCCAAAACTATGTAAACTATTTGGAAAAATGGGTAAATGAGTACTTAGTACCTATTTCCTTCTGTGACACAAATACAATACTGATACCTAAGCTAGAAAGAGCCAAAACAGAGAAAGAAAATTACAAACCAATCTCCCTGATGAATATTGATGCAAAAATTTTAAATAAAAAATTACCAAAGAGATTACAGAAACTTATAAGCAAGATAATAAACTAAGACCAAGTGAGATTTATACCAAGAATGCTATTACTATAATCTATCATAGCGATAACAAAAAAATATATTTCAAATAGAAACACATTGATAAAATATACCATCTATTCCTATTAAAAATACAAGAGATCATAGAGATAAAGGGAAGTTTCCTTAAAATAATAAGCAGTAGCTATCTAAAACCAATAACAAGCATTATTTCTAATGGAGAGAAGTTGGAGGCATTCCCAGTAAGATCAGGTGTGAAACAAAGATGCCCATTATCACCACTATTCAACATTGTACTAGAAATGTTGGCTTTATCAATAAGAAAAGAAAAAAGAATTTAACAGAAATCAAATTGCCAATGAGGAAATAAAATAATCACTCTTTGAAGATGATATGATGATATGCTTAGAAAATCTGAATCCTAAAAAGTCATCCAAAAACCTACTCTAAACAATTCACAGCTGTAGTCAAGTTTCATAGTATAAAATAAACCTACACAAATCATTAGCATCTCTATATATTACTAACAAAGTCCATCATCAAGAGGTAGAAAGAGAAATTCCATTTAAAATAGCTACAGAAAAAACAAAATACTTGGGGGTCTATCTGTCAAGAACCCAAGAATGCAGGTACAAAAATGCTTCTCAAACAAATAAAATCAGATCTAAGCATTTGGGAAAATATTGATTGCTCATGATTCTTCATGAACTAATATAATAAAAATGACAGTTGCCTAAATTGGTCTACTTGTTCAATGCTATACTAATCAAACTACCAAAATATTATTTTATAGAACTATAAAAAAAAACATAATTTATAAACAAAACAAAAGATCAAGAATTTCAAGGGAATTAATGAAAAAAATGAAAAAAAAATACAAAGGATGGTGGTTTAGCAGTACCAAACCTAAAACTATATTATAAAATTGCAGTCATCAAACCCATTTAATTCTGGCTATGAAATAGAGAGAGTGGTGAATCACTGGAATAAATTAGATACACATGACACAATAATGAAGGCCCTAGCCTATAAATTAGCAATTTAGTATTTGATAAACCCCAAACTCCAACATCTGAAATAAAAACTAGCTATTTGATAAAAATTGCTGGGAAAACTGTAAAAGAACATCACACCTCATACCAAAATAAGGTCAAAATGGGGTACATTACTTGGGCAAAAAGGTGTTACCATAAACAAATTAGGAGAGCAAGGGATAATTTACTTATTAGATGTTTGGAGAAGGGAGGAATTTATGACCAAAGAAAAATTAGAAAACATTATGAAAGGCAAAATGGACTTATTAGATTAAGTTAAAAAGGTTTTGCACACAAAAAATGAACAGATACAAGATTAAAACAGAAGTATAAAACTGGGAAAAAAATTTTACAGTCAGTGTTTCTGATAAATGTCTCATTTCTAAAATATATAAAGAACTGTATCAAATTTATAAGAATACAAGTCATTACCCAAGTGATAAATAGACAAAGGATATAAATAAATAATTTTCAGATGATGAAATTAATACCATTTATTTTCATATGAAAAAATGCTCTAAACCAATATTGATTAGAGAAATGCAAAGTAAAACAACTCTGAAGTACCACCTCACTCCTCTCAGATTGTCAAAGATGAGAGGAAAAGATAATGACCAATGTTGGAGGGGATGTGGGAGAACTGGGACACTAATTCATTGTTGGTAGAATTGTGAAATGACTCAACTATGCTGGAGAGCAATTTGGAATTATGCCTAAAGTACTATAAAACTGTTCATGCCCTTTTATTCAGCAGTGCCATTAAAATTGTGTTATTTGTTGGATATTTAAAAAAAATACAATGATGTAAATATGTTGCTTCAAAGAAGTAATTGTAACATAATTATGTTAAAAGATAAAATTAAAAATTTTCCTATAAAAGTTAAAGTGTGGAAGAATCAGGAGGAAATGACTTCAGAAATATTTACAAATACAGATAATTTTATAATTGAAAATAATCTTCCCAATCGAATAACTCATGACCAAAAAAGAACTAGAAAACCTTATAAAAGACAAAATGGACACCTTTGATTACATTAAATTTAAGAGGTTTTGCACAAACTAAATGAAAAGAAACAAAGAGAACTAGAAAGCTGGGGAAAAATTTACAGCCAGTGTTTCTGATAAAAGTCTCATTTCTAAAATATATAAAAAACTGTATCAAATTTGTAAGAATACAAATCATTCCATAATTGATATATGGCCAATGGATATGAACAAACAATTTTCAGATGATGAAATTGAAGCTATCTATAATCATATTAAAAATGTTCTAAATCACTATTGATTAGAGAAAGGCAAATTAAAACCACTCTGAGGTAATGCTTCTCACCTCTCAGATGACAGGAAAACATAATGATATGTTTTGGAGGGAATGTGGGAAAAGTGGCACACTAATACATTGTTGATGGAGTTGTGAAATGGACCAACCATTCTGGAGAACAATTTAGATTTCTGCCCTATGGAGAGCAATTTGGAACTCTGCCCAAAGGGCTATAAAACTGTGCATGCCCTTTGACCCAGCAGTGCTATTCTATCCCAAAGAAATCATAAAAGTGGGAAAAGGACCCATATGTGCAAAAATGTTTTTAGTAGCTCTTTTTGTGGTAGCAAAGAATTGGAAAATGAGTAGATGCCCATCAACTTGGGAATGACTGAACAAGTTATGATACATGAAATTAATGGAAAATTATTGTTCTATAATAAATGATGAACAAATTGATTTTAGAAAAGCTTGGAAAGATTTACATGAACTGATGCTGAGTGAAACAAGCAGAGCCAGGAATACATTGTACACAATAATAGCAAGAATGTGTGATCACTTGTGAAAGACTTGGTTTTTCTCAACAATTCAGTGATCAAAAGCAATCCCAATAGACTTTGGATAGAAAATGCCATCTTCATCCAGAAAAAGAACTAAGGAGACTGAATGTAAATCAACACATGCTACATTCACTTCTTTTTTCCTTTTTTAATCTCTCCCATGATTTTTCCCTTTTGCTTTGAATTTTTTCTCCCAACATGATTCATAAAGCAATGTGTATTAAAAATAAATTTCAAATAAAAGAAAAAATATTGTATTGTTTGAAAAAGATGATGAATTCAATCTTGATTATGTTGTTTGAAATGTCATCTAATTTGAAATGTCCAATAGGTAAAAGGTAATGTGGGACTGCAGCTCAGGAAAAAAATGAGAGTTAGTTAAGGTGTTCAGGGAGAACTGCTGTGAAGTATTGATTGACTCTTTTCAGGATTGCTCATTTACCTTTGGTGTCTTCCTCAAACTCACTTCTCACGTGTGTCTCTAAGAAGTTCTATGTACCATGTAGCATACTTCAGTTAAACAATGTTAGTAGATGGGTTAACCCAGGTTAAGAGTAACAGGTAATCCTCCAATCCATTGATGAGTTGAGAGGATATCTACCCCAAGAATGTGAATCATTCCCCTCATGGAATGGCTGAATGAGGACATTTATTCCAATAGCAGTGAAAGCTGCTGAAGCAGATTCTGTTTGTGTGTTTAGAACTTGGTCAGACATCAAAGGTCCCACTGGCATCTACTATATCCTGGACCATCAGCAGTTTTCTTGACTTTTGTCTTGCCACTGGATTTCTGATAACTCTGAAAGAGAGTAAGTCTGATGATTTTGAGCAATTGTGCCTCACTTAAATTCAATTCATGTAAAATTCATGTGCTATCATTGTCCCTCTTAGAAAATGAAGGGCAAAGAACAACAATATCTTATCTATCTACCTATCTATCCATCTCTGTGTGTGTCTAAATTCACATTTGTTCTAGATATATGCATATAGACACAGAGACATAAAATTCCATCTATACAAAGATGATAAAACTTTAAGAAAGATAGGTTTATTATGTACAAATCATTTAACTGGAACTTGCTAGTTGTTAAATCTTCAATGATCTTGATACATCTTGATCCCATCTGTAAAAGGAGAAGGTTGGTTTTGATGATCTCAAGATCTCTCTCACTTCTATATCTATGACTGAAATATTCTTCCGTTTGATGTCAAAATCTGACAGAAACTGGATCAAAAGAAATTTATTTAGTTGAGGTAAAATGACCATGGAAAAGAGGAGATTTATCACAAGATTATAGACATGAAAGTGTCCTAATTTTTTTTTAAAGGAAAAGATACCCTTTATTTTTAAATTAAATTATAGGTCAGTAAGACTATTCCTGAATAAATTCTAAAAAGGATTATTGCAGACCTTGTTTGCAAATATCTAGTAAGTGAAGTGGGGATTAGAAGAATTTGCAAAGCTTTCTCAGACTAACCTCATTACCTTTTTTTGAATAGGATTACACACTTAATTTAGATTAGGGTAATCCCATGGGCAAAGTTTACCTGGATGCTAGAAAAGCTTTTAACTAAAGTTGTCTCATACTAATCATGTGGAAAAATTGAAGGATTACAAATTAAATGATACTACAACAGATGGCTACAGGACTAGTTATGGAAAGACTCAAATAGATTTTTGTAACAAAGAGCTAGAGGTCTCCAAGGAGAATAACAGTTATTTGTGTTAGATCTTTGCATTTAAATGTATTTTTTAATCAAAAATGGAGGAATATATGGTAAACTAATCAATTTTATAAATGATCCAAATCTGTGAGAGATATTTGACATATAGATATCAGGATCCAAAGACATGATTACAGGATAAATTGGGCTGAACCAAATAAGAATAAATTAAATAGGGACAAATATAAATCTTTGCCCTTGGGTAGAAAAATAAATCTCACAAATAGATAGTGGGCAGGTATGTAAAGCCAGTAATTTTCTGAAAAAAAAATCTAGAGGTTTTAATAAACTACACTCTCAACATAAATCAGTAGGCATTTCCCCACACTTCACACACCACCATGCCTGACCCTTACCTGAAAATAAATCTTGAGCTGCATGAAAAATGGTGTTAATTTGGCTTTGGAGTTAGGAAGAACTAGATTAATCTTGCTTCTTAAACAAAATTAGTCTTTAGAATCTCTAAAAAGTCACTTAGTCTCTTGAGATTTTCAGTTGCACAGCAGATGTCAATTTGTATTGGGCAAAGAAGGAGCAGTGGGAAGGACTCACTAGAAGTTCCCTATACTAATGAAATTAAAGATCTAGTCAAAATCAGAGAAATGTCCTTTTGGAAGGTTTATAGGAGGAATTGAATCATGATGCCTATGACTTACATGGAAAAATTACATGGTAAGATCAAAATTGAAACTAAACTGAATGAAAAAGTAGATTTAGGTAAAATATTTCTGTTACATAAGCTGGAAAAAAGGTAAAACAAAACAAAACATCAAACAAATAAATCCCTGGGAAAATTGTTCCCTATATAAAAAAGCTTTTACATAAAGAGATCACACACACACAAAAAAATCCTTACTTGTGTAACCTAGTCTCCAACTAAAGTGATTCTGTTTGGTGATGATAAAATTTTCCCCTCAAGTCAATTTAATCTTTATTATTATTATTATTATTATTATTATTATTATTATTATTATTATTATTATTATTATAGCTTTTTATTTACAAGTTATATGCATGGGTAATTTTACACATTGACAATTGCCAAACCTTTTGTTCCAATTTTTCCCCTCCTTCCTCTTATCCTGTCCCCCCAATGGCAAGTTGACCAATACATGTTAAATATGTTAAAATATAAGTTAAATACATTATAAGTATACATGTCCTAACAGTTATTTTGCTGTACAAAAAGAATTGGACTTCGAAACAGTGTACTATTAGCCTGTGAAGAAAATCAAAAATGCAGGTAGACAAAAATATAGGGATTGGGAATTCTATGTGATGGTTCATAGTCATCTCCCAGAGTTCTTTTGCTGGGTGTAGCTGGTTAAGTTCATTACTACTCTATTGGAACTGATTTGGTTCATCTCATTGCTGGAGATGGCCACGTCCATCAGAATTGATCATCATATAGTGTTATTGCTGAAGTATATAATGATCTCCTGTCCTACTCATTTCACTCAGCATCACTTCATGTAAATCTCTCCAGGCCTTTATGAAATCTTCCTGTTGGGAATTTCTTACTGAACAATAATATTCCATAATATTCATATACCACAACTTATTCAGCCATTCTCCAATTGATGGGAATCTACTCCGTTTCCAGTTTCTGGCCACAACAAAGGTGGCTGCTACCAACATTCATGCACATACAGGTCCCTTTCCCTTCTTTAAGATCTCTTTGGGATATAAGCCCAGTAGAAACACTGCTGGATCAAAGAGGATGCACAGTTTGATAACTTTTTGAGCATAGTTCCAAATTGCTCTCCAGAATGGCTGGATGTATTTATAATTCCACCAACAATGTATCAGTGTCCCTGTTTCCCACATCCCCTCCAACATTCCACATTATCTTTTCCTGTCATTCTAGCCAATCTGACAGGTGTGTAGTGGTATCTCAGAGATGTCTTAATTTGCATTTCTCTGATTAATAATGACTTGGAGCATCTTTTTATATGGCTAGAAATAGTTTCAATTTCTTCGTCTGAGAATTGTCTGGTCATATCCTTTGACCATTTATCAATTGGAGAATAAATCAATTTAATCTTAAGCTCTTTGCTTTTATACATGCTTTCCAAATTGTTGTATATCACATAATGCTGAGCACATAGTAAGTACCCAATGAATCTTTATGGACTCAGATATAAAATGTTATCCAAATAATTATCTACATATTTCTAAATATTGACATATATTCTTACATATTACAAACATAATTACTAAACAAAAATGGACCATTCTACAGACTTTTACTTGAAATTATTTTTTCTTAGCATCAAAGGAAGGGAAGAAAGGAGGGAGGTTTAAGCCCTACCCCCAGCAATTCAATAACATGTGGGTGGGGACAAAAAGGTGAGAACAAGAAGAGGAAAACAGGGAGGCTGGAGTTGGCTTTCTCTGGGAGTTCTGGGAGAACTCTCTGGGAGAAAGAATATGTGAGGTTTAAACTTGTAGAGACCAATCATGGATAGGAGAGGACAGGCCACATGCAAGGTCCAAGTATAAATGAGCAGTCTGGAGCATGGCGGGAAGACAGACGCATGAGGGATAGGCAAAAATCTCTTATCTCCATGCTGAGGGGTCTCAAGGTAACCGCAAAATGCCCCCTCTCCCAATCTCTCCTCAGAGAAGTTTTTATGTTAGGGTGTTTTAGGATTTTTCCCTTTTTGGTGGGGAACTGAGAGGGCACAGAACATAAAGCCCAGGGCATGCTGGGAAAGAGGGAGAAAGGGAGAGAAGGGGAGAGAGAGAAAGAAAGAAAGAGAGAGAGGTGGAGAAGATAAGAAGATAAGAGAGGGAAAAGGAAGAGGGAGAGAGAGAGGGAAAGGTCCAGATAGAGAACAGTAATATCTAGCAAAATGATGTCTTTTGAATGCAAATTTCTTTCAGAATACTTTAATAAAGTCAAATTTGTGTAATGTGAATTTATGTAAAGCAAGAACTATTTTTAATTCTAATCAAGGTGTTGTTCCATCAATGAGATTTTTAATTCATTTAAATGATTTAAAAAATTAACCCTTTCAGCTGAACAATGAACTAAAAATAATATTAAATAATACAAATAGTAATATCATAGTTTTAGTTTCTTTATTATTTGTAGTCTATAAGTATATTCAGTAGGGGCTCCATTTAGTCTTTTGGATAATGAACAATTCATTTCTGATGAAATGTCATTTTATGTGCCATATATATATCTACCCTCCCTTCAGAGTAAATGGGAAAAGATTTCTAGAGTGTAACTAAATAATTGAAAGTCACTGACAAACACAATAAGATCAGCACATTACTGAAGGGGAAATGTCACTTCCTAATGTGACCTTGTGGATACAATTCAATGATTTTTCCATTTAAATGACACATTTCTGTTATTGAAGGTTCGCCTCACTCTACCCAAAGGTATTTAGTAATGTCACTCGTATTATTAAATACAATCTTTGTAAAAATTGTCCATTCCACTGAACTTGGCAATGTTTAACAGGCTTGAAATTGCTTAATTGGCTTAAAGGATGACAATTTACAGTTGATATTGTTCAGTTAGAATGTAATTCGTGTTGTGCAACTTTCATGAAAATAATTGTACAGCAAATTACATAATAATAACTTCTCATTTTTTCAAATATACAGATTATTTCTTTGACATTTACTACCTGTCCTCATTATAGAATTGGTGAATGGGAAGAATATTTAAGGAAAAGAAATAACAACCTTCCACAAAAAACCAAATCAATATTTCCTTATGTGGTAATAGGCCTGGGTCCTGAAAGCTTTGAAGTTTCTTGTTTAAAAGGCCAGGAAGTTGCAGTATGGGATCTGGTATATCATATCAAGGTATAAAGGCTTTTAAGATGGCTCAGATCAGAAAAGCTGGCCATCAGATAATAAAAGTTTTTTAACCCATGGCAACCAATGAAATGGAGAAAAAAATTCCCCTTGGTATTCATTTAGTCTTTTTTGCACCATAGTAATATAGTAGTGAAAAAGAGGGCAGAAGATGCTAAGGTTCCAATTGTTTTTAGATCAATTAACTTATAATTCACCAATAATCCTCTAAATGTTAGTCCTAATTATTATGAGACAGGTATAACACCAGAAACAAGGTGTTAACTCACTAGAGTTGATAGAAACAATGCTTAGGTAATTGGTTCACACATTAGAGCTTACACCTTTGAGAGTTCACACATTAGAGTTCACAAGTTCAGGAGATTCATGAGTTTATGCTTCCTACAATCCTACTCTCTCAGAGGAGGAGTCAACCTTTGAGTTCACACCTTTAAGAGATCATATATAAGAAGCTCATAGAGCTTCAGTCAGTCAGTCAGTTAAAGAGATTGAGAGCCAGAATTCAGTCGGGAGATTCGGAGCCAGGATTCAGAGAGAGCTGGAGGCTGAAGCTTGCAGAGGCAAAGGACAAGCTGCAAGAGTTCTTGGAACCAAGGAAAGCTTACTGGGCTATTTTGGAAGAGACAATAAAAGACTGTACTTTAATCCCTGGCTATATTTGAGGTGATTATTACTTGGAACTGAAACTAAGGCTGCCTCCAGGAAACGTTCCCAAGAAACCTGCTCCCAGAGAACCATTATATTTTAGAAAAGAAGAGAACACCACACCTAATCCTCTGATCAACAAGTCCATATGTTGCATAAAGATCTGGATCACATCAATCTTGGCATTCTTACTATGTACAAAACTTGAAAAAGATGGAAGTCACAGTTAATTAAATATCTCATAGATGCTCTTTAGAAATGGAAGTGAAGGAATTGGTGAAGTGAGTTTTATATTTTCATAAACTATAAGAAATATTTCATTGTACATTTGGTCATCATGTATTAGAGGACTGAGAAATGCTGAGGGTCTTCCCTTGTCATACTGATGTTGTTCTTTTACTCATTTTTGTTGGAACCTAATTTCTTACCTAGCCTTAATCAGTGAATGGGTGTTGCCTCAGTCAAACTAAGACCTGGGAAAGACCTGAAATTAAAAAGGTTAAGGTCTCCCACTGCATCCAAGGACATTCCATTCTTCCTGATCTATATCTTGCCACTAGACTCAAATGGCTCCAGAGGAGAAAATGGGGCTGGTGACTTTGCCTAGCTCTTTCTTACTTAAATTCAATTCACTTGCAAGTTATGATATCACCTTCCTGAGGCCGTGGTCCTTTTGGAGAACAAAAGACAAATTACAACATTAGAGGAGTAATAGTACTTAACCCGCAAAAAGACCAAATAAAAATAATTCTAATTTACTAATATTAGTTGCTCAAGATTTTTAAAAATTTTGTGAAGAACTGTCTAAAATCAAATCAACATATAGTTTGTTTTTTAATTGGTGTCAATGTGAAAAAATAGGAAAAGAAATAAAGGAAAAAATAAAAATTGTGAGAAACATATGGGGAAATATGGTTCAGCAGAAAGAAATGAAACAAGCTAAAGATTATTTAAAAACCTCACATATTAGGTCTTTTGCAAAAAAAGAATTGGTATTCATTACACATGGTTAGTACCAAGTAACATCATAAATAATAAAATTGATTATAATGTAATAGAAAGGAAAAGAACTATTTAAGATGAAAGTTATCCCCGAGTCACTAAATATAATAAAGAAGAAAAAATGGAAACAAAAATAAGATATAGCATATGATTTAAAATTTCGATGCTAAATTATTTAAGTAATCTATTGACAATGAAAAAATGGGAAGTGGACAACAGAAATGTCATTCACAAGGACTGTAATTATTTTATCCAGAATTCAAACCAATAAAAGTGAATTGCTATAATAAGGAGATCAAAAGGGCCTAGAAAGTACCTTGGTTTGGAAACATTTGTCTTATTGAACAAAGAAAGATGACTGCCAGCACAAAACTGACTCAGACTATAAACTAATCTATAAAATCTTATAAAGAAGGATGATAGATGATTATGTACAACATCATTTTAAGATGGTAAAGCCAGACTAAACAATTCTTTGAAAGCTATACAACTAAATGAGTCATCCAAAGGACCTCCAAAGATGAAAACTGAAAGAAGACCACAAACTAAAGAAAAATTCAAATATTTTCAAATATTGTGATGATAAGCTTTTCTACAGAAAGCAAAACCACCATACTTGAACTCTAACATCACAGCTTCTGGGTTGCTCATAGACGCAATGTGAAAGAACACTAAAGAGAATTAAGAATGGAAAAATTAGACTGAAACAAATAGACATATATTATGATATTTATAATTCTATATCTAAGTGATATATAATGAAGATGATATGATTGTGAAGGCATTGAGGGACCAATTTACAGTTTACAAGGTAGCTAACAGGGAAGATATGAAAAAATGTCCAACTTTATATTTTCTAAAGAAATTCAAAAAGAAAGCAACAACAACTGTTATCTATGTTTCTACTCTGCAATTTATATAAAAATGTTAATAGTATGATCTAACATGAATTACATAGTGCAGTGAAGTAGCACAGTTAATACTCTCCTGGGCTTGGAATCAAGAAGACTCATTTTCCTGAGTGGAAATCTAGTCTGAGAGAGAGCTAGGCAAGCCTGGGCAAGTCACTTAATCCTTTTTGCCTCAGTTGTCTCATCTGTACACTGAACTGAAGAAAAAAATAGGAAATCACTTCCATATCTGTGTCTAAAACAAAATAAAACCACAAAGGGGATTATAAAGAGTCAGATATAAATGAAAAATAACTGAACAAGAAGCATGTTTTCTTTTTTTTTTTCTTTTTTTTTAAATAACTTTTTATTGACAGAACCCATGCCTGGGTAATTTTTAACAGCATTATCCCTTGCACTCACTTCTGTTCTGATTTTTTTCCCCTCCTTCCCTCCACCCCCTCCCCCAGATGGCAAGCAGTCCTACACATGTTAAATATGTCACAGTATAGATACAATATATGTGTGCAGAACCAAACAGTTGCACAGGGAGAATTGGATTCAGAAGGTAGAAATAACCTGGGAAGAAAAACAAAAATGCAAACAGCTTACATTCATTTCCCAGTGTTCTTTCTTTGGGTGTAGCTGCTTCATTGATCAATTGAAACTGAGTTAGATCTCTTTGTCAAAGAAATCCACTTCTATCAGAATACATCCTCATACAGTATCATTGTTGAAGTATATAATGATTTCCTAGTTCTGCTCATTTCAGTCAGCCTCAGTTTATGTAAGTCTCTCCAAGCCTCTCTGTCTTTATCCTGCTGATCATTTCTTACAGAACAATAATATTCCATAACATTCATATACCACAATGTGAAAAAATAGGAAAAGAAATAAAGGAAAAAATAAATTCTCCAGCCATTCTCCAATTGATGGGCATCCATTCATTTTCCAGTTTCTAGCCACTAAAAACAGGGCTGCCACAAACATTTTGGCACATACAGGTCCCTCCCCCTTCTTTAGTATTTCTTTGGGATATAAGCCCAGAAGTAACATTGCTGGATCAAAGGGTTTGCATAGTTTGATAACTTTTTGGGCATAATTCCTTGATTGTTCTCCAGAATGGTTGGATTCGTTCAAACTCCACCAACAATGCATCAGTATCCCAGTTTTCCCGCATCCCCTCCAACATTCATCATTATTTTTTCCTATCATCTTAGCCAATCTGACAGGTATGTAGTGGTGTCTCAGAGTTGTCTTATTTTGCATTTCTCTGATCAATAGTGATTTGGAACACTCTTTCATATGAGTGGAAATAGTTTCAGTTTCATCATCTGAAAATTGTCTGTTCATATCCTTTGAACATTTATCAATTGGAGAATGACTTGATTTCTTATAAATTAGAGTGAATTCTCTATATATTTTGGAAATGAGGCCTTTGTCAGAACCTTTAACTGGGAAGATGTTTTCCCAGTTTGTTGCTTCCCTTCTAATCTTGTTTGCATTAGTTTTGTTTGTACAAAGGCTTTTTAATTTGAAGTAATCAAAATTTTTATTTTGTGCTCAATAATGGTCTCTAGTTCATCTTTGGTCACAAATTTCTTCCTCCTCCACAAGTCTGAGAGATAAACTATCCTGTGTTGCTCTAGTTTATTTTTTTATATTATGATCTCGTTCTTTATGCCTAAATCATGGACCCATTTTGATCTTGGTATATGGTGTTAAGTGTGGGTCCATGCCTAATTTCTGTCATACTAATTTCCAGTTACCCCAGCAGTTTTTGTCAAATAATGAATTCTTATCCCAAAAGTCAGGCTCTTTGGGTTTATCAAACACTAGATTGCTATAGTTGACTATTTTGTCTTGTGAAGCTAACCTATTCCACTGATCAACTAATCTATTTCTTAGCCAATAGCCAATTAGCAAATGATTTTGGTGACTGCTGCTTTATAATATAGTTTTAGATCAGGTACAGCTAGGCTACCTTCATTTGATTTTTTTTTTCATTAATGCTCTTGAGATTCTCGATCTTTTGTTCTTCCATATGAATTTTGTTGTTATTTTTTCTAGATTATTAAAATATTTCTTGGAAATCTGATTGGTATAGCACTAAATAAATAGATTAGTTTAGCTGGAGTATTGTCTTCTTTATTATATTCGCTCGGCCTCTCCAAGAGCACTTAATATTTTTCCAATTATTTAAGTCTGACTTTATTTGCCTGGAAAGGTTTTTTGTAATTTTGCTCATATAATTACTGACTTTCCTTTGGTAGATAGATTCCCAATATTTTATGCTGTTGACAGTTATTTTGAATGGAATTTCTTTTTGTATCTCTTGCTGTTGGATTTTGTTGGTGATGTATAAAAATGCTGAGGATTTATGGGGATTTATTTTGTCTCCTGCAACTTTGCTAAAGTTATGAATTATTTCTAATAGCTTTTTAGTAGAATCTCTGGGGTTCTCTAAGTATACCATCATATCATCTGCAAAGAGTGATAGTTTGGTTTCCTCATTGCCTACTCCAATTGCTTTAATCTCTTTCTCAACTCTTATTGCCAAGGCTAGCATTTCTAATACAATATTGAATAATAATGGTGATAGTGGGCAACCTTACTTCACTCCAGGTCTTACTGGGAAAGGTTCCAGTTTTTCTCTATTGCATATGATGCTTATTGATGGTTTTAAATATATGCTCCTGATTATTTTAAGAAAAAGTCCATTTATTCCTCTACTCTCAAGTGTTTTTATTAGGAATGGATGTTGAATTTTATCAAATGCTTTTTCTGCATCTGCTGAGATGATCATATGGTTTTTGTTTGTTTGGTTATTGATATAGTCAAGTTATGCTAATTGTTTTCCTAATATTGAACCAGCCCTGCATTCCTGGTATAAAGCCTAGTTGGTCATAGTATATTATCTTGGGGATGATTTTCTGTAATCTTTTTGCTAATATTTTATTTAAGATTTTAGCATCAATATTCATTAGGGAGATTGGTCTATAATTTTCTTTCTCTGTTTTCAACCTACCTGGTTTAGGTATCAGTACCATGCATGTGTGGTAAAAGGAATTTGGTAGGACTCCTTCAATCCCTATTTTTTCAAATAGTTTATATAGCATTGGAGTTAATTGTTCTTTAAATGTTTGGTAGAATTCACATGTAAATCCATCTGTCCTGGGGATTTTTTCTTAGGGAGTTGGTTAACAAATTGTTCTATTTCTTTTTCTCAGATGGGACTGTCTAGAATATTTACTTCTTCCTCTGTTAGTTTGGGCAAGCTATATTTTTGAAGGTATTCTTCCATTTTATTTAAGTTGTCGAATTTATTGACATAAAGTTGGGCAAAGTAACTCCTAATTATTGCTCTAATTTCCTCTTCATTAGTGGCAAGTTCTCCCTTTTCATTTTTAAGACTAACAATTTGATTTTCCTCTTTCCCTTTTTAAATTAGATTTACTAAGGATTTGTCTGTTTTGTAGATTTTTTCATAGAACCAACTCTTAGTTTTATTAATTAATTCAATAGTTTTTTTTTTACTTTCAATTTTATTGATCTCTCCTTTTATTTTTAGAATTTCAAGTTTAGTATTTGACTGAGAGTTTTTTATTTGTTCCTTTTCTAGCATTTTTAGTTGCAAGACCAATTCATTGACCTTCTTTTTCTCTATTTTATGCAAGTAGGCCTCTAGAGATATGAAATTTCCCCTTATTACCGCTTTGGCTGCATCCCACACATTTTGGTATGACGGCTCATTATTGTCATTTTCTTGGGTGAAGTTATTATGTCTATGATTTGCTGTTTCACCCAATCATTCTTTAGTATGAGATTATTTAGTTTCCAATTACTTTTTGGTCTATTTTCCCCTGGCTTTTTGTTGAATGTAATTTTTATTGCATCGTGCTCTGAAAAGGATGCATTTACTATTTCTGCCTTACTGCATTTGAGTGGCCTTTCAGCCTTTAGGAATATCATATTCCTTAGCCTTTTGGAATATCATATTCCAGGCCCTTTGATCCTTTAATGTGGATGCTGCTAGATCCTGGGTGATCCTTATTGTGGCTCCTTGATACTTGGATTGGGTTTTTCTAGCTGCTTGCAGTATTTTTTTCCTTCATCTGAGGGTTATGGCATTTGGCCACTATATTTCTTGGTGTTTTGATTTTAGGATCCCTTTCAGTAGGTGATCGATGAATTCTTTCAATGTCTATTTTACCCTCTGTTTCTATGACTTCTGGGCAGTTCTCTTTGATAATTTCCTGGAAAATAGTGTCCAGGCTCTTTTTTTCATCATGCTTTTCTGGGAGTCCAATGATTCTCACATTGTCTCTCCTGGATCTGTTTTCCAGGTCTGTTGTCTTCCCCAGAAGGTATTTCACATTCTTTTCCATTGTTTGATTTTTTTGGATTTGCTTGACTGATTCTTCTTGTCTCCTCGAATCAATCAATTCTATTTGTTCAATTCTGATTTTCAACGAAGTATTTTCTTCACTCACTTTTTAAATATCTTTTTCTAATTGTCCAATTGAGTTCTTTTGTTCTATGGATTTTTTTTTCCATTTCCCTAGTGTTTTTAGCTTCTCCACTGGGCTGCCGAGGCAAAGTATCCAATACTATGGTAAAGCTCTCCCTGCAGAGACTGCTGTGATCACACCACACCCACTCTCCCATCTGCTCCCATGCTCTCACTGCCACTGCCTGCCTGCCCTCAGCCTGCGCTCGTTCTAAAACTGTTCCCACCCTCGAGCAAAAACAGACCTTTCCTGGCGAATCTCAAGGATGGCTTCTCTTGGTAACTATTGTGGGGTTTTTTTCAATCAAGCATTAATTCAGAGGCTTGTAATGGAATGGATTCTGAGAGAAAAATGCAGAGCTTACACAGCTATGTGCCTCCTCTCCACTGTCTTGGCTGGAAGTCCCAAGAAGCATGTTTTCACAAATGATATTCAACATGGATCATATCTTTGTCATTTCACAACTGGCTACATATGGAGATGAGAAGGACTTTGCGATCACCAAAACCAACCCACTCATTTTACAAATAACCACAGATAAGGCATTTAAAACATTGGAAGTTAAATGCCTTAGTTACTGATCTCATAAGGATCTGAGGTACATTTGAACTAAGTAATTCTGTCTACAGCTGCAGGTCTAAATCATCCCAATCCAAGTCCAGGCTCTGTTCATGATACCATATTGCATCTCTGTTGTTAAGTATCTATTTTTTTTTTTTTGTCTCTGTTACACAGCTTGACACTGACATCACTTTTTCATTTTAGTGTAGTAGAAAAAAAAAAGGTATAGTAGAAAAAGTAGGGTTTGGAATTTGAAGACCTGGATATGGGGCAATTTTTTTACTCCACTTCCCTGGGCCTTGTTTTCCTTGATTTATGTTCTGATCTGAAGTGATATATGTTTTTTAAGGACACAGGTTTTTTTTTTTTTTTTTTTTTCTCTGTTTTCAGTTTTGTAACTGCAATTTTGTTGTAGATGTTCAGCCATGTCAGAATATAGCTATTAACTATGAAGTCAATAAAAATGAGCTCCTTGAGTTGAATTTACTATTAGAGATATGTTTACCAGGCTTGAAATTTTTTTAATTGGCTTAAAGAATTCCATTTTCAGATTCATTGTACTCCTTTGAATTTAATCCTTCTTTAATATGTTGAAAATCAGTAGACAAAATGAGATCGCTTGCATTCTGATGTTTGATCTGAATCATTAATTCTCTTTGCTTAGGGGATAAAGCATTTGTATAGCCTTAAAAGTAAAAACGGGGCACACTCAGACACATGATTTAGGAAGCAGGATAATTTCTTTCATGGGGCATTATTTTTCTCGTAAATTGATACATCTAAAGGAAGATACAATTAAAAAAAAAGAAAAGGCAAGATCTGGTAAATCATTAATATGGAAATGGATTAGAAAAGTAAATATTTAAAAAATTTAAGTATTTTAATGATCTAAATTTTATGTATTTATTTTATATTTATAAATATATATATATTCATATATAAAATTGTGTACATAATATATAATAAATAAGCATTTATTATATATAAATGTATAGTTTTATATATAAATATAAATACTTATATTTATTTATTTTAATTATTTAAGTAATTGTAATTATTTTCAAAATATTATATGCAAAGTTTTCAACATTCACTCTTGCAAAACCTTGTGTTTCAAATTTTTTTGAACCTCTTCTCCTGGAAGGCAAGTAATCCAATATATGTTAAACATGTGTAATTCTTCTATACATATGTACATATATATATATATATATATATATATGTATATATATATATATATTCCTACAATTATCATTCTACCCAAGAAAAATCAGATCAAAAAGGAAAAAAAATGAGAATGAAAACAGAAAGCAAGCAAGCAAGCAACAATAAAAAGTGAAAATATTATGTTGTGATCCATACTTAGTCCCCAAAATCCTTTCTCTGGGTATAGATAGCTACCTCCATCACCCAGTCCTTAGGAACTATCTTGAATCACTTCACTGTTGAAAAGAGCCACATCCCTCTCTTCAACATTGAGATGATTCAAACCAATTCCACTTGTTCAGTGATGTTCAGAGCCATCTACACCCAGAGAGAGAACCATGGGAGCTGAGTATGGAACACAACATAGCATTCTCACTCTCTCTGTTGTTATTTGCTTGCACTTTGTTATTTTTTTCAGTTTTTCTTTTTCTTCTTTTTTGATCTAATTTTTCTTGTGCAGCAATATAACTGTATAAATATGTATACATATATTGTATCTAACATGTATTTTGATGTATTGGACTACCTGCTATCTAAGGCAGGGGATGAGGGAAAGGAGGGGAAAACTATGAATAAAAGGTTCAATCTTTCAATGTTGAGAAAAATTACCCATGCATATGCTTTGTAAATAAAAAGCTTTAATTAAAAAAAAAAAAAAGAAAAGTTCCACGTCCATCAGAATTGATCATCACATTATATTGTTACCTTGTATAATGATCTCCTAGTCCTTCTCATTTCACTCAGCATCAGTTCATGTAAGTCTCTCCAGGCCTCTCTGAAATCATCCTGTTGGTCATTTCTTACAGAACAATAATGTTCCACAACATTCATATACCATAACTTAATCAACCATTCTCTAATTGATGGGCATCCACTCAGTTTCTAGTTCCTTGCCACTACAAAAAGGGCTGCCACAAACATTTTTGAGCACGTGGGTCTCTTTTCCTCAATATGATGATCTCTTTGGAATACAGGCCCAATAGAGAGACTGCTATATGAAAAGATATGCAGTTTGATCACCTAGAAAAGGAAATTTTAACTTTACTTTAGAAGCTTTATTTTTATAAATAATACAAAGAAATTGAAGAAAGCCTTAAAGAAAGCATATGTAGATCAGGAATTAAAACTTCAAACAAAATACACACATATAAATGGAATTTCAAACATTTAGAAAGAAAATGCCTAATTTTATGATGCAAATAGTAATAAAACCTAAACCCAGAAATGATAATCCCAAGGAGAACCTTAGACCAATAGTGTTAATGGGTATTGATTCTCATATTTTAAATAAAATAGTGGAAAAAATCATTCACTATGAGTACCATACATGTATACATACATATATATGTCAATACATCTAGTTAATCACTTATAAAACAAAAATATTGAAAACCACAATTATCTTAATAGATGCAGAAAAGCTTTTTGGCAAAATACAACATTTCTATTGCTAAAGAATTCCTTGGCATTATAGGCCTACATGGATCTTGTTTTACATTAAAGTAATCTGTCTAAAACCTAAAACAAACCTCTTTTGTAATTAGGATCTACTGGAAACTTTCCCAGTGAATACAGGAGTAAAACCAGGTTATTACATGTTTTTGTTAAATTTTGGTTTAGTTAATCTTAAGGTTAAGACTATACAAATGAAGACAAAGTTCTTCTTCTGAGAGAACGTTGATAGATTCAAATGTCAAATAAGACAAAAAATTTTAGATATAGCTATTGTAGGAATTTGTTTTGCTTGACAATGCATATTTGTTAAAAGTGTCTTGTTTTTCTTCTCTTTTCTTCCAATATGGGACAGGAAGTGGGGCAGAAATGGAAATTAGAGAAAGGAATAGAGAAAACAGTGGGAAACAAAAGGAGAATGCATGTCATTAAGTCATATATATTTTTAAATACATGGAAAATACGTAAATAAAATTATTTTAAAAAGTAAATTATATGTTTTAAATGTTTATGACACTTTATACTTTCCTCATTGAAAGGAATGAGAAATGTTTAACTTAAAATAGATTTGAGACTTGGGAAAGCATCCCCAATGTTATAGTTTTTGTCTTCAGATGCTCCCAACATTAGTTTTTGAAGTATTGCCATAGAGAAAAAGGAGTGTACTTCTACTAGACTGGAGGGAAGAATTTCATTAGAAGGTAAAAGTTAGGGGAACATAAATTTCAATTCAATAGAAAGAAAAATACATTTGCACAACAGAACTCTCTAGAAATATGTTTTTTTAAAAGGTAATATATTATATACCACTAGAAATCTTTAAACAGAAACTATGTAAAGGAGAGAAAATACATAACACAGATAGAAATTGCATAAGAAAATATGTTGAATTAGAAAATTACATTCTGAGATTTTTATAGTAAGATGGCAGATTTTATCATTAGATAAATTGAGGCAAAGAAAATTTAAATGCCTTTCCTAAGGACACCTCACTCTAGGGGAGGAACTAAAATTGGAATCCAAATCTCCTGTTTCTCAAAACATGTTATTTCTACTTTACCCTGGTGCTTCCATTAATGTATATATTGTGAATATGGTATATGGATTTTACTATATATTATCCCACATTATTGATAAAGGGAATTTTAATTTCCAATCAGGTTTATTGTATTCTCTTCAATGTGCTTTATTTTTGAAAACAGAACTCAGTAGAAAGAGTTTAACATCATTGTATTGTAGTATCTGAAGTTAGCAAAATTGTAAGCAATCATCTGGACCCCTTGATTTTACTGATAAAGATACCAAAGCCCAGTGAATTTAGATGACATGCCTGAGATTACATAAGTAACATTATTAATGCTATATGTGCACTATCTGTGATATATATCACAGATAGTGCACATATATCATTAATCTTGGAAAAAAGTTGGTGCAGCCAATGAAAATTAAATTTCTTTAAAAGACTGACATTTTTGTCAGTGGGGGAACAAAGCAAATGAAAGAGTAGGTATTTTTCCTAGAGCCAAATGCCTGACATTGCTATTGTGAGAAAATTCAAAAAAAAGCAAAAGAACAGTTTTCTAGTATTCCACTTTGAAGATCCTCCAGTGGAAAGAACTATGAACTTTTCTTCATAGGAAATTTATAATTACTCTGATTCAGAAAGTCTATTTGTGTAATCAACTCCGTTGTGTCATTGACTTCAATCAAAATGTTTGAAATCATTGCAGACAAAGGCCTTATCATAGGAACTAATAATAGTAAGTCAAAGTACTTCTTTTCCTTCATATAATGATGATAATAATAATGTACTTATAACTTATTTTAATGTTTACAAAATATTTTTCTTCTAATGATCCAAGATAGTTGAGGTAAGTATTAGTATCTACATTTCATAAATAAGTAAACTGATACCCTGAGAGTTAAATTAGTAATAAATGTTGGAGCCAAGATTTTCATGCAGTTCCTCTTGTCTCTGTCATCATCCTTTCTTCTGTAACAATATATGACCAATTTAAATCACTATCCTGCTCACATTAGAAGCTTAAGGTATTTTCTTACTCTATTTTCTATAGTTCTCCATAAATTTGGCTAATCACAGTAGGTTGTCTCTTTATTTTTGCTATAATCCATATTTTGTAAGATAAATATTGTATATGTCACTTGGAATTTCTAACATAAAAACAAATGCATCTGCCTTTTTGGCATCTTTCATACATTAAATATGATAAATGTTCCCCCAATTGTCCCAAACATTATTTATGTAATAAAAGTGTATGTACAAAGACATTTATGTTATGACTTTTTCCTTAAAAATCATTTCAGATGTGCAAAATGTTACTGTGTTATTACTTTTTATCAAAGTAGAAAGACTATGTCACATTTCCTATAAGAAATATTTTTATTTGATTTCTGCAGAATGCTATAGTGTTAGATACTTTAAAGTGCTTTGAAACTGAAGAGTTTGAGATTGGTAAAACTGATTGTCTTTTCATGAAGTTGAATAGTTCCATTAACCATACAGATATATCTAAGTATATATCCCAAATTGCACAGAGAGTTGAATATACTTCTCCATTGTCAAGAAGCATGGATTCAGAGTATCACATTAAAACAATGAGTGAAAACAAGAGTGACACTTTTTTTTTCAAAAAAGACAGAAGGGATTCTGCCCCTCTGCTTCCTCCTCTTTTATGATATAGTCACAGGATCATAGATCCAGAAAAGGGACTTCAGAAATCATTCAGTCCAGTTCCCTAATCTTCCATGGAACAAACTGAGGCCCAGGAAGATCAAGGAATTTGCCTAAAGCCATTCAGAGAGTTAGGAACCAGTGACCAAGCTCACATTAAAATGATCTTATATACATTATGTGCACATGACTATAAATCCACCATACTTTCAGCTGCCAGTATCAATGTAATCTCTATCATTATCAGAATTAGTTTTCAGAAAGACTGGGTTTAATGTCTATAGTGCAAATGTCCTATTGAAGCATAAGACTACATAAAACTATGAGCTGGAAATCATAAAAAAAAAATTCACATTATGAGTGCATAACATGAGTTGGGGGACCAGTTTCAAGAAATTTATTAACAAAATTAATTGCTATTAAATCTGGAATCTTGCCCTAAAAGACACCTAAATTGTGTCTTTACACCCAGTACTATCACCACGAAGTCTATTCAACCTAGGAGATTAAAGAAAGATAAAAAGAGCCCATGTGCACCAAAATACTTATAGGGCCTCTTTTTTTAATATAAGGGGGAAAAAACCCTGGAAACTAGGGGATACACATAATTAATGTTTTTTTCTTTTTTTCCCAGTGGAAGGAGGTAAAAGGTAGTGATAGGGTAAAGAGAGAAAGGAGGAGGAAAGAAGCAAGGAACAAAGAAAGAAAACAAGGAAAGAAGGAAGGAAGGAAGAAAGGAGGAAGAAAGGAAAAAAGGAAGGAAGGAAGGGAAAAAGGAAGGAAGGAAGGAAAATTATAAAATTACATATATCTTAAATTCATAGAAGGGAACAGAAAGAATATAAAATCACAGACAAGTAGGAAGGACAACTTTATTATATGTTGAATATGTTAATCTATATACATACATATAAGTTGTATATACATACATGTGTATATATATACATATATACAACATATAATTATATATTGAATATGTTAATCTATATACATATGCATATAGAAAGAAGCAAAGTGGATATAATAGAGCTTTATAATTTTGTATTCATTCTTCTGTTCTATACTTATATATGCGCTCTATAAATGTTCTGTGCATGTTTGATCTATATACAAGTCCCAGGGGTCAGGTTAGCAATTAACAACTAATAGGAAGTGAATATTAAGTGGTTTTTTACCTAGCAGATAAAGTGAAGTAGAGGTCCATATAAATGCCACTCAGTGTTGCCTATAACAAAAAGCCAGGTAAAGAATGTTTTTTCTTTTGCTAGCCATGAGCAGATACATATTTTCTCAACTTCTGTTTGGAATCCGGGATATATTATCAAGTCTGAACTGATTTTTGAGCCCAGAATTCCTAAACAACAGTATGAAGTCCCTGAGCTGATAATTTTAGAACTAAGCTATTTTATCAAATGCACTTACCCAACTCCTAATGACAACAACCATATTGAAAATTGTTTTAATGAGAGAGTTAGTTACAGATACACTTCATAATTAGCAGGAATTTCCTTGTTCTCCTTCTTTTAGCTCTTATTTCTAGCATAAGTTCATAAATAATATGGACTTACTGGAGTAATTAAATCATGATTTGAATAATCTTTAAGCTATTAGCACAAAGTATGAACCCTACTGGGATAAAACTTCATTTTTTGAAATTCAGAAGAGTAATATGTGTTCTGAATCTATAAATATAGGTTTACCTTCTCTTCTTAAGAAAGTGCCAATGATTTTAGATAGATATTACTTATCATTTTAAGGTAAGCTCCATGTATTTCTATGCTCTTTAAATAGAAAGAAGTGCTATATTTTGTCAAATCATTTTTCTGCTTCTATTGAGATAGTCATATGTTTTTGTAATTTGATATGGGCAGTTATAATTATTCTTATGTTTTTCCAAAAAAAAAAAAAAAACCTATTGAACCAGCCCTGCATTCCTTATCTAAATCCCACCTGGTTATAGTGAATGATCTCAGACAAAGCAAAATCAAAAATACATCTAATAAGAGAAAAGCAGGGAAACTACATCTTGCTAAAAGACTAGACAAATTGACCAAGCATTAGGGCATACAAACCCCACAAACAAATCTGGAAAATGCTCTTCTCTGCCCTTTCCCAGCGACCCAGGAATGGGGATAGGCAATGGAGTTATCAACCAGTCCTGCATTCCAGTGCTGATTTAGGAGTCTTCTGCTATCTCTTTATGAACAGTTGCCAGATTCCCCTACCATCTCTGGCTTGAGAACTGAAATTGTTGCAGCTTCTTTTGCCATCAGCATCAGGCTAGCCTCTGTGCCCATGTCATAAACCTCTGCTTCTGTCCTCCTAAGTGGTGGTGAGCTTGAAGAATGTCTCACCCTGTGCTTTGTTCTCTTTGACACTCCACAATTCAATCTGAGATATTATTTTTAAAGTTGTTTGGATGGGAAATTGAGAGAGCTTAGCTGGCTGCTTCCTGTACTCTTATCATCCTTGGTCATCTTTCTTGAATAAATGCCTAAGACTAAATTTAAAATAAAGGAAAAGCCAGTGACATGCAAAAGTACAGTTGAAATGATGACACCATTTCAACTTTTCTCTGGATAAACATGCAATATCATAATTACCAGTCTTTGGAAGCTAAAGTCCTCAAGGTATAAGGCAAAAAAGAGGAAATACCCATTATATAGACAGGATAATATTTAGGGATCATAGATTTAGAGATAGAAGGGACCTTACTGAGTATTTAGTCCAACTTCCTTAATTTTACGGATGAAAAAACTTGGGGCCCACAGTTCAGAAGTGATTTCCCCAACCATACAGAAGTAATAAGTGGACACATGTCCTAATTGGAAATGTGCTGCTGCCTCCTTGTCCCCACACTAGAGCTTTCCATTGTACTTTGGACACTTGCAATTTGGACTCTTTGGACACTAGCGTTTCAAGATTCACTCCTATTTAGTATTGCCTTGAGAACACTGAATAACAGAGGAACTGAGGAGATGTGAGGAAGATAAGGAATCATATAGTCAAGGCTTTTCATCATTTAAATCGGAAGACTGAGGACCAGAGATGTAACGGCCCAAATCAACCAAGATTAAGTGACAGAGTGGAGATTTGAACCTGAAACCTCTGATTCCCAACTTTTACCACTTTTTCCTTTGCAGCATTCTGCCTTCTGTCTACCAACAGGGATACTTCTGTGAGCCAACACTCACATAAGGTACTCTTTGACTTCCAGGTTAGTAGCTAGCTAGTCCTTGAGATAAAAATCACCAGAAAATCACCATTAGAATAAAGTAGTGGATAATGTGTAATCAGTTTCCTCATACAATGTCCTTCTAAGTTCTCCAGTATGCAAAGTACATAATCTATCATGTCCATATGGTTTCTCCTCTTAAATTCCATATGGCCATGGGTGTTGATCATGCACACTCATTCCACTATACTTTCCTGTATTACTAATGATAAGGGAGATAGCACATCACAGAGGCTTTAAATGAAATGATAATTGGCTGAATCTTAGCCTAGTGTCACAGGAGACCTAACCTATTAAATATTGTCTTGCTGCTTCCACTTTATTATGTACCACCAATGAAGGATTTTGACTACTATGAAGTCATATTTGTATGAACTTGCTGCAGAAACTTTCTTCACACACTGCATAGAAAGAAGAAAGATTCATTTTGTTACTCTTGTCATGAAAAAAGAAAAAAAAAACACCCCATCTTCAACAAATCTATTAGCTCAGCATTGTGAATGTTAATCTTCAACAATAAACAGGTGGCAACTGATTCATGCCTTCTTATTCTGCAGTTCTAGTCTACATTCTTCTAAAGATTTTCCACAGAAGTACTAGAAGCATTACTCTAGAATTTTTAAAAATATTTTTTAGGTATCAATGCAATACTAAAAGCATCTATCTTACATCCCTAACTTTAGTGAAGGGAACTTTTCCATCAAAAAGATGAATTTAGCACAGAAATCATCTTGGAATCATGAAAGTTATAACACAACTTCCTATGTTCACTGTAACCTACTTTTTTATTCTTAATCTTATTTTTTATTTTATTCTTATTCTAGTCATAAACTCAGTGGCTCTCTTCAATGCTCATCTCTGACATTTTTAATTTAACTTAATGAACTAGTCTTGTATCATAATTTGATCATTTTTATTGTTCTATTTAGTTTTCCTGAATGGTTAATCTTATTCAGAATGTTTATGATTTTCATCAGGAAGCTCCCATGTAATGATAGGTTACTTGATGTTATTAGCATACCACCATCCCCAAATACTAGTTTTGTTAAAGTAAATTTATTACTTATTTGTTTTTAATATAATTTTTATGGTCAGCTCTGAATTCTTTTCCTTTCTGCAATCTTTCCTGCACCCATTGAAAAGGTAAGAAATATGATAGCAAGTGTACATGTAAAATCCAAATAGTAGCATTTGAAAGAGCTTCAGCCTCTATAGGAGATATCTTTGCCATTTGGACTTTGCTTAATATTCCCTCTGTGCAAGTGGCAAGCACATATATTGACCTGTTTTAATAATCAGAATTTTGCTGAGTAATTATCTTCATGATTTATCAGGGAATCTTGTGCATACAAAAAAAAATTCTCATTGGAGAAGAATTTTCAAGACACATTTTTTCTCTGCTCAAAGATAGGGGAGAGCATTACAAACTATTTCATCTAACCCACTCATTTTATGGATGAAAAAAATGAGGCATCAGAGGAACTTGCCCAAAGTCATAGAGGTAGTAGTAATTGACATTTCTAAGATGCGAACTCATGTCCTCTCACTCAAAATTGTAACTAATTTCCTGGGCCCTTCTCTCATTCCTGCTAATAAATGAGGCACTTTTCAGTCGCAGGAAGTCTTTTGTTTTATCCCTGTATCTTGTTCCAAGTCTGTCTCATATTATCTGCCCCTATTAAATCTCATCCCAGAATTCTGTTCTCCTGGATAAATCATGAAACTGACAAACCTGAGTTTCTTCTTCCGTCCTTCTCTTTGTGTACTTTTTGTCTATTTTCCTCATGTATCCCTTTGTAGTAATCTAATCTAAATCTAATTAATCTAAAAAAAATTAACCTCATTTGTTAATTATGGAAAAAAACTTACCTAATGGGAATTAAAAACATAATAGAAGAGTAAGCTATTTGGGGAAAGGGGAGCTTTGCAGACCCCTAAATCCTGTCACAGAAATGAGTAAATGATTGTTCTACTGAGACCAAAGGCTCCCCTGTGCTACACAGAACATTAACCTTCGTATATTAAAAATTCCTGTGATAATTAGAATTTCAAGAAAAGCTAACAAATATTATTCTTTTAAGGAAAAAAATTAGTTACATGAACTGATTTTTTTCCCTCAGGAATTGCTGTAAAATGATAAGTGAAGAAAGATAATCCTGGAACACCTAAGTTGATCTTTTTAAGCTAAGGCATACTGTGAGCTGAAGAGATAGTCAAAGAGCAACAGGCTTCATGAATAGTAACTGTCCTCAGAAAGCAAATGGCCATGAACATGCATTGTGGGAAAGCCTTTTTGCCATGTCCCGTTTCTTTTTTTTTTTTGAATCATTCCCTGACACTCAGCTCCAGTTCCTTTTTTTTTTTTTTCCTTCAGAGTGGTCCCTCCATTTCTGTAACTTTACATCATGTACTTTGTAATAGCCATATAATGCTACCACATATGGCCTGGAATTTTAGGGGGGTGAATGTGTGTGTGTGTGTGTGTGTGTGTGTGTGTGTGTGTGTGAGATTTCCTTTACTCATTTCCAGGCTTCTTGAGTTTAAGGTCAGTGTGTTGTACACTTTTATGATATGTACAATCACTTTTGTGATGCTTTGCCCTCAATTTATAATAAATATTTTGTATTTATTAAATAAATAAATGAACATAAAGATATGTCTCTATCAGTAGTGGGCATTTTAAGCAGCTTATTAGGCTACTTTTCTATTGAGATGCATAGAAATGTAGACAATAATAATGTTCATTGCAGAAGATTTCCATTTATTTTGAAAATTTATTAAAATCATATATGCATATATTCCAACATATTCTTTCTTCTATATTCTTATTAACAGTGGTACCAAGTTGGCTACTTCCAGTGGAGATACCACAGTGAAATTGTGGGATCTGGCCAAAGGTGATTGCATTCTGACTTTGGGAGGACACAGTCATGCAGTTTGGTCCTGCACATGGCATTCCTGTGGAGATTTTATAGCTTCTTCCTCACTGGATACGACTGGAAAAGTCTGGGATGTTAATAGGTAAGAGATTCTTTTTAAGCACGTTTTCTTTTCAAACACTCTTCATAGAAACAGATAGGCACCAATAGAGAATATTGAAGCATGGGACTAAATGACAGCTGAGAATGTCTTTCCCAATCTATTAGCGTATATTACTATATTTTTGTATTTTGTTTTGAAGTTTTAATTATAGCCATTTGTCCAGGTTGAAGTTGGTTTACTGGGTAGCTATTTTATTGATTATTTGTTTCACCACGAAAAAAGAGAGCCAATGAGTGATTTAAATGATTTAAAATTTAATTATACATTTTATATAGCATAGCATATATTTATATATTACATATACTATGTATTAATATAATAATTAATAATGAATATTAAATGCTATTATATTAATAAAACTTATTTTTTCCTATTTTCCCAACCTAATTCATTATGAGTTAACATCTTTGAATAAGTGTGAATAGGGAAGAAATAAAAATTATTTTAGTGTTAATGCAATTCATTTTGAGATATATTATAAAACCAACACAAATATATTTTTTTCTTTCACTGAAAATTATCTTTAATAACCAAACCCTTTCATGTTACTGATTGTAAGAGTCTAGAAGGAAGGAATTTTGTCAATTTAACTCCATACCAGGTATACTTTGATGTCATATTTGACAGTGCTTTGGACAACTCCTACATCCTGCCAGGGTTAATCTGCCATGTAAAATGGTTGAAGCTGGATGCAACCAAAAGACAGAAATAGTTACAAAGCTGCTAATTTGTCAAACTCAGGGGACAGAGGATATATGAATTCAGAAAGAAACAGCTAGTTCAGGAAGCTTTGGGAGCACAGGAAGCCCAGGGGGAGTATAGGGAAGGATGGGTTAGCAGGTCATCAATACCCAGTTCAGGTTCAGTCCTAGGATCAAGGGGAAAAAGCCAGAATTGGAAAAAGCCTGAGCCAGTGCTAGCACTGAGTAAAGATTAAAGATGGAATTGCCAAACATAACTTAAAGTCCAAAAGAGGCAGTTGATCAAATTGCTTTGACAGAGGTGGCCCTAATTCTGTTTCCTTTTGAAATAGTAACGTTAGGCTTTTTGGCCATGGGGCACTAGAACTGGAAGGGCTCTTTTCCCCATGATCTTGGTAGAGCATGATGACTTCATTTCCCATCCCCATCATAGGAAATATCCAAGAAGTAGCACAAAGCCTTGTTGCTGCTGTTTGTCCTTCCTTCTCAAAGAGGACCACGATCAGGGAGTTGATGCCATGATGTTTAAGTAAATTGTAATTAAATGAGGGTGGAATGTGCAAGTCACTGAAGGAGAAAGCAAGGGCACAAGCCCTTTGGTGCAGTAGCAAGATAAAAAAATCAGGATGATTAGACATCTCTAGGCTCTGAATGGCCTTTCAGCTAAGGTCTTTAACAGATCTCGGCTTGACTGAAGCCAGAGTAGGGCCTACTCTCTTAAGAGTATAACTGACAAAAATCTGTCATTAGTCTAATTGGTTCTGACATTTGATCTTCCAATCTAGTTTCTTCCTAGACCAAAAGATACTTAAATTATTGACACCAAAGAAAATAATCCAGCATAAACTGAACCTAGAATTATTTTTCTTCAGGTTTAAATTATGTAACATATTTTTGAGAAGATTTCCAAATTAAATAATTATATTTTATTCAATGGTATTTTTTTCCAATTAAATATCAAGACAATTTTTAGTACTCATTTTTTCAAGATTTTGAGTTCCAAATTTTTCTCCCCTTTCCCTCCCATATTCTCTTCCTAAAATGACAGGGAAGTAATTTCACATAGGTTATATATGTGCTATCATGTACAATATATTTCCATATCAGTCACAGTGGTGAAAGAAAGGATAAAAAAAAACAAAAACAAACACAAAAAATACAAAACAAGAACAAAAAAGAATAAAGTGAAAAAAGTGTACTTTGATCTATATTCAAAGTCTTATCAATTATTTATCTGGATGTGGATAGTATTTTCCTTCCTAAATCCTTTGTACTTGCCTGGGATCATTGTGTTGTTAGGAAGAGCTAAATCATTCATAGATGATATGGTGTATATTTTCCTAGTTCTGCTCATTTCACTTTACATTAGTTTGTAAAAATCTTTCAAGGTTTTTTTTTCCTGAAGTTTGCCTGTGAATCATTTTTTTCAGTATTTTTCATTTTTAAAATTCTGTTCTAATAGGTTTTGTCTCTGAGTCATTGAGTTCTTTTTGATTCACCTAAATTTTCATGTAGCTTGTTATATGGTTAAGGGGATTTACTTTCAGAGCCAAACTATTTTTTCCCTTTAAGATTCCTACCCACAGCTAGATCATTCCTTTTTTTTAAAATTTGGATTCATCTCTTTCAGTCACTTTGTAATTCTTGAAGTGAAACTATTTTTCCCTTGGGTTCTGCTTTACTTGCAGAGTTATTTCCCACTGACTTTACTTTTTTGGGGGTGAGTTAAGGAGATGTCTACCCCAAGCATGTGCAGACTTCTCCTTTGTTCCAGTGGCCCAAGGCACTGAGAAATATTTAATCGGAGCTCCAAGATGCCAAGGTCTTGATCTTGTCATTGCCAGTTGTCTTGCCATTTTTTCTTGCCACTGGGCTTCTAATGTCTCTGGGAGATAATCAGGAGCCCTTCTGCCTAACCTAAATCCAATTTAGGCACAAGTCAAGATATCAGCGGTGATGTCATGGGTCCTTTAATAAACTAGTGATCAACCACCACCACAACATTTTTTGGTTATCTATTGACTTGTAATATTTTTCATAGTGCTTTCTTTCTGGATTTGGGACTGAGTGAGCTGGCCTCTCCATAATCTTAGATCAGAGGGTCAGGTTCTCCTATTCCTAACCTCAATTTCCTGGGCTCTTCTCAATGTCTTTAACCTCCCCTGACGTACCTGTGCTTGGAGCACCAGTACTTCTCAATGTCCCTGCTCTGAACTCCAGTCTCTTTCTCTGATCAAGGTGTTGTTATAGGCTTATGATTTGTTTACCTGAGCTTTCAAAGACTGGACTATTCTTGAAGCACCTACAGCTTCTGGAGGAAGCCCCTCCTCTATTCAGCTGTCCAAGTGATTTTTCCAAACCAAAAGGCTGACCACATCCCCTCACTGTTGAATCAATGTCAGTAGCTCTCTATTACTTCCAGGATCAAATATAAATTTCTCTGGCTTTGAAAGCCTTCCACAACCTGGCCATTTTTTATCTTTCTAGTTTTTTTACATACTACCCCTGCACTTTAACACTTTATCCTCACCAAGCACTGTCCCCCATACATCATTTTCTAACCCATGACACTTTTGCCCTTGCTATTTACACATGATAATCCACCTCCCTAAATGGAGCGTTTTCACTGGCTGCCTCCAGTGCCTGGAAACTTCACTCCTCATTTCTGCCTCCCAGCTTCCCTGGCTTCCTATAAAATCTTACCTCTACAAGAAGCTTTCCTGGCTCTCTTTGATGCTAGTGCCTTCCCTCTTTGGATTAGCTCCCATGGATCCTGTGTATATTTTCTTTGTGCATAATTTTTGCACATTGTCTTCCCATTAGACTAAGAGCTTCTTGAAATAAGGGACTGTATTTAATTTTTCTTTGTGTCCTAGTGTGTGTATACAGCAGACATTTAATAAATGCTGGTTGACTAATTAGCTCTCCCATATTCAAGCAGCTTTGGTGATTTTCTATTGCTTTGAGGAGAAGAAAAAAAAAATAGACTTCGTCTGGTATTTATAACTTCTTAGAATGTCACTCCATTCTCTGTTTCTAAACTAATTTCCCATTCCTCTTGGGCATGCAATCTACATGCCAGCCTAATTAATGCATTTGGTATTTTAAGTTCTCTCTCCTTTCCGTTGGATACAGAGGTTATTCTCCGTCCCAGAAATGTTCTTTCCCTCTGCTTCCTCCTGTAACCCCTCCCTCCCTCCAAGGTCTGCCTTAAGAGCTACTTCCTCTAATATGTCTTTCCTTATTTTCCTATTTGCTAGTACATGTCAGCCCCTAAAATGACTAAGTATTTATGTTAGACATATATATGTGTACTTGTATAATTTGCATATATGCTATTTCTTCCAGTTGAGCATAAGTTTTTGTACAGTAGAGATACTTTTGTATTTGTTTTTATATCCCTCATGCCAAATACTATGCTTAGCACAATGTCCACCATATGGGTATTTAAGAAAAAAACTTATTGCAGTGAATTAGATTAAACAAATTATATAAGTTTTTCAGTTATTATTAAACTTAAGGAAAAATATTAGTTCAGTTTACCCAGTAAAAATGTAAGTTATTAAATCGTAGAATATTCATATACCTATAAAAGATTAATTTGAAACTCAGTTCTCCCTGTCATCCTTACAAGCCCACAACATTGGCTTGACAATTATTTCTTATGGCACTCAAATCCATATTCATCTTTCCACTGATGCCAAAAAGATGTGGATATAGCAGACCACCTTTCCTCCTGATTGATGTGAAACATCCTGTAAACACTGAATTTGCCTTCAAAAGAAAAGAACTCATCATCAGTGTCAAGGGCAGTGCATCGTCATTAATGAGGAGAAATGCCAGTATTGACTAAGGACAAGTATTGACTGAAGGATTGATTTTTTTTTTCTGGGGTAGATGTCAATATGTTTTTCAAAGTCACAGTCAAAGCATATTTTGGTACTGGATTTCCTCTCAAAATTTTTCTCTGATGTTAGACCTCCAGTAGAGTTTTAAATCAGGGCCTTCGTTTTAGACTGAGGTCAGAAGCATTTGTGCTTGGCTCATGATTCTCTTTGTAGATGCAAAAAGTTTTAAAGCACGCCTAGCAGCCATTCCATGCTCACTCCATTGTGTGGATGCTGCAGAGCTCTTTACCAACATAAGATACACTAAGGAAAGTTCAGGGACAGGGAAATTGCAAGTATTTCTTTAGCAGCCCCCCTCTCCCATTTTCCTCCTCATCCCCAGACTATTGATTGGCTACTAGGATAGGGCAGAATGTTTTTATTATTCCAGAACTGGAACATTTCCTAGTGTGTATCCGTGTGAAATGACTACATAGCCAAAGCAAGTTTTATGAAGCTGCTGAAAGTAGTAGGAGATATAAACAGCACATGGCTCCTGGATCTGGAACCACATTAATTAGTTACCAAATGCCTTTTACAAGAGATGTTTATAGAGTGCTTTAGCCTGCAGGAGTTTGTAGTACTGTGGGTCCTGATGGATGCTTCTGTAATACACTGTTTAGCTACCTCCTGAGGTCATTGCTTTATTGGAAAGGAAGGGTGCCACGTGGTTCCTGAGAAAAATTACAACAGTCATTTAGTCATGTGGGTATTGAGTGTGCAGTACTAAGACCAAATGTTGTTAACAGCATACTACAGACTCAAATTTAGAGTTTTAAAACTAAAATTGTGATACATATCTTGATATATATTTAGAATAATTCATTTGGAGTCTGACAGAGAGCTTTGTGGAATTATAGAGACAAACTAGTTTTGATCTTCTCATTTTCCAGGCAAGATAGAGGTCTGGAGAGACTAAGCAACTTTTCTAGGGTCAGAAACTAGTTGGTGGGACCATTGGAACTAGTATTCAAGTCTCTTTATTAGTAGACTAGTGTTCTTTCCACTGCTTCAATATGTTCTTTGGGACCTAAAAGATGATGAAGTTAATCTGGTTAAGGTATTGATTACAAAGAATTATTGAAAACAATGTGGATGAATTCTTAAAGTCTTCAGTATAGAACTGGAAAGGTTTTATTTTTTTTAACAGGTAATCTAGGCTAGTCTCCAGATTAAGAAAACACATGCCTAAAAAAACTGGGATGACTTTTCCTAGTGGTCTTCTGTTACGGTAAGAAGGAAGAGCTGGGATTTGAGCCTTGGTGCTCTGGCTCTACTAAATCAGTCTGTGTACTGTACAGATGCTAGTATAATAACCTTGACTTATGTCTATGAGGTTGACTAATGCAACACAGCCCAGATTCATATCAATTCTCTTAGAATGGTAGCTGTGAAAAGGCTTATACTTGTCCTCCATTAAAACAAAACTCTCTCACAATGGGCTGGCAGCTGAGCTTCCAGCCCCCATGCTCGGAAAGATTTCCTTCTCTGTATGTCTCCCATTGCATCCTCATGCTGCAAACAAAGGGACATTAAACAACATAAGGACAGAATTTGCCACTGATGTCATGATAAATGGTATAAAATTCAGTGAATGTAAATTTTATCAGAATTAAGGTTAGGGAAAACACAAATGGAAGTTAGTCTAAGGTTCATCCATTGCTCCTCAATTCTTGTGTTGAATTCTTTCTGAGTTTCTGTTTCTGTGAGTGAAGGGTTTTGAGAAAACCTCCAGATTATCTATTTAGATGGAGGTCCTTTCTCACCATCTTATGGAAGGGAGCCCTGTATGTGGTGGGAAGCAGTTTCTACTTCATTCTCAAGTTTTAGTTTTAGGACAACCACCATATCTGCTTTCTTTCCTATTTGTCCAGAGTCTCTCACCAACCAGTCATGCCTAAGAGTTAAAACTTTTGACCCCCCATTCAAGAGTTTTTCTCTTATTTTCCCCTCTTTTCTAATATTTTCCCTCTCTTACCAAACTGAAAAGAACTTAAAATCCTAGAGGGTTTTGTAGTCAGTGTACTCATGGTCAGGAATGGTTACCCTACTAATTTGAGGTTCATTCAACAAGTAATTATCTTTTTTTATAAAGCTTTTTATTTTCAAAACATATGCATGGATAATTTGACTACATTGATCTTTGCATAGCCTTATGTTTCAGATTTTCTCCTCCTTCCCTCCACCCCCATCTCCTAGAAGGCAAGTAATTCAATATATGTTAATATGTTAAAATATATATTAAATCCAATATGTATAAACATATTTATACAATTCTCTTGCAGAACAGGAGAATTCAGATTAAAAAAAAAAGAAAATGAGTAAGAAAATAAAATGCAAGTGAACAACACCAAAAAGAGTCAGAATGTTATTTTGTATACTGCACTCTGTTCCCACGGTTCTCTCTCTGGGTGTAGATGGCTCTCTTCATTACTACCCAAGTGGAACTGATTTGAATCATCCCAATGTTGAAAAGAGCCGTGTCCATCAGAATTGATCATCATATAGTCTTGTTATTGCTATGTATAATGATCTGAATCTGTTCATTTCACTTAGCATCAGTTCATGTAAGTCTCTCCAGGCCTCTCTGAAGTCATCCTGCTGGTCGTTTCTTACAGAACAAAAATATCCTATAACATTCATATACTATAACTTATTCATTCATTCTTAGGAAATAATAGTTAAAATACATAGGGTTTTCTGTTAAGTTGTTTATTAGTGATGAACTCATTTTGAAATTATTTCATTACAGAAATGGTCAAAGGAAAAATATTAGCAATAGCTATTTGAAATATATTTTTTAGATTTAAAACATCAGCATGCTGTATCAAATTCTACAACTCAAAATCCAGAGTTATTTCCATGATAATTAAGCTCAAATAAAATCTGTCAGTTTCCTCATCTGTAAAATCATCTCTAAAGTTCTTGCAGGTATAAATCCAAATAGACAATGCTAAGTCTAAAACAACTTGCTTATGATGGAAATTTCTAGAGATTATTATTCTCTTGATGTCAAATTTGAAGATAAAATAAGCAAGAAATTTCTCTTATGTCATCTTAGTTATCACAATGTATTAATAATATGATCTTGATGCAGATACCCAGTTCATCAAGGTAAATCACAACCCAACCACGACTGCACAAAATCTTAAAAACCTTTGATCCTTTCCACTTTTGTTTTTTCCAGTAGATTTCCCTAATTATCTTCTCTTCTTCCCCCTCTTCTAAATCACTATATTTTTGTCAAGGCATGTGTATCATTCCAGTCATACAAGTTGACAACCTCAACATGCTCATCAAGTCCTTTCTCTTATTCACCACACATAAATAAGCAATTGCCTTCCTGAATGTAGTTTTTTAAAATATAATTGAATTTTTAAATTCTAGATTGAGAGTTATAAGATCTTACCTGTATTTATTCTCATTTTCTTCTCTGATGGATTTAAATTTTCATTTTGACCCATTTTTAGAGTCTTCTGTGTTTTTAGAAGTCCACAGGATTCAGTTTTTCATCAGTTATTGCCTCACTCTCTTTTTTTATTACATTTGTTAAAAGAACTTTGTCTCTTGGGTTTTATTGCCTTCTGGTTTTAGCATCTTCTTTATTATTAGCATTTGTGTGCTGGTCCTTTTACATTGAAATCTGAGTGTTTAAACTTTGTGTATGTGTGTGCATATGTGAGTGTGTGCTTATATCTGTGTATTGGCTTTTCTGGATCTTCCTTTTTTGCTAATACATAGAAACATTCTGCAAAGTCTTACCCAGATTGTGATACAAGACAGTTTGCTCACATTAGGAACTAACCACAATTCCTGAGCTAAGTACTCAGGCAGAGATGGGTTACTGCCAGGATTACATGCCGGCCTAGTGCAGAATCTATTTCACAACTCCCTAATTATTCCATAAACTCGTTTCTTGCTCTTATCTGGGAAAAATCATCATCCTCTTGTTCCTTGTTGGCTGTGGTAGGACCAATGTGGTCTAGGAAGATTGTATATAGTCTTAAGGCAGGGATCACTAATCAAAGCTAAGGGAATAACAAGAGTAGAAAAAAAGACTAGCCATTTTCTTCAAATTTCATACTTTTTCAAAACTAATCAAAATATGAATTATGTACATTAGGTAACATAATGTCATCTGTTTCTACAACCTAAGTGAGCAGTGTCTAATTAGACAAAAATCTGATTAATTAATAACAAAAATGACTAACCTCCCCAAAACCTTAATACACTTCTCAACACCCTCTTACTATACTCTCTTGTACTCTGGAAGAGCTGAAAATCTGACTCATGAGTTTATTCATTCAATAATATCATTGCTGCTATTGTCTATCAGCACATTCCCCTCTCCCATTCTAAATGTGACAAACAGCAGAATACTACTCTTCTCCTATCATGTGCAATGGAAAGAAGAAATCTATCTGCATTGGGCTAAGTATGTTGAACCAGAAAACTAAATAAATAAGTAACTGAAGTAGGTTGGTATAATATTCGTGGAAAGGGATTCACCAGGCCTGAAGGGAAGTATGGGCATCCATTCTAGTGTACTTTTGCAGGGACTGAGAGTGGACAGGTCAAAAGTGAATTTCAGGAGGCAGAGACACTTTTCAGCCCTGGGATCCATGATCAAAGAATAGAGAGTCAGAAAGTGAGGGGTTGGGAAAATTTTCCAAAGATTTAAGGAGCAAGAATACTCACTTACAAACTTTGAACTCCATCAAATAAATCAATAGAGAAGATTTTTTTTTGGGAAAAAATGCAGAAGATAACTTCAAAACTTTTAAAGAGATCCAAACACTTCTATTATTTGAAGGTAAAAGAAACTGAATTAATATAAATAAGGCAAAGAACTCTCTGTTTTCCTACAAGATCTTAGAACCATGATGAAATCTTTCCAAATGGCTCAAGAAAAAATGATTATAGTAGCAAGAATTTATATCCTGAACCACAGAAATAATTAGAAGAATAGAAAAATTTGAATCCCCAAGGGAAATATCTTCAAAGAAATAAGAGAAAAAATCCAACTTATTTGAAATACCGATGTATAGAACTGATGAACAATCTGGATGGACCAGCCAGAGGCTATGATATTAGGAGAACACAAAGCAAGACATATCAATCTCAAAGGCAAAGTAAGGTTCATAGATTACCCAGAAGAAGAGTTAAAAAAAAAACAACACCTGAATAAACATAATATACAAAATTATGTAAGAGAACTGACCCCAAATTCCAAGAAGAAACTGAAAACTGGAAGAATCTGTATATCACCTTTAGGAAAACAAAACAAGACAAAAAAGTGATCCTGTAATACTAATATATACAGTGGTTACATTATACAATTCCAATTAAAAATTCCTCCATGTGAAAAGAAAAAAAAAAACACCTTCAACTATAAGGGGAAAGAAATTCAAGTAAAACAAATCTATTATACCTCCTTTAAAAGCCACTACCCAAAGGAGAGTATGGAAGAAATGTGTTCCAAAGAGTAAAATAAATTCAATATGTAGCTCAAAATGCCCCAGCTTACAAACTTGAGTTTTATAACCAATAAAAAAGATGGACATCCAATAAAATAAAGAGGCATTTAATACACTCTTACAAAGAAAACTAGACCAGAATAGTAGAAATACAATAATATGTACATACATATAGCAACTAATACATAACATAAGTAATATAACATAATAACATAGGTAACAATATAAATTATCCAGAGAAAAAGATTAGAGAGATATTTATTGCATTAACAATTATAAAGCAAGCAACGGCAGCAGTAATATCACAATAACAACAAAGGAACTATTAAAAAATTTCTTTCTAAAGTTCCATAGGGAGACAAATGTAAAAACAGAAATCATGGAGGAGGAACAGTCCTGAGACTTCATCATACCTGTCTCCTAGTGAATTTATGTTTTCTTTTTTAGACTGTTTTAGAATGGGAATATACATAAAAAGGGCTAGTAAAAGATGAAGATAGAGTGAAAAGTGTGATACATTCTGATCAAGGGAATGATTAACAGTTAAGAGAAAATACATCTTGACCCTCTCAGGAAGTTCCCTAAGAGAATGGGTTTATTAGCAAAGTGGGATATTGAAGCTGGGAAGCAGGGGAAAGTCTTGAGTCTAAGGAGTGAGCAGGTCTCAAGGAAGAATATTTTCATGGGGTGAGAAAGAGATTGTATATTGGAACCTAAGTACCTGGCAATAGATATAAGCTTCAGAGATTTGGTACTTAAGAGAGACCAGTTCCTTAGAGAGAATGTTAAGCTTCCATTGATAGCTTCTTGCTGATTTGAATTGAATTGGATTCCTGTTCCACGAAGAAAAGAATGATGGAAATGGTCATTGTAACAAGGTCAATCCTAGAGGAAAAAAGTAATATCTGTTGGACTCTTGGGAAATAGAAAAGGCCCTTCTGGTCATATGCTTCATCTGGAAAACTAGAAGCAGATGTTGAATAAGGAATATCCTCTGAGGTTGTTAATATCTTCAGTAAGCAGGTGCTTTCAATCAAAGGGCACTGAATTGCCCTGCATAGCCACTTAAATGTTCTCTCCTGCCTACAAGTAACACTTTCATCTTAATTATTGCCCACTATCTAATCATATTTCCAGAACGGAATGAAGAGAAGTGGCAGGAAGATATAGGGAAAAGGTTATATTAAAAGTGTGTGCAAAGAAAAAATAAAATATTGAGAGGTTAATAGATGTGAGCAAGAGCTTCTCATTTAAAGACAAGCATGATTTCATGTGGGTAAATTATGCATCCAGGGTGACCTCTAAGAAAAAAAAGACTTATTGCTTACTTATAGAATAAACAACAATAGAATAGGATTTAATAAATTGTACAATGCGAAGCTTGGTATTTATAATGGAAACTCCTTCATTCATTCTATATTTCATGTTCTTCTTCATGATTCATTTTGCATGGTAAAAGTAAAGAGAAAATATTTTGAATTAATGATTTAAAAACATAATAATATTGTAATAGCATTGCAAAACTCTGGGGCACATATTGGTCCATTAATAACTGTCTAATATAGCTAAAAGGCTTTATAAGATTCACAATCCACATTCTCATGCTTCAAATGGTACTCAAATTATATATGAATAAACTGCTAAAACACCTTGAAGTAGTGTTTGTTATAGTATGAGAGCAAGGTATTTTAATTGGCTTTTTTGTTGTTTTTCAGTCATTTCATTTGTGTCATACTTCATGATCTTGTTTGGAGTTTTCTTGACAAAGACAATGCAGTGGCTTTCCATTTCCTTCTCCAGTTCATTTTGCAGATGAGGAAACTGAGGCAAACGGGTTTAAGAGACTTGCCCAAGGTCATGTGGCAAGTAATGTCTGAGACAAGATTTGAATTCAGGAAGATGAGTCTTTCTGATTGTAGGTGTGATTTCACACTTATTGACACAGATAGTAGTTTATCCACTGTGCTACCTACCAGCCCATTGTATTTATTGTATGTATTGTTATCAAAAAGTTCACTTGATAAGTTATTATTTGGCTTTTGATTTTAGTGAGAAGTAGAACTAAATTGACTTAAGGATAATTCAGGGTCATTGAAAATAAAAAAATAAAAAACCTTAGGCATGCATAAACTCTGGAGGAAAACAGAAAGTAGCATATCATGGCTAGTAACTGTCATCTCCACAACAATAGTGCACAGTAAATAAGCAATATCCAGTATATATTTCTTTTATGGAGAATAATATTTTAGCACTAGAAAATAAATCAGATTTTATAAAGGAATTATTTTTATGATATAAAAACAAAGAACTCCATCACAACACAGATGACATTGGTGAAAAATGTCTAGAACAAATTTCTCACTTGCAGTAAGCTTAAAGGCCCCTGTAAATACTTTGATAATATTATGCTTCTAAATATTAACTCTAAAATATAAGTAACCCTAAATTCACACTAGATAATTATTATTCATTAGATAAGATTTTAAATGTGAATTAGGTGGACTTGAATATGAAATGCTACTTAACATAAGTATAATATGTATAATTTAGCTTTTGATCTTACCACTCTACTATAAATATTAATTTGAAGTTTACTGGCAATGTCTTTTTTTCCTAGATTCATTTATTCTTAATATACATTACCTTATGAATCATTTTGGGAGAGAAAAATCAGAACAAAAGGGAAAAAAACATGGGAGAGATTTAAAAAAAAAAGAAAAAAGCAGTGAACATAGCATGTATTAGTTTACTTTCAGTCACCTTAGTTCTTTTTCAGGATACAGATTGCATTTTTTATCCAATTTTTTTATGAAATTGCCTGGGATCATTAAACTGAGAGGAACCAAGTCTTTCATAGTTGATCAACACATATTCTTGCTGTTATTGCATACACTGTTTTCCTGGTTTTGCTTGTTTTACTAAGCACCAGTTCATATAAATTTTTCCTAATAGTTTACATAGTATTGGGATTTCTAAAATCAACTTCTTTAGAATTTTTTATAGAGCAATAATATTTTGTTACTTTCATATATCACAACTTGTTCAGCCATTCCACAGGTGATGGGGACCTACTCATTGTCCAGTTCTTTGCTCACACAAAAAGAGAAGCTACAAACATTTTCCACATATAGGTCTTTTTCCCTCCTTTATGATTTCCTTGGGATACAGACTCATTGATGGCACTGATAGATCAAAGCATATGCAGTTTTATAGCCATTTGAATATAGTTCCAAATTGCTTTCTGTGATGACCACGTATTTAAAATCAGCCAGAGTCAGGAATTCAAGTTAAGGGAAAAATCTTCAATCTTTATTCTCAGTAGAGGTTAAAGATTGTGATAGCAATATGGGCAGCTGCGGCAGGAAGCCAGCTAGCAGAGGGGAATCGGAGGTGAAGGCGGTCACGATAGCAATGCGAGCAGCTATGACAAGAAACCAGCCAGCAGTCTCTCTGCTTCCTTTTCCCCCTCCCCTGCCTCCACCCACCAAAATCGTCATTTCCTATACAACACATCAGGACTTGCACAAAGAGTGGGTGGGGGCCATTCTTTCTCCAAGCATATATATTAATAGAGTATGGTCCAATTACTATTTAGCCTCATATGCTTGGGACCTCAGTGCATCAACTCAAGCCTCAGCCCATTACAGATTTCCAGAATGGTTGAATCATTGCACAGCTCTATCAACAATGCATTAGTGCCTTAAGTTTTTTCACATCCTCTCCAACATTTATCATGATCTTTTCTTGTCATTTTAACCAATCTGAAAAGTGTGAGGTGGTACCTCAGGGTTGTTTTAGTTTGCATTCCTCTAAGCAATAGTGATTTAGAGCATTTTTTCGTATGACTTTATATGGTATTAATTTTATCATTTGAAAATTGTTTATTCATATTCTTTGACCAGTTATCAATTGAGCAATGACTTATATTCTGATAAATTTGATACAGTTTTTAATATATTTTAGAAATAAGACCTTTATCATAAACACTGGCTGTAAAGACTTTTTCCCAGCTTTGTATGTTTCTGTTGGTTTTGTCTGTACAAAACCTTTTTAATTTAATGTAATCAAAACTGTCCATTTTGCTTTTCATAATAAATTTATTTATGGTATCATCCTTTGTTAAAATCATGTATGCATTTTGACTTTTATTTTGGTATGAGGTGTGAGATGTAGGTGTATGCTGAGTTTCTGACATATTATTTTCCAGTTTTCCCAGAAATTTTAATCAAATTATGAGTTTTTATTCCAGAAGCTGGAGTTTGAGTGTTTATCAAATACTTGATTGCTATAGGTTTTGATTATTGTGTCATGTATGTCTAATCTATTCCACTGATCTACCACTCTATTTCTTAGCCAGTATTAAATGGTTTTGATTACTGTTGCTTTATAATATAGTTTTAACTCTGGTACTGCTAAGCCACCATCTTTTGCATTTTTTTCAATTAATCCTCTTGATATTCTTGACCTTTTGTTCTTCCAGATTTTGTTATTAATTAATTTTTGTAATTGATTAATTAATTGTAATTATTTTTGACACTTTAATTAGTATGGCACCAATTAAGTAAATCCATTTTAGCAAAATTGACATTTTTATTATATTAGTTTGGCCTAGCCATGAACAATTGATATTTTTCCAATTGTTTAGATCTGACTTTATTTATGTAAGAAACATTTTGTAATTGTGTTCATATAGTTCTTGGGCTTGTCTTGGCAAGTAAAACACCAAGTATTTTATTTTATCTATAGTAATCTTAAGTGGAATTTCTCTTTCAATCTCTTGCTGACGGGTTTTTTCAATAAAACATAGAAATGCTGATGGTTTGGTGAGTTTATTTTATACTCTGCAACTTTGCTAAAGCTGTGAATTGTTTCAAATAGGTTTTGGGAAAATTTTCTGGGATTCTTTAGGTATATCATCACATCATCTGCAAAAAGTGATAGTTTTATTTCTTCCTTGCCTATTTTAATTCCTTTAATTTCTTTTTCTTTTCTTATTGCTAAAGCCAACAGTTCTCGTACAATGTTGAAGAATAATAGTGAAAATGGGCATGCTTGTTTCATCCTGATCTTACTGGGAATTCTTCCAGTTTCTTTCCATTACAAATAATCCTTGATATTGGTTTTATAATAGATACTGCTTATTATTTTAAGGAAAGCTCCTTTCATCCCTATGCTTTTTAGTGTTTTTAACAGGAATGAATGTTGTATTTTGTCAAAAGCTTTTTTCACATCTACTGAAATTATCATATGAATTATGTTGTTGATTATTTATGTGGTCAATTATGGCAATAGTTTGCCTGATATTGAACCAGTCCTGCGTTCTTGGTATAAATCCCACTTGGTCATAGTATATGATCCTGCTGATAAATTACTGTAATTTTTTTGGTAATATTTTATTTAAAATTTTTGTATCAGTATTGATGAGGGAGATCTGTAATTTTCCATGGTTTGAGTTTTCCCAGTTTAGGTATTGCTTCATAGAAAGAATTTGGCAGTACTCCTTCTTTACCTGTTTTTCCTTATAGTTTACATGGTATTGGAATTAATGGTTTTTTGTAGAATTCACTTCTGAATCCATCTGGTGCTGAAAATTTTTTCTTAGGGAGTTCATTACTGGTTTGTTCAATTTCTTTTTCTAAAATGGAGCTATTTAAGTAATTTGCTTCCCCTTTTGTTAATCTAGGTAATTTATATTTTTGTAAATTTCATCCACTTCAGTTAGATTGCCAGACTTGCTGTCATAGATTTGGGCAAAATACCTGCTAATTATTGCTTTAATTTCTTTTTCATTGTTGGTAACTTTTCACTCTTTTCAATTTTCATACTGGTGATTTGGTTTTTTCTTTCCTTTTTTTTAAATCAAATTAGCCAAAAATTTTTCTTCATAAAATCAACTCTGAGTTTCATTTATTAGTTCAACATTTTCTTATTTTAAATTTTATTAATTTCTCCTTTGAATTTTAGAATTTCAAATTTAGTATTTAATTTTTGTTTTGTTTTGTTTGTTTGTTTGTTTTGTTTTGTTTGTTTGTTTTGTTTTTCTTCTGAGGCAATTGGGGGTTAAGTGACTTGCCCAGGGTCACACAGCTAGGAAGTGTTAAGTGTCTGAGGCCAGATTTAAACTCAGGCCCTTCTGACTTCAGGGCTGGTGTTCTATCCATTGCACAACCTAGCTGCCGCTAAGTATTTGTTGTTTTTTTTAAATCTGTTCTTTTTCTACTTTTTCAGTTGTATGTCCAATTCATTGATCTCCTCTTTCTCTATTTTATTCATATAGCTATTTGGAGATATTAAATTTGTCCAAAGAACTGCATCCCATAGGTTTTGGCATGTTGCCTCATTATCATCATTCTCTTGGATGAAATTATGGATTGTTTCTATGATTTGTTGTTTGACCCACTCACTTTTAGAATTAGATTATTTAACTTCCAATTGAGTTTTACTCTATTTTTACTGCCCCTTTTTTGAATAAAATTTTAGTGAATTGTCATCTAAAAAGGAAGCATTTACTATTTCTATCTTTCTCCAGTTGATTATGAGGTTCTTATGCCCTAACACATGGTCAGTTTTTCTGTAGGTGCTATGTAGTTCTGAGAAAAAAAAAAAAAACGGTGTATTTTCTTCTGTGCCTATTCAATTTTCTCTAGAGGCCTATTATATCTAGATTTTCTAGGATCCTATTATCTGTCCTAGTTTTTTTCTTATTTCGTGTGGTTAGATTTGTCTGAGTCTGAGAGGAAAAGATTGAGGTGACCTAATAGTATACTTTTGCTATCTATTTCTTCCTATAACTAGCTTAAAATCTTCTCTAGGAATTTGACTGTTCTACTACTTGGTGCATATACAATTAGTATTATTATGACTTCATTATTTACAGGATTCTTTATCAAGATGTATTTTCTTTCCTTATCTCCATTAATATGATCTACTTTTATTTTTGCTTTATTTGAGATCAGAATTGCTACTCCTACTTTTTTATTTTAGCTGAAGCATAATGAATTCTGTTCCAGTCTTTTATCTTTACTTTGTATGTGTCTCTCTGTGTCAAATGTGTTTCTTATAAACAACATATTGTAGCATTATGGTTTTTAACCCACTCTGCTATTCATTTCCATTTTATGGGAGAATTTATCCCATTCACATTCACAGTTATGATTACCAGTTCTATATTTCCCTTCTTGCTATTTTCTCCCCTGTATATACTTTTATTCTTTCTTTCTACCTGTCTACCTGTTAGATAAATTTCCATACCCAACTGAATGAGTAAGTTATTCTCTCTTAGAGCCAAAACTGATGAGATCAAGCTTCACACAATGCTCATTCCCTTCCCTTCTTCCCCTGGATTATAATAGATATTTTGTACCTCTTTGTATATACTAATTTTCCCATTATAGTTTCCTTTTCCTCTTCTCCCAGCACTGACCTTTTCCCATCCCTTAATGTCTTTTTCTTTACTGTCATCATATCAGAGCCCATTTACACCCATGCTCTCAGTCCATGTGATGTCCCCCTCCGTCTGCCCCAGTGACAGATATTGTTCTCAATAGTTAACAGAAATTGTTTTCCCATGTAGGGATGTAAACAGTTTGACCTTTAAATATATATTTCCTCATGTTTACCTTTCTATGATTATCTTGATTCCTGTGTTTGTAAAATTTTCTGTTTAATTCTGTTTTTTCAGTAGAAATGATTGAAAGTCTATTACTTTATTGAAGTTCCATTGCCTTTCCTGAAAGATAATGTTGAATATCATTGGATAGTTAATTCTTGTTTATAACCCTATGTCCTTTGCTTTCTGGAATAGGTATTCCAGACCTTCTTATCCTTTATTGTAGAAGCTGCAAGATCCTGGATAATTCTGATTATTGCTCCTTGATATTTGTATTGTTTTTGTTTGGCATCTTGCAGTATTTTTTCCTTGAGGTTTTAGTTCTGGAGTTTTGCAATCATGTCCTTTAGGGTTTTCCTTGTAGGATCTTTCTGAAAGTGATTAATGAATTCTTTTAATGCATATTTCCCATTCTGCTTCTAGAATATCAAGACAATTTTCCTTAATTATCTCTTAAAGAATACTGTTTTAGGCTCTTTTTTTTTTTTTTTTTTTTTTTTTGATCATGGCCTCCAGATAGGCAATAATTTTTAAATTGTCTCTTCTGGAGCTATTTTCCAAGTCAGCCATTTTCCCAATGATATATTTCACATTTTCTTCCTTTTTTTCATTCTTTTTAGTTTGTTGGACTGATTCTTGCTGTCTCACAGAGTCATTAGCTTCCATTTGCCTTATTCTAGTTTTTAATGTGTGATTTTCTTCAGTTAGATTTTCTATCCCTTTTTTCATTTGGTTAGTTCTACTTTTGAAGGAGTTGTGTTTCTTCTTTTTCCAAACTGTTAACTTTCTCATGCATATTTCTCATTTCCTTTTTCCTTTTCTCTTCTACCTCTCTTATCTGCTTTTTAAAGTTTTTGATGGGACTTCCAAGAAGGCTCTTTGGGCCAGAGACCAATTTATATCATGCTTTGAGATTTTTTCTTTGCACATTTTGTCATCATCTGAGTTTGTGTTTTAGTCTGCTCTGTCAACATACTAGCTTTCTATAGTTAAGGTTCTTTTCTGTTTCTTGCTTATTTTCTTTCCTTTTCTTTTGGTATTTGCTCTTTTTTGCTTTTATGGTTGAGCTTTACTCCTGGGGTAAAGGTAGCACTATCCCAAGCTTCCTGTGCAACTCTGAGCCTTGGCTTTAAGCACAAGGGGCCTCTTGTGTTGGCAGGGAGTAGCTTTGCTTGCTCTTTTCAGAAAGCAATCTGTTTTCCCAGAATTTGCCTTCTGAGCTGGGACTAGAAGTTGCCTCACTGATTTGCCCCTTTACTGAGGCAGGATTGAGTGTCTTAGTTGTTGATTTGCTGTGATTACGACTCTTTCACTGGTTTTCCCAGAGTCTGTCTGAACTGAGCTGAATGGCCTTTTTACTCCTTGAGACTGGCCTTTTTTGAAGTTTTTCTAGTCTATCTTGAGCTGGACAGTGTTTCACTCCATCAGACTCCATTCAGTGGCTTTGTTTCATATGGTTTTCAAGGGACACTGGATGAACTTGAGCAGCTTTCCGGCTTAACTCTGATATCTTGGATTTACTCCCTCATCTTGGCTTCACCCCTGAAAGTACTAACAGTGTCTTAATTGTCATATCTAATTGCTTTTTCTCTATCCTCATAATCCTTAAACTTTCTGAATATTTTGATACTTTCCATGCCCTTCTCTTTCCTTAGTTAGCATCCATGATATCATTTTCTTCTGGTTCTTCTCCTAATTTGCCTATTTTTACTATTCATTCATCACCTTACTCTTGTCTTTTACTCATGAGTGTCCCTAAAAGTCTTCCCTGAAACCTAATTTCACCTCATACATGATCTCATTTATTTCTGTGGATTCAGTTTCCTTTAGAATCACAGAATCTGATTCCATCTAGTCCAAGTCATACTTAACAAGAATCCCTTTTTCAGCCATCTCTAATAAATATTCAGTCTCTATTAGAAGAGTTATAGTAATGGAGAAGAAAACGGAAGCAGTAGACTAACTTGAGGCTGCCCATTCCATATCTGGATAATTGTAAAGAAATTCTCACCAGTGACCCTAAGAAACTATATAGCCTGCACAGTGGTGACACCCTAAAAACCATCTTGATAAGCAGACCAAACTAGGTTGAGAGTAAAATGTCTTAGGTCTGTGGTTGAGTTAGGGGGATGTCTACTCCAAGCATTTAAACACTTTCATCAGGAGAATAGGTGGATGAGATCAGCCAGAAAGGCAGTATAAGCAGGTGTTAAAGCATCAGAGACCCCAAGGTCATTGTTTTTTGAGCTAGACAGTGCTGACTTTTGTCCTGCCACTGGACTTCAATGATTCTGGAAGAGTTAAGTGAGGCAGATGACTTTGCACAAGTTTGCCTCACTTAAATCCAATTCTTGTGTAAGTCAAGATTTACCTATCATCTATTATTTTACCTCAATAGTATGATGTTAGTGATTCTCTTAAAAATGAAGAACGAACAACAGTAATTCTTAGAAATATTTTTCTTAGAAATCTAAATCTGAATGTAAATCTATCTTCTGATGGGACCAGCATTTCCTTGACATTGTTTTTTGCCTCCTTACAACATAAAATTATATAAAACTATCGAGGCTTCCCTAATATAACTTTCTGATGATCTAAGCACATAAAATATCTCAGTCACAAGTAATCGAAGTCACTTGGAGTTGTTAGATTTCTGAAGATCACACAAGATCATATAATGTCTTTTACCATCTCCTGCTCTGCTGACCAGAAGTATTTCCATATGGGGACAAGGAAGACATATGCAGAATAGTTATGTGCCACTGTATCTTTTCTGTGTAAGAAAAATTAAATTTCCCTTTGTTTGCTGTAAATGATTCATGAGTGTTTTCTTTCATTCTAACACTGAACCTGAAGTTAGGAGAGTGCTTGGATTAGAGCTGCCTCCAATGTACTTATTGCTTTTAGTTCTGTTTTATCAGACTGAGCAGAACAGGTTGAAGTGCTCTCTTTTATATTACAAATGGCCTTTCAAATATTAACTACTCTCATGCCTCCTCTAAATATTATCTTCTCTAGTCTAGAAAGTTCAAATCCCTTTTAATTCTTCTTCATAATTATAGAATATTATCTAGTCTCATATTCTTGGTTCCCCTCTTCTGGAAATGGCCCTTGTGGTTTATTTCTTCCTAAAATGTGATACTCAGCACTTAGCACAACAATCCATATTTGATTTGCACTGATTGCTTTCTTCTGGATACCATACCTCTCTTAGAATAAAAATAGCTTTTTTGGTAAGTGAATAACATAGGTGAAATATAACCATTTATTCATTCCATCACTTAACAACTCTTTATTTTACTTCCAGCACAATACATTCACAAATTATATGTTTCACTTACAGTGCTGTTATATAATTTATACCTTTTTCATCCTGTATTTGTATAGCTAATTTTTGTAAACAAATTGTAGAACTTCATATTTAACACTATTATATTTCATGTTATTCTATCTAGCCTATCATTTTACTCAGTCAAAATCTTTTTGAATCTAGACTTGGTCATCCAAAACTTTACTATACTTCTGGGTTTTACAAATTCAACAAACTTTACAATTATCCATCTATGACTTCATTCATGATATATATTTAAAATTTGAGAAGTCCAGTGCCAATTCCAGATCTTTATGCCATTGTACAAGAGAGGTCTCTGCCATTGATAGCTATGAATAAAGGAATGAACAAATGAAAAAAATATATAAACATTCTTTTCCAGGAACTAAAATGCAGATTCTAGAATGTCTCTCCCTATCCTCACTTCCGAATTGGGAACCAAATTTTCTGTTATGAACCTCTCTCCAAGAGCTATTCACTCAAAAGACATAGAAAAGACTGAAATTCAATAGCTTCTTTCATGTTTGGCACATATGCTCATAACACAAGTACATAAAATCCAGGGGGAAATGGGCTCAAACATAGCATATTTGGAAAAGGGATAACTCATAATTGCTAGTTAGATGTATATCTTTTGCTTTTCATAGAGTTCTCATGAAATTCCCTTTAGATCAATTAGCTCTTGTTTGGGCCTCCAAAATCAAGATTGTTTTACAATCCTGAAGTTGCCTTTCCATGGAATTTCCAGTTTATTATTGGCCAACAACTGTTTCTGAGACACCATACCATCTCTAATGGAAACTCCAGTTTGTTCAACAGATGACAAAGTTTTCCTCTGGAGGAGGAGGAGAGAGAAAGGAAACAGATACATATTTTTTCCTTTCCCTTTCTCTTTGCCGCCAAACAACTCTCCAGACTCTTAAAGCAAGTCCCTTTCAAAAGCTTGGCTGGGATAGCTCCACCAATAGACTGCCTTGCTATTAATCCCAGTTTCTAAATTGGCCTATTGTTTTTTGATTAAATCCTATAGATATGACCGATTTTATTCAACTAATCAGAGCATGCTTCCTGTCTCATTTCATGCAGTTGCTTGAAACATTTTTATCCTTCCAAAATGATCAAGAACATATTTATATGTAGTTTATTTTTTTGTTGTTGATTGGTATAGTGGCGATGCCTAGAATTTGAAAGAGTTTAGAAGAGTTTTAGAAATATTCAGAATGTAAAAGTCAATTTTAACATTATACACAAATATGTGCATGTAAAATGTGAAACACATTTGTTTGTTTACATAAACATATTTATAAATGCATATACTGGAAATGTACAAATAAAGTGAATTTAGAGCATAGGTGCTGGGTCTTAAGACTTCTGATTTGTAACTAAAAATATGCCTGAATATTTTCCCTGTATGATATCTTCTAAGTATCAAGCATCAACCACAATGGTAACTTTAAAATTTGGGTAATGAAATGTATATTTTAGTCATATTTTTGACAGTCTTTTGTCTTTGATTTAAAGGCTTGGGTTTGGGTTGCTTTTTAATGCTCTTTTTATTTTCTAAAAATTTGTTTGAGTTAAGAGTATAACAGTTCTTTCTCCTCCCTTCTATACCTCTTATACAACTTGAGAGAGGAAGAAAATAACCCAAAGAAAGCAACATTTTAAAATATTCTTCTCTGTCCAGAGACAAGCTCTTATGTATTGGTCAGAAGGATTCCAGCCTGAAAAGCTAGAAGAGTGACTATTTAAAATGGGATACCCTGAACTACTCTTATAGAAGATACATAGAATAATGTTATAACCGCAATAAATAAAATAGAAACCTACTTTGTGCTTCAAAGTGTTGTATATACAGATAATTCAAGAATTCATTTCTCTTCTTCTAAATGACTATGGAAGTAAAAATAATCTTTAAAAGAATTAGAATGAGTTGTTTATCATTACTTATGTGATATTCTTCTTATGCATAAGTGTCATAAATATTGAAAATCTATAGTAGCTCATGTTGATAGCTCAGCAAACAATTTGAGCATTGTTTTTCTTGGCTATAAATCTATGGCTTCAAAGTCATTTTGGAAAGATTAATTGCAATTATCTATTTACAAATCTTTAAAGAAATAGTATTTTAGCTTAGAAATAGAAATCACATTCATTTTTATTTCAAAGCTTATAACTATTATAAAACGAAGTAGACAATTTAGACATCCTTATTTCCTAGAATTGTTGAACTCTAACCAGTTTTCTATGATATACAATATGAAAACTCCTGATGAACATGTGGTCGAAGTAGAAATATCACATTGTAAGTTAGTTCTTTCAATAAAAATCACAGTACATTTTGGACTCAATTTTTATATCCATTCATATGACAAACTTTATTTGATTATACATATATATGTAATTTTAATACTAGTATGAAACTAAATCCCACTTAAAACAATACTCATAATTTTATCCTAAATATTCATATTGAATTGATAATTCTTTTATATTATATTTGGCAATTAATAAAGTTGGTACAAATTCTTAATGATATTTATATAAAATAATTAAAATTATTTTAAAAAATTGGCACCATTCTTAATATTCTCCTTCATTCTCTAAATACAATTATTCAGTAACATCTGTCTCACACACAAATAGTCATAGCTAACAAGCTAAGAATTTACTCTGTGTCAGATAGTATGCCAAGTACTTTATAATTACTTTCTCATTTCAGCTTTACACCAACCTTTGGATATAGATGCTATAGTAATAAAATTTAGGCAAACAAAGATTATGTCATTTGCCAGGGGCACAGACCTAATAAGCATCTGAGGCTGGATTTGAATTCAGGTTTTGTGTCCATGTCTGATGCTCTATTCATTGCATTATCCAGCTTCCCTAAACACTGCAGTATCATAGTATGGAGGGAAAGTGTTCACTTTGGAACTGAACCAAGCAAATTGGTAATTCTGTGTACTTTCATTAACCTGCCCATCTCTCAGTGTGTCCATAGAGGAGTCATTCTGAGACTTGTAGACTCTTCGTCTGGATGAAAAAAATGATGCAGATAGATATGATAGATTATATTCTGGTATAACATTCAGTGATTCAATTTTCAACTTCAGTTTCTAATCTATTTGGATCATCAAATACATTACATTTTAATATAATCTTCCTTGACGCAAAAACTTCAGTAAATCTTCTTGCCTAAACAATAAAATTTATAGTAAAAACTCCACAATCTTGAATTTAAAAATTAAAAATTTAAAAGATAATACTACTTTTCCAACCTGAAGTCCAATGACACCTTTGTCCAAACCCTTACCATTGGAAAACAGCTTTCTTAACTTTTTTTTGAGTAGATGTTATGATTTCTTATCTTTTAATAATTGTTCAAGATGTTGCCTGCATTCAGAATTTGATGGGCATCCTAGCAATGCTTTAAAAGATGGTGTAGATTCCATCTCACCCCCAGATGGTAAGTGAGCTCTCCTTCTTAAAGCAGAAATAACCTCAATCTCTGTGAGCTGATCATACTAAATTTCCTATAACCAAGTTTTCCACAAATACTTTGTCTGTCAATCTCAGCTGTTCAGGAACCTGTCTTGTATTCTATATATAATTTATATCTAGTCCAGATATATGTTTATGTTTCCCTAGAGTTTAGGAAAATATGCTTTTCAAATAAGATAATATTTGTAAAAAGCACATAGCAACATCTTAGACACATAGTAGGCACAATAAAAATTCTAGTTCCCTTACACTTTCACAGAATAGGTGTCATTGTATCACTTCTCTTCCAAACAGCCAATCAACCTCCCTTGTTGCAAAACATATTATTAAGGATAATTAATAATAATAATAATTTATAATAGCAATATTAATAATTATAATTTTTCTACTGAGCATAATTTTGGTCACATAGTAGAGACTTAGTAAATATTTATTGATTGATAAATAATAATTAACAATTATGTAATACTTTCTATGTAAAACCATCAAGCTAACATTGCATGTTATCTACCATATGACTTTCTTTGATATATCTAGCTGTATCTTTCAGAATATTCTTTATTAAAGTTAAGATATTTTGCTTTCCATCCTACAAAAATTAACATTCATCTCTATGTTCAGTGTTTTTTCTCATGTTATTGATAGTATTTTCTATACTAACTCCCATTTAGCTTTTCCTGACCAATCAATATGTACTAGTTCTTCATAAGCAAATCTTTTGGGAACATCACTTTTCAATCCAAAACTGGCAAGAAACTTATAAACACCGAGAAAAGTCTTAAGGTACATTTAGCATTGTAGTTGGACCTAAGGATACCTATGATTGTTGTTTTTTATCCTTCATTCTCGAAGATGATCATAACATCAGTGAGGTGATGTCATGACATGCAAGTGAATTGGAATTCAGTGAAGGAAGGCTGTAATCAATCAAAGTGTTTAATAAGAGGAAAAAAACTCAAATTTCTGGGTAGAATGTAGTATTTTGGGCTGGAAAGAGATTATTTCCAGGGGCTTTTTATTAGTTTTTGGCATAATTTTAAGTAAATGGAGTTACTAAATCCCAACAGTAGAGATTATATAAAATGTGGAATGAATGTTATAAGGTAATAGCAAATAATGTATACAGGCATTATTAGAAATGAATGTTAGTCAGTTAATGAGGTAGTCAATAAGTATTTATTAAGTTTCTATTATGTATCAGGAACTGTCTAAATGGTGCAGATAAAAAGGAAGGTAAATGGAAGTCCCTGATTTCCAGAAATTCAGTTTCTTGAAGAGACAGTACTTGGCTTTGTACAAACTGTGTACAGGATCAAATGGAACTAATTACCAGAAGGAAGGCTTTTGGAATTAAGAGAGATGGGGAAAAACTTTCTGTAGAAAACAAGATTTTAGTTGGGACTTGAAGGAACTCAGGGAAGCCATGAGGCAGTGACCAGAAGGCTATTGCATTAATCTAGGTGTGAAGTGATAAGTGCCTGCACCTGGGGTTGCAGTGCCAGAGGACAATAGGGGGCATTTCTAAGAGATGTTACAAAGGGAAAATTCACAGGCCTCTACAACAGATTAGAAATGGGTTGGAAAAAGGGAGAAAAATAAGTTGTTGAAGCCAATATCTAAGTGGTGAACTTGAATGACTAGGAGGATTGTGATACCCTCAACAAGGTTATTGGCAAGTTCATAAGATGGGAACAATTTTTGGGGAAAAAGATAATCACATTCATTTTTGGATCTGTTGAGTTAAAACATGGTAAAATACCATAAAGTAGCTCTTAAGGCTAAAACCATTTTTGTGTTGTAAAGGCTACAAAGATGTCTTCTATCCTCATGGAAGTGCTAACTTTTCTTCTTTCATCATTGGGTAACTCTGTATCCAAATTTGTGTTCTTAATTGTTTAATAACTGGGTTTGGATCCTTTCTAGAGATTTTTGTCTCTCCCTTAACATTTTTTGAAGATGTACTCTTTTGAAAATTAATTAAACCTAATAAATATTTGGGTGCTTTCTTGTGAATTCCAGATGATATTATAAAATAAAAGGGAAAAAAAAAACATTTTCCAGAGTTGTGTTTAAGGTTTTTATATTATTAATTTTTTCCAAATTCTTGTAATAGTTATTGAAATAAGGGAAAAGATCTCTAGATATCTGTACAGACACAAGCTAGTCAAAATTAGTTTGAGCCTTCCTCGAGTCTATGTCCAGATAAGCATCAGATAAAAATCTCTAAGAGAAAAAAAAATACTATTCATTTTTAGGTGTCAAAAGGCTCATTTAAAATGGAATTGGAGAGGATTCCTGTCTATGCTAATTTTCTTATCTTTATAATCTCACTATTTCAGGGGCAGTATTTTAGAAAGGAAAGAAAGTATTCCATATTAGTTAACATTCTCTAAGATATGTAAATAATCGAAGACCACATCTACTTTTATCCACTTCTCTTTTTTTGTCATTAACTGAGCTAAATAAATAAATATGAATCAAATAAATTAAATAATTGTAATTGAAAGCAGAGCTTATCCTCTTATTTGTGTACTTTCTCTCATGTTAATTTCAACTTTTATTCTTATTTATCAATGATCCTCATATGGACAGCTGATTTTAGAATGATTAATAATAAGTTACATTAGAATAAGTAACATTAGAATGTTAATAATAAGTCATGTTTTATCTGTTAAGATAGTTTCAATATCTTAGGGACTTCTTTTAGTTTTTGTGCTTATTATATATAACATTTTGTATCTTCTTCAAAAATGTATTCATGATATAATTATGTGGTTATCTGTAAGCTTTTCCCCTTATTAATTTTTTTGTCTTTCTTATTCTCAAAGCATATTTTTAAAGATAGATTTTATTAATATCCCCAAGTTCACTTTTATGTTGAAAGTGTTATATGGATTTTGTCAAATTTTTTTATAGGGACTCTCTAGTTTTCCTTTCTCTAACAAAAAAAAAAGTTAGCTCATACTCTGTAATTATCTTAATAATGTTTGGAGCAGAATATTGGAGCAGAATGATTACTGCTTGTACTCTGCCATCTTAGCTCCTTCTAGGTTTGTACTTTCAATGTAAACAAACTAGGTTCTGCACATTTCTAGTGCATACTTCTTGAAGTCATATATTCTCACACTATTTTGCTAGTTATTCTGACACTAAAATCATAGTAACAATAAGGGTCTCATATTCTGCTCCTAAGGGCTGGCTCCAAGACTCTCTCCTGGATTAGAGAGACAGTACCACAGACAGTCTGTACAAGATCTATGTCTTTGATGTCCCGTCTGGGGTCAAAGAGGCAGTGATGAATTCTTGTTCTTCACTAGGGAACTGAATTCAAAGACTCTTTTTAAAGTTTAGAGGGACCTCTATATGGTCCTGTTCTCTTCCTGGCTTCTGACTCTACAATCACAGGTCATCCCAGCTTGATAGCAACTTCAGTAATTACTTTATGCATCTAGCTATATTTCATTCTTCCATTTATCTGTAACTTCTTAATAATTTCTAGTTAGATTTATAATGAAAATGCCTACAAGATTATGATTAATTTCCTCTGTTAAAAGTGCATCATCTTGGGAGGGACAGCCAAAATGAAGAAGTTAAAGGAAGCAGTCCTGCCCAGTAACCCCAGTCAAGGACTCCTATAAAAAAGTCAGAAATGCTGTCGCTAAGAGCCAGTCCCTAGATGCCAGTCCTTAGGGACAGAATATGGAAGCCTTGTTATTACTGATTCTAGTGTCAGAATAACTAAGAAAATACTATAGGATTTTCTAAAAGTCAAGCATTTTTTACCAGATCTGTGCAGAGTCTAGTTTGTTTTCACTGAGAATACCAACCTGAAGGAGCCAAGATGACAGAGTACAGACAGCATCCCATCTAAACTCTCCCAACTCTCCTCCAAATAATTTAAAAATAACTATTCAAATCAAATTTTGAAGTGGCAGAGCCACAAAAAGATCAGAATGAGATACTTTTCCACTTAATACAGTTTAGGAGGTTGGCACTAAGGTCTATGGCACTGAGGTGGGCAGCAACTTGTAGCAGTATAGCAGCCCAGTGGTAAACCTTGAAAGTGGTTGCAACCGTGACAAAAGAGTAGAAGAAACTTTGGAAGCTCTCAGCCCAGAAATATGCTAATTTATCTGGGCAAAGAGAGGGATTAGATAATTGGTTAAAATAGATTAAGGGAGAGACTCTTTGTTGGCACTGGGTATAGTTGAGACCCAACTTTAACATAATTTCAAAGCAAAAAAAAGAAATGAACAAACAGCAATGAAAAAAAAACCTTGATCATAAAAGCTATTACTATGACAAGGAAGACCAAGACATACACCCAGAAAACAACAAGCTATAAGAAAAGCCTCAAAGAAAAAAAGTTAATTGGCCTAAAAGCCCACAAACAATTTTTGAAAAGGTTAAATGAAGAGATAAAATTAGAAGAGGAAAAAGTTAGGAAAATAAATGAGAATGATCAAGAAAATTATGAAAAAAAATAACAGCTTTGTAAAAGAAGCTCAAAAACATACTAAAGACAATAACACCCTATGAAAGTGATCCTGAAATGCAAACTTCCAGGAATATTTTAGACAAAGTCTATAGAAAATATTGCAAAGGGAATAAAAAGGCAAATAGCATTCAAATATGGAGTTTATAAGATTATTCTAGATTCGGGATTCACATTCAACAGGCACAGACTTGAAGGGGACGGGTACAAGTTTATTACTGCTCAGAAAATTGATTCAAACAAGACATAAGGGAAGAGGAAACTTATATCATAAAAGTAATAACAATTAACAAATACAGTGACCACCATAACAATAAAGACAGTGTAACAAAGAACATACATCATCACCACTCCAAGGAAGCACCAATATTTGAATTTCTTGGCTGGGTCACAGTCATTCATAGTCTCGGACTGGAGAAATGAGTCTCAAAAAAGGTGTCCTTTCAAAGGTGAGATTCTCAGAGTCCCTTTCCCAGTAAGAAGCTTTTATAGGTTAAGAACAAAGAAGACTCTATGCTAAGCATTCTCATTTGATAAGTGACTCTTGAGACAAAGCAGCCTTTTAAGTGTTGGGTGTTCCATCTGAAGGGACCCTCCAAGGAGAATATTTGTTTCTTCCTTTATGATAACTGTATTTACTCAAACTGACCAGGTTTCCCAAGGCAAATACAAGAAAGCAATAAAGGAAACTACTACAACAATGTACAAGGAGAGTGGCCTTCCCTTCTTATGCTTCCTAGCATGTCATCAGATAAATGCAACCACATTCTCATGTTCTCAGCAAAAATTTACATAAAAAACATGGCTAAGACTCACTAGAATTCCTTATTTGTTATGATTCTTTATAGGGTCACAGTCCTGGTCAGACAAAATTTAGCAACTTTATATTAAACATTATATATTAAAGTATAAAAAAGCTTGGGATATGATTTTCTGAAAGACAAAAGAGGCTAGAATTGCAATCAAGAAAGACCTATTTTGGCAAAATTAAGTATAATTCTTTGGAGGGGGGGTGGGAGTGGATATTTAATGAATTAGATGACTTTCAAAAGGCCAGCACTAATCAGAAAAATCCAAACACAAAATTCAAGAGAAATATTAAAAGGTAAATATGAACGAGTACACCTAAGGAACTCAATAAAGTTAAAATTGTTACATTCCTATATTGGAAGATGATATATGTAACTCCTATGAACTTTATTATTATTAATGCAGTTAGGAGGAGACTATGTACAAAGAATATGAATATCAGTCTATAATATTGGAATGATCTAAAAAACCTGATGGAATGAGAAAAATTAATGTATTTGAAGAAAGATGATAAGAGAGATAGAATGAAGAAAATTTTCTCACTTAAAAAGGCAGGTTTGGAAGAGCTTTTTTTAGTGGAGGAGAAAATGGGTGTGTAGGGAAAATGCTTGAATCTCAGTTTCATCAGAATTGATTCAAAGAAGGAAGAAGGAAGAATACATACACACACACACATACACACACACACACACACACACACACACAGATACACACAGATACACACACACTTAGTTGAGTATAAATATGGTGGAGTAAGCACCAGGAAATAGGAGGGGAAAGGTTTAAGGGATGTGTGGAACAGGAATGCTAAAGGGAGTGCAGAATAAGGGAGACCTTGGCCAGAAGCAAAATAGACTTCTGAGGAATAACAAGATAGAGAAAGAGAAGGAAAAATAGAAGAAAATTGGGTGGAGAGAAATATAATTAGTAATCATAACTGAATATGAATATGATGAGCTCACACCTAAAATAAAAGTAGAAAAGAAGAATGAATTAGAAACTAGAATCTAAGAAACTTGAAAGAGAAACATATATACCCAAATAAAACAGAAGAATTAATCAGAAATTTATTATGCTTCAGCTGAAGTTAAAACAACAATAGCAGCAGCAGCAGCAGGGGTAGCAGCCATGATTTTAGACAAATCAAAAAGAAACCTAATTAAAAGAGATAATCAGGGAAACTACATTTTGCTAAAAAAAAAAAAAAAGTACCATAGAAATTTAAGTAATATAAAAAAATTACAGCAAGTCTCTCTGATAAAGGCTTTATTTCTTAAATACATAGGAAACATGGCCAAATTTGTAAAAATACGAACCATTCCTCAATTGATTAATGGTCAAAGGATATGAACAGGCAGATGCCAAAAGAAATCACAGCTATTAATAGTCATATGAAAAAATATACTAAATTTCTCCTGATAAGAGAAATGGAAATTTAAACAATTTTGAATTACACCTGATACTCATCAGATTGACTAACTTGACAGAAAAAAAAAATAACAAACACTGAGGAATAATATGGAAAAACTGGGATATTAATGCATAGTGGGTGTAATTGTAAACTTGTCCAATCACGTAGGAAAACAATTTGGAACAAGCAGGCAGGTAAAAAGATCTACATGTGCCTCACTACTTTTAAAAATTTCTTCCCCTAATTATCTATGTTTTGAAAACTTTTTATTCCCCTGAAGTTTGGAAAGTATGAGATTTCTGTATGGAGACATCTATTAAGAAGATTATACCTAAATTTTTATTGATTAGTGTTATATCATAGAAGTTGTGCAAAACACTTTCTGTCATGATTTTCTAGTTTTAGAACTTTTGATGTTAAATTCTCAAGAATATTTTGAAGTTTGAATTTGTGGCACACTAATTTGTCATATGTTAATTTTAAAAGATGTCAGTCTTATAGTTGATAATTCTAATTACCTATCTGTATCTTTCTAAGTATTTAGTAGATGAAAATGTTTTGTAGCCTAATATAGTATCAACCACTCCGCTGAATAATCTGTACCAACCCAAGAACCCAAATCCAAATTTAACTTTTCTCTTAGACATTAGTCATTTTATATTATCAATTCAAAATATACCACTAGGTTTTGGTCGACAATGGTCCAGCCAACAATGTATATCGGTTTTGAGGTAATGTTTATTTTTTCCTATGAAAACTGCTAGTTCATATTATTTGACTCGTTATCAGTTGGCTAACTATATATGTTGATGTAATCCCTACACATCCAAGGAATGATACAAGGCTCTGTTACAATTCTGATTTAATAGAGAATTCTGTCTATTCTGGGAGTTGAAACAATAAGGTCTCAGTCCTGGCCCTGGAAATCACTTAATCATTCAGAGTTCATTTCCTCATCTGTATCATTGTCTCATTCATTCTCAGTTTTGTTCAGCCATCTTGATAATAGTTTTAGGACTTGCCAGTACCATGGAGAATCTAAAAGTATCTTCCTTGAAGAGACCACACTTTATATTAATTTCTTTAACATTGTTATATTGTAGGCATTTTTTTTTTGGAGTAAAGTACTACTTTAAGTACATATTTTTCTTTAGAAATTTAGAAAACATAGGTACAGAAAGAAAAATGTGCTTTTTGTTGCTTTATGCAATTATTTAAATTTTGAGTTCCCAATTCTCTTTTCTTTTTTAGTTCCTGCTCCATTTATTGAGAAGGCAAGCAAAATGATACCATTATACTTATGAAATCATATAAAATATATGTCATCTTAGCAATGTTTGTTAAAAAGAAAGAAAAATAAAGTGGAAAAAGTTTAAATCTGTACCCAGAATTCAACAGTTCTCTTTTTGAATGTGGATAGTATTTTTTAATCCTGAGGCTTTTGGAATTAACATGAATCTTTGTATTGATCAGAGTAGCTAAATCTTCCTTAGTAGATTATTTCAATAATTACCATTGCTGTACACAATCTTTCCCTGATTCTACTCACTTTACTTTGTATTAGTTCATGTAAATCTTCCCAGGCATTTCTGAAACCATCCCCTTTGTCATTTTTTTTTTCCTGAAGCAATTTGGGTTAAGTGTCTAATCAGGGTCACACTGCTAGAAAGTGTTAAGTGTCTGAGGACAGATTTGAACTCAGGTCCTCTTGACTGCAGGGCTGGTGCTCTATTCACTGCGCCACCTAGCTGCCCCCTTTGTCATTTCTTATAGCATGATAATATTCCCTCTTAATTATATATCATACCTAGCCATACCAGACCTAAAACTACATTATAAAGCAGAGGTTATCAAAACCATTTAGTAACGTCTAAGAAACAGAGTCATGGACCAGTGGAATAAATTGAATAAATAAGACACAATAATCAATGACAGTAGTAAGCTGGTGTTTATAAACCCAAAGACTTCAGTTTTTGGTACAAGAATTCACTATTTAACAAACACTGCTAGAAAAACTGGAAAATAGTGTGGCAAAATTAGGCATTGAACAATATTCAACACCCTAGACTAAGATAAGGTCAAAATGGCTTCTTGATTTAAACATAAAAAGTGATACTATAAGCAAACTAGGAAAGCAAGGGACACTTTTCCTTTCAGATCTGGACAAAAGGAAGAAATTTATGGCTAAAGAACTAGAAAACATAACAAAATGCAAAATGGGTAATCTTGATTATACTAAATTTTGCACAAACAGAACCAAAGCTTCCAAGATTAGAAGGAAAGGAAGCAACTAGATGGCACAGTATACAGAGCACCAGCCCTGGAGTCAGGAGGACCTGACTTCAAATCTGACCTCAGACACTTAACACTTACTAGTTGTGTGACCCTAGCAAGTCACTTAACCTCAATAACTTTTCCAAAACAAAAGATTAGAAGGGAAGCAGAAAGCTGGGGAAAAATTATAACCAGTGTTCCTCTTAAATGTCTCATTTCTAAAATGTATGGAGAACTGAATCAAATTTATAAGAAAACACATCATTCCCCAATTGATAAATATGGTCAAGGGATATGAATAGATAATTTTCACATGAAGAAATTAAAATCATTCCTGGTTATATGAAAATGTTCTAAATCTTTATTGATTAAAGAAATTCAAATTAAGACAATTTAAAGATACTCCTTCACATCTCTTAGATTGGTTAAGAGAAAAGGAAAAGATAATGATAATGTTGGAAAAATGGGATATTAATCCATTGTTTGTTGAGTTATGAATGATTCAACTACTCTGAAGAGCAATTTGGAACTATGCCCCAAAGGCCAAAAAACTGTACATACTCTTTGGTTCAGCAGTCTCACTACTGGGTTTGCATCCCAAGAGATCATAAAAAAGGAGAAAGGATCCACATCTGCAAAAATGCAGCAGCTCTTTTTAATGACAAAGAACTGGAATTGAGTGGATGCCCATCAATTGGGGATTGTCTGAATTGGTATATAAAAGAAATGGAAAATTATTGTTCTGTAAGAAATGATGAGCAGTGGATTTCAGAAATGCCTGGAAAGACTTATATATGCTGTAATGAAGTGAGCATAACTAAGGGAACATTGTACATGGTAACAAGAAGATAATGTGATGATCAACAATGATAGACTTGGCTCTTTTCAACAATGAGGTGTGATACAAGACAATTCCAATAGACTTGTGATTAAATGTTTGTTTTTTCTTTTTCATAGTTTTTTTCCCTTTTGGACTGATTTTTTCTTGCACAATATGATAAATATGGAAATATGTTTAAAAGAATTGAATATATTTAACCTATATCAAATAATATCAAATATCAAATAATAAGACAGCAAATAATCTTAGGAAGAGAGGAGGTAAAGGAGAAAAGGAGAAAAACTTGAAATGCAAAATTTCACAAGAATTAATGTTGAAAACTAATTTTACACATATTTGGAAAATAAAATACTATCAAAAATTTAACAAAAATAGTAATTATATCTCCCAACTTGTTCAACTATCTCTGAATTGATGAACATCTCTTCAGTTTCCAGTTCTTTGCCACTTGAAAAAGAATTGTTACAGATATTTCTTTTTTTAATAAATGGGTCGGGATAAAAATCTATTAGTGATATTACTGGATCAAAGGTTTATAGGCATTTAAGTATAGATCTAAATTGTTCTTTAGAGTGGGTGGATTAATTCACAACTCCATCAAAAATGCATTGTGTCCCTATTTTTCTACAACTCCTGCAATTGTCTTTTTCATTTTCTCTCATAGAGGGGCAAAATGACATGTGAGATGGTAAGCTCAGAATTGTTTTAATTTGCATTTTTCTAAGTATTAGTGATTGCTTGATTTCTTCTGAAAATTATCTGTTCATACTTTTGACCATTTTTCAATTGGGGAATGACTATTAATTTTATAATTTTGACTCAGTTTCTTATATATTTGAGATATGAGGCCTTTATCAGAGAAATTTGCTGCCTTCCCTTCCCTCCAATTTTCTATTTCCCTTTTAATTTGATTGCATTTTATGTGCACAAGCCATTTTGATTTCATATAATCAAAATGAGCAAATTTACTTCATGACTTTCTCTATTTCCTGTTTGCTCATAGGCTACTTTTATCTGTATAGATCCATTTTTTTTAATATTCCTCTAATTTGCTTATATCACTTTATATGTCTAAGTCATTCAGTTGTTTTTATCTTATATTATTATATAGTTTGAGATATTAGTCCATATCTAGTTTCTTACTATAGCTTTTGTAGAATTGCCCCCAAAGCCAAACTTCTTGGGTTTATCAAATACTAGATTACTGTGGTCATTTACATCTATTTATTGCACACCTAATCTTTCGCACTGATCTACCATTCTAATTCTTATCCAGTACCTGTTATTGTTGTTTCATTTTTTTTTTTTTGGTAAGTAATTAAAAAAAAAACAGTAATGTTTTGTATTTTGAAATTCAGTTTTGCTAGGCAGTCTACTTTCCTTTTTTTTTTTTTTTCTGATTTCTTTGATATTATTTACCTTTTGTTTTTCCAGCTGAATTTTGCTGTTGATGTTGTCTTTTCCCAAACTCAATAAAATAATTCTCTGGTAGTTTGATTGGTATAGTACTGAATGTTAATTAATTTAGACACTGTTATTCTTGTTACATTGGCTTGACTTTCACAATAAGCAATTGATACTTATGATATTATTTAGATCTGTCATTATTTCTTTGAATAATATTTTGTAATTGCATTTATCTTGTTACTGAATTTGTCTTGGTAGGGAGACTCCCAAGAATTTTATATTGTCTGCATTTATTTTAAGCAGAATTATGCTTTCTATTTTTTGCTCCAATACTTTGTTGGTAATATATAGAAATGCTAATAATTTATGTTTTTTTTTTCAATCCTGAAACTTTGCTGAAGTTGTTCATTGTTTTGATGAATTTTTCAATTGAATTTCTTGGCTTCTATAAATATATTATGTCATCTGCAAAGAATGATACTTTTGTTACTTTGCTGTTTATTCTTAATTTTAAAATTTCTCTTTCTGGCCTTATTGCTATAGCTAACATTTCTAGTACAATATTGCATAGAAATGTTGCTAATGGATATTCTTGTTTCACCCTTGATCTTATTGGGAATGCTTCTAGTTTATCAGTCACAGATAATAATGGTTAATTGGTACGTATCAAATAAAAAAAAAATTCCATTTGGGAATTAAATAATCCAGAATAAGGGTTCTTAAGTTGAAGCTCAAAGATTAAACCTAGCATTCATATGTATTACATGTGAATACAAGAATATATAGGTAAAAAAATACATCTTTATCTCCACAAACCTTTAGTTCCCTTTGCAATCTTATGTATCTTGTTTTGGTAATTTAAAACATTATTCTAAGGAAGGCTCCTAGGTTTTTCACCAAACTTAAAAAAAAAGGTCCAAAATACACAAAGGTAAGAGCCCATGCTCCAGAGCTCTCCCTGTGATTAAATCTATTTTGTATAGTTGCAATACATGACCAAGCCATTTATAATTAATAAAAGCACTATACACATTACAGAATTTTCAAGTAGCTTGTTAATGATCATCAAATCAATAAAAAGTTTTTCTTTACTACTTTGGGACTTTTGCCCCACACCCTTTAAACATTTTTTCAACCAAGATATTATCTCTTTATAAGCATTTGTAGATTTTTTTAAAGGAATTCAAAGTATTAATATTTTATATAAAGTAATTAAACATATAATTGTCCTGTATCTGGACATATCATTGATGAGTTCATCTATTGGCAATAAAAAGGTAATATCCTCTGTTAAGGAAGATGAGATCAGGCTTCCATTAGAAAGAAAGCTGATAACTTGCTTATTTATATACTATAGAGAAGTATTTCAGCTAACAATTATGAAAATCACTCAAGCCTGATGATTTCCAGTTTTTCAGAGAAACTAGTTTCAGTCAAACTCTCTTGATGTTACTGTCATTCATTATCTTAAGAGTACATGAGATTTCTCTTTTGTCTTTGATCCAAGTAAGCTTTCAATGTTTTAAACTTCTTTCTACAATACAGACAGTCAGAAAAATTTCTATTTCTTCTTTAATGGATTGGTCACTGTGCTTATTCCTTCCTCTTTCAGGGTATTATGATGTAGTTTTGTATTGTTGTTTAATTGTTTATTTTGTTCTTTATACTGCTTCAACCTCTTGTGTTGACATTTTGGCTTTCATGTTAAATTATTGGTTAAGGGGTCTTAAGGCTTTTTGTTATACTTTTTAAAAATCTCATTCCAAATTTATTTTTGTTGCTTTTAATTTGATATTCTTTAATTCAAGTTTTATTTTATTCTTTTATTCATTAAGTATTCATTAGTAGAGTGTATTGTCTTTCCATATTGCTTTAACTATTTTTCTCTTCATACTTCTGTCATGTTAGTGTATAATATTTATCTTTAGGAGTATTAGATAGCTGTTTCTTTTCTTCTGTGGTTCTTATAGCATGTTTTTTTTACAAAAAATTAATAGAAATATTTTTATATTTGCCAAGTCTGATAGAAAAATTTATTTGTTCATGTTGGTTGTAGCATAAAACACATTTTTTTTTGATTATTCTGTTTTTATATAGTTGGTTTATTGACTGGACTAAAATTATTGACAAAACTTCAAAATTCCATTCTAAGAATATCTATATCCTTTTCAAAATCATTTTATAGTTGACCTTTTTCCTATTTAATTTCTAGAGAATTCCTGGAAAATATAAATTTTCAGAACCTTAGAGCTTATCGAGGTTTTTCCTCATTTAAACATGTAACTCCTTAATTTCAGTTCTTATTTCATATAATCTAAGTTTAACAATTATTTCTTAAAATTATTCTGTAATAATTTATTATATAGATATATAATTTGGAGCTATGTATCCCTTTGAGAAAAAAGCAATTTGAAGTTCTTATCCATAAGTATTAAGATCTGTTCCTTTTTCTATTTCACAAATTCTGTTTTTCAGGAAGTTGTTTCTTTTTCCTTTTTGTCAAATCTATTTTTTAAGGAATTATATGCTTTTTCCATTTCACTGTTTTGTAGTGAATTTTCTTCAGATAATTTCTGTATTTTCTTTTCCAAACCTGCTTGTAAACTTCTCATTTCTTTTCTCCAATTTTCTTCCAGCTCTCTTTTAAGATTTTTTTATAATTTCTTCTAGGAGAGCCTTGTGTGATGGGGACCAGTTTATATCACCCTTTGGGGCTTCATCTGGAGAAGATCTGCTTTTGTTATCCTCAGGGTTTGAAATCTGTTCTTCTCTTTCACCATAAAAAAATATCTATGGTCAGAATTGTCTTTGCTTTTATACTCATTTTTTTTTTTTTTTTAAGCTGAGATCTTCTTTTAAGACAAGGGAGATTGTCCAAGCTTCCTCTACAAGCAGCCACAGCTGCACTGGGTCAGTGCTGACTGACTGCTAATCTACTTGTGGATTCTGACATTCCAGAGCTAACTCAGAGGCTGGATTTAGTCTGAGAGTTGTAGGAGAAGGTCAGAGAGAAATGTGTGTTGTCTCTGCTAACTTGGCTCTGCCCCATTAGGATCTGTTCTTAACAGTGTCATGACTTCAGACTACTAAATACACATTTATGGCTTGTCTACCATAGTGATCAGTAGCATCTGCACCAAAGCATTTCCAGGATGTATGGCATTTTTTTCTCTTATATACTGTACAAGAAGAGTGAGGAAGGCCACCCAATCTGCAATCCTCCATGTCAAACTGATCATTGTTCCTATTCTGATTATGGCAAGCTTCCAACCTTATGATCTTAGTCTAGTTCATAGATTCATCACCTTGGTTGGAATGCTAACTCAGTCAGAGGTTTCACCAGAGTTCAAATCACCAGAATTTCAGTGTTCTTGCCACAATTCTGAAGATGCTACAAAGGTCTCCAGATACATACTCCAAATCAGTCTGCCTAGTATGTCATTGCTTTTGTGTTGTCCCCTTCCTTATAACACGGTAATGTTGGGATTTGAGAGAATTGTCTTGTTGATTTTAAAAAGGCTAGCTCAAAGCCACCAGAGTGCTTATGGAGACAACTAATCTTAAGGGAGGAAAAAAGTAGACTTATTTTGGAGATGATTTACTGAGCAACTGAGACAAAAGTTGAACTTTCATTTGGTTTATCTGGTTAGGGGAATCATCAGTAGAGAATTGTTTTAAGATTTCTGCCTGAGACTAGAGGTGTTATCCCAGAGTATTTAGAGGCAAAGTACATCCAGGGAGGGAAAGAGTTAGTTACCTGTGTCTTTAGATATCTTCATGCACTACTTGAGCCAATGTCAGCTCTGGCAAGTATAAAACATATGCACACAAAATAGTCCATGTATTATGGAATCTATTTCATTTATTTTTTAAAATTATATTTATTATTAATAAATCCTTTTTACATAGGGCTTTGCAAATGCATTTCTCTCAATGGATTGTGTAAACATTATTAGATGCAATTCACAGATGAACAAAATGAGACTGACAAGGCTCAGTGGTACTAATCAGAGCCAGGTCTTGAAGTCAGATTTTTTTCATGCTAAACTCCATGTCCTTTCCACTCTACTAGGCTAGCTCTCTTCATTTGAAAGCATGGTTTATGTCTCTATATCACTATTCTGCATTATTGCAGTAGAGATAACAGCACATCAGATGTGGGTGCCTTATATAAAATGCATTGCATATTCAGCTGATGCATGGCTACACAAAAACACATAATGGGGGATCAGAAATAACTAGAAATTTCTCCCCTGCATATACATCAGTAGATAGGTGACATCAACAGCCACTCTTATTCATGATTTCTACTATATGAATAGAAATATGAACTGGAATCTTAAACTGTTGTTAACTGTTAATGGATTCTAGTTGGAAATTAGATAAGTCGGTCATTTTGTATCAAAGAAAAGGCTGCTGCAATGGATGCTGACATACATATCAATGCTTCTCATTTAGATTCAAGCTCCTGTGGCCTGCAGCAGTCTTTGAAAGTGGTTTTTCTTTTTCTTTTTTTTTTTTCTCCTCTCATTCAAAGAGTTCAGAAAAGTGAGGTTTTGCATAAAATTTCAAGTTGTCAAATGATTTTTTTTCTTTTGACACAGTGGAGCACTTGTCTTTTATCAGGCATGTATGTGTGTGGGGGGGTACCCACTAACACATACTCTGTTCAAACAGCTTAGTTTCTTTGATCAACTTCAGTTAGAATATGAACACAAGTCACATAGTCCTTAAACAATGGCTCTTCCATACAAAGTGTCTCTAGGGCATTGTATTGAAGTCAGTAGCTACTAAATTGCCTTTGTACCTTCTCAAAATGCTTAAAAATATAATTCAAGATAACATCCCTCTTCTTTTAGAAATAAGCAGTTTTCTTTGCCACCCCCTTTGCATAATTTTCCATATAATACAATGTTCACAATTTGATTCATTTGCATTCCTTATTATAGTTTTAGCTAGAGTAGTTAAATTCTTTATACAAGGAGTGCCCAAATTACATATGGGTTAGGGTTATTTGCAATTTAGTCATCAGAACTTGTAACATGGTGGGTTTTTTTTTTCCTTCGAATGTAACAAAACTAAAAATGGCCAGAATTTATAAAGCATTGTAAGTGTGTGTATATATATATACATATATATATATATATATATATATATATATATATATATATATATATATGTATATATATATAGTACTTTTTGACCCTACTTTATCATTGCCTATGTTAAAAAGTCCATTCCAACTTCTAACTTTATTTCTGACAATCAATTCTCTAGCAACTACATCAGGGAGCAAGAATATCCAAGCATTTGGAAGAATCAGTCTTACACAGTTAGCATCATAAGATCACAGGACTGAATGGAATCTTAGAAAACAGTTGGCTAAAGTATCCTTGAATGAGATTATATCCCCAATGGTCAGACCATCTTTGGATGATGACCTTTAGGAGGAACCCATCATATTCTTAAACAATCTGTCCTAATTGTATGTAACTTTAAGAATTAAAAAGTTTTTACTTAAATTGAGCCTAAATCTGCCTTTCTTCTTAAAATTGCTTGTTTACATCTATAGAACTTGATTCTTGAGAAATTCCCATGCTTCTTGAACTGACTTCTATAGAATTATAATTGTATAATATTGTGTGTGAATGAGAGAGAGAGAGAGAGAGAGAGAGAGAGAGAGAGAAATTTCAGATAAATGAGTGAATGAATGAATGAAAAGAAATTTACTAACCATTTGTTATGTGCCAGGCACTGTGTTAATAAATGTCCATTTAAGTCCTCTACTACAACTATAATAGACCATTGTGTCAAGCTTTTGTATTCTTTTCCAATCTCATTTGTTTCTTCTTATTTGTATTGTGTACAATGTTTTCCTGGTTCTGCTTGTTTCACTCAGCATCAGTTCATGTAAATCTTTCCAGGCCTTCTAAAATCAACTTGTTTGCTCTTTTTTTAATAGAACAATAATATTCCATTATCTTCATATAGCCCAACTTGTTCAGCCATTCCCCAGTTGATGGGCATCTACTTGTTTTCCATTTTTTTGCTACCACAAAAAGAGCTGCTATAAAAGTTTTTGCACAAGTGGGTCCTTTTCCTTCCTTTATGATTTTGTTGGTATACAGATTCAGTAATGGCACTGCTATGTCAAAGTGTAGTTTATAGCTCTTCGGACACAGTTCCAAATGCTCTCCAGAATGCTTAGATCATTCCACAACTCCACCAACAAAGCATTAGTGTCCCACTCTTCCCACATCCCCTCCAATATTTATCATTATGTTTTCCTGTCATCTTAGCCAATCTGAGAGATGTGAGGTGGTACCTCAGAGTTGTTTTAATTTGCATTTCTCTAATCAATAATGATTTAGAGCATTTTTTCATATGACTATAAATGGCTTTAATTTCATCATCTGAAAATTATTTATATCCTTTGACTATTTATCAATTGGGTAATGACTTGTATTCTTATAAATTTGACACATTTCTTTATATACAGAAACAGTGGTTGTAAATTTTTTCCCCATCTTTATTGTTCCCTTTTAGTTTTGTTTCTGTTGGTTTGTTTTATGCAAAATTTAATGTAATCAAAGTAGTCCATTTTGCCTTTCATAATGGTCTCTAGTTCTGCTTTGTCAAAAATTCATCCCTTCTCCAAAGATCTGATAGATAAATTGTCCCTTGCTCTCCTAATTTGCATATGGTATCACCCTTTATGCCCAAATCATATACCCATTTTGACCTTATTTTGGTGTGGGGTGTGAGATGTAGATCTATGCCAAGTTTCTGACATATTATTTTCCAGTTTTCCCAGCAATTTTTGTTAAACAGTGAGTTCTTATCCAAGAAGCTGGAATTTGGGGTTTATCAAATAAATTACCATAGACCTTCATTATTGTGTTGTGTATCTCTAATTTATTTCACTGATCTACCAGTCTATTTCTTAGTCTATACCAAATCGTTTGATGGCTGCTTTTATAATATACTTTTATAATATGGCTTTAGGTCTGGTACTGCTAAGCCATCCTTTATATTTTTTTCATTAATTCCATTTATATTTTTGACTTTTTGTTCTTTTAGATGAATTTTGTTATTAGTTTTTCTGGTTCCATAACATAATTGTTTGACAGTTTGATTGGTACGGCACTGAATAAGTAAGAATAATTTAGGAGGAATTCTCATTTTTATTACGTTAACTTGGCCTATCCATGAGCAACTGATGTTTTTCCAATTGTTTAGATTTGACTTTATTTTTGTGAGAAGTGTTTTTTAATTGTGTTTATATAGTTCTTGAATTTGTCTTGGCAGATAGACACCCAAATATTTTATTTTGTCTACAATAATTTTAAATGGAATTTCTCTATCTCTTACTGCTGGTTTGTTAGTAATATATAGAAATAATATAGAAATGCTAATGATTTGAGTGAGTTTATTTTATATCCTTCAACTCTGCTGTTAATTGTTTCCAGTAGGGTTTTGGATGATTTTCTAGGATTCTCTAAATATATTATCATATTACCTGCAAAAAGTGATAGTTTTATTTCCTCACTGCCTATTCTAATTCCTTTAATTTATTTTCTTTTCTTATTGTTAAAACCAACACTTCTAGTACAATATTGAATAATAGTGGTGATAATGAGCATCCTTTATGGGTGTTTTTATTTTCAATGTTATTTTGTTTTTCTCTCATTAATTTATTTACTTCCTTTTTTATAAGGCATATGCATCCCGAACCAAATTCTAGCTCTGAATTACATCCCACAAAGTCTGTGAGTTCAAGTTTTCCTTCATGCTGGGTTCATTAATTCACCTTGCTCATTATCCATAATTTGTATATAAACATCTGTGTTCATAGATTTTATTGCTAGCTCCTGTGTGAGATTTTATTTGCTATAAATCACTGAGCATGTCTGTAGCTGTTCTTCCTCCTTTTTGTAACTGCTATCCTCTATAGTATGTAGCTGCTATCCTCCTAGTATGTAGTATCCCCTACGGTATATAGAGAATATGTCCCTATCCTCACTTAGTTTTAGTTTAAATCCTTTCATGTAATTTACAAGACTCCTGAAAAACATACACATACATATACACACACAATACATAGGTATAAATGCATGACAAATTATGTATATGTCATCTTGTTAAGACCATTTCATTCACCAAGAGTCCATGATTTATTTCTTTTAATAGATTGTCGACGTCTTGTTGTCTCCTTTTCCTCCTCCTCTTCCTTCTCCTCCTCTTTCTTTTTTTCCTCTTCCTCCCTTCCTTTTCCTTTTCTCTATTTTTCATGTTTGTATATATATATATATATATATATACATATATATATATATATATATAATGTTGAGAGAGTGAGGGGAAGAGAGGGGGAGACAGAGAGAGGAAGGTGGGGGAGAGGAGGGTAGAGAGACTAATTGTATAGGAAAGAATAAAGATAGAAACCAGGTAAGTATACTGTGTATACAGGAACAACATTGTTAGTAGGCATACTTGGATTATATAGTATCTGGAGTAGAGTAAGACTGGAAAAGTAGGAAGAGACTAGATTGGTAAATGTTAAACAGAAGTTTGTATTTTATCCTTGAGGTAATTGGGGCTAAAGGAGTTTAATGAGTAGTGAGATTGGATTAGGCAGTGATTGGGTTAAATATACTCTGGCAGATAGTGCCATGGTATGGAAGGAAGAAAGACATAATAAAGAAAGAACAATTAGAAGATTATTGCAATAGTAAAAGTAAGAGATAATGAAGCCATGAATGAGAATGATGGCTATAAGATTTATACAGAGACATTGTGATAGTAGAAACCACACAATTTGACAACAAATTTGATATGCAGGGTGAGTCCTGAAGGGAGGAGTGAAGTTGCCAGTAAGGATTACTGGGAAGATAGCAGTGCTATGATAGTGAGTAAGTCATTTATCATAACATTAAGTAGTTCACTTCCCCTAATTGGATATGAATCACTTTTTGTGAAATTATTGGATTGGAATAAATTATTTCTAAAATTTCTTTGGTGATCTGATATTATGGTATTCTACTTTTATTTAGAGACTACACTGTAACACTTCTGCATTCAGAGGTCTGCCTTTGAAGCGCAACATTTTATATTTATTGGTCATAGTCTAGCGGTAGGACAAATTGTCTAATTATGCTGATTTCATGATAAAGGCTGTGAAATCAAAACAAGACTTTCTAAAGAAATTTTGCAACAATATTGAGGACAAACATATCCCCAAATGTTTCACTTGTGATAATTAAACCGTAAAAAAGTATATGACGACTTAATATACTATTCATGAAAATGATAAAAGTGAATGTGAAACCATGTAATGGTGAAGAAAGGAGCTGTAGATCTTCCAAAAACCCTTGAAAAGGGCTAATGATTCTAAGAGGCAGAGAAAAAGAAGGCGGGCTTTCTGGGCTTGACAGTGAGTTTGTATGGAGGAAATGAAACAGGAAATGGAATTTCATGTATGGAGAACAAGTCAACCATTTAAAATTGTACATTTGGTGTATGATGGAAGGCAGTATACAGGAAGCTTGGATAGGTAGGTCTGTATTTTGTCCTAACAGGGTTGTTGGAGGATCAGGAGGGATAATATATGTAAAGAGCTTGGTTACTATGAAGCTATATAAATAAAAGAATTTATTATTTTCATGTGTGTTAAATCAATATACAAGTTGAATTACTCTTTGTAGTTTTCATTTAAATATACTTTACTAACAGATATCTGGATGCTCACTAATGATACTGCAAACTTTTCCTATTTCCATGGATATTTAGCTTATTATCAATCAATATTTTTAATAACTTTCACAAACATTCATTAGAACTATCTGAGAAAAAAGTTAATTTGTTCAGAAAATTTTAAATGTTTAAAATTAGAGAGTGTAATGAAAACACCTTCTCAACCATAACTATCACATCCCTAGTGTAATACTGTTCTTTACCATTTGAATTAAGTATTTGGTTTTATGTTCACTTTGAATGGCAGGTCATATAGAGTGGGAAAGGAATGCTGATGTGCAGAGCATTTCTAAATTTGAAGTGGAATTATATACATGTCCTTTGAAGTTTACTTTGTCCTCCAGGGCTACATTTGGTGTTGGGCAGTTCAATTTATGCAGGGGGTTTATGTATAAGTTAATGATTTTCTTAAGTAACAGATTATTCATTTATTTTATAGCATTAAAGTAAAGTTGAAGGTATTAATTTCCCAAATTCAAATGAGAGTCTACCATATTTTCAGTTGCGTGAAATCAACAGTGAATCCTCTTGGGTGACAGATCTCTAATGTGCTGAGAGGAACTTTTTTGCAAAGCCCTAATGGTGCTGTCAGTCACAAATGGAGGCTTTCTTGATTACACGTGCATATTGTAGGTACAGTATAAAAAACAGCGGTTTATGAGTAGGCATTTCTACAAGTTGTGGATGGACATGGATCAGTCAGCAGATATTTTATATTGCTAATTTGAAGTTATTTATCTTTTGCAAAATTCATTTAATGGTTGGTTTTAAAAGCTGACAATGAACTGAATAGAAAATGTCTCCTAGTAATAGCTGTTATTTTTCTTGTTGATAATACCTAATAGTTTCTCCTTAGAGAAGTTATAAAATTTCAAGTCAATTGTACAATATGTATTGTATCTTTTTTCACTTAATAGTATTTTATTTTTTCCAATTACATGCAAAAATAGTTTTCAGAATTCATCCTGGTAAGATTTTTGAGTTCCAAACTCTTTTCCCTCTCTCCTGTCTCCCCATTCCCCAAGACAGCAAGCAATTTGAAGTATATGTATAATGTATAATGTAACATGTATAATCATGTTAAACACATTTCCACATTAATCATGTAAAAGAAGAATCAGAACAAAAGGGAAAAATAAAAACAAATTTTTAAAAATGTGAAAATAATATGCTTTGATCTGCATTCAGTATTTATAGTTCTATCTCTGAATGTGAATGGCATTTTTCCATGAAAAAGTCTTTTGGAATTGTCTTGGATCACTGTACTGCTGAGAAGAACAAAGTCTATAATTAGGTGATCTCACAAGACATTGTTATCATGTACAATGTTCTCCCGGTTCTGCTCACTTCACTCAGCATCAGTTCATATAAGTCTTTCCAGGTTTTTCTGAAATCCACCTGCTCATCATTTCTTATAGAACAGTAGTATTCCATTATATTCATATACCACAACTTGTTCAGCCTTTCTTCAGTTGATGGGCATGCCCTTAGTTTCCAATTCTTTGCCATCACCAGAAGAGTTGGTATAAATATTTTTGTACATGTGGGTCTATTTCTCTGTTTTAATATCTTTGGGATATAAACTTAGTAGTGGTATTGGTATGCACAGTTGTATAGCTTTTTGGGCATAGTTCCAAATTGCTCTTCAGATTAGTTGGATCAGTTCACAACTGCACCAGCAATGTATTAGTATCCAGTTTTCCCACATCCTCTCCAATATTTATCATTTTACTTTTTTGTCATCTTAGCCAATTTGAGAAGTGTTGTTTTAGTGTTTATGTTTTACTATTTATATGTTCAGGTGTTTAGATGTTCAGAGTTATTTTAATTTGCATTTCTTTATGATCATTAATGATTTAGAACACTTTTTCATTTGACTATAGATGACTTAAATTTGAAAACTGCCTATTCATATCATTTGTCTATTTATCAAATGGGCAATGATGTGCATTCTTATACAGTTGATTCAGATCAAGCATCATATCTTAGATAGATAGAGACTAGATAAAGTGGCAGACACCCAATTTTATTCTGCACCTGTATCAACTTGAACCACATCATTATTCTTGTTCATTAGTCCCCAAAACTCCTTTATTCCAGATCAACAGGCTGTCATCTGACAGCAATATTTGTGACTTTAGTATCCTGGTCATATAGAATAAACTGGAGCAGGATAACCTAGGGGAAGAAATACATCATTTCCATCTACATCACTCCCAAAGCCAAGTAACCTTAGGATTTTTGCTACATCCTTCCTAACGACTAACCATATCAATAGGCTTATGGTTGCACAATTCTAATTTTTAAGGAATTATTTTCTTCAGCACTGAGGAGCCTCAATTGCTGCTCTGTGCTATGATTAAGAACTTCCACTGTATTGCACATTTGTGTGCTAGACTGTGCTCCTTTTGTCCAAGTGAGACAGACCTAAGTTATATCAAGCTGGAAAATTGTTTTACTCATACTTTTTGTGGATTTTCTCATTCTAACATTCATTTACAGGCTTGATTTAGTGTTGTTTCTGAGGGAAACTGGGGAGAGCTAAGGCAACTCCTTGGCTTTTTCCTGCCACCTTGACTCCATCCCCAACATGTATATTTTAGTAATCTTTGAACATGATTTGTTTCATGGCTTTTATTTTTAAAAAATTGCCCAGGATAGTACTCTGTACATATTGGCTGCTTAATACAGTTTGTTGTAAAAAAAAAATCTTGGTGATCTAAACAAAAATGAGTAGTAGACCAAATTTACCCAGAGTGGCAGATTCCTATTATAGAACATCACACAACAGGTTAATTCTGAGTTATATGCAAAACATATAACATTTGGTGTTACTAGAGTATATTCATATCCATACAACAGAAGCAAAAAAAAAAATAACATTTTCAATGAATTTGTGGGGCCCATGGTCACTTCAAATTAAATATCTCTCTCTTTTTTTTTTTCTCAACAAACCTCAATTCTCAACTGGATTGGTGTGGCAGCCTTCTAACTAATTTCCCCACTTCAAGCTTTTCCCTCACTCAGACACCAATGTGATTTTTTCTCATCCTGTTAACTCTTGTGCTTCAGGAGTTCTAGAAGCTTCCCACTACCTCCAGATCCAAATAGAAAATCTTCTATTGGGGATTTAAAGTTTTTCCTACTACTCTAGTCATCCCATACCTTACACCTTTCCATATACCCTAGAACTGAGCTACAATAGTCTAGTTGTGATTCTTTGAATATAATATTCCATCCCCTGTCTCCATTTTTAATACTGGCTTTCCTTGTACTGAGAATGCCCTGTACCTCATCTTTGTCTCAGTTTACCTTATTTCCATCAAGATTCAGCTCATATGCAACCTTTTAGAGAAGATATTTCTCTGTACTCTCCACTTCGAGGATTTTCTCATTATCTTCTACCTGTTCTTTATATATTTTATATTGATGTTTATTTTATTGATATTTATACATATTACATGTACCTAATCATTTACATATTTATATGTATTCAATATATATATATTTTATCTACCTAATTATTTACATATCATTTCCCACATTGAATGTATATTTCTTGAGATCTAAGACTTTTTTTCTTTGTGTCCTTAGCATTTACCTGTAATCCACAATCAATGCTTAATAAGTGTATATTGATTGAAAAAGCTTAGTTGTACAGAATTATTTGCCTGAAATCAAAAAAGACCTGAGTTAAAGTTCAACCTCAGACATTTATTAGTTGTATGATGTTCAGATTGTCACTGGACCACTGTTTATCCAACTATAAAATGGGAGTAATAATATCTATTTTACAGGGATATTTATGAGGATTAAATAAGATAATTGAAAAGTACTTTGCATGGTACCTAGTTCATAATGAGTGCTATAAATGGCTAGTTCCTCTCTTCCACTTGTAACTAGAGCACAAGACCAACACTGAGGAACACTGTATACCTTACAGACACCCCAATGTATTTTGAAATCTTAGTGTACTTGAACTAAGTGGACTGAGTAACTTTAGGTCTTCCTAAATCATTTTCAGAATGGTCAGTCATCAGGTGGATTCTATGAGCTACTCCTCCTGTAGGTCTATGATATTATAAACTTTAAATTGTTGGTGTCACGCTTATTTTTATATTTATTGTTTAATATTTTATTTATAACCATAGGGCTTGAATATGAAGTCACTTAGGTTAATGATCCAGGCCAAATGCCCTAGAGAGGCAGCTTGTATATACAGTGGATGGAGTGCTGAGCCCGGAGCCAAGAAGGCCTTAGTCCAGATCTGGCCTCAGACCCTTATGGGTCTGGGCCTGTCTCTTCACTCTGTTTATCTCAGTTTCTTTATCTGTCAAACTAGCCAAAGAAATGGCAAACCACTCCAACATCTTTGCCAAGAAAACCCCAAATTGGGCCATGAGGAATTGGACACATAAAGTAAAACTGAATAACAAGAATAAGAATATAGTTAAAGCTGAAAGTTTGTACTTGTCCACAATTAAGTCTTTTAATTGGATGAATTACTGATTGGCTCAAGGGATCCGGAATCATTGTCTTTGTTAACACTAGGTCTTCTATCAATTTGTGGTGTTAATCAAGAAACTGCTACTGCCTGAACTTTCCTCAAGCCTAGTATCAATGAGAGACTCTGAGCACTTTCCCACCGCATCTGCTCTGATTAGTAATGTCACTTCCTACATCTAACAGCTTGTTTGTTTTCAACCAAGCTCATTCTTAGGATATCTGAGCCCCAGCTTTGAGTATGTTCTCTCCCCAACATGTCTCCTTCACCCTCACTCTGGGGTGAATTTCTTGCATGGGGGGGGGGGGAGACAAGCCTGTTTTAATTTAGTATTAGAGGTATATGCTTTGCCTGCTTGATGAATCTCAAGACACGTATCTCATGGTTGTATCATTTTCCTGAGTACCAATTTTGTAGACATTTTGAAACCAGGTATTGGCTTTAACTTGAGCCATGTGTTCAAATAAGCCAATTATACTCCAGTGAGATCCCCAGGGGAAAGCAGCAGGAACCCAGGGAGGCCAGGCCAGGCAATGATTCAGGGAGTCAGAAGTTCAGGAAGCCAAGGAGATCCAGTATGCACTATATTGGCACCATCAAGAGCTGGAGGCTCCTGGGTGGGAAAGTCAATGAGTGAGCTTAAAGACTTCCTGTCAAGGTATGACCAGAATCTGCAAAAGCAGCTTCATCAAGGCAGATGGGAGAGGCTACCAAGACTAGGAAGGCTTTGCCTCCAAATTCCAGGAATGGAAGGAGTCCCAGAGACAAAACTTGCTCTTGACAGAGTAAGTCCCAGGACTGGAAGGCCCCTGAAAATAACCACTTCATTATGGCCCTTATTATTCACTGGGTCATCTAGTGATGGACAATGACCCTTTTGGACACAGTAAAACAGAATGAAGAACAATTCTTTCAATATCTGTAAAAAGATTGTTTTTCATTCTCCCTCATAAAAGGATTAGAATGTGATGGTTACTTGTGCTCCACTGTCCAGGATTGCAATGTATTCTGTATCCTTAACTATTGTTGCCCTACAGTATGTTGTAAATTAAAACTGTATAGATCCTTAAAAGATTGATAATGAGGCTCCATGTTTTAAGGGGCCCTTTCCCCATTTCTTTTTCTGACACTGGTCTAGTTGATCTTAATTATACAGTCTCAAAATTACATTTTCCCAAGTACATACATTTCCCAATATACATATGAATGTTTTTATAACAAGGTTCTGACATCTTGGTTGTCTTTTAGGGTGGTGTTTTTCTATCATGGCTTCAAGACCTTCTCTTTCTCTCTTTCTCTCCTCTTCTTCTCTCCTCTCTCCCATTACCTCTTTAGGTAGAAAAATTTTGTTCAAAGCCCATCACCAGATTTTCTTTGTTCTCCATGGCTCAAGTCTGCCTCCATATGATGCCATCCTTATCTGGTTCTCTGGTCCAAATACAAGAGAATGCTCACTTTACTCCTTGCCATGTACTCTTTGGTCCAGCGATACCTCATTGCTATTCTCTATCTCTCAGGTTTAGATATTTTCTCTGATAATCCTCTTTGCCTGAAATGCACCTTCTCTTTATCCCTATCTACTGGTTTTCTTGGATTCTTTTTTAAGTTCCAACTAAAATCCCATATTCTACTTTTTCCACTCATGACCTCTTTTGGCCAATAAATTTTTACATGATTCTTGTATATAGTTATATAAAATAGGTATACAAATCAAACATTTTCTGATAATAAATCATAATTTTTCAACCTCCACATTCAGTTACATGACCCCATGTGAGTCAAGACCCCCCACAGTTTAAAAATCTGTGTTCTTCAGAAAGCCCAATTTTTATGCTACCTCACAATTTCAGTGCCTTTTTTTTTTTTTTTTTGGTTTCCTTCTTATTTCATATGCAACTTGTTTGTACAGATTTGTTTGCTTATTGTCTCTCCATTAAATTGTGAATTCTTTAAGAGCAGAGATTGTCTTTTGCCTCTTTTGTATTCCAGTTTTTCCATAAAGTGCCTTGCACATAGGAGGCACTTAATGCCCAGAGCTCACTGAGTTTGTCTTCCTGCAGACATTTGTCTGCTAATGTTCTTTGGCAGAATTGTATTCAAACTTTCCTTGACACATTCCCAGTGTTGTACTCCATTTTGTGTGTGTTTTTCATCAACTATTTGAAATTTTGTGGAGGCTGTCCCAGGCCACCTTTAGAGAAACATGATTTTAATTCTTGACTTTGTATCACATCATTACAAACTCTTTATAATTTAGGCTCCTTTGATTCCTTAAGTCTAATTTCTCTCATTACTAGTCTTAGTTGTGTCCATATATACTACAAAGTCAATGAGTATTTTATATTTGTATGGAATGTTATATTCACTCCTTTCCCATTTCTAATTAGCTGCCAAGTCATGTAGCTTCTCAACTTCTGCAATATTTGCCATATTTCCTCTTTTCTTAACTCATACCATAACCTTTCTAACTTAAGTTCTCATCAACTCTCATCTAGACTCTTATAAGAGTTGATTAATTGGTCTATTTGAACACAGCCTTTTCCCTCTGCAATCTGTCCACCACAGAGCTGCTAAATTAATGTTCCAATAATCACTTCTGATCTTCCATTCCCTGATCAAAAAGATTTAGTTTCCTTTTTCCTTTTTATTTATTTTTATTTTTTGGCCCTCTGAAGGCTTTTATAAGCTCACTTTTACCCAACTATCGCAGCTAATTGTATTATTTATCCTCAGATATTCAACTTCCCAGGAAAATTGACTGGCTTGTTTTTCCACATCTTAGCTGTGTGTCTTTTTGCATAAATTGTTCCCTATGCACAAACTCTCTCTTCTCACCTTTATTTCTTGGAACCCCTAGCTTAATTCAAGGAATAATTAAGCCCCACATCTCACATGATGCCTTTTTTGTTTCTCCAAGTTGTTATTACTCCCTTCACAATTACTTTGCATTCATTCTCTCTCTCTCTCTCTCTCTCTCTCTCTCTCTCTCTCTCTCTCTCTCTCTCTCTCTCTCTCTCTCTCTCTCTATATATATATATATATATATATATATATATATATTGTGTTTTGTGACTTGAGTGTGCTTTTTGTCCTTCATTGTACAAAGTGAATTCCTATGGGGCAGGAACACCTGAACTGTTTTATCTGTGTGCCCAGTGCCCTACTGAACATCATTAAATACTGCATTTATTCATTATTCACAAGGAAATATTAGGTATTCAGGAGATCTTGATATTCCTTCTTGAAGATGTATCATGGAATCTAAGAAAATTGATAATATTTTGTGATCCAAACTTGAAAAAAAGGCTATGACAAGGGATTTCTATAGATTTTTTTTTTAATGAAGAGATCCCTTATGAAGAGAATAACAGATTCTCTTTATGATGTCCGAAGAAGATATCACTAGATGTCTTATCCAGATGTCTTTTTCTAATCCCAAACCCAAACCATATAAAGTTTTTATCACTGATGAATTGAAAATTAAAAGAAGCATCTATATATTGCTGTGATTTTCTTTTTGTAAAGTATAATAATGCTGTAATTTGATAAATAGGAAATGATGCTTCTTCATTTTGTCTTAAAGGGACCACTTCTTTTATAATTTACTAATATGAATCAATTCTAGACTTGCAAATTAGTAAAATGAGTGAATCTCCAAAAGGAAAAGCTAGCTTTTCTGTTCCTACTTTATTTCATTTTTGTCTACTTTTAGGAATATTTTCTGTTTCTCTAAAATAATCTGGTTAGGTGAAATTACAAAGTAGCAAGTCTTCAGGTCCTCTTTCTGTGACTACAATCAAGATTTTCAGTTACTTAATTTATCTGATTTTATTTTTATTATTAATGATTTAGACTTCACCAAAAAGTTATAATTTATTTTAATTTTGGCAGTAAATACTAATATTCAAACATGCAAACAATTACATAAGAGCAGAAAATTAGGAAAAATGAGTGTACAAAATGAAACAAAATGTGATTATGCATGCATGAGGAAATGTGTTTACAATACATTCTTTAGTGATTATCTAAATTAATATAATAGAAATCATATTTTCTAACAACTAGTATTAGTTTTTATTCTCATTCCTATAGCTTCTTGTTACAAATCAGAGATCATTGGTATATTTATTGGGGTTTTGGAGTTTATTTGTGGTGAATGCATTGACGATAATATTTTTACCAAGTTTCACAGAATTATTGATATAGTGTAGCAAATCTTTAAAAGAACTCCATCAATTTCATTTGGACAAAGAACTAAAATATTCTGAATAAAACTAACCTCAAACATGCCTAAGTCCTTTGCTTCTACTTTAATATTTAGGCTTTTGTTTTTATTGCATTTCAACCATTTTTTGCCATATTCAAAATGATTTATTCTCTCTAATTTAAAATAAGGGGGAAATGAAGCTAAACCAGGTCAGTGATTGCAATGTAATATAGACTTCTCTGGGAAGATCTATACTGAATAGACTGAAGTCAGCAACTAAATCAGTGGACAGAAGCTTGTGTAAATGAACCTCCTACAGCAGCACAATGAGAAAAGAACTGGAACTAGCACAATTTCCAAATTGTTTGTGCAGACTGTTATGCCATTTTTAAAGTAATGGCTAATGGCAGCTGAACCATAGAGTGGCTTTAAAAGAATCATTTCTACAGTGAAAATAAGAGGTTACCTTATGGTCATTGTGCTGCCCATGATTTACTACATTTGTCTGAACCATTTGAGTGAAGTAACATTGAATAAGAATCAAATTAACTTCATGAAACTCTATCGCTCTCAAAACTACTCTGTGAATTCAATTATTTCAGCACCGAAGTAATAAAGCTGCAACTTTACCATCCTCAGAGTAGGGATTAGGTAAGAGCACAAATGCCCCAGAGAGGAATTAAAGAGCAAGATAGAAATGGGCTTTTATACTTTAGAATTCAGAACATTTTAGTTAAGTTTATACATCAAACTTTATGAAAATGTGTCTGAATGAAGTAAAAATTGAGAAATCTCCCTAGAAACAATTACACTAAGCAAAAGTTATTCCATTACTCACCCCCAGAAGTGTGATTTCATGAATGTAGGAAGCTTTCAATGTGGAACAGCCCCTCCACCCCCACCCCCTCCACACACACACAGTAAAAATGGCCAAGCAGTCCTACTAATATAGATTTGCTGTCTATGCCAAAGTTATGCTGGAGAATAAAACATGGGGAAGAAGATATAAAAATATACTACTACTTTAGATGAAATAATTCCATTTTTTGATGATTCAGTGGATCTCTGTTCATATCAGTGTGATTACTCTCAAAATCCAATTATATAACACTTCTTTTTTCCTATGTAAATCCTGTCTCTGACTCATGATTCTATGGAAACCAGCATAGCATCTTGCTGTCTATATTCATCCCATAAGTCTTTCCTCTTTGGGGCACTCACAGTTATCATTGGCTATGGCATTCCATGAACCTTTCCCCTTCTACAAACAGAACTTTTCCAGAAAATGCTGCCATCAGAATATAAGGAAATTTGGTATATTTGTGTGTTAGTGTGGTTTAGTATTATTTTAATTCATTCCTCCAAGGACCTATAATAATAGTATCATATGTAATTCTGCTAGTGTTATAGATTGTAGCCTTTTTGTAATTTAGGAGACTTGAAGGATATTTATATAAGAAGTTGAAGAGCCTTTACTCAAGAGTCAACTTTAAGACAAAACTAACAAATATCATCTGCCTCCTGGTGATGAACTCCCATCTTAGGTTTTTCAAATAGATATGTGAGTCATTCAATCATTAAACATTTATTAAACACTATATGCCAAGCACTGTGTTAAGTGCTAAACATGCAGAAATAGACCATAGACAATTCCAACTCTCAAAGAATTCATGATCTAATGGGGGAGATGCCAAAAAAATTGTAGAAACAAGCTATAAACAAGAATATTAGGAAATAAAGAAGCAAAACACTAGAATTAAGAGGTGTTGGGAAGGCTTCTTATAGGAGATAGGAATTTAGATAAGATTTAAAGGAAGCTAGGTAATGTAATGGGTGGAGATGAAGAAGCAAAGCCTTCTAGAGAATACTCAGAACCAAGAAATGGAGTGCCTTATTCATGGGACATGTAGCCCATCACTGCATCTATGCTAACTTTCCAACACAGTAGAAAAAACCACTGGCCTAGACTTCAAGAAAACAAAATCCATGCCACAATGGAGAGCAGGAGGAGAATTTTGATGCATTTTTTTTCATTATGATTATTAACAAGTAGGAGATTGCCAAATGAATATTGAATGATTCGTTCCACTGTTTTTCCCCCCATTTTCAATAACTTTCTATGTTAAGCAATTTTATTTAATGCTTTTATATCCTAAGCCAAAATATATTATTTGTTACTCATTATAATATTATTTTTTTTTTAATTTAGTACAGATTTATTATTGTAGTACCTAATTCACAGTGTTGCTGTGGGAAAAAAAGTGTTTTGAAGTGCTCTACAAATATTAGTTATTATTGTTATTGATGTCATAGAATTATAATATTATACTTTTTATTGTCTTTTTTTGTTTCTTTTAATACACATTGTTTTATGAATTATGTTAGGAGATAAAAATCAGAGCAAAAGGGAAAATCCATCGAAGAGATTAAAAAAAAAAACAGAAAAAAAAAGTGAACATAGCATGTATTGATTTACATTCAGTCTCCTTAGTTCTTTTTCTGGATATGGATGGCATTTTCTGTTCAAAGTCTATTGGGATTGCTTTGGATCACTGAACCACTGAGAGGAACTAAGTGTTTCATAGTTGATGATCGCACATTCTTGCTGTTATTGTATACAATGTATTCCTGGTTCTGCTTGTTTCACTCAGCATCAGTTCATGTAAATCTTTCCAGGCCTTTCTAAAATCAGCTTGTTCATCATTTATACCACATCTACTCATCTTCTACTCATCTACTCATTTTTCATTTCTCTGCCAACACAAAAAGAGCTGCTATAAACGTACTTGCACATGTGGTTCCTTTTCCCTTCTTTATGATTTTCTTGGGATACAGACCCAGTAAGGACACTGCTAGGTCAATGGGTATTTTCAGTTTTATAGCTCTATGTGCAATATTACACTTTTATATATATATTAAACATATATGTGTACATATATACGTGTGTGTGTGTGTAAGCTAGGGGGCACAGTAGATAGAATTAGGTAGCCAGAGTTCAAATTCAGCCTTGGGCACTTACTATCTATGTAACCCTAGGCAAGTCCCTTAATCCTGTTTGCCTCAGTACCTCATCTGTATAATGAACAGGAGAAGGAAATGGCAGACCATTTCTTTGCCAAGAAAATCCCAAAAGGGGTCATGAAAAGTCAGAAAATTACAAAACAATGTGTGTCTGTGTTTATGAGAGCTGTCATATGATAATGGCTAAAAAGCTATCCTCAGAGTCAAAAAGACTTGGGTCCAGCCCTGTGCCTAACACATACTTTATGCATGACTCTGAAGAGATCACTTAAATGAAATTTCAAATGTAGGATCACTAAGTCCTACTCACTCATTTTAGAAACAAAGAAACTGAGAAATAGGGAGGTTAAGGTCAAATATATATATGTGTGTGTGTGTGTGTGTGTGTGTGTGTTGTGTGTGTATACATATATATGTGTGTGTGTGTGTGTGTGTGTGTAATGCATATAATGCATATATACACACATATATGCATTGGGTATGCACATACATGTGTATGAATATGCATAGATACACATGTGTCATAGAAATGTATTAGATATGTGACAGGCCTATAAAACATACATATATTTTCCAATATTTCATGATTTAGGGAATTCCTGAATGGAAACTTCCTCTGTTTAGAACAGGAACTCATTTTGCCTGGTGAGCACAGAGTTGTTAGATGATTTCCATACAAGGTATCACAGAGGTAAGCTGTATTAGGTGTAGGACAAAACACTGGTACTCAGTTCCAAAACTAATTCTTGACCCATCATACCATACTTTCTCTTATATGCATACATACACACATAAAAGAACACTAAAGACTTTTGTTACACATTACACCAGCAACAACTCACCAAATATTTCTCTGTGAAGAGTGCAAGAGACTAATTCAAAATGTGAATATTTAAGTGTTAACTTCTCTAGAGAGTTTATAAAAACATACATCAACTCGTTTTGAAATGATGTCTTAAATGAAGAGGATGGTGAGTTTTTTTTTTTTTTTTTACTTTACTAGAGGAGTGAGTCATATATTAACCTAGTTGCAAAATTACCAATTGAATGATATTGCAATATTGAAATTCTTAACTATTTATCTTTTTCAACTATTATTGAAATTTTAAATTTATTTCTTAAAATCTTTGGAAGGAAAATATATTATTATTATATTAATGTATATATTATTGTTATCATTATCATTATCATTATTATTATTATTAAATTTTGGAGATTTGAACATTTGAATGTAATTCATATCATCTCTATTATCTTGGATTTATTGAGCAAATTTATAGAATATGTAACAGATTAATTCACAGGTGCATAAAGACAGATGATACCAAGAGAAAACCTATTCCAACCCTCATTTTTGACTGACAAATTTGATATAAACATAGTTTGTCTTTTTTCATAATTAAATTGGCAAAAAGAATAAAGTGTTGTAATAACTGCTGATAAGGTGTTGTGGACATGCTTGACTCAGACTCACTAATGATAAGTGCATTAAAGGCACATGCAATTTCTTATTTAGTTGCACTGGATGAATTTCAGGCAAGGAGAGTGACAATACTAAAGATGTGCATGGGAAAATAGAGTGGCAAAGTTTGACCTCATGGCATGATTTACAATCTTTTCCTTTCTTTTCTATTATTTACAAAACCTATGCTTTCTTTCCTTGTATAATTATTTCAAAAATATTTAAATGACATATTGAAATCTAAAGGGAAATTAATGATCAGTTTTTGCAGATTGCATTTATTTTGTATTTTAAGTGAGTATTAACAAAAAGGTCTCATTTAAGTTCATTGTAATTTACAAAGTAATCTATGGTGTATTTAATAGTAAATGATGATAGTAAAGAAAAACTTTTTTTTTTCCAACATGACCATATCATCCATAAAATACAATAAATATTTTTAGAAACTATTAAAATTTGTCATTGTATTTTATTGTGTGTGTATGTGAATGTAAAGTTCCTTGCTTCCAAAATAGCTACTTGAATAATGTGGAATATTGGAGGGGATGTGGGAAAACAAGAACATTGATACATTGTTGGTAGAATTGTGAATACATCCAGCCATTCTGGAGAACAATTTGGAATTATGCCCTAAAAGTTATCAAACTGTGTATACCCTTTGATCCAGCAGTGTTACTACTGGGCTTATATCCCAAAGAGATCTTAAAGAAGGGAAAGGGTTCTGTATGTGCCAAAATATTTGTGGCAGTCCTCTTTGTAGTGGACAGAAACTGGAAACTGAGTGAATGCCCATCAACTGGAGAATGGCTGGGTAAATTGTGGTATATGAATGTTATGGAATATTATTGTTCTGTAAGAAATGACCAACAGGATGATTTCAGAAAGGCCAGGAGAGACTTACATGAACAGATGCTGAGTGAAATGAGCAGGTCCTGGAGATCATTATATACTTCAACAACAATACTATATGACGATCAATTCTGATGGACCTGGCCATCTTTAGCAATGAGATGAACCAAATCAGTTCCAATAGAGCAGTATAGAACTGAACCAGCTACACCCAGGGAAAGAACTCTGGGAGATGACTATGAACCACTACATAGAATTCCCAATCCTTCTATTTCTGTCTGTCTGCATTTTTGATTTCCTTAATAGGTTAATTGTACACTATTTCAAAGTCCGATTCTTTTTGTACAGCAAAATAATATGGACATGTATACATATATTGTATTTAACATATATAACATGTATTGGTCAACTTGCCACTGGAGGAGGGGGTTCGGGGAAGGAGGGGAAAAATTGTAACAAAAGGTTTTGTAATTGTCAATGCTGAAAAATTACCCATGCATATATCTTGTGAATAAAAAGCTATAATAAAAAAAATAAAGTCATGGAGCCAAGTTAAAAAAAAAATAGCTACTTGAATATTGACTTAAATTAAGAAACACTGAACTTTTCATATTTCTAATGGCAACATAGTAAGGTTAAACTGTGTTTTAATATTAATTTGTGAAGGTGCTGATTCAAAAAAAAAAACAAAAATGTGTGATGTGTATATTTAGATTGCTTTAATAAAATTTCATAAGAAGTTTTGTTCTATTAACAATGCCACTTAGAAAAAGTTTCTTATTATAATTTCTGATCTCATTTTATCTCTGCTTTTTCAAATGACTTACCTGACTGTCCCCATTCACTGTTTATTCTGACAGGTGGGGAGACTTAGGCACATCCAGAAGTCCAACTCTTACTTAGATTCTAAACATTAATTCTGGATCAAGATGGGGAAATATATAGCTAACACTATGCCATTATTTTGTTAGTTAATGATCAAATTTGTCTTGTCCTTACTCCTACTGTGAGCTCAATATTCTATTCCCTCATCACTGAGCAGTAGTTTGTCTTAATGATCGTTAAGATGTGAATCATGAGTGATTCTGTCCAAAACCATCCTCTGGACTTCTACGAGTTAAATTGGCAACAGGCAGAGGATGTCTAGTCATTGTTCTTGGACTAGGCTCTCATTGTTCAGTCTCCTGAATGCACCTGCCATTTATCCCCTTAAAGAATTGCATAGAACACTGGGTGCTAAGTGGCTTGCCAGTGATTGTACAAAGAATTTATTTCAGAGTCAGGCTTATACCCCAAGTGTTCCTGGCTTTCAGACCAGTGCTCTAACCATTATTTCATACTGACTCTTCACTTGCATAAAGCAGGCATTAAATAAGTGCTGAATTGAATTGATTAGTTGGAACTTGATATTTGTTGTCAAAAATAAAATAATGAAAATATCTTGTGAAAATATGATTTGGGAAGAATGAGAAACTTTACAATTTCACCACATATTAGTTTTTCTACAATTTCTCTGCTGTGATAATATCAACATTTTCTCATAAGAAACGATGAAACATACTCAAATCAGAGTATTTTTAAAGAAATTTTTCTTTTTTAAGAATTTCTTTTTGCTTTCTTAAGAATTTCATTGTGAAGGCCCTTCGGTGTAAGATGGATGTGGTTTCATAGGCTTCTCCACCAAAAATATCACAGTTGCAAACAAATTAAAATTCAATAGAAGGAAAATGTCAAGAATCCGGGTAATTTAACAGAATAGTACTAGCAATAATTGACATTGATTAAGAAAGGAATTAATTCATCAAATATTTGTTGAGTGCCTACTATGTGCAAGGGAATGTGCTTGGTAGAGAGGATGAGAAATTTAATAATGCATAGTTTACATTCTCAGAGGCTTATAGTTTAGTAGTTAGGATTGTATAATATAATATATTCAATATAATAATACACAGTATAGTACAAAACAAATATATTAAGAAACTTAGGGGGAAGAAATAAGAGATTATAATTATTTCAAGGAAAGAGAAATTATGTGCATTTGGGGTGTATACATCATGAAAATCCTCATAAAGAAGGTGATATGGACCTTATGATTTGAGTAGTATTTTATTTTATTTTTTTTTTTTTACTTTTTAAAAAAATATTTTATTTTATTTTATTTAATAATAACTTTATATTGACAGAATCCATGCCAGGGTATTTTTTTTTACAACATTATCCCTTGCACTCGTTTCTGTTTTGATTTTTTCCCTCCCTCCCTCCACCCCCTCCCCTAGATGGCAAGCAGTCCTATATATGTTAGATACGTTGCAGTATATCCTAGATACAATATATGTTTGCAGAACTGAACAGTTCTCTTGTTGCACAGGGAGAATTGGATTCAGAAGGTAAAAATAATTGGGTAGTATTTTAACAAAGGTATCCATATGTTATATATGAAGAGGTAGGAGCAAGAGAGAAGGGAAGTGAGGGAACAGCATGAGCAAATGAAAGAAATATGAGAAAGTGATTAAACAGATCACTGAGGGCTAATGATCAATAAACTTGAAAGCAAGATTTGCCAGGCATAATTAAGTTTTAGTTACAAATGTTGTATATTCGTACAGTTTTTATACTTATTTGATACTATTTTCAGAAGACATCAAAATGCATTGGGTTGGGAATACAGATTCCTAACAGGTAGAGAAGTCATTTTGATCATTTTTTATCTGTGCTAGGCTATTTTCATCATCTGGTGGAAATAAGTAGCACCTGTATGATAAAACAATTATGTAGCCAATTGAAGGAGCATGACCACAAACAAGGTCAAAAAAGGACAACTTTCAAACTAATTTGATGCTCAAATTACAGTAATGAACTTGGGTATGCCAGTGATAAGTAGAACAAAGGAGCCAAACATTCAACACCCATTTCACTGCTGACGAACCAGAATGAATTGTAAATTGGGAAATATTTAACAAAATAAATAAAAAATAAAATAGAGCATAGGTAATTTTAATTTGTGGTTTCCTAAGTTGATATAATAGTGATCCTTGTATATGTTTTAGTAGTCCTGCTTCTATTGAATTTTACAGAATCATATTAAATAATATTGTTTTGAAAAAAATAGATTGGGCCGAATTCTATCATTTGTTTAAATGGAAGATCATAGATATCTAGTAATTAAGAGGGTTTCTCCAAAAGGTGATATACTGCAGGAAACAACTGCTGTTATTACCCAAATGACAGAACAATCTGTGAGGAAAATGTTGCTTCACATACAAAACCTGATTTTTAGCAGTCCACAGATGGCAGAAGATACAGTACCAATAGACTAAACCAGGGCTGGGGAACATTTTTTGTTTCTTCCAAGGGCCATTTGGATATTTAAAACATCATTTGCAGGCAGGCCATATAAAATTATCAACTTAGAGAACTCAAACAGTGGGAGGTTGTTGGGCTTAGCTTTCAGCTCATTATTGCCTGTGGTTGCTTCAGCAAATGATTTCCCCTGGCATTATATGGCCCGCAGGCTGGAAGTTCTCCACCAATGGACTAAACAATGAGACTATTGTAATGAGATGCTACACTGTGCGCTTAAAAACAGCTCCCATTAAAATCTGTAATAATTTTATGAACACAAAACTATGTTCTGGACCAATTAGAGGATATATACTTAAAATTTTGAGAAATACTGATACCCAAAATATCTACATTCATTTTAAAGGGAAAACTATTATTACAGATGAATTTCCCTTATATATAAAATAGGTGTTGTTTAAGAGAAAAAATGAGTCTGAAAAAAGTATAGTCATAAATGACAGCATGTATTTTTTATTGATATACTGATAGTTTTTAAATGCTAGCATGAGTAATTGGGATTGTCACATATGAGTCTTTGAAGGAATAAAATGAGAGATCATAGAATATAAATATGTGACAGCCTACTTATAAAAAGTATAAAACAAACTGGCATTTAATGTCTTCAGTCAGCTAGTTTGCTGTATTTGTCCATGAATACTGCCTACTAAGCTCTGTCCCTGATTTAGATAAATCATATATTGGAGATAAAATTACATGGTGGGTAAACATCTAGAAGTGAACCTGTCTGCTTCATTTTCCTTTGAAATAGTATGCTTCTCTCTGTTCACCAAAGTGGAGAGCCAAGCTTTGTGATATTTAGTAAACTGTAGGATGTTGCAGAATTTCCATAGTGATGATACCTTTAATTTCTCAACAATCAGCCCTTAATATAAAATTATAATTGATATAAGAATTCATATAATATAATATTGTGAGTATAAAATGAGGTTTTGACTGTTTTAGAATTTTTTGTAATGTTATTTGAGATTCACATTTTTTGAAAATATAAGTTATACTGTGAGAGTGTTCACTACTTCAGTGTTTATGCAATTGTTATAGGGAGGAGGTATGATTAGCATAGTCCTGATAATAAAGCCTTGTAAACCATCCTGTAATTCATATTAATGGTGGTGAGAAACATTCTGGATGACCTATTTTAGTAGATTAAGAAATGCATGAACAAAGAACGATAAAGCTAAAGTTATTGCACAAAAAGGTATATTTAGTTTAATAAATGTAGTACAATAAGGAAAACAGTAGCCTATTATTTTAATAATCTGAAGTTCCATAATGTTTCTCAACTATTAAATCTTTTTGAAAACTTTGTTGGATTTTTTGTTAACTATTTATGTATAGCATTGAAATAAAGTTCCTAGTGCAATGATTTTCTCAAGTCATATTAGATCCCTCTCTTCTCTCCCCTATCCCAACATGATGACCCCATTGTTCTGTGAGAGAAAACACTTCTTTTTCTGATTTGTTAATGTAATAGACATAGAAACAGATGATTAATTCACATTCATTCATTCATCCAATACACATTTATTAGGTGCTTTACAATGTTCCTGATATTTGGGTCTTGGGAATACAAATGCACAAGTGAAACATTCTTGCCCTCAAACTTATGTTCTGCTGGAGGTGAGGAGTAACTTCATTGAAATACAAATTTCAGAATTAGCAAAAAATAATTTTTGGGTGAGTCAGAATCATCATAAGGTTTCCAGTAAACACATAAGGCAAGCTGTAATTCACAAGAATCACATTTAGGATATCCCCAGAAAAAATGTCCAGCCAGACTTTGAAGATCTCTAGAGGAAGAAAATGTCTTGCTTCCCCCAATAGTCCATGCTATTTTTCAATAATGAATCATTACTATATTTTTGCATCGATCCATCCTAAATCTGTCTCTACCATTTATACCTCTTGTTCCCATTCTTCACTATGAGACTAAGCAGGTAATTCTAATCTATCTCCCATATGCATCAATCTTCAAATATTTGAAGGCCTGTGATAGGAGGAAAGGATTCTCCCTTGAACACTTGAATGTTGCTGATTTTCCTTTCCTAAGTCTCATCATTGAACATACACAGATTTCTTCAGATTGAGCAACCCCAAGAGCTTCAGTCTTATTCTCATATGGCTTTTCTTCAAGGCCATTTATTACCCTGAGCATAATATATCTATATATATTCTGGTTAGGACAGAATACAATGAGGTTTTCAACTCTTATATTCTAAATTGGGGCTTCCTAAGTTTCATTCACTTATGACTCTTGTTCATCTGAGAAATGTTTATGCAATCTCAGGCATATAGGTATATAAAATCAGTATACAAATAAAAGATTTACTGATTATAAATTATAAATGAATTTATAACAATTCTTTGGTATACATGTAATTTTACTATCCTTTAAAGAAGAAACCAAATTTACATACTAATGAGATGGATGTACTTATTTATTTTTACATAAAATTAAATCATGGTGAAATGTTTGATGTTTTACTGTTGCCAAATTTTTCCACATTCATAAAGATTGCAATCCATACTTTAAGAAGCATTGTTCTATATTGTTCACTGCTATTACTGAACCTTCAGATCACAGTAATATTATCAATTAATAATATTAATGAAGCAAGCATCTATTATGCACCTATCATGTTCCAGAAATTCTACTGGGTTAGAGTGGATCACTAATATAGAAGATATTTGAAATACAACATGTGAGGTTTGAGGCTTGAGATTTGGAAAGTGGGTATTGCTTTCTATGAAGAGGGGTTTCCTCTCACAGATTATCTAGGTCATCTTGTAGGACGAGGGGAGAGGCAACTGCTATTGTTAAAGAAAGCCAAAAACATTCTAACACGATCTTTATTCCCATGCTATACTTAAATAGCAGAGTTTTGAAGAAAACAAGAGGTTCTTGGGGGTCAAATTGAGGACAGAACATATGTAGGCATAGGAGTCAGCTACTACAGAGGCATTGACACAAGAGATGGAGTATCATGAGTGAAGAATGACAAGAAAGCCAATCGAGCTGAAATGCAGAATGTGAATAGGGAATCATAGATCATCAAGCTGGAAAAGTTGGTTATGGCCAGGTTGGAAAAGGCTTTAAAAAACAAACAGAAGAAATGATGTTTGATGCTAAAGGAAACAGGGAGCCACTGAAGTCACATCTTGATTTGTAGTGTATTTGTGGTCCATTAGAGTTCCAAGTCTGTGTTGTTGTTTTTTTTTTTTTTCAGATGAATTGCTATTTAGCCATTTTTATTCAATTCAGTAAACATTTATCAAAAGCCTTCTATGTGCCAGGCACTATGCTAAGCACTCGGGGTACACTAAGAAAAAGAAAAACAGTACCTTCCCACTGGGAGCTTGTGATCTCTTCCATAAGTCAAAATCAGGCAGAGATATTGATTAAAAATGAAACTATATGATTGTGTGAGTCCTTAATAAAGGAAGATGTTGGATGGAGATTAATTGTCTGCCCTCCAGTTATCCAAACAGAAGGGAAAATCAACTTAGGGTGAGTTGGGGAAGTGCTATCAAAATCTGAATCAATCCACTTGTCTTGGGTGGGGGCATGGCATTTGGCAGAGTTCAAATCCAACCTCAGTTTTTAGCTGTGAGATCAGAGAGAAATAACTCAATTTTTGTCTGCCTCTGTTTCCCCAAAGTTAAAATGGAGGTAATAATAGTACCCACTTCACAAGGTCGTATCAAATGACGTAACATATATAAAGTACTAAGTACAAGACTTGAAATATAGTAAATGTTTTCTAAATGATTATTTCCTACCTCCTTTCCTTCCTTCCTTTTTTCCTCCTTTCCTTACTTCATTTTTCCTTCCTTTTTTGGATCTCACTGCTATCCATTTAGTTATTCATCTCTTCCACTTCCATGTCACCTATAAATTTGATATGTAAATCTTTTGAAAATATTAGATATCATAGGGTCAAAAGTGGCTAGATTTCCAGAACAGTCTAAGACTGCTTTCTTCAATAACATTGAGACAATAATGATTACTCTTAGGATCATGTTCTTCAAGCAATTTTAAATTCAACTAACTGTGCACTTTCCCATATCTTTCCTTCTTATTTAAAAAGATGGACATTATGAAATGCTTTGCTGAAAATATCCTGAAATATTGAGATAAACTATCATTTCTAAAAATGAATAGTCATTAGTTTTCAGGCTAATTTTGTCCTGAATAAAACAACTTAATTTATCTCTGGATTTTGGTTGGCCTTCTGTATTTATATCACGGTGCTTACTTCAAGAAGTTTGCAAGTACAATATAACTGGGAACTCAATACATAATTATATATACATAAATAGGAGTGATTACCTTGATATTGGAGGGAAATGATTTCTGAACCAGTGTTGGCAACAAACAAAGGTTCCACTATTTAAATCACATGTTTTAGAATGTTTCACAAAATCCTACCTGCCCCCAAATATTTTTCTGTAGTATCTAATATTATTATCCCATCAATCTGGCCAGAAATTACAGTTTGTCAAAGCCATGATCTGGGATGGGGAAACTGATATATATTGCTTAGGGAGTTAGAAAAAGAGGAAAAAAGAACTTGGAAGTCAGAGGAAAATATGTATGCCCTATTCTGGCTGGATTTCTGGGAATGTGGTAACACCATATTAGTCAAGGGGCAGAGCAAAGATTTTTTCCTTTATAGTATTGTGCATACCTTTGACCCAGTGAAACCATGACCAGAGATCAAAGAGAAAAAGGACTTATCTGTACAAAAACCCTAATATAGCAGCTCTTTCCATACTAACAGGCACTCTTTTAGCTTTTAGTTGTTTATCAACTGAGAATCATAATATGTATATACAATGGAATATTTTGCTGTAATAAACATATTTTGGGCAAAGACAAGGCAGGATTTTTTCTTTGACTATGCACATGTTACACACACACACACACACACACACACACACACACACACACACAAATAATTGGGGGAAAATATAGTAATTCCATAGGCCTATATACATGGGATAGAAGATGTGTCTAGTCAACTTAGCTCTATTATTCCTTTGCAGACAGAAAGCAGTTTTAAAAGATTTCTGTAATTGAATTAAATTACAATTCATTTTAAAGAGCCATTATTGAAGTGAGAAAAACAAAAATCTAGTATGATGGCAAAAAAAGAATAAAATGGAGCAGAATACAATGACTTATTTCTGACATGGAATTATGGAAAATCATGGATCACCTTTGGGTGTCCTCAAACCCACATGCTCCATTTTCAAACTGATGTCCATTTTACTCCATATGGGTTTTTCTCATTTCAAAACAATGAACCACTAAGTTTGGCAAAGTGCTGATCATAACTAAAAGTTAGCAGTAAGGCATGCATTGAAGGAATGAAACAACCCTGTCAGAGCCAACAGAGATCAGAGAACAATATGAGATCATGAATTATTTATTTTCTGAATTCTATTGATGAATTTAGAGTTACCACTACATGAGAAAGAACACTTTAAAACATTTATGGATTTGGTATTTCCCTAAAAACTTAATGAATTAGAGGGTCAGCTTGGCCTGTGTGAGTCTTTGGTATAGTCTTGTTTATTTTCTGTAATAATGGAGAACAGTTATTGTATAAATAATTCAAAACCAGAGATCATTCAAATATCTAATTTTTATAACACCAGATAGGTTCAGGGGAATAAGAAGGAAAATAAAATTAGAATGATGTCTCTACACATTTCCAAATCCTTTTTGCATAGCATAGGGTAGGAGTTCTTAACTTTCTTTGTATCATGGATCCTTTTGACAGAGTAGTGAAGATGAGATCTTTTTATGACAACAATTTCTAATAAAATTTTTAATGCATAAAATAGAGCATATTGCATTATAAATGAAGCCTATTGTGTTATGTTGAAATATGGTTATAAAAATAATAATAAAAACAGTTCAGGAATACCAAATTAAGCAACTTTGGCAAGAGTCAGGTTAACACTTTCCTAATTCACCCATACCTATTGAGCTGAGGGAAAACAGAGAAACACAATGAACATTGTCATTTCTATTTAGTCTGAAATCAAAGTACCAATTCCTGGTCACACTAGTCATTTTGAGGCTTTGATACCACTCCTTGCTCCTGTCCTGGTTGCTTACTTTTCTTGGCCAGTCACTGAGTCTCCTTAGAGTACAACTTTTTTTATCTATAAAATGAATGGATTGGCCATCTCTAAGATCCACTCCAGCTCTAAATCCTGTGATTGTTTTGAACTGCTTCCCAGGATATTTGTCATGCTTGCTCTGTCCTAATTAGCTACTGTTGTGGATTTTCCTCTTCTCTTCATTCTTCTCTCTCTTGTTACCTGTCTGCTGACCATTTAAATGCCCATTATCACATCCACAGGGATAGAGACTGACAGGGAAATGAAAGAGTTGCACAGTTCTAATTTGTCAATGCTATTACTTGTTAATTTCTAGTTAAAGATTTGGTTGTGAGTAGGTAGAAAGTATTCCTCAAGGTAGGGTTGGAGAAAATGCTTGGATATCAATAATCCATGATATCCTTCTTTCTCATTATTGAAGATTTATATAATTGAACTGTCTTTTAAAAAACTAAACTAGGATATTGTTATTATTTACTTAAAAGTTTTAGAACGTAAAATTTTTGAAATGTCAACTTTTCTTTAAAAGAAAAAAGAGAATGATCTTCAATAAAAGAAAGAATATTTCAATTCATAGATTATATACATTATACATGTGCATCATATTTTACATTTATATATGGCTACATAAAATTAACATCCTACTTGCAAGAAAAAAGCTCCCCAAAGCCACAAACAAAAACATCCAAGAGAGTTTTATTCTCTCTTAGGCTGAGTTTTAGTAAAAGGAATGATTTTCATGGTTCCACACCATAAGACACAGGTTCTTAAAAGTAAGTATCCATTTTACTTATTGATTTTCAGAAACTCTCCAGTCCAGTACTCCAACATTTCATTCTGTTTCTTCCCTCATGCCCCACTGCAGAAAAAGACAGGAAAAATAAATAGAACTATTCATATTTTTGCTTGATTAAGCTATGAAGTAGAGAGCAGATTACCTCCAAGGTTGATGGCGAGCAACAGTCAACATGTGCCTTTGAAGTAAGCAGAAAGTATTTATAGACAAATGAAGATTGCTGTTTTAATCATTAAATGAGAATTATGAAGAGCAAAAGTAAACAGAAGAACTTCTGAGGATTCTCACCCTATTAGAAATCATAGTAGAAAGTGAGAATGATTGCAAATCAAAAAAGAGAGCATCAAGAACAGATGGACTGTTATTTTAAAACTGGATTCAGTGTAATGTGAACAATGAAGAGTAAAATATTTTTGAAGTCAGTGTTGTTTAATATTTTGTTCAAAATTCCCTTGTTGGATTAGTATGTTATATATAATAACCTACAATGAATTAAGGATTTTTTTTCACAATTTCAGTAGGACTCAATATAAATTAAATTTCTGATCTGAGTTTAAAAACGTTTTCAATACCAGTACCTGAATTCTCTAGCACAGTTTGGAAATCAATAAAATAATCAATCATTGACATTGATTAAGTATGTATTGTATCTTAGACACTATGTTATTGCTGAGTATATACAGACAAAAATTAAACTGGTCTGTTACAAAATAAATACCAGGTGAGATGGGAAAGAAGAAGAGCACATGGGAATGTAGGTGAATCAGAAAAGGCCTTGAATAGAAAGTGGCGCTTGAGCTGAACTTTGAAGGAAAGTTGAGATTCTAAAAGGTCGAGCTGAGCAAATGTAGGTAGTTGAGACAGTAGGCATCTATGCAGTATACTGCACAGAGCACTGCACTTGGAGGCATGCAGCTTCATTTTCAAATCCTGCCACAAATACTTAAAAGTTATATGACCCTGGATAAATCCTTTCATTTCTCTCATACTAAGTGTCTTTGTAAAATTAAAACAGTAGTAGCATCCATCTCACAAAGATCTTGTGATATTCAAATGAATTAATGCATATAAACCACTTTTGAAATCTTAATACACTGCATATTTTAGATGGTATTACTGTTATTCCAAGATGACATCCATCTTGTGCAAAGGCATAACTGATGGTAAGAAAGCTCGATTGGCCATACCTTAGAATATAGGAAAGTTAGTCATGTATAATAAACCTGGAAAAATAGGTTGGAGTCAGGTTATGAGAGTCTTTAAATGTCAAATAGAAGACTTAGAATTTGATTCAAGAGCTCAGAGTGAAGTATACTGAGGAGAGGGAATTGTCAAGCCTGAGCTGTGGGAACATCCTAGTTCCAACTGGGTAGGAGTGGATTTAAGAGGGGAGAGACTTATTCAAGGAAGTCAAGGAGGCAATTATTGTCATGATTTAGGGAAGTATCATCAGCCCTTCCAAGTATGTGGAATTTGGAATTTGGAAACGAAAGAAATAAAGACACAATAGAATGTAAATAAGTCAATATGTAACAGCAGGGATCCTCATGTGGCTACATATTGACTCAAGTTGCAGCTCCAATTTTTGTCTGAAATCAATATCACTCATTTAGAGCATAGATGGAGACTAAGGGGCTGGACTAGAATCGTGGCCTTGAGAATGGAGAGATGAGGATAAGTGAGAGAGATATCGTGGAGGTAGAAGTGACAAGATTTGTCAACTGATTGGATAGGTGGAAGGTGAATGAGTACTCTGGGTAATTCCCAAGATTGCAAGCCCTTGTGACTGGAAGTATGGTAGAAACAAGGACATATGTGCTTAGAGGGGGAAAAATTAGCTTCATTTTGAACATATTGAGCTAAAAATGCCTATGGAATATCTGGCTATATCTAGCTAATAGGCAACTATCTATGGTGGACTGGAACTCAGAAGAATACAGAATGCTTTTTTATATTTGTTTGTTTTCCAGATATTTCTTTAAGCATGGAAACCTTTAAAATATTTAACTTGTATGCATGGAAACAGTTCTGAAATATATATATTTTTTTTCTAGGTTTTTTAATGAGCTTATATTGGCCAGAATTTAAACATTTCTTGAAGTGTGAGCATTATCATAGTAATACCTCAACCATCTAGAGCAGTGGTTCTCAAACTTTTGTTTTCAATATATTTATCCTATTAAAAATTAATGAGGATCTCTCCAAAGCATTTTTGTTTATCTGGATTATATTTATAGACATTTACCATATTGGAAATAAAAACTATTTTTGAATTTGTAGACATCTAAAAGAGTTTCAAAGATCCCCAGGATTCTCTAGGGGATTTTGAGATTTTGAGAACCACTGAGAGGGAAACATTTTCAGTATCAACAATAATAGCTATCATTTACCTAATGCTTTAAGATTTACAAAATATTTTAAATATATTATCTGATGTGATTCTCATTAGGTGCTATTGTTTCATTGTTGTTCATTTGTTTCATTATTGCCTGATTCTTTGTGGTCTCACTAATATTATCCATTATAAAGTGTAATATATGTATTTGGAAAGATTTGACTTACTTTCAAGTTTGATTTTCAAATTTCAGTTCTCCATAGAAATTTTTATTTTAGATTCCTAATGAAATATTTGCATAAAACAATGAAAGCTTTTTTAAAGAGTTGGAGTCAACATTTGTCCTCAGGTATTTCTCTTAATGTTCATTATCCTCCCTTGCTACTCTATAACCTTATTGTAAAGGTATAAGATCATGTAAGACTCCAGTAATCTTAATTTTACTTAAGTCACCATTTTGATACAAATGAATACTGCTATAACCCAGGATGTTAAAAATACAATTTAATAACTAAACATTAACCCTCTTATTAAAATTAAACAAAAACCTTCTGCCTCATACTACAAGCTAATTTTTCATAAAGGTGGGGCATTGAGATAAAATTCTATTTTCCACAGAAAGCTAATATACAAGAAATAGACTTTAAATGAAAGTGTATCTCATCTAGGAAAGCAGACGACATTGTTTTATGGGCAGTTGGAGGTTCGAAGAAATAGCAATCACTCAGCTACCAGAGGAATAAATTAAAGCTGGGGGCAGAGAAAGAGAGGGAGGAAAGAGGGTGAGATGAAGGATAATACAGGAGGTAAGTTGAGAGGAAAATGGCTCATGAACCTGCTCATCACTGCACAATAGGTTGACCGCAGAAAGGGAAACAGAGAAAATTGCATCTGGCTTCAGTGTTTATGTTTTTGATAGAAATGTGCAAATCATTCCCTTCCCTTCCAGTGTTGTCATGGTCCATCACGTTAGTCCATTTTCACCTTGTGAAGGAATTCTGAATGGGCCTTCCTGCTCTGGCAGCTAATTAATCTCTCCCAAGCCTGTTCCTGCAGTCTGTCTGCCTGGGATGCCCCTATACCTTAAGCCAGTGATTCATGACAAATGTACTTTTTCCCCCTTCTGTGTAGTGTTCTCTTCCCTTAAGCTAAATGAAGACACATTCTTCCTCTTGTCTTTTGAAAACTTCATAAATTTTAATTCCTCAGGAAGATATTTGTAAGTTACTAGCAAAATGAACATCCCTTAAAATTGCTTCAGTTTTAATGAAAACCAACAAAACTCAATATGTCACAGATAAGACTTAACTCAGTGTTTGGGAGACTCTGAAAGAAAGTATGAGAGAGAAAAGATTTTAGACTGACTATCAAACTGAAAGTTGGCCTCATTGTTATATGCCTGTGAAATCTGGACAATCTACCAGCTCCATGCCAGGAAACTTGATCGCTTCCATTTGAATTATCTTAGAAAGAATCGGAAGATCAGTTACAGGATATGATACCAGACAGCAAGGTCCTTTCTCAAACTAAACTGCCAACCATTCCAGCTTTACGGCAGAGAATGAAACTCCACTGGGCCAGCCATATTGTTTGAAGGACAAATATACACTTGCCAAAAAGACTATGAAGAGCTCACACAGATCAAGCATTCACAAGGTGTTAGCAAAAGCAATACAAGGACACTTTCAAGGTCTCTCTTAAGTATTTTACAATTGGTTGTATGACATGGGAGACACTGGCACAGGACCATCCAGCATGGCGTGCCCTCATCATAGAGTACAGGGATGGTGCTGTACTCTAAGGGCAAAGCAGAATTGAATAAGCTCAGAAGAAATGTGAGATGCCCAAAGTTAGAGAAGCTATCCAAATGTTCATAGGGACTATTTGTGAACAACTTGTGGGAGAGCACTCAGAGCTCCTATTGGTCTGATCAGCCACAATTGTATACACTAATTTGACTTTAACACAGGGATATCATTTTGGTGCTCTTTGAGAATGGAGGGCAACAACATTAATATCAATCCTATATATATAAAATATAAAGAATATTTTTCATATATATCAAAAGTGATAACCATTAAGCATAGATACTATTTACTTGATTGTTTATGTTGCATATGGACATTAATTTGTTTTGATATTAAAATTTTATACCTAGGTTCAAATCTTATCTCTGCTAATAACTGTCTTTAAGACTGTCAAATCATAGATCCTTTATGAGCCATAATTACTACACCTGTAATGTGAAAGTGTTGAACACTATGAATACTATGACCATTGTGGTCCTTTCCAGATCTACATTTATGATTCTATGAGCTTATGATTGTTTAGTAGAATTGGGTGGAATTTTTGTTTGTTTTGTCTTTCTATATCTCTATCCAGCACTCACAATATAAGTGATATCTCAAGGCTCTGCCCTCGGTTCTTTTTTTCTCCTTGTACACTGTAAATCTCTTCTTGACTTCTGTGGCTTCAGCTCATACCTCTGTCCAGTTCAATGTTAAATTTATGTTTCTGTCCTTTCTATCTCAGGCAGCAAAATGGTGGAATGAATAGAATGTAATTAGGAAATACTGAGTTCTAATTCTGCCTCAGATATTTATTAATTGGATTATCCTCATTTAGCCTTTCTTAGTCTTAGTTTTCTTCATCTGTAAAATGGGAATAATAACAGTATCATAGTATCTTCCTCAATGGGGGACCAAATGAGATAAGAGAGGTAAAGCATTTAGTAAACCAGCTACCTTTCTTATTGAGTTCTATATCAACATTGACATTTCCATTTTGTTCTTTAATGGTACTTCAAGTTCATGACATTTGAAATAATCTTCCTCACATACCGTCTCTACACTTTATTTAAAGAAGCTTTTTCTTTTAAAATATTACTTAATTTTCCCAATTACATGAAAAATGTTTTTCATTGCCTTTCTTTAAATTTTGAGTTCCAAACTCTCTTCCTCTCTCCCTTCCTCTTTTTCATTTAGAAGGCAAGCAATCTGACATACATTATACTTGTGTAGTCATGCAAAGTAAATTCCCATATAAGTCATTCTGTAAAAGAAAACAGAGATAAAATCTCCAAGAAAAATAAAGAAGCTAAAGCAATTGAACTGCATTTAGATTCTACCAGTTCTCTCTGGAGATCGACAGCACCTTTCATAATATGTTCTTCAAAATTATCTTGGATCATTGTATTGCTGAAAATAAGTAGGCAGTTCATAGTAGACCATCATATAATGTTGTTGTTATTGTGTACTGTGTACAGTACTGTGTACTGTGTACTGTGTTCTCTTGGTTCAGCTCATTTTATTTTATATTAGTTATTTCCATGGTTTTTCTGAGAGTATCCTGCTCATCATTTCTTAAAGAACAATACTAAACCATCACAATTATATACAAAAACTTGTTCGGCCATTCCTCAATTGATGGACAGCCCTTCAATTTCCACTTTTTTTGCCATCCCCAAAAGAACTGCTTTCAATATTTCTATATACATAGGTCATTTTCCTTTTGCTTTTTATCTTTTGGACATCTAGACCTAGTAATAGTAATGATTGGTGAAAGGGGATGGATGATTTTATAGTTCTTTTGGCATATTTCCAAATTGCCTTTCAGAATGGTTGTATATAGTTGAATACAACTTCACTAGTGATACATTAGTATTTTAGTTTTCCCATATGCTCTCTAACATTTATTATTTTCCTTTTCTATCATATTTTAAAATCTGACAAGTATATGGTGGTACCTCAGTTGTCTTAATTTTCATTTCTTTCATCAATAGTGATTTAGGGGATTTTTTATAACTGCAGATGGCCTTAATTATTTGGTCTGAAAACTACATGTTCATATCCTTTGACTATTTATCAATCGAGGAATGACTTATTTCTATAAATTCAATTCAGTTTTCTATATGTTTAAGAAATGAACTCTTTATTAGAAAAACCCAATATGAAAATTATCTTATATACTACAACATATTTAACATATATAGGACTGCTTGCCATCTAGGGGAGGGGGTGGAGGGAGGGAGGGGGAAAAATCGGAACAGAAGTGAGTGCAAGGGATAATGCTGTAAAAAAATTACCCTGGCATGGGTTCTGTCAATAAAAAGTTATCATAAAATAAATAAATAAATACATTTTTTAAAAAATTGTCCTATTTTCTTCATGTTAATCTGCTTTCCCACTCTCCTTTTTACCCTGTCCATTTTCAAAACTGTTTTGCTTCTTTTATCTCCCCCAAACTACTCTTACTTATATTGGCATTTCTCTCTTCTCTTATATTCTTTCTTTCCTATTTCCTATATGTTAAGATAGAATTGTGCATCCAAGTGAGTGTATATATTATTCCTTTGAAACTATCTTAATTAGAGTAATATAATTGTGTTCCCCTATCATTCCCCATTAATGTAAAATCTCTTTGGGCCTCTTTCATGTCAGATAATTAATTCCATTCTGCCTCTCCCCTTTCTCTTCTCTCAGTGCATTCTTCTTTCTCATCCCTTAATATTTTTTAGATAATGATATTTTCACATTCAACTCATTCCTCTGATTTCTGTTTAAGTATAATCCTAATTGCCTAAATAGAAAGTTTTGGGGAGTTGGAAATATAATTTTCCCATATAGAAATAAAAACAGTTTAACCCTATAGAATTCCTTATGATTTCTATTTCGTGTTTACACTTCTTTGATTTTTCATTTTGTATTTGAAAGTCAAATTTTCTATTCAGCTCTAGCCTTTTCATCAGGAATGTTTGAAAGTCCTCTATTTCACTGAATATCGATTTTCCCCTGGAAAGATTTATACTCAGTTTTGTTGGGTAGGTGATTCTTGCTTGTAATTCTAGTTTCCCTTTCCCCAGAACATCCTATTCCAAGTTCACTAATCCTTTAATATAAAGGCTGCTAAATCTGACTGTGGATCTAGGATATTTGAATAGATTTTTTTTTAATCGCTTACAGTATTTTCTCCTTGAGCTCAAAGCTCTGGAAATTAGCTATAATATTTCTGGAAATTTTCATTTTGGGAACTCTTTCAGAAGATGATTTAAGATTACATGACAGTAGTCAGTATAGACATTATCCCAATAAAAATAGACAAGGTGAAACATATCTCAAACCAGTATTCTTTTTTTTTTCCATTCCCTAAAATAGAGCTTTGTCTAAAGTATGAGCTCATGATGTAATGTGGTCCTTGACCCATCCTAAATTCCCAGAAGTGTTTGGATATAGATGGGCTGATCTTTTTCTTCCCTTTCATATTGCTCCTTCCCAAAATGTCCAATGCCTACTCATATTTCAAGGCCAACCTCCAATCTTTTCTCTTCCATGAAGTTTTAGTTGGTTTTCCCTGCAATCATTTATTCTTAATTTGAACATTTTTCACAGAATTTTCCAGTGTCTCTGTAGAGTCACATTTGAAATGACATATTCTAGTCCATTAGTGTACCTCTTCACCAATATCTTACCCATGAGCTCTTTTTGTAGGACTCCTGGGTATGCTTAGGAGAAGATGAAAAGAAAATCTTTATATTCAGCATTAGAAGACTATAAAAGAGAGAAGCAATGACTTATGGATGCTTTGTTATCTTTTTCCTAACCACCTTTTCTTCTAAAGCATACCTCAAAACTAAAAATTAAAAAAAAAAAACAAAGAGGTAAACATCTGTTGTTACTGATAAATTGACTGGTTTTCATTAAGCTAAAAACATCCCTTAAATAAATTTCCAAAAGGCACAAAATGACTACAGGCCTTTATGGTTAGTAATTTTCTACAGAAGTTATCTATCAGGTTGGTTTAGGGGAAATAAACTAGAAAAATCTTTGGAAAATATAAGATCTCCTTTTCCTCTCCTCAACTTCTGATTGACTAATAATAATGGCCATTTATTACAAAATTTTTAAAAAAAAAGGGTAAATAGAAAAAAAATGCAGTGTGATTTTGGGATGAAAACCTATTTTTTTTAATGTAATGTTATTTTGTCATTCTTTTTCATATTTCTTCTCATTTTGATTTTGTTTTGTTTTGTTTTTAATTCTCATATCTAGGGAAAATCCTTTCAACATTTTCCATTTTACTTTTGCTCTTACCTTTCCCACTCTTTTTTTTTTTTTTTTTGTTCTTCATCTACAGTGAAAGGTGCAGATATACATTACGCGGTCACACAGACTCGGTCAACAGCATTGAATTTTTTCCTTTCTCCAACACTCTTCTCACCGGCTCTGCAGATAAATCTCTGTCTATTTGGGATGCTAGAATGGTAAGTTAATTATTTGATATCTTTGCAGATATCAGGATTACAATTAGTGTCTCCCTGCCCCCTACCCCCACCCCCCACAAATGGTATGTGTAACTAATGGACAAGCAAGTAAGGGAATTGAGTGTGGAGTGCTAAGTGGATCCTTGGACCTGTTTCTTAGACGATTATAGATGATCCATTTCTGTATATCTTTGTCAGGCAAATGGGAAGACCACTTTTGAGAATGACTGCTTCTTTATTTATTGATTGATTCATTTATTAAAAATATGGATTCAGCATTTGTTGCATGAAAAGTATTGTGTTAGATGTTATGAGAGAAATAAAAATAGAAAACTTTATCCCCCAAAGTGTTAAAACTGGAATTTAATACAAGAGACTCTGGGAGAATACACAATGAAATGTGTTCCTGAAATTGGAGGAACATTAACTTGTAATGCAATGTGATTTCCAATGTTTCACTCATGTGAGTTTTCCTCCTATTTATACAAACCACAATCTCGGTATGTCTTCACTATGTTCAATACTTGTACGTCTCCTCCCACTGATCTTCCACATGTGATTTATTCAACATCTCATTCTTGTCTGTATTTTTAAACCTTTTATGGGCACTGGGGCCACCAGTGGGGGTCTAGATGCCTACCTAAGAGGGGTTGCCCACCCCTCTCTTTTCATTCTGCTTCTTGCTCTGCTCACCTTTGCCAATGATATATTTCATAAATATGCAATGTAATTTTCTTTTTGCCACTTGTGCATAGATCGTCATAGAGTAATGAAATGATCCACAGAAAACCTTGCTCTACTGGGATGGAACACTTCCCATGAAACCTAAGTAGCCAGGCTATGGAACTTGACATGCACATTCTGAAAGAAGAACACCAAGCCAGTTAATAAGGGCTTTCTTAGTCAGTCCTATACAATGTTAAATATCCAACAACCCACTGGCTTCTATCTTATATTTCCTCACGTAATATAATAGAACAGGATGAACATAGAAACTACTTGTAACTACTGATTTTTGCTCACTTAAGAGTGTGCAGTCCATGGTTAATGCTTAGGCAAATGTCAATCCTAACAAAACCAAGTATTGCTATGTCTCATGATTTAATCTGAACACTGGGGATGAGTATTCAGCATCATACAGAAGCTGAAAATGTGATGAGACTTTATCTACCAGTGTAGATCATCACCGTCATATCTGCTTTTTCAGCCTTATGGAAACTTCCAGACTAGATGATCTCATCATGCTTCTTCCTGACTCATTAAACTTCAATGGCTCCCTTCTATCCCCAAGATAAAATAGAAACTTTTCTATTTTTACTTTTTAAAAACATTTTTATTTAAAGTTTTGAGTTCTAAATTCTTTACCTTCCTTCCCACCTCTATAAGACAGCAAGCAATCAGAAGTAGGTTGTACATGCATAAATATGTATAACATTTCACTAATATTTCACTATTTTACTAATTCATTAGTAGTCATTTTGTACAAGAAGACTTGAATAAAACAAAAATTGAAATAAAATAAAAAATTAGCATGCTTCAGTCTGTTTTCAAACAATATCAGTTCTTTCTTTGGCGACAGAGTATGGTTTATCGTTAGTTTTTTGGTATAGCCCTAGATCATTGTATTGCTGAGAATAGCTAAGTCATTCTCAGTTCCTCACTGAACAATATTGGTATTACTGTGTATAAGTTTCCTTGGTTCTGTTCACTTCACTTTGTATCATTCACATATGTCTTTCCAGGTTTTCTGAAATCACCCTGTCTATCATTTCCCATAGCACAATAATATTCCATTAAAATCATATACCACATCTTGTTTAGCCATTTCCCAATTTAGAGCCATCTCTCTCATTTCCAATTTTTAGCCACCACAAGAACTATAAATATTTTTGTACAAATAGACCATTGCACTTTTTGAGATATCTTTGGGATAAGGACTTAACTGTGGTATTGCTTGGTTCAAAGGGGATGACTTGTATTTTTCTAAATTTTATTCAGTTCTCTATATATTTGAGAAATCAAGTCTTTATCGGAGGAATTTGTAAGATTCCCCTCACCCACCAATTTTTTGCTTTCCTTCTAATTTTGTTTTTTTTGTTAATTTAAAAAAAATAATCAAAATGACCTATTTTACATTTTGTAATTTTCTCTGACTTAGTCCTAAATGTTTTCCTTATTCATAAATCCTACAGATAAATTATTCTATGCTCTCTTAATTTGCTTATTATATCAACCTTTATTGAAAATCATGTACCAAATTTTGATGTTTTGGTATGCAATGAGAGATTTTAGTTTATATCTAATTTATACCAAACTGTTTTCTAGTTTTCCCAGCAGTTTTTGTCAAATAATGAGTTTTTTGTATGTTTCAAAAGCTTGAGTCTTTGGTGTTGTTATATACTAGCTTACTATGGCCATTTACTGTAATATGATTTGTACCAAATTTATTCCATTGATCCAGCATTTTATTCCTTAGCCAATACAAGAAACTGTTTCTAGACTGGAAGATGTTTTCGTATGTTCCATGGCATATGACCACAAAGCCCACATACTCTTATTGTCCCTTATTTCCATTTAGATTTTAATGTAGGTAAATTTCATACACAGTAATTTTGAAAATTATTACATATAAGAAACTTTCATACCTATAAAAAGTCTATATAATATCAAAGAGAGTAACAGCAATCCAGACAAATAGGAAAATTTGTAACATTTTAAAAGTTTCTGTCTATTTGAAAATTACATAAAAAATATAAACAGGAGTATTAATTTAATTTTGCTTAATTTTATGTGCATTAAATATTATTTGGTGATAAATTGCGTCAAATGTATGAGAAATTTATGTACCAAATCTATTATATGACCCAACTAAGCAAAAACATTGTACACTACATTTTCTTCTCTTTAATTTCCCTTTATTTCTCTTTCTCATCTTCTAATTTGTTTTCATAGTAAATTTATGAGACTATTATTCTCAAGTTATTCAAGTTAGCGATTACCAGTTTGTCTTTCATTGTCTTTTTCAACTGTATATTTGTTATATTGTATTTAATTTAAAATGAAATTGGATTGCAATTTGTATGTGAATATGTATTTGTAATCCAGGTTTTACTTTATGACTGAAATTTTTTTTTTTATTATGGGAGACAGTATGGTTCAATATAAACATTAGAATTAGAATAAGAAGAAATGTGTCTGAGATTTGGCTCTGCTAGTAGGCATTAGTTTGAAGGGTGCAAGTCACTAAAATGCCTGTAATTCAAGTTTCTTCATCTAGAAAATGAGGTATGTAATTCTAGATGAAGAAAATGAGGAATGTAATTCAATGTTACCCCAAAATTCTGCATTCTAAAAATAGATTATTATTAATAGCTTACTTGTGGATTTTGGTTTTAAAGCTATAAACTAAAAAAAAAAACTTTTAAAAAATGATTTTCAAAAAAAGCATCATTTTACATATTACAATTTTTTTGAGGATGAGATTATGAATCTTTTGTTCATTTATAGAAAGTAGGCTAAAACCTAAAATTCCTAGAACGTAGGCACTTAAGCATTTTTTGTATTAATTTTTATTGACTGGAGATTTATTGTTCCAAATGTTTTCCCCCCTCACAAAGTAACTATTGTAAGAATAATGCACATCACTTTTTTCCATCCATTCTCATATAAAAAGCCAATTAATGAATACTTGACAGCAAAATTGCCTTCTTTAAGTGACATTGATTTTTCATATCTGCCTTAAATACTAGAATATTTTTAATATTATGCCAATTCTTTTCAATAAAAATCTATATAAATAAATAAGAAAACTCACATTTCATAACAAAATGATGATTTACATTAGAGATTTATGTTAAGGTTTTCAGTTAGAGTTCGTATAACTATGTTTATTTCTATTATGAAAAACACTTAAAATATTTCAGAGTAAAATCAATTTTTTCTATGTATGAAATAATATGTATGTTGAAATATCTTAATTTTAAAAGTCATTATTAGTATGTAAAGCACTGACAAAGATATAATGAGTTATAAAACATATGTTTATGAACATATTATTAACCAATAAGGAGTATTTGTAAAATGAACTCTTCTTTAAAAATCATTAGCAATCATTAAAACAATAGAAAATTAATTTAACTTTGGGTAATTGTAATTAGATAATAAAAAAAAAACTTTATTTTAAAGGATTAACAAGAAAATTTTACTATCTCCCCCCAAAAAAATAATTCCAACAATTGACAGTTACTTTACACCTGGGCAGTAAACTTTCTTTGGGATAATAATCGTCAATTGTATATGTTTTGAACCTGGGGCTTGTGAATTGCAAAAAGTGAGTGAATAATTTACTTTATCTAGTTACAAATACAACACATACAATTGAAGGAAGCTAAAGAATCTAAGAAAAGTTGGTAAGGAGAAATTTTATACTCTGTGCAATGGTTTGAAGGGAACAACTGAATCCTAAGTTTAGGGAACAAAAAGAATGTCAGTTGGGTTGAAAGACAGAGTGTATGAAAGATAATAAAATACAATAACAATGGAAATATTGACTGGAGTTAAACTGAAAGGAATTTAAGGGCTATATGTAATAATCTATATTTTAGCCCAGAGACAATAGTTAACAGTATATATATATATATATATATATATATATATATATATATATATATATTAGCATGGAAATGGCATAGTTAAACTTGTGATTTAGGAGAGTTATTCTGACAGTTATGAAGGGAATTTATTGAATCTGGAAGTTAAGATTTCATTTAGAGTGATGTTGCAACAGTTCAGTCAAAACAGAAGGGAAAAGGAATAAGCATGAATTAAGTACGTATTGTGTGCTAAATGTTCCGTTTTGCAAATATTTTCTCATTTGATTCTCACAACACCCTGCAATATAGATTTTATTATGATCTCCATTTTACATTTAAGGAAGCTGAACAAACAAGTTAAATGACTTGTCCGAGGTCATGCAACTAATAAGTGTCTGGGGCTGGTTTTGAACTTCCTAGCTACAGGCCCAGTTTTATGCAGCTGATGAAGATCTGAAGGAGTATGGTGGCTATGTAAGTAGAAGGGAAAGGACAGATGAGAGAGATTGTAGAGGCAGAATTGAAAAGACTTTGTAACAGACTGAATCTGTGAGATGAAGGAGATGACTCTGAGAAACTGGAAGGATCAATATATCCCCCAAAAGAAATGGAAATATTTTAAAAGTTTTTTGGGGGGAGGAGAGGGTACTAAGGGTGTGGTAGTGGAGATAAACTTTCTGTTTTGGAAAAGATTGATTTAAGGTTCCTAAAGGACATCCAATTAGCTATCCAAAAGGCAATAAAGACATTAGAGCTTAGAAAAGAGACAAGGACTGAATATAGAGTTCTAAAAATCAACTGTCAAGATATGATCATTGAATCTTAGTGGTGTAGTGAAATCATGAAATAAGCTGATAAAGTCAATCAGTAAGAGAGTGTAGAAGGAGCAGAAAAAAGATCCTATTTTTAACAGAGTCCTATTTTAACTTTGGTATCAGAGAACAAGAAAAATATACTCCAAATTTTGAATATTTTATAACAAACAATATTTATAAGAAACCACATAGAATTACAGAATTTGAATGAGTGAATTCTACCATTATTAGGTAGTTACCATGGGACAAGCAATACTAAACACTGGAGCCACAAGCAAACAAGACAATCTCCATTCTGAAAGAGGAATGGAAAATGAGAAACATAAAGAAGACATAAATGGAGAAAGAGGATTAAGGACAGCAGCAAAGGCTTGGAAATTGTGGGCTAAGAAGTAAAAGAGAATCTGATCCTGAGAAAAAGGGGCTCATTCATCAGAGTCCAAAGTGTTTGAGAATTGGAAAGCATCTTAGGACTAAAAAATAGTTCAAAAAGAATTTGCAATGTAATATAACTGACAAGAAATCATACAACCTCTGCTTGAAAAGTTCAGTTGAGGGATAGATTCAAATAATTCTGCATTTAAGCATGTACCTCTTGTGACAGACAGTTCTACTTAAGCATAGTTCTAATCAGAAAGTTGTTTGTTTGCTTCTTTTTCCCCCCCTCTGATATCTTATCTAAAACTGTTAATTGACAGTAAAATATTGTAAACCTCTAATAAAAAGTCAAATTATAATATACATTTTAATCAGAGAAGGAATTAAAGAAAAACAATACTCATGCACTATAGATTCCAGGAGCAATTGGGAACATTCTTTGGCCAATAATAAAAGTGAAATAACAGTTAGCTAAAAAAGTTTAATCACAATGTTTTCTTATTTTATTTTCTTTGCAATTGGTAGTCTTATCAAATTATGTTAAAAGTCTGATTCAAAAAGATGGTAAATTATCTACCCTAGATATTAGTAAAATAGAGAACAATCAAGTTTTGCACATCTCTGGGATCAGTTAGTAATAAAAGAAATCCCTCATTTTAAAAGTGAAATGTGAAAATTATACGGTGGATTGTTTTCCCATAAATTGGCTTTAAGTCTTCCTTTCAGGTTATTAATCACATCCTAGTCTTAAATCATTAACCTATTCCAATAGTTTTATTATCAAAGATAATGAATGTGGAGAAACATAAGTCAGATCTCGTAAGTCAACTGGACAGATCAGCTCTGAATTTTGTGGGGGATAAGGAGAGAAATATAAATCTTTGTAATTACCAAGCAGGGGCTATAAAACAGCTTGCAGAGTTTAGAAACATACAAAATTGCCATGTTTTACAGAGTTACATGCAGGGTTTCCTCTACAAGGTTATGAAACAGCAATAATTCTTTCATTAAAATTAAAAGGAAAGGAGTGTGGTTTCTTTTTTCAGTCAATCAAATAAAAAGTTATAAATGCAATATAGACTCTTAGTTTGCCCTTCCAAAACCAATACAGAAAAATTCACCAATATATATGAGGGATTCTGAAGACCGTTAGAGCTATATAGAGTAAGATAATTGGCTATTTAAACAAAAACAGTGAAAACTGTGAGGTACTTGTGTTAAATTGTTCATTATATAGTGAAAACAGACTTGGATGAGAAATGTTCCTGTAATCACATGGTAGCCTGTTGTGTTCCCCAATTCCCTGCCTTTTGTCTTTTGCTTTGAAGCAGGAATAAAGTGATTCATACTGATTCCCTAATTTCTGGAGCAGTTCTAGACATATTTATCTACCACATAGAAGGTTTCCTGTTGTTCTGTTGTTGTTTTTTCTCCCTGAAAATGAAATCTTGGAATTATTGTGAGATATAATAGGGTCTGTAGGGGTCGGTAAGCTTAACTTTTATTTAGTCATTGTTATTCTGTTCTCTGCTCATCATTTCTTCTGATGAATTCTCTAGATCCCTGGAATTGATCTCTCCTACCAAATGTTAAGCACTTTGGTTTCCCCAGAAAAAAAGATCTTGTGAACTCTAAAAGAATTTAATAGTATGGATTGTGAGATAATAGTGTAGTAGATCTCTGTATTATTCTTGGCTAATTGTAGATAGATAGTTAAACAGACGGATTTTTTCGAGATTACTACCTTATCAATTGTCTTTTAGCTTTTGCTCCTATTCATTCTCTTCCGGTTTTCAGACTTTGATTTTTTCCCACTATATTATCAAGGCCTGGCTATGATATTCTTTGCATTTCTCTTAAAGATACTAATATAAACATGAGTAAAGATAATAATTTCATATCTGCTATACTGCAAACTTGACCCCATTTATGTCAGTGATCCCCAGACTGTGTTCATTGTAAATTCTTGGCAGTAAAATAGTTTAAGTATGAAACTTTAATATGTTTATATTGTTATTTGTAAATTACACAAATACATATACTACTGTACCAATTCAAGATTTACATTATAAAATGTACATATTTATATGACATTAATAATAAAATAAATATTAAATTGAGGAAATAAATACTTTTAAATGTTTGATTAATGACAAAAAACAATTTTGCTCTCACTGAAATATTGTTATTTATTCAGTATAATTGAGTATGCTTCATTATTTTGAAAAAAAAACTGAATATGCCCTGGGCACAAGGTGAACTTAGTATTTCTCAGCAATTAATTTTTCATTTAATTTTTTCAATGTATCTAAATAAGTTAATTTCTTTTACCAAAAAAAAAATTCTAGAAATACACAAAATAGGAAGGATTCTGGGAAAGTGGAGTAAGGTAGGAAGGTAAATTTCGATCTCTTTTGATTTCCACCACAAATAGAACAAATTTGTACCTCAGGGCAAACATAAATTGGTGAAAAATCACGAGAACTTGAGGCAGAGCAAAGGGTCTTCCTGACACAACCTGAGAAGGTCTGAAGAAAGACTCCTGGGAATTGACCTATATGAAGTGCAAATACCTCCCCTTTTGTCTTGCTCTGCAGAAACATCAAGTAGGAATTCTTAGGGCTAGCTAGGTATGGTTGGAACCCTGGATACTTTCATTTCCTAGACTGTTTATGGAGTTGGGGTCTGAGTCCAGGAAGACTGAGGAAAACTTGACTGATTGGGAACACCAGGTTTAGCTGTGCAGCAGGCAAGCAGTGTTGGGTGAGAAACAACCAGCACTAGATGAGTGCAGGGGTAGTGGGACAGGGATGGTGCTGCCTGTGGGCATTTGCAGGAAGGTGGAGCTCTTGGTTTGGGGTTCCTGGTCAAAGTGAGAGCTTGAGGGGAAGCTTGAGGAATCATTGCCCCACCCCTCAATTAGAAGTGCTTACTATATTAACCCCTCATATTTAAAAAAAAAAAAAATGAACCAGCAAAGAAGAAAAAAACCTATCATTGAAATATTTTATGGGAACAGGGAAGATCAGGGTTCATCTTTAAAAGAGGACACTTTAGTAAAAAAAAATTTTGAATGAGAAAAAATGAAAATTCAATGAACTTGCAGATCTTCAGGACTTTCTGTCAACCAAACCCAAATTTAACAGAAAAATTTAACATATAAGGGCCAATATAAAAGATAAATTTTAAGGAAATCAACATGAACAAACTGTTTATATATGAAAAATGAAAAATGTATACTATATGTTTCAGATTCACATCAACAATAGGCTAGCTTGAAAGAAAGATTGGCAGAGATAAGGTAAAAATAGTAATCATGTTATGCTAATTAAGTACAAAGGAAGAATAGACACACAGGCATTTGAGGTGGGAAGAGGACTGTTAGTTCTAAAAATCTACTCATATTAGGAATGGGTTCAATAGACAATACTACATATGTATACACACACACACACACACACACACACACACACACATATATATACACACTATGAAGCATAGAGTACCCTACAAAATCTATAAAGAAATAAGGTGGGAGAGATGGGTGGATGGGGAAGCAAAGAATGAGGGAACAAGACAAGGGAGGAATCCTTGGGTGGGGGAAGGTTAAATAATAGTAAGGCAAGTTAGAGAGCAGAATTTAAACATTTCAGCAAGGATAGGAAAGATGTGTGTGTGTGTATGTGTGTGTGTGTGTTTCTATGTATATATCTACATATGTATACATAAATAAATATATTTTCTTAACTGTAGCTTGCTTGAGGGTGTTGGGGGAATGAAAGGAGGAACAAAGAACAAAGTAATTAATATGTGCAGCAGAGAACCAAAGAACAATTTACAAGAATGTGAAGAAAAGATGGACAATCATGAATATAATTTCTTCTATTTATATATATATATATATATAATATATATATATATATATATATATATATACACACTTTCTTTATCTGGTAATTGTCTATTATATATTTTGAGCTCCCCTTGAGGTTCTGCTGAGCATATTACAGTGCTCTTTTTTGTTTTGTTGTATTTTGTTTTGTATTCCTATTCTGTTTTTCTTTTTATCTTAATATATTTTTTCAAATAAAATAAAATTTAAGAAAAGAAAAAAGGAATATACAAAAGAAAACAATTCAGTAAGAAAGCATAATATTAACATTATAGTTTTTCAACAGGAGTAATGCTTTCCTGTGGACAGATCATAACTACATTAATGTAAAACATTAAGCAAAGTTAATTTTATCTGATTTTTAACTTCAGAAAACTTTCATTATATGAGTTATTTTTTCTCTATATGACTCTTCTTCACAAATAATATCCCATCTTAATTTGTTATTCATATCTGCCTATTTTATTTATGCTTTAGAAGGCAACTAGGTAGAAGTGAATAGAGCACTGAGTTTAGAATCAGAAAGATTAATCTTTTTACATCTGTAAAATAGGAAAGAAATTAATTGTAAAATGAAAGAAGAAAATAGCAAAATCACTCCAGAATCTTTGCCAAGAAAACCCAAAGGGGATCATGAAAAGTAGACATGACTTAGGAACAATAAAAAAGTTACGGTTTGAGGTAACTTCCAGTCTCATATTAATGTACCAGATTGCCAAGATGATGACTGCTACCTCTCTGAATTACCAGTGTATGTTTGAGGGTTTGTATTTATGTATGCATCTACATATGTATACATAAATATATCTATTCTTAACTGTAGCTTGCTTAAGAATGCTGGGGGTGGATGAAAGGAGGAAAAAGGAGTAAAGTAAATAAGATGCTGGAGCAGCTTGTAGCATCATAGGTCATGAGCCCTATCACCAGGCTGGTGCTTGCAGCTCTATAGTTCATGAGCCCTATCACTAGCCTCCTTCAAACAATTTCCTACCTAGGCAAATTTAACTTATATGAAATGTCTTACCTAAGGTGGGATAATAAGGATAGTTGTTTCAAAACATTTCTCTAAAACTGAGGTTACATTTTTTATTCTGTCTCAAAGAATTAAAGTAAATGAGGAGAGCAAGCTGGGATTTAGAAATGGTAGTGATCCACAAAGATAGAGTGGGCATATGGCATTGAAGTGTGTTCTGGATATCTAGATGTACTTTTATTCTTTGTTGCATCCTCACAAAGTAGATCATACAAGGAGGTCCCTGGATGTTCTGGTCTGGTTGCCTAAATAACTCATGTCTGCTTGGGAAGTCTAAAATGGGGAGAGAATCCACACAAAAGAAACAGACATTATTTGTTCACAGATACACAATATCTAAGTTGGACAGGAGGAAGCCTTCTTCTCCCTTCAGCTCTCTCAGATAAGACTTACCACCTCCCAGACATGAGGTGAAAAAAAAAAAGATGTAGGTTCTTTTCTCTAGAGATCTGTCTCATCTTCTTACTCATAGCTAAATAGTGTTCCTTACGGTGGTTTCTCCAAAAATATATTTAATGGTGTTACAGGGAAAAACAGAGAGACAGAGATGGAGAGAGAGATGCACATAGAGACAGAGGGATTGAGGAGTCAGAGACAGAGAGATACACAGAGTGAGAGAGAAATAGAGACACAGAGAGAAACAGAGAGACAGAGATAGAGAGACAGAAACAGAAAGAGACACAGAGACAGAGATAGAGAGAGGAGAGAGAGCAGGAGAAAAGACACAGAGACAGATAATCATAGAGATAGAGACATAAACAGAGACAGAGACAATAGAGAGAGAGAGAGAGAGAGATACACTACACAGAAGTAGACAATGGTTCCACATCTTATTATCTCTTAAAATTGATTAGGAGTTTGTCCGCGTATCATATGAGGTTATAGAAAAGTTCCTTCTTAATACCTAATTTATTCTTTTTTTGGGGGGGGGGGGTTGTTGTTGTTGTTTATTTGATTGATGGAGGCAATTATGATGCATGGCATCTCAAAGGAATGCAATGGACAAGTCACAGTTTATATTTCAAAAGTAAAATTGAGGAAAATACAAGAGTGGGGAATCTTATAATAATTACTGCTTGAATACTACTTTGATTTTGTACCTTTCAAAATCATCAGATTTGGAGCTTTTTTCATGTTTCATTCTAAATTAATGATGTGTTCCATAATCAGATATCTAAAAAAGCTTATATAACAATTGCTTAACCCTGCTGTTATGGAAGAGTTATTATGTCTGATTTTTCCATATTTATTTCTGTAATTTTTAGTTTTAGGAGAAAAGCATGAAAGAGCATTTTGAATACAAAAATAAATTATTATCTTTTGAAAAGAGAATAGCATGGGTTAAACATTTCCAAATTCCCAAAGACTGAATAATTGGATATTTATTCTATCATGTTGCAAACTTTAAAAAAATCAATGCTTTTTTGTTTATAAATTCTAGTTTAAGTTATAGTATAAGAATGACGTCAGTGATAAGTTTTACATAGTATTAGTTATACATTTTAGTAATTCATTATCTATTCATTCATTGTAGTAGACTACATTCATTATCAAAATGCATTTTTAAATATTTTTCTATATATGATATTTGGAGAGTTACTATAAAAGGGGTTAGTTAATAAATACAGCTTTTTCCTCTGTGAAATACAGCATTTATCTCAGAGCTTCACGGATCACTGACTTCTGGAGCATGAGTACTCTCATGGGTACAACGATTGCCTCCTTCTACAACTGATAGACTTAGAAAAGTGAGCTGTCCAGCTTTGTAGCCTCTTCAATTAAAATGGTCACAAAATCCTACAGGGGACTCAGTGAATATCTATTCCAAGCCATACAAAAACACATATTTGCATTGCCACACACTTGAGAAGGCCTCAGCTACCCTATGTTGAAAGGTGGTGAAGAAGGCAAAAGAGAGGAAAGGTTGGTAGGGAAAAGTACACTACCTCCAAATGCAGTTTATTCCTCCTTCCTCCTTTCCACAGCTCTAAATATTAAAATTTTCAAAAATTATTTTACATCAAACTAACATTTTCCTCTTAGCAATATTTTTCTGTGCTACTAGTTTTGTTCAGTTTTGCTATCCTAAATAAAGCCAATCTCTTTCCCCATGTTAGCCCTATAATAATTAAAAGAAAAGCTCATTAATGTAGCTTTAATTATTATTAACAAGTATTTTAATTTTAATTTCTGCTATATTTATTTTGATGTTTTTATGCCCTAATATGTAATGGGCTGAGTTGATAAACTGAGGTCCCAAGCATGTGAGGCTAAATAGTAATTGGACCATATTCTATTAATATATATGCTTGGAGAAAGAATGGTCCCTGCCCATTCTTTATGCAAATCCTGATGTGTTGTATAGGAAATGACGATTTTGGTGGATGGAGGCAAGGGGGCGGAGAAGAGGAAGCGGAAAGAGAGACTATTGGCTGGCATCTTGTCACAGCTGCTCGCATTGCTATCGCAACTGCCCTTCACCTCCAATCCCCCTCTGCTAGCTGGCTTCCTGCCACAGCTGCCCATATTGCTATCGCAATCCTTCTTCACCTCTACTGAGAATAAAGATTGAAGATTTTTCCCTTAACCTGAATTCCTGACTCCGGCTGATTTTAAATACATGGTCATCACACTAATACATGATCAATTTTTGTGTGGGTTCCATGTACTGCAAGAAAAATATATTCCTTCCTGTTCCTATTCAATTTTCTCCACAGGTCTATTATGCCTAACTTTTCTAAAATTCTATTTATATCCCTTTCTTATTTAATTTGTGGTTTGATTTATCTAGTTCTGAGAGGGCAAAGTTGAGATCCCCACTAGTATAATTTTGCTGTCTAATTCATCTTACAGTTCTCTTAACTTCTCCTCTAGGAATTTAGATACCACTTGGTGTATATATGTTTAGTATTGATATTACTCAATTATCAATGAAAATTTAGGAAAAAATGTAGTTTCCTTCCTTATCTCTTTTAATTAGATCTATTTTTGCTTTTGCTTGTTCTGAGATCAGGATCACTATTCCTGCTTTTTTTCCCCTTCAGCTGAAGCATAATAGATTCTGCTCCAGCCTTTTATCTTTATTCTGCTTTATTCTGTATCATTCTGCTTTAAAGGCATTTCTTGTAAACAACATATTGTAGGATTCTACTTTTAATCCAGTCTCCTATCCACTCCCTTTTTATGAGAGAGTTCATTCCATTCACCTTTTCACAGTTAAAATTATTAACTCTGTGTTTCCCACCATCTTATTTTCTCCAAATTATACTTTTTCCTTTTCCCTTTCCTGTCTCCCCAGTGTTTTGCTTCTGACCACTATGTCCTCTCAATCTGCCCTCCCCTTTTCCAGTTTTCCCCTTTCTTATCCCTTTTGCCTTCTACCTCTGTTTTCCCTTCTATTAGCCTTCCCCTTTCCTCTCCTCTTTTCCCTCCTACTTCCCTATAGAGTTAGATAAGTTGTTCTATCAAATTTAATATGCTTGCTATTCTCTCTTTGAACCACATCTAATGAGATTAAGGTTCACAATGCTCATCCCCTTACTTCTTTTCCTCAATTCTAATAGGTCTTTTTTTGCCCCTTCATGTGATATGATATATTCCATTTTACTTCCCCTTTTCTCGTTTCTCAGTGCAATCCTTTTTTCCACCCGTAGCTGCCTTTTCTGTATCATCACAATAAAATCAAATTATATCTACACCCTCTAACTATACCAGATACAGCTCTTAAGAGTTAAACATATCATCATTTTAGCCTTTTAAGAAAGTATTTTTTCTTCCTTTTTTATCTTTTTATACTTGAGTTGTGTATTTGAAGATAATTTTTTTCCATAAAAAATAAATGAAAATCCCCTATTTCATTGAATGTCCATCTTTTGCTTAATTTAGCTGGATAAATGATTCTTGGATCCAATTCAAGCTCCTTTGCTCTCTGGAATATCATATTCCAATCTCTTTCAGTTCGTTAAAGTAGAAGTTGATAGTTCCTGGGTAATCCTGATTGTGGCTCCTATATATTTCAACTGTTTCTTCCTAGTTGCTTGCAGTATTTTCTCCTTGATCTAATAATCCTGGAATTTAGCTACTACTTTTCATTTTGGGGTCTCTTTCAGGGTGTGATTGGTGAATTTTTTCAATGCATATTTTACCTTTTTATTCTAGGACATCAGAGCAGTTTTCCCTGATGATTTCTTTAAAAGGTTATTTTTTGCATTGTGGTTTTCAGGTAGTCCAATAATCCTTGGATTGTCTCTCCAAGATCTATTTCCCAGGTCAGTTGTTTTTTCTTATGAGATATTTTATAATTTCTTCTTTTTTCCCTTTTTTGGTGTTGTTTGCCTGATTCTTGATATCTCATTAAGTCATTCACTTCCATTTGTCCAATTCTAATTTTTAGTGAATTATTTTCTTTACTTAGCTTTTCTTCTTCCTTTTCTATTTAGCCAATTGAACTCATTTAAAATGAGTTTTCTTCATTGGATTTTTTTCCATTCCACCAATTCTAATTTTGAGGGAATTGTTCTCAGTTTCTATTTCACCCATTCTGTTTTTCAAGATAATTTTTTTTTTCCATTTCACCAAATCTATTTTAAGGAGTGATTTTCTTCACACAATTTCTATGTTTCCTTTCCCAAAGCTTGCAATTTATTTCTGAATTTTTCTTCTAACTCTCTTTTAAGATATTTTTGAATTCTTCCAAGAGAACTTTTTGAGTTGGAGAGAGCAACTCATATCACTCCTTGAAACTTTATCTGGAGATGTTTTGCCTTTAGTTCCTCAGGGTTTAAGATCTGTTCTTTGTCTCCATAATAGCTATCTATGGTCAGAGCTCTTTTTTTTTTTTTTTTTTTTTTGCTCATTTTTAAAGGTTGAGAATTTCTTTTTGGGCAAAAAAGAGATTTTGTCAAGTTTTCTCTGCTGGCAATAGTGGCTTCATTCTGCTTGAGGCCAGTGCTGCCAGCTTCCTTCCCCTGATGAATGGGTGTGGCCAAGTCCCACTGCTTGTTATACTGAGGTTCAGGGCTCACTATTTGCTTTCTGTAGTCATCTTAGAGATCTGATGATCCATTGACTTCTGAACCAGGACTGAGTAGCCAACAGGCTGTATTTTAGCTAAAACCCTCCCATTCAATTCTCCCAGGGGATGACTAGCTGCTCTGCACTGTCCTGGGCTTCCCCGTCCTATGTTTGTTCCAGTCATGTTTATGATGTTTATTTGGCTCCTCTTATTTTTAGTTTATTAATCAATCAATCATCAGTATTCACAAAATTTTTACTCTGTGCCAAGCACTATGGTAGTCCCTGTGAATGCAAAAACAAACACAACAAAGCCTTACTTTCTGATTGACTCACTGAAGCTTTCAGGGTGATGATGGTCACTATTCAAATTGCCCTTAAAAGTGGATTTATCCCATCATTTTATTTATGATGATTAGTGCCGTGATAAAACTAGGTGCTTAATTTGGTGTCTATAATAGAATTAAACCTACCAAGTATAAGTCCATATTATCAAACAAAATGTTAATGATTAACTGTGATATATATGTGTGTGTTATATATATAGAAAAGGAGGTAGAAAACATATATTACATGAAGGTAGCTTATATTTACTTTATGGTAGCTTATATTTCTTATATTTACACAAACAGTTCAATGACTCAATGGATAGAACATTGGATCTGGAGTCAGGAAGATATGAATTTCAGTCTTGCTTCTAATACTTATTACTCATGTAACCCTGGGTGTGCAACTTAGCTCTTGTTAACTTTGGTGTTCTCATCTGTAAAACAGGAATCATAAAATTACCTACCTTCCAAGGTTGTTGTGAATGGCAAATGAAAAAAAAAATGTAATGTTCTTAGCAGAATAGTACATACTACATGCTACATAAATTTTAAAATTATTATTCACAAAAATTCTGCAATGTTCAAAAAATAAAAAAAAAAGAACAGGAGTCTACAACATGTAGATTCATAAGCTTAATTAGGTGAGTGGGGAACTAATTGAATGGACAAGACGAAATTGTGGTTATAGCTATATTAATGTCACGTTAACAGGAATTTTCCAGTGGAGTATCACAGGGATCTATGTTTATTCTTCTGCTATTTTAAAATTTTTATCAATGATTTACAAAATGGTGTAGATTACCTTTACAGATGACCAAAAAAACAAAAAAAAAAAACCAAAACAAAAACAAACCAGGGAGAGTAAGCTAATGTATTGTAAGACAGAAGGAAGATCCCATTATGTCTTGAAAGGTTAAAAACCTTACAGCAACTCTAATAAGATGATATGGAAGAGTTTTAAATGTAAAGTCTTACACTTGCATTAAAAAACCAGTCTCTCAAGTAACATATGAGAAAGGCATTGAACTCACAATTAGTTTTGATATAAGGAAAGATTTTCCAACAATTAGAGCTATCCAAGATTAGAAAGGTGATTGTAATTCTTTTCCCTCACTCAAAGTCTTCAAACAAATGTTTGATGATTTCTTTATATCAAATGAAATAGTATCTGTAAAGATATGGTTAAACCTTAAAGCATTACCCAATGTTAGCAATGGTGAGAATGAGGATAATGTGGTAATAGAAGTTCCTTTTGTAGTATGCATGTGTCTATATAGCAGAAAAGGTTTCTTTCAATTTGAAAACTGTTTTTCTCTAAGGTAAATGAACCTTTTGTTGTTGATATTATTGGTTGGGTTTTTATGTTGTTATTCTTCTCATTGTAAGATGTAGCAATCTAATTAATGTAGTAAAGTGACTTCCATTAAGTGATACTACAAAATTTTCTTAAACTTCACCTTTGCTGTGTTTTCAAGTTTTGACATTTTTGATCACTCTATAATTCTAGAAACTCTTTTCCCTTGAGTTTTTATACTAGTCTCTGTTGATTCTCCTCTTGAACCTCAATCTCCTTTTCTCATTCATCATTTATATCACACTCACTGAATGTAGGTAAAAACCAAAGCTGTGCCCTGAGATGCCCACTTCTTTTCTCTACATATACACTCAATTCTCATAGGTTTAATTATCTCTGAAAATGACTATCAAGTCTAATTAAATATAGCATATATATATAATATACACATGTGTATAATATATAAACATAATACATCTGTACACAATATATATCTGTCATGTATAATATATATATTACACATAATGTATATGAATATGTAAAGTACATCCATATAATTATTATACACATAATTATGTATAATATATACATCCCTATAACATGTATATAGTAGTATGCATATAATGATATACATATACTTGTGTACAATAATTGTATACATGTATTTTACATGCTGACATATATACATATATTATAGCATTAAATTTCTATTTCTTTTTAACTGCCTATTGGAAATGGTATATTGGATATTTCATAAACATCTTAAAATCAGCTTGGCTGAAATAGAAACCATATTTCTCCCTGAAATAAAGCAACTTCTATCTTTCAAACATCTCCATTTATACAAAGTACATCATCATTTATCAAATATCCCAAGTTTAGAATCTTGACATTATGCTTAGGCCCTCACTTTGCTTCACCTCACATATCCATTAAGTTGCCAAATCTTGTTTTGTTTTGGCCAAAGGATCTCTTACATCTGCACTCTGCTTTCTATTTACAGACATCCCCCTACCCTCTTACCGCCTCTCACTTAGACTACCTAAGCTTCTCATTGGTTTTCCAGCCAAGCTATCCAAGCTTAGAAAGGTGATTGTAATTCTTTTCCCTCACTCAAGTCATCAAACAAATGTTTGATAATTTCTTTAGATCAAGGTTTTCCCTCCTCTGATACATCTTCCACACAGATGACAAAGTACTTTTCACAAAGCACACATCTGTCCTAGCAAAAAAAAAAAATTCAGTGGCTCCCTACTATTATTTTTCTGATCAAATATAAACACTTCTACATGGTGTTTAAACCCTATTATACTCCTAAATAATGTTTTTGATATTTTTAGATTTTATTCCCCTTTATATACTCTTCAGTCCTGGCAAATGGATCTTTTTACTATGTCTTATACACTACATATCATCTCCTCACTTTCCCTCTGCTGCTCTCCTTGACTAGAATACACTACCTCCTCACCTGCACATTTCAGAATCCTGTTTTCTTTTAGGTTTAGGTCCATCTTTACCTTCATGAAGTTTTTTTTTTTTCAAATTTCCTTCCCTCCCAACCCTATACTTTGTTTACTTTTATATATTCTTCATATATTTATGTACATTTGCTCTTCCCTGATAGAATGTAAAATGTTTGAGAACAAAGATTCTTTTATCTTTTTATTCCTAGAAGGGCCAAAGCATATGGTAAGTGTTCAAAAATGCTTAATGAGTGATTGATTTTAGTTGATTCTCCAAAGTCACCAGCACAGTGGTAGAAATAGGAGTCATATCCTCTCCCCCCATTCTAGGTTTTCTCTCACATTATGATTATTGTTATAATGTTTCTGATTACTGTGGTATTAGATGGTCTTCATTGACAGTTCAAGAAAATGCAGTTCACTGGGAAATAAGAATACTCTTTAGTCAAGTCATTGTGCTGTGGTTAAAGAATATTGCAAGCCATATCACGGCAATTAAAGTCTAATTTCATATCTCTTTTCTCTGAAAAGAAATTTTGTTGTGGAAATATGAGAATCAAAAGAAAGATGAGACATTTATATAGTGAGAATGCAATAACTTATGGACAACCTGAATTTTCCTTTAGTAGCTGATTTGCTATGTCAAGAAAACACAAGAAAGACTTCTATGACATTTGGGCATCGTGACAACATATTTGCTGGGCACTGTGAATAATATTTGCACAGATTTGGTAGCATATACGATTTTGATCTGCTTTATTTGTTATTGTTGTTGTTGTTGCAGCAATTTTTAAGATATTTTCATTTATTTTGCTGATGTTATATAAACAATGATCACTGACAGCAATTTTATATTAAGGTTACTAAATTAATGGTCCTATTATCTTAAGTGTTTGATTTTGGAATTGTTTTTTTTTTTTTAAATCAAGATAACCACTTAGACTTCCCTAGGTAATGTCTTCACACTATACTATTCTATGAATGTTAAAAACAAAATGAAGCAAGCTACTGGAAAGTTTTGTTTTCTAGTGCTATATGTCTAGAGAACAATACTTATATAAATACACACAAACACATAGAGATATAGATAGAAACATACACATATGTATGGTTATGTTTTTATAGAGCATGTATATACACATATACATGCATATGAATGTTATATTTTATAATATATGCATATAAAACATGAATATGTTGTAGACACATCTACATATATTATTAGAGAATTTTATATTTTAGAGAAAATTGAAACTTAGTTTTGTTACTAATAAAATTTTTCCCTGTGGAAAGAACCTTGGAACTCATTTGACAAATTTGACAAATCTTTGTTAGACAAATGAGGTGAATTTCCCAGGTGAAGTGATTTGCCATAAATCACATAATTAGTGACAGACTTAGACCTAAAACCTTGTTTCAGTATTTTTTCCAATATATTACTCTGACCACTGCCATCTAAAACATAACTTAACCAAAGAGGGTAGGGCGGGTCAGATGGGGGAATGAGCACATGAGTAAGAATAGGAAATTATAACTAAAAGAGAGTAAGGAAGGTGAATATGAAAAACTTTTTGGATAAGATTAAGAAGAATACCTCTGTCATCTAATCCAATATGAAAGAAAAGGACCCTAACAATAGCAGTGATTTCCATAGTAAAGAAAATATGTATAGTTTTGTTTCATGATTAGGCACAAAAGAGAAAGTTCATTGTGCTCATGTATTAAGCTTGTGCAATTTTTATAGCTCTTATTTTTTTGGAAATTATTGTATGTGATCTATATGTGTTATACACATAGATCATGAATTGGGCCCAGGGTTGAACAGAACTGAACAGTGTAGAGATTTGAAAAAGCTCTTTTAATAGTCTCAGATAGCTCTCAGAAACAAAAGTCCATGTTTATAATATCAACATCTAACTGTATTGCTTTGGTGATTACAAAGCTTCTTTAATGTCTCCAAGTTTCTCATGAAAGCAAAAGTCCAATGCTTAGCACAGTACCTGGTACACAGTAGGTGCTTAATGTTTACTGACTTAATTGATTTTAACATCAGTATCCTACAAGAATTGTTTAAGGGAAGCAACATATTGAATATAAACGTTCACCATTACAAAAATGACATTACATAGAAGGCAATGGAAAGGTACTTTGTGGATATGGAAAGTCTGTGTAATATAACCAAAAAAGAGCTCTGAAGAATAGAAGTAAAATATATATTCAAAATAATATATGATAGGAAGAGAAGAAAGGCTAGTCACATGACAAGATTGAAGGATGATGGATAGGCAGCCAGTGACTCACTGGTACCATCTCAATATCCAGAGAAAACAAGGAGGTTCTCTGCCATGTTGGCTAGACCCCAAGATGTGAACATGTGGGAGGACATGGATAAAAGTCACATGAGATGGGTAGCCAAGAATTGGAAAATGAGTAGATGCCCATCATTTGGGGAATGGCTGAATAAATTGTGGTATATGAAGACAATGTCATATTATTGTTCTATAAAGATGAACAAGATGATTTTACAAAGGCCTGAAAAGATTTACACAAACTGATGTTGAGCAAAACAAGCAGAACCAGGAATACATTGTATTCCATAAGAGCAAGAACATGCAATGATCAATTATGAAAGACTTGGTTCTTTTCAGTGGTTCAGTGATCCAAAGCAATCCCAATAGACCTGGGACAGAAAAATGCCATCTGCCTCTAGAAAAAGAACTAAAAAGACTGAATATAAATCAGCACATACTATGTTCACTTCTTTTTTCTGTTTTTTTAATCTCTCCCATTTTTTTCCCTTTTGCTCTAATTTTTCTCTTCTAACATGATTCATAAAGCAAAGTGTATTAAAAATAAATAAATGTATTAGGGAAAAAAACAATAAAAATGGATAAATACACAAAAAGCAACCAAAAAAAAATAGAAAAAGTCACATAAGATGGGCAAGAGCGGATGGGTGGCAATCTGATCTGCCTCACTGAGGGAGCTTCCAAGTTGTTGAAAACACAGGTCTATTAAAAGAATTGAAGGAGTGAACGAATTTTTCCTTAGGGGAAAAGGTTGTTTTTATTTTACTTATTTTACTATATTATACTTATTATTGTAATCCATAAACAATTGACACAGCTGGACATATCATCACAGTCACAGAGAAGATAGTCCTGCTATATGGAGCCCTCACCAAATGAAATCTGCAGTAATGCTTGCAGTTCTATATGCCATATTTTATAAGAAGGATATGAATGAGTCATGATACATCAAACCATGATAGTAAAAAAAATCATAAGTTCATACTAAAAGAAAATGGAATGTATGATTTTTCCATTAAGGCAATACAATGAGGTTTTATTTTTTTCAATGTTTGGAAATTTGTGTTTCTATGAAGCAATGGAAATTGAAATTGTCCAATTTGGAAGTCTGGATTTTGTTACATGGTACTATTATATCATTTTCATAATGATTTCAAAATGAAATGCTCCTCTACATTTTTACCATTGCTTGTACTTGAAATACTGATTTTTTTATTAAAATTAACTCATCAACCCTCATTCTCTCACATAAGATATTATCACCATTTTTGCATAAATAGAAACTAAGTTGAAATAAAATTAAATGAGCCTTAATAACATAAGTGATGGAACCCTAAACACTTTGATTTTCATATAGTATTAAAGATAATCATTAAGTGATATGCTCTTTTTGTTGAATTATAGGAAGAAGTAAGCACATTTTTATTTCACACTTATCACTAATGAAAAAGTTGGATAATGCAATTAATAACATTATGAAATATGTGTTTACAAAATCTAAATGAAACTGTCTTAGATTTTCCCCAATAACCTGTAGTATAAAATAGGAGATTGGAGTTTACAACTAGGTAACTATGAACAGGAGAATAAATAGCTAACTGTGTTATGAAGAATATTATAAACAACAAAATAAAAAATAATAATTAGGTAAAACCTAAAATATTTTGTACAAGCACAATACAGTTTAATTGAAAAAAAGGTATGGACCAGGAAAAGTTTTTTCATTAATATCTTAATATCTTATGTTAAAAAATATGACCTATGAATGGGGAATTTGCATAAAAAGATCAAGGCAATCTTCAAAAGACAAGTCAAAGATACAGAATAATTTTCAAAAGAGGAAAATGAAAACTCTCAACTATACAAAAATCATTCAAAGTCATTGAGAAAAATCTAATATAAGTGAATTCTGAAATATTTGTCCATATTGCCCAGATTAACAAAGATAAGAATATTCATTATTCTAGGTATCTGAAAAGGCAAGGACACTCATCTTTTTGGTTTTGACAATTTCATGGATAAAATGTGATACATGGAAATGGGCCTAATTTAAATCACTTTGATTCTTTTTAATTTTTTTTAAATAAAGCTTTTTATTTTCAAAAGATGCATGGATAGTTTTTCAACATTAATCCTTGCAAAACCTTGAATCACTTTGATTCTTAAACAAACTTTTTCTTCTTTTGGAAATAGTTTCCTTATATTCTTTGAGTGTTTTGCTACTTGAAACTAGAAATTAACTTCCTGTATTTTTAATAGTTTCTCATGTAACTTAGAATTCAAGTTTTCTATAATTATTTTTCCAATCTGTAATTTTAATTTTGGTCATATTGTTTTATTATAAGATGGTAAGATTTAATTTCATTTACATATTCATTAATACATTAAAAAGTTGTCATCTCTGTAGGAGATAAATATATTCCTTTACCATCTTTTATCTATTTTTGATTCTTTTTTAAAATAAATGTTTGCCTATCAGCCTATTATTCACCATAATATATGATACAAGATTCCAGTCTCTATTTTTTCTTGTCACATTGCTAATTAGTTTCCCCATGTACATTTGTTTAAAAATGAATACTTTCCCTGGGTTTTACCTAATAAAAATTCATTTTAAATACTATTATATATGTATGTGATATATAATATTATTTTAAATAACATTGTATATCTCAATTCTAGTCCATTGATTTATGTTTATATTTTTGGTGATTACTACATAATTTTAATCATAACCATTCCATATGGTCAGTTTGTGTCAGTTTTAATATGTGTCAGTTTGAGAGTACAAGTTTACCTTAATTAATTTCTCTTCCCCTCCTATGTATTTTTAATGTTCCTATTTGTTTTTTTTAATGTATATTTTGTAGCTTATCCAATTCTATGAATGTGTTTGTGTCACTTTAATTTTGTGTTGCTTTTAATATGAAATTTATTTTGCAAATATTGTTCATTTTAACATGTTGATGCTAGCCATCCATGAACATTGAAATGTCCTTCTAATAATTTTAATTTTATTTTGTCTAACCTTTAGTGAACCTTGTTGGATCCACAGAGACTGGTGTACTGTGTCATTCCTTTTTTTGTTAAGTATATTCAAATATACATTTTGGATCATCAAACTGAAATCGTTCAGTTCTGAGCGAATCTGACTTTTTTGGCTAATTTTCTCCCATCCTAGCACCTCAGAAAACATTTTAATTGTAATTATTTAGATTATGGTTCATATCTAGGGTTTTTCCCCTAGAGGCCCAAATAAACAAAGTATCCAACAAACAATGTGACTAAGATATGGGACAAATCATTTTTCTATATACAAAAGGAATGCTAAATTCAGGACACACATAAGTATTTGACCAAAAAAATGAAATTCAGTAGCTTAATAATGGGTAATTATTCAGTGGACTAGGTGGCAGATATTTAAATCATAACGAAAATTTTTCAGCATTGCTAATTAGGCATTTTGCATTTCAGTTGCATTGGAACTGTCCTTGTAGTTGTCTGCTGATAAAATTGACATGTTTGGTTCAGTTTTCTCCTTGTTGATGACCCTTTTAAGTGTGTGAACAGACACCGGGGAGGAGTCCTCCTCAAGATCTCCAGCTCTCTCTAATGCAAAAAGTTGTTTCCAATCCTAGTTGCATCCATATTTACGTTTTTTTGCCTAAGATGAGGAAAAGAAAGACAAAAGAGGCAGCCCAAACCCAATCACATCCCAGATGTAATTCAGCTACTTTGTTCATGTACCATGTGGAGGTTGAATGAAATCAGTTGAGGCTTCCCACTATCTCTTAGGAAACAAATTTGAATTAGTCCAGAAAGAAAGGCAGAGAATGCTAAAGGAAATGCAGTGAATGATTTAGTTCTTCACACTCTAAAGACAAGAGGATTCTTATAGTGTAAGCTCTTCAGAGATGAGACATGAATGGCTTGAAACTTAAGCTTCTTCCCCTAATCTTCTACAATCCTTCAGATATAGGAATGACAACTTTGTGTATGTTCTATGGGTGGTTGGGAAGGATGTCCCCTAAAATAATAGTTTTATAATTATTCTTGTAAAGGTGATGTTTATATCTAGGTAAACTGATACCTGTACAATTGTTGGGTTTCATTGTGGTTATAAATGAGGTTTCTTTTTATGGTAGTTATTGATCTTTATTGCTGTAAATAAGAATGCAAATGATTTGAAAGATTACTCTTCTATCCTAACAATTTTGTCTAACTTATTTATTCTCTCAACTATTTTCCTTCAGATGGTTGGATTTTCTAGTTATACTATTATGTCCTTTATAGATAATTATATTTTGACCCTTTTATTTCCAGTTATTCTCTCATAGCTTTTTAAAACTCATTAACAGAAATTTAATTCTCACTCTCTCATTCCAGCCCACCTTCATCCAAATTGTTGCCAATGTCTGTCAATTTCACCTTGAAACATTTCTCAAATGTTTCCTTCAAGTCACACTCTCATTACCTCATATCTGAACTATTTCAATAATCTACCAGTGGAGCTTCCTGCTTCAAATCTCTTCCCACCCCAACCCATTCTCTATTCAGTCACTGAAGTGATTTTACTAAAGCACAGATCTGATTATCTGTCAGATTTTGCTAAAGCACAGACTCTACCCCCAAAATTCTAGGAACTCACTATTGCCTTCAGGATCAAAAATAAAACCTTCTATTTATCATTGAAATCCCCTGTTATTTTTCCACTCTTCTATTTAATTCCCCAACACATGCTCTTTGATCCAATGACAATGCCCTCCTGGCTTCCCACAAACAAGACTCTTCATATCCCAGATTCCAGGCAATTTAATTGGCTGTTCCTCATACCTATGTCTTCCATGTCTCCCATACACTTCCTCCTTGTCTTTTCTTCCTGACTCTCCTGGGTGCTTTTATATTCCTACATTGCATCTTTAATTTGAAGCCATTCCCACTCTCTCAATTCTAGTGCTGTCCCTCTATTAATTATTTACTATTTATACTGAATATAACTTGCTTTGTAATTTTTTTGCATGTTGTCTTGACCTTTAGATTATAAGTTCCTTGAGACCAGAAATCATCCTTTATTTCTTTTTATATACACAGTATTAAGCAGAGTACCTGTCACATAGTTATTGCAGACTTGAATCTCAAGTATCCAATTGTGTCATCTTGTTGCATAGGGATTCCAAGAAAATAGGCACACAAAACCAGGGAGTTCAGTTCCAACTTCATGAGGGAATACTTAGAGAATCCCCTTGTAATAGCACTTTGATCTAAGAGACATAAAGCAATGGAGGATTTGTGTATCTCACGACTTTGTTCTTGCCACATTTTATTTATTTCTTACTGAGATTGCTTTAGGGAGAGAGGGGTGGAAGAAGCAGGATATGGTCAAAGTAGCAGGTTATTGTGAATGTTAACCAAGAGAGACTCGGATGCTAGCTAGCCTGCCACACATCAATCTTCACTTACCTAGAATATTTATCAGTTTCTTGCCCCTAACTGCAGCTATAATTCATTTAACTCATAATGTTCCTAACTGCAACTATGATTCATTTATCCCCACAAGAGTAGGTACTTAATAAGTGATTGATAGAAGCACTCAGGACAATGAGCATTGTAGAAATATTAGCTATTATTGTTATTTTATTTAAATCAAGAAAATGTTTGCCTTATAAAAGATATTAAGTAGCACTCAATATTTTTCTATGAATAATCTACCTTGTTAATTATTTATTATTTAGTCTTTAAAGAATTCATCAGTTAACCAATCTAATCCAAGTCAATTGTCTTCATTGTTATAAAGTAATTCAAGAGTGTAAGAAATAACCAGACATAGCCAAGAGAAGGGCCTGTTAGGAAAAAGGAAGAATTACAACATTTTTCCTGTTAAATTTAGAGTGTGATAACGAATGTCAACTAATAGAGTACCTCAGTCTACCAGGCAACTATTTAAATACTCCTTAAATAATGAATTGCCATTGCAAACTGATGAAGAGAATTTATATGTTGGGAACTTTCTATATGACCAAAATCAAGTTTGTATTCTATACCCCAAAATTAATAAAACTTCAGTAATAATTCATCATATTTTCTTCAGGAATTGGTTTATTTATTATTTCCTGTATGTATATTTTGATAATATATAATATTAGATAATTCATTATTTTATACATTTTGCCTAATTTTTATAACTTAGCATGTCTTTTATTTAATATATTTCCTTTTTAATCTATACTTTTATTTTTTCCCCTTATTTTTATTGCTTGCTATTGTTTGTACCTATATTGCTCTTTAAAAATATACAACCAGTAGCTGGTTTTATTTATCAATTATCAATTAATGTTAATTTGTCAATTAATAATTGTTTCATTTCCTAATCTACTTATTTCAGCTATTCACTTTTTAATTATTTCTTTGGGGTTATCACTCTTTGTTTTCAAGTTATTGTTATTTTTAATATTCCAATTAATATTTAATTTTTTATTATTTTTTCACTCTTATTAACATAGGAACTGGAAGACATTTTCTTTTAATGAAAATAAAGCTACTGCTTATAAAGTAGAATATATGGGTGTTATTTTTTTGTCTTTTAATTTACTTTTTTTCTTATTTCTTCTTTAATCCAGTTAATAGTTTCCATATGGTTGGCCTGTCTTGTATTTGTGTTTTTATTCTTATTTTATAACAATGTGGCCCCAAAATAAAATATCTTTAATTTATACTTTTAAATCCTTACAGGATTTCATTGATATATAATCAATATATATGTGCATTCCTTGTGTACTTGAAAAGACTGTTGATCATCTGCTTCTCTCTGTTAGTTTTCCTCTTATAGCTGTTACTTCTAGCTCTAAAGAAGCACTTCACATATGTGAATTTTCATTATTGATTATTTATTAGTTTTTGTGATTATCTAATAGTAGAGTATTAAATCCAATACACATATTTTATTCTATTAGCCTATTAACTTTTTAATTCAAATTTAGGAAGCATTTATGTATATATGTACTCATATGGAAAGAACAAAAGAGAACAAGAGGGAAAGGTTATTTGTACATGTGGCTTATTTTTCTGTTCACCATTATTTAATACCCTTATTTGCCTTTCAGAGTGTTTTTTTTATTTATTTGAATTCTGCTTTATTTTATATCATTTCTATTCTTTGGAACTTTCTATTATTTAATGCATTTTAGATTACCTTCTTACTGTTAGTCTGGTTATATTGTTTTACCTTAAATCTATTTCCCTTAAACAATTTACTAGTGGGTCTTGTTTCTTGGACCATTTGATAATTCTTTTGTTTTATTTTGAGTAAACAGATCATTTAGATTTATTGCTATACATTTTTCATTTGATTTGTCTTTTGGTGTTTCTCCTCATCATTATAGATGTTTCCTGGAGAAAGCATGATCTCTTTTAAACTTGGATATCTATTTCAGTTATAAAAATGGTGAAATAAACTATATTTCTATTTTAAAACTATTTTCACAATGTTTTCAAGTTATTCTCTATTTTTATTATAGCAAGGAATGATCCTGTAAAAGGATCACACTTGTAGAAGTGTGAGCTCATTTCCCTCCCACCATATTTTTTGATTTATCATTATTGAATATGGATATATTTTAGTATTCTTTTTTCTTATACATGGATCAACATAAGTAATTTTATCTAAGCACTAGATAGTTTTTTCAGAAAGCCTTTATTTGAATTAATGTGCCTTTTAATGATTACTTCCATGACACTGAATATCTTGTCAAATCTTTCTGGACTTTGGTTTTGTTATCAATAAAATGAGGAAAGTAGAATAGGTAGCCTGCAAAGTCTCTGTAACTCTGCATTAATTATATTAATTCTGTAGTTTAATAGATGTTATATTTCTTTTGTTGATTCACCTTCAAGTTCCCCTGGCTTCTTTCAAGATGTACTTCAAATCCTACCCTCTTCAAATGGTCGTTCTTGGTCCTTCTACCTACTGATTTCTTTTCTTTTTAGATTACTCCATGTACTCTTTAATGATTTATATGTGCATGTATATGATGGTATCACCATTAAGATGTGTGGACATTGGAGGCAGGAACTGTTTGTTCCCCTTTGTTTCTTCAGTGCTTAACTCAATGATTAGTAATTTCAAAAGCCTTAATAACATTTGTTGACTGGCTGACTGACTGAGTGTAGTTCTTGTATATTCCATTTGTACAACTTTGCTTGGTTTTGTTCAGTATGTAAAGTTTTCCTTAATTAAACCTCAAATGCATAAATTTCTTTCTTTACTGGTGATAACTTTGCTATTTTCTTTTGATTTGTAACATATGTATTCTTGGTTCATAAGTTCTGTTATATATTGGTGCTTGTTCTTCAATTTCATTTTTGTTAACTATTTGCTCAACTTTATTTTTACTGTTATTTGTAAATTTTGCTCAATTTTTCAGTTCTCAGATGCTACCTTGTGATTTTCATAACTAATTTCTCCTCTTTTCTTGTGAGTTTTTTTATTTTTTGGTGCTGAATAAGAATGCCTTTAATATTTTTATTGTTTCTGTGACCCTTCCATTCCATACATAAATATTTAACCTTTAATTCTACAAATATCCTTTGTTTATTATAAAATATGTTTATTGTGCCATGATTTTTAAAGATGAAATACTTTTTTAAAATTCATGGATGGGAGAGGGCTATGAGACAGACTGATTTAAGGTGATATAAGAGTCAACTTGAGCTGTGTCTAGAAAGGTCTTGTCACCTGGTGACAACCATTTTGGGGGAAAAATTTCAACTTTCAGACCTGGCATGGAAATTGATGCAACAATACTCCAGAGTGCTCTCAAATGAGGATTAGAGTTAGAAAACTGAGCTAAAATTATAGGTAGTAAATCCGAAGTCCATCTTTTGAGAGTTGATGAATGGCAGTTGGCCTTACCATTGTAAAAGTTAGCAACTGTATTGTTTGGTGGTCCATTACTGAAGATCAGAATGATGGTCGTAGTTGCTCATCTGGGGAGGTTGAATTCTATATAACAGGTAGTTGATAGATAACCTTATAACTCTTAAAATAAAAAAAGTTTTCATGGTATTCAACTATTTCAGCTGTTGTTAAAGTCTAGAACTCAAGAGGTGAATGGTTGGCTGGATACCTTCCAAATTTTGCAGCTGTGATAGAAGGCAGCACCTTTGTTGGCTTCTGGAACTATTGTGTTGAACAACTGATACCTGATGCTACCTGTATTGTAAGCCAAGTCAGTCAGAAGCAATCCAGTACAGTGCCATTGGAGAAAGTTATAAAGGAATATAAGACCAAATAACAAGGAGGTTCAGAATCATTAAAGGTGCTCCTAAAGACTAAAAAACCTGAAGGCCACATAGACAGAGTTTAAAAGTCAGAGAAAGACCCTGTTGGATTCCAAAGCATCCTTATGGATATTTGGCCTGGTGATTGTTGAAAGCTGAAGCTATAAAATGAATATATAATTAGGAAGTGCTGACAGCTGATGCAGAACTTGGAAGTGCTAGAGTTATTCTGGACCTAAGAATACTATGGCAACATGATGTCCAATCACAAAGTTATCTCTATTTCTATAGGTGATTTTTTTTCTTTTTCCAGATTTTTGTTTGTTTATTTGTTTATTTTTGTGTTTTGGTGGGGTGAAAGAGAGGAAGAAGGAGAAAAGTGGAATTTCTTCATGTTGAGAGGATTTGGCCAGAATTTGGCTCCCCTGATTCTGTCCAGTCTACTATCCTTTATCATTAATATCCAGAAACCATGTGCTTGATTTATCATACATTCTAAAGTTCCACTAAAGAATCAAAATCAAGCAAATGAGAGTTGGTGGCAGCTATGAAGATAACAGATGTGGTATCTCAGTTGAAATAAAGGTCTTTATAGATGTTAGCTTTGAAAATCTAAATTTTTAAAGTTATATTACAGATTGGATCCTACCTCCTCAGGTAATTTCGGCATGAAAGGTAGCAGGGACTGAAAATTGAGATATTGCCCCAGGCACAGGATTTCACCATAGGCAAAAAAATAAATTTCTCTCCAAAATAATTATCTTCCCTTCATTCATAATGCATGGACCTTAATCCTATAGCCACCTTCTATAATATAAGCAGATCAAGAATTCCCAGATATTGTGGCCATGCTTGCTTAACAGAATTTGTGCACCCTTACTATTTTATCCGGTCTAGTCCCTAATCTGTCTTTTTTTCCCTCAAAGAACTAATGTGCTACTTTCTCTTTTTTTTTTATGAAGACTCTTTCTATACAATATGTCATATTGTAAAAAATTGCTTTATACAGTTACATCCATTACATAATAAATTACCTTAAATAATAAATTTTTAAGATTATCGGAATAAACAAATTTTACTTAGAGAATCACTTCAGCATAGTTGTTTCTGTGATGTTTGGATGAAATTTTTCATCAGCCAAAGGAGTATAAAATGATGGCTCCAAGGAATCATCAAAACTATTAGGAATAAATGACATCTGTTGTTGTTTCAGAGGAAGCTACCAGCTTATTTGCTAATAGGTGAAGAAATATTTGCTCATACAATGATCTAAGAAATAAATAAATATACAAGCACCTTTAAGTTCTATATAGTGTCTTTCAAGTTTCCCATTTATCATAGCTTAGTAGAATAAATAAGAGGAGAGAATGCTGAAAGTCCTACATGTTTGAAAGATTTATAAATATTAATTTACCAGAAGGTATAATATGGAGGAGCTGGAGCTGGAATACCAGGTCTAAAGTCAGGAGGACTTCATCTTCCTTAGGTCAAATCTGATCTCAAATAGGTATTTGCTGTGTGATCTTAGGCAAGTTATTTAACTCTGCTTACCTCAGTTATCCTATCTATAAAATGAGCTAGAGAATGAAATGGCCAACTATTCCATTATTTTTGCCAAGTAAAGTCCTAATAGGGTCACAAAGAGTCAGATATTACTGAGCAACAAGTATTTAATAATAAATTAGGGAAATAAAACATTTATAGTGACATGCTTGTTAAAAATTGAACTAACACACAACCACCAAGGTTAAAGATGACTCAAAATTTTCCTAAGGATGCAATTATAGAAGTTAATAAAAATAGTTTTGTCACTACACAGAAAGTAATAATTTATTTTTATTTTAAGGTGAATGCATGGAGAAAAGGCTCTGAAGACAATTTTAGCTCATGTTACCAATATCTATTGTAAAAGATGAAGAAGATATTTTAAAAACTGACAGTATTTTATAAAACAAGTGAGCATATTCCTTTACACATAGTCTTTAAGGGATAGTAGACACAAAAGATGATGTTGAAAGTTTTAGAAAATATGAATTGGAATTGAGAAATGAAAGCAGAGAAAGACTATATAGAATACTTACACCAACAAATCATGAATTTTTTGAAAATAATAAGAATGAATTGGTGTTGCAAGAAATGAATAATATCATAAAAAATGAAATGGACTCTATATTAAAAGGTAGAAAATAACTGTCTATCAGTATGGTAGGTATTTCAGAATACCTTTATATGTCCAGTCACATCATGGATTTCTTTGGATAAGGTAAAAATCAACACCACAGGAGAAGGAAGTATAAAGTTGGGAAAAAGACTGGGTATAATTTCATCAGCTTTCATGGAACCTATTTATAAAAAGATGGAAGATGGAAGGTAAATATATCTACTCTGATTATCACAATTTTTAGAGAAACTTAATGAATGTAAACCATTTACCATATTTAGGAAGCCAAAAGAAACCAGAAACTATCTTAGCAAGCAGCCATTTAATTTACTTTCTAAATAGAGAAACATGCCAGCCAAGGAAACCATCAGTTTAGAACACAAGGTCATTTAACAGACACTTTGGAGAACGACATAGATGATTATAAGAAGTGTCACTTTACCATATACCAAAAAGCAATAGAGCAGAAAACAAAAATGTAGGAAACCTGGTGAGATATACAAAGCCACATTATTCTAAAAGCATTTATAGTTGACATTGGCATTTAAAAAATGTCCCTCCTTTACCAAAGAACAATCCTTTAAAATAAATAATAAAAAGAAAGGAGGAAATCAACAAAAATCTGTCATCTCTGCCAAGTCTTACACTATGCATAATTTTCCTTAAATGTGCTTCCCTACTTAAACAAAAAAGTGAGGGAAGAAGATTTTCATATCTTTTTTTTGTGGCCAAATTTAATCTTTATAATTTCACAACATTTAGAATTTGGCATGTCTGGAGACAAGAGGCAATATTCTGCTCCAAAGAAAGAAAGAATGAGGGATTAGACAGACAGAATAAAAGCCAAGAGTTGGTAATGTCATGAAAAAAGAGATGGTCAAAATCAGCAGAATGATCAAGAATTATGAGGACTGAGAAAAGATCATCAACATTCTAGAGGAGAGGAGGGTCAGGTAAGTGGTGGAATCAGAAGCCATATTGTGAGTGGAATATGGGAAGTGGTAGAATAGGTCAGTAAATTTCAAGCTCTCCAGATTTTACCCACAAACAAAACAAATTTGCACCTCAGGGTGAACATGGACAAGTGAAAAATAAATAAGACTTAAGTCCTCCTGGAACCACCCACAAAGATTTAAAAAAAAAAAAAAGATCCCTGAGATCCCCAGATTTAGCCTGTGTGAAGGGTGAGCACTTCCAGGTTAGCTTTGCCGGAGCCCTGGAGCTAGCAGGTTTTGAGTAGCCCTAGCAAGAACTTTCACCTCCCAGATAGGGAGTGGAGTATGGGTCAGGGTCAAAATTGGGAGAGACTGAGGGAACCTTGACTAATGAGGAATACCAGACCCAGATGCTACAGAGATGCCCTGGGAGAGAAGGGTCCTGCATATCGTAAGTGCAAAAGCAGTGGGGCAGGGATGCTGCTGGATGCAGGCACTGAAACAAGGAGGGGCACTTAGTTTGGAGTTCCAGGTCAGAGGAGAAAGCTGAACTGAAACTAGAGACACTATTAACTTGATCCCAGGGCTAGAAATGGTTAACTAATAGTTTTTCATTAAAAAACAAAGAAGAAAGAATCCAACCATAGAAAATATGGAAATAGGGAAGATCAAGGTTCATCTTTAGAGGATGACAGTGAAGTTTAAAAAAAAAGCCTCTTCTACCCTAAAGAGTAAGGTTAAGTTTCCCAGAGAGAATTTACAGAATTTTAAAAAAGACTTAAAATCAGGTGAGAGACATTAAGGAAAAACTTTTAAAAATCCAAGAAAAACAAGATTATGAAAAAATCGTTAACCAATTAGAAAAGGAGATAGAGACTTAAGAAAATAAGTTTTTGAAAATTAAAATTGGGCAAGGGAAGCCAATGAAGTTTTAAGAGATCAAAAAATAACAAAACAAAATATGAAGAATGAAAAAATAGTGAAAAAGAAAGAAAAATAATGTGAAATATCTTATAAAGAAAAAAAAACAGATCCGGAGGACAAATCAAGAAGAGAAAATATAAGAATAATTGGACTACATAAATAAAACCTGTGACCAAAAAAGAACTTTGACACAATGATTCAAGAAATAATCAAAGAAAATTGTCCTAAAGTTATAGAACAAAAAGGGAAAGTAGAAATAGAAGAAAAATTGACCACTACCTCAAAGAAATGCTACATGGAAAGCATATAGGAGTATTTCAAATTTCAAAATTTCACAGATTTCAAATCTCAAATTTCAAAATTTCACTAATTTTCAAAAATTTCACTAAATTTCAAATTTATTCTAAATTTCAAAAATTACAGATCAAAGAGAAAATTCCACAAGAAACAACCAATTCAAATATGCTGGAGCTACAATTAGAATTTTGCAGTATTTATCAGTAATTACAATAAAAAACTGCAGGTCCTAGAATAATTATATATAGACAAACTACTTGGCCTGGGACCAAAAATATCATATCCAGCAAAACTAATCATAATACTGAATGAAAAAAATAAACATTTAATAATTGCAGGTTTTCAGGACTTTGTCTCAACCAAACTTGAACTCAATAGAAAATTTAAAATATGAGTCAACATCAAAGAATTTCAAGGGATTCAAGATTGTTGTTTATGATTTTTTTAAACATGGAAATTCATACCATATTTTAACAATGACATCAGTAATTTGGTAGATCAAAAAAAAAAAAATTGGGGCAAAGCCGAGTATGGTCTGACTCTTAAAAAGCAAAACTATCTAGGAAAAGGTAAACATAGCAATTATGCTAAATGAATGAGATGAAGAAGAAGAATCCATACAGGTATTAAAAAGGGGAGGAGGGCTTGTAGTTCTGAAAATCTACTCACTAAATTTAATCTATTCCAAATGTGAGAGTGTGTGTGTGTATCCATGAAGTATATATGATCAAAAGTATAGTACCCTAATAAGGGATGTGGGGAGTAGGATAAGTGAGCTATAGAAGGGTTTGTAGATTTATGGCAATGGGATAAGATCTGTAGATTAATGGGAAAAGGATAAAGAGGGAGGTAAATATTTGGGGACAAGATAAGAGAAGGATCCATGGAGAAAAGGGAATTTTAAATAATAGCAAAGCCAATTAAGGAGGACAACTAAAGTAAGAGAATTAGCAGGGATAGGAAATAAGAGATATGTAGAAACACTATAAGAAAACTCAGGAACAGAATTCATTAGAAAAAGAATGGGTGCTGTATTTTGTCAAAAGTTTTTTCTACACCTATTGAGATTATCATAGGATATCTGTTGGTATTATTGATATGGTCGATATAATAGTTTTTTCTGATATTAAACAAGCTTTGCATTCCTGGTATAAATCCCACTTCGTTGTAGTGTATTTTCCTGTTGATAAATTGCTATAATCTCTTTGATAATATTTTATTTGAAATTTTTGCAACAATATTCATTTAGGAGATTGATCTGTAAATTTTCTTTCATTGTTTTGGCTCTTCCTGGTTTAAGTATCAGTATCATATTTGTGTCATAGAAGAAATTTGGCAGGACTTCTTTACCTATTTTTTCCCAAATAGTATAGTATTGGAATGAGTTGTTCTTTAAATGTTTTTTAGAATTCACTTGTGAATCCATTTGGCCCTGGAGATTTTTTTTCTTAAGGAATTCATTAATGGTTTGTTCAATTTCTTTTTCTAAAATGGGACTATTTAAGTAATTTGTTTCCTCTTCTATTAATCTGGGAAATTTCTATTTTGGTTATATTGCTAGGTTTACTGCCATACAGTTAGGAAAAACAGCTCCTAATTATTGATTTAATTTCTTTTTTATTGGTGCTAAGTTCACCCTTTCATTTTTGATGCTAGTGATTTAGGTTTTTTTCTTTCCTCGTTCTAATTCAATTAAGCACAAGTTTATCTATTTTTTGTTTTTTTCATAAAACCATTTCTTAGTTTTATTTATTAGTTCAATAGTTTTCTTAGTTTCAATTTTATTAATCTCTCTTTTGAGTTTCAGAATTTCTAATTTGGTATTTAATTGGGGAGTTTTAATTTATTCTTTGTCTAGCTTTTTTAGTTGCATGCCTGTTGTGTCCTGCTTTCTAGAGCCCCCAAGTTGAGGTGACAAAATGTACCGATGCATTTTAGAGCCTCCACAATCGGGTGATTAAAATATACCTTCCTAGTGGAGATATGATGAGGTGGGATTCCCGAGGATGGTGGAAAAATGGAGTCTGCTTATTTTCAAAGACTTTCCCTTTTTTATAATGATACAAAAACAACACTGTGCACTTGGGACAACTTGATATTGTATGTAGATTGCCACCTGGTATCACTCTGCTTATCATAACACGGGTTGTCACCCGCCCCCCCCACCCCTGACTTTTCAGGAAGGCTGAGAGCCCTTAGGGGAGATAGGGAGCTGAACCAGACATTGTCAGCAGGTTCTCTCTGGGCTGAAGGGTTTTATACTTCACCCAAAATTCCCCCACTGATTGTGACCCTCAACACATGCCCAGTTCATTGATTTCTTCTTTCTCAATTTTATTCATGTATTTGGAGATATAAAATTTCCCCTAAAAACTGCTTTGACTGCTGGTTTTTAATCTAAATAGCACTTTAAAGTTTATAAAGCACTTTCAAATATTTTCTATATTTATAGAAACCAGCATGTACTGGTGTTATCAATAGCATTTGAATGAGGAAACTAAAGCATGAAAAGTTAAAAACAAGAACAGAAATTCTATAAAATTGAAGAATAACCAAAATTATAAAAAACATTGGATTTGTAAAACTTGGAGCTTCTTTTAAAAATCCAATAAATTAAATATTAGCTAATTTGACAAAAAAGAGATTAAAAACCAAATTATTGATAAAATGGAAATATTAACCCACAGAAATGAAGAAGAAAAAATTGTTGAAAATTATTTTGCCAAATTCTAATTTAAATGGAATGGATGAATAGTTTCAAAATAATAAAATATCCATGTTAACTAAACACAAAATAGAAATATAAAAGAACTCAGTATTAGATTAAGGAAATTGAATAAGCCATAAAGGAATTCTTTCTGGACCAAATTTATAAGCAAATTCTATCATATATTGAAGGAACAACTCTAATAATGTATAATTATTTTTTAAAATTTATAGAGAACATTTCTTAACAAATTTCTATGAAATAAATATGGCCCTAATGCCTAAAAGAGGGAGAGATTAAAGCAGACAAATAATATTCTAAACCAATATTCCTAATAAATATCAATTCAAAAAAGATTAATAAATATTAATGAAGAGGCAGCTAGGTAGAGTTGTAGATAGAGCACCAGCCATGAAGTCAGGAAGACCTGAGTTCAAATCTGGCCTCAATCACTTAACACATCTTAGCTGTGTGACCCTGGGCAAGTCACTTAGCCCCAGTTGCCTTAGCAAAAAAATAAATGAATGAATGAATGAATGAATATTAAGGAAATTGTTATATTATAAAAGAAACATGTACAATTTTTCTTTGCCATTCTTACTGAAATGTTTATATTCTCAGTATAACATAATAAAAAGAAAATATATCTTTAAAAAAACAAGAATTATTTTGATAAAAATCTATGGCAAAATATTTGAGATAGCTTTACTCTGAACCTATTTATAAAAAGAATTAAATATCAAAAATAAGAAATGAATAAGAGACATTCTATTGACATTGCGTATAATAATTTCATCAAGAAGCTTAATCATTGTAAATTAACTAATGCTACAAAAGACAATAAGAACCCAGAAAGTGCCTGAATGTGAAATTGTATGATTTAACAAATGGAAAGTGATGGTTATCAAAGGGAGTAACAGTTTGGAGTATAAACTCTAAAAAAAAAGGATAATGGACAATTATGAGTAATGCTATTTGATGCAACAGAGAAAATCAATGAAGTATTAAACCACTTTAAAAATTCTTGTCAAGATATGGAGTTACTCAAAGGCATCCTAATGCCATTCAAAGTTGAAAATAGGAGGAAGAACTACAAATAAAAGAAAAATCAGAGAGATTTTCAAAATCTAACTTATGAAATCTAAAACCATAGAATCAGAGTTCCAGATGTCCTATCAAAGTAGTAAAAATGTAAAGAGAATAAAGATGGGAAATGTAACTTTATTGAGCTAAGTGCATGTAGAGATTAACCTTTATAATATTAGTTCTCTCTTACTCATATTTTTGCTAAAATATTCTTTTAGAAGAAGATCCATTGCCCTAAGGCTTAAAGAATACAATTGGTGGACATTCCAAAAAATATTAAAACCCATTCACAAAGCAGGCTATGATCCACTTAAATATCTGGAAAAAATCCTCTGACCATCCATTAATCTTTACAGTGATATGTTTGAGTAGGTTCAGACCAATTGTACTACATTTGTTAACTATGGACCTTAAAATCAAGATAGAGATTCTTATTAAAGCATTGCTGCCTTTGAGAGACCAGCATTGCATAGCACGTAAATATGGATTTTTTTAGTAATTAAAAAAAGATTGTTTGCCGACTAAATTCCTAGCCTTCTAATATTACCATATATCAAATGTAATGTTTCCTAAACATTAACCAAACATTTCATATTTTATTAATATATTATAACCAATGCTACCAATTCTTACATTATAAAAATCACATTATCCTATCATGTACCTGATCACCTTGAATAGTGAAAAATTAGCATTTGAGATGCACCAGCATTAATTTTCTTGAGCATCCACCTTCAATTGCTTAGTGTCCATGTAGATATATTTGTTTACATGAGACTAATTTCTCTGAAATGATGTGTCACCTTTTGACCTATTTTTATGGAAATAATTAACTGAGGCAGCAATATATATATAAATCACTGAACTTAGAGTCAAAAAGAAATTCAAATTCTGCCCTCAGATACCTACCATTTTAATGATCTTGGACAATTCACTGAATTTCCTTGAGTCTCATTTTTGTTAAAATTATGACATTGGATTGTATGGTCATTAAGAACTCATCCATCTATAAATTATAGAGTATCCCTATAAGCTGTATGTATTTACTTCTCTTTTATGATTTTTTACTTTCACTATATGTTGGAGATAGGAAGACCTGAATTCAAATTCTTATTCTGACATATTCTAGGTATATGATTACAAGCAAATCTCTTAATTTTTCAGGCTTCCAGGCAATTGACTTAAAGTAGAAATAATAACAATACCTCCACAAACAAAAAGAACAAGCTTCATCCCAAATATTTTTAAATTATAGCAATAATACAGATCACTGTATCCCTCTCAATGAGGAAGTCCAGGAAAGTGTTATCCAATACTTTTAAGGAAGATCAGGAACTTCTAGAAGTCCCTGGCTGGCATTCTGTCAAGGTAGAGGAGCAGGGATCCCTGCACCTTTGATCTATGTAGTCACTAACAATCAGCTTCTTTTTACACACACACACACACACACACACACACACACGTGTGTGTGTGTGTGTGTGTGTGTGTGCATGTATGTATATAAAGTAATGGCACAAATATAGAAATTTGTTCTCCCCACACCCTCTAGACCTGACATACCAATCTCTAGGGAATGGAAGGGGATTAGGTTCCACACACAGTTACAGTTCCTAGTTGAAAACTCTTCTGTCTAATCTCTTCTGGTATCTAATACTAAGGGCAAACAACACAGAACAGAATCCAACACTGTACTGTACTCATTTCTAGGAGCTGGAATCAGGGAAAAAGAGAGTGAACATAAGGAAAAAAAAAATTTTTTTCTTCTCATGAGTTCAGTTCATGCTCTCTGTCCTGCAGGTGACAAGTTATCTTCACTTTCCAGATGTAGTAGGAAAACATGCAGGAAAGCAGGTGATTCAGAAGGACAGAACAGCAGAAAAAGTGAATGTCTTTAGCTTCCCAATGGTAGTGATGTAGTCAACCAAAGGATGCTATGTTCACCTGTGTGATAAGGGGCAAAGTATGCTTCCATTTTAACATCCTTAATGTAATAATGTCTTTGATTTTAAGGCAAGCCTTCCTTAGAAGTGTCTCCTTGTTAGAAAATCTGGACTTGTTCCAAAGACCAATTAAATAGCTATGTATATAGCTTATCATCTCTACAATACTAAATTATTTTAAGGGGCAGGAACTGTATTGTATTCATCTCTATAATCTCGCCCCTCATTCCACATCGCCTTTCAGCATGGAATATATGACAGATCCATTTAGAAATGTTCAATTGAATGAAAATAAATAAATTAATGTTTATGAATTCTACTGGACTTTTAATTTTTTGAGATACTGAATTTCAAAGAATTTGGTCCAAATGCTCATGGGATTATAGAATTTACAATGATAAAGGAGTGTAAATTTCTTGTATTCTAACCCCTTCATTTTACAGATAAAGAAACTGAGCCCAAGTGATTAAGTGGCTCACTCATGTTTCAGTCTCATAATTAGGAGCAATAAAACCCAAAATGGCATAGTGAATTTGCACAATATCTTATAAGAAAGAAAAGCCAACATCTCCATATAAAAGCCTCTATTCTTGAAAGATGGGATTTATATTAAAATTCAGGATGATCACAACTGAACTAAATATGTCCCTTAGGTTTTATAATCCAATTCATAATATGTCACATTTCTATAGTATTTTAAGGTTCAGATGACCAGATTCTTTCTTTCTTTTTCAGAAAAAAAGACTTCCTTGGGTTCTAATGAGCCAAACTCTCGGGCTTCAGGTTTCTTATCTATAATATAGAGGGTTTAGATTAGATCATCTCGAAGGTCCCTGGCAGCTATAACCTTCTGTAATTCTACATTAATAATGGCAGATGAAATTTCCTAGATGGTGACATAGAAATCCCCAAGGCATTATACAATTCTTCAAAATACTATAGACCACTTTTCAGCAGCTATTTATTGGATGTGTATTACTGGAGCAACTTCATATTTGCTGATATGGGGAAATATTGAATGGTGCCATCCCTGACTTCAGGGAGTTTTTGATCTAAGTTTTTATTACAGTGTATGCTATAATGGCATTAAAAATCCAGGCCCCTATTTTATTTTATTTTTTGCATGTGGAACAATGACTTGCAAATTATAGGCCTATTATAGTTTGCCCATAAACTGAGCGCATAATATTCTCCCACATTCTTTTCTTTGCTTATGTTTTCTGATGAATTACCTCATATTCACATCAACTCCTTAAATCAATAGATAACATTTGTATACCTTATAGGTATCCCTTATAAGTTTCCACAGTGTCTTGCAATTATTTTATTATTTATTTATTATATTATCTCATTTGGTCTTCATAATGACCTTATCAGCTAAGTGTTATTATTATGCCCTTTTAACTAATGAAGAAATTGAGACTGAGAAGATTGGTTTCTTGTTTTTTGTTACCAACATAAAGAACTTAATTCCCAGAATTAATCCCTTTCAGAATATATTTTGCAGTCCCATTATCTTTGTTTGATTCTGGTAGTTGTCTAAACTGTGTATTTATGGAATTCCTCCATTATAGGCCCTCCAGATGCATTTTAGGCTTTGACTCAAACCAGGTTCAATAGGAGAATAAATATATGGGGTGTGAGCCAACCCCTGACAGGGGCTCATAATTCTTTCAGAACCTGGAGAGGATTTGGCATAGAGGCAGAAGAAATTAAATGTGCCCAGAAAATGGCACTGGATGCTCCCCTGAGGACTAGTTCTGACTGTGCTTTTTTCCCCAAAATACAACCATAGGAATGTCTTGCCCTTGAATATCAGCAATATAGTAGTTTAGTGAGCTTTACTTCAGTTCTAAGATTATCCCTCTCAATTTAGCATTCCCTCCCTTAGTGGTCTTTCAAGGACAATTGACAGTTGTATTTTTGCTAATGCTAGTGTTTTATATGCCAGTCTCTTACTCAGCTGATTGTTTTCCCACACATACCTCTGGAAGTGTTTTAGAAAGAAGAAACCATCCCTCAAAAAGAAAAGACATCCATCATACTTAGGGTGGGGACAAGGAGATGAAAAAGAATTGCCAAGAAATCCTTTTCCCTAATGCTTTCCTTTTACACTCATCCACATGGTAAATGATGAAATGGACAAATGGTAAATGATGAAATGGACAAATGTGGAGAACCCAGACAGCATATGAGCTATAAAGTTCTATCAAGATAATTTGCTTTTTTATTTGCTATTTTCTCGCAGCATCATTCTCTACAAAATTTGTGTTTTCCCTTCCCTTGTGGGTGCTTTCATTTTACTTTTCCAAATTATGCTCTATTCCTGCTGCAACATGCTAATTATGGCAATGCCAGTAATTCTAAGAATGAAAAGCCTTAAGAAAAAACTTGCCTTGTATCTAAGGAGCAGATGACCCGTTGTGATGAAGTTCAAATGGATTCAGCTGAGCATAGTCAGGCAGAATGCTGACATTCTCATATGGGGGATGCCTTTCAGAGTTGACTGATGACACCCCCTGCAGCTGATCAGCCTTAAAGGTTTACACATTTCTACTTCTTCAGCCTTTATAATCTAACACCATGCACAGGACAGCTATATAACTGAAGGATCTCATTCTGGGAAAGGAGTTGCACTTGGTGTAACATATTCTACCGAAGATACAGATTGGGGATTTTAATTTTTTTTTAATTTTTTTGGAAAACGAAGACTCCTTTGATCATCTGTTTATACAATAATGAGGTGTGATAAACATGTATGCATTGGTTTCAAAGCTATGAATTATGTGCATAAAATTTTTCATACTCACTAATTTTTGGTAGATTTCTGTGAAATCTCTGTTGAATCTTTTCACCTATATAATTTTGATCCCTTATGATTTTATCTGTATACATACTCCAAGTTTATTTTTATTTATTTAACATTACAAGAGTTTCTGAAAACATAAACCTTTGTTAGCAAACCGACCTATTTCAAAATCTTTAACAAAGATGGATATCCTTGCCATGGTATTACCCTTATTATCAGTTGACATTTTTTTAAGTCACACACCCAAAATACATCTGTGAATAAATTTAGCCTGACTATATTATAGTTCCTCTGAGACTTTTAATCAATTTTCAAATTTTAATTAGATAGCAAATATTAAATAGCAGATTAATAAATGCTGACCATCAAAAAATTACTAACTATATTACCACGTTACAAGAAATTTGAAAAGCTCATTCTTTTTCTTGAAACTGCTGAAATTGATGCTAAAAATCATCATTAGTGAGGGGGGAACCTAACGTTGAAATTTAGAGGTGCTTTCCCTCAATATATCCCAGTATTCTAGAACAGTTAAGTCTGTCCAATATTTACATTCTTACTGGCAGTCAGTCAAGTTTTACCAAAGATTGGCACTAAATCTATAACTGTACTTTTATATAAAAACTGATTAAGCTGTTTTGGAGAATGTTATTGTGGAATATTTTTAAAAATCCATATTTTAGAAGAAATAAAGGGGGAGAAAAATGAATCAAGTTTTTATTGAGTGCCTACTATGTACCAGACATTGTCCTAAGTGTATTTATAAATATTACCTCATTTGATCCTCAATGCATCCTTGAAAGATAGGTGCTATTATTATCATCCCCATTTTCAGTTGAAGAGACTATTACAAAGTTTAAGTGACTTGCCAAAGGTCACATATCTAATATGTATCTGGAACAACATTTGAACTCAGGTCTTCTGGACTGCAGACCTAGCATTCTTCTACACACTGTACCATTAGCTTCCTCCAGTAACAAAATAGAACAAAACAGAAAAGATTTAAAAGATAATAAAATATACCATAACAGCATTATCAATGAAAATTCACAGGACCTGCACACATATAGATTATTTAAAAAAAACAATCATATGCTCCAGCACCAGAGTACTTTTTCTCTTTCCAAAATCCAGTGGCACTTTTTTCTACCCATACTCCTAAATTTCCTGCAACTTGATTTACCATGAAGAAGATGTCCTCCCAGTTTTGTTTTTCAAAATTTGCATCATCTTGTCATCATTTCTAATGATTAATGGCAATGGAAGAGTTGCTGCTGGACTGAGCACCACAAAAATACATATACATAAAATTATGGGTATAAATACACACACAGATATCTGTATAACCTTTGTCCCCTCCTTGCTTGCATCTAAATAAGCAAGAATAAAGAGATTTTCACATAAAGTCCTTTTATTGCTGCAGAATTTTAGTCCTTTGCCTCACCAGAGTCTGCAAGAACAACTAACTAGTAAGTGCTTAATAAATACTCATCAAATTGCATTATAATAGCCAAACTTTTTTTCCCTTTAGAAAGCAGTGCAACTTACAACTCTCAAAGAGTTTGAAGGGATAAAACTCTAGCAATAATTTAATGTAATAAAATGACTGACCTTTTCCAATGGTGATCTCTGGAACGTGAACTTAACAAACATTGTAGTTTATCCAGTAAGGTAAGTGGGGAGGGAAAGCATCTTCTGTGGGCTGTCTCTCTGTTTTGACATGCCAGGTATATTCATTAAGGATTGAACATTGCAGGGAATAGAAAATAATTATTGTTGGATCACTTTGTCTCTACTTGGAATCCTTAATGAATATGGCTGGGAAGTAAGTGGCTCAAGAATTATTGAAATAATTCTTGGGAGCCAAGATGGCGGAGCAGGCACACACGACTCTCTATGCTCCTCTCATTACCCTCATAACCAAATATTTAATCCAGCCTCAAAAATAACTCTTCACTGCTTAAATTCATGAAGATAAGAAGCACTACAACTTACCAGCTGATCCGGAAGCTCGCCAGGAAAGGTTTGTCCTGAGGGGCCAGGAACAGACTAGCACAGGCAGTGAGAGGCTAGCGTCCTGAGCAGACCAGGGGCGGGGGTGATCTCTGTGGTTAGAGAAGTTATAGGGACCACTCTGCTATAGGCTAACTGCTCTACCTTGATTACAAAGCAGTAAACTGGCAGAGAAGCTAAAGCCTAAAACAGAGGGTCCTCTAAAAAATACCAGAACCTAACGAGATCTGGCTGTAACCCCTCAAACCCGGAAGTGACTCAGGCAGACTTTAATGCAGCCCTGCGGCCACATCCGGCAGTTCGGGGCTTTTGCGGGGGCAGTTACTAATCTGCACAGCAGAGCAGCACAGCCTGGGCAGCTATAATCTGCAGAGTGGGGGGCTCGGCCTGGGGCAATAGAACTTCCCGAGCAGACTGTGCTTCCCCTGGCAGACACTTCCTGTCCCTGCAAATCCATTCACTGCTCAGCTGCTAATACCCACAGCCCCAGGGCAGGGTTTGACTTGGGGCAGTGAAACTCTCACTGCTCAGCGTCTAGCCCCAGGGCAGTCATTATCTCACACCGCTGAGGTTCTTTGAAAGGCACTTTCCCAGCCCGGCCCTGCAGGCCTGAGTTACTTTCTGGTAGGGAACTCTTTCCCAGAGCACTCCAGTACCTCGCTGCTTTTTGTAGCCGGTGGGCAGGACAGCTACCCCGTCCATATACCTTTCACTGCTCTGCAGAGGAAGCTGGTAACCTCCTGGCTCTGAAGGCAGACTTTACAGGCTTTAAGAAAATGAGTAAAAAAATCAAAAGAAGGATTGATAGTTTCTACCCAGAAAGAGAACAGCTTTTCAACCCTGAAGAGATTCATAGCAGACAGTATCCAGACGATTGTTGGTCTCCAATACAAAAGGCTCTCCTAGAAGAGACTATTCAAAATCTTAAAAGAGAGCTAGAAGAAAAATGGGGAAAGGAAAAAGAAGCTATGCAAAAGAGTACAGAAAAGGCACATAACTCACTAAAAGAAAAATTTGATAAAGTGGAAAAAGAAAACAACTTCTTGAAATGTGAATTGGAAAAGGTAAAAAACAGAGTTTGCGAACTGGAAAAAGAAAATGACTCACTAAAAAAAAAAAAAAATTAGTGAAATGGAAAAAAATTCCATAGAGCAAAACAACTCAATTGGACATATACAAAAAGAAGTAAAAAAAAGCTAATGAAGAAAATAACTCACTAAAAATTAGAACTGAACAAATAGAAATGACTGATTCATTGAGACATCAAGAATCAGTCAAGCAAAACCAAAAAAATGAAAGATTGGAAAAAAATGTCAAATATTTACTGGGAAAAACAACAGATCTGGAAAATAGATCTAGGAGAGAGAACCTGAGGATCATCGGACTACCCAAAAATTATGATGAAAAAAAGAGCCTAGATACTATTTTACAGGAAATCATCAAAGAGAACTGCCCAGAAGTAATAGAACCAGAAGGGAAAATAGGCATTGAAAGAATTCATCGAACACCTTCTGAAAAAAAACCCTAACATAAAGACTCCAAGGAATATTGTGGCCAAACTTCAGAATTTCCAGACTAAAGAAAAAATTTTACAAGCAGCCAGGAAAAAACAGTTCAAATACCAAGATGCCACAATAAGGGTCACGCAAGATCTGGCTGCCTCAACATTAAAGGATCGAAGGGCCTGGAATCAGATATTCTGAAAGGCAAAAGAACTTGGAATGCAGCCAAGAATAAACTATCCAGCTAAGCTGAGTATTTTTTTCCACGGAAGAAGATGGATATTTAATGAAATAGAGGAATTCCATCTGTTTCTAAGGAAAAAACCAGACTTAAACAAAAAATTTGATCTTCAACAACAGGAATCAAGAGAAGTAGAAAAAGGTAAAAGGAACTCTGGAGAACTGTATTTCTGTTATGAATATACATAAAAATCATATGTATAATTTGATTTTACCGATATAACATAAAAAAGGGAAGTAGAAATGGAAAGGGGATAGTGCCAGAAAAAGGGAATAAGGGAGATAAAAAGAGGGAAACTACATGCGACAATGAGGCAGAGGAAACCTATCATATATGAGGGAACTTAGAGAGGGGGAGGAACATTGTACGAATCCTACTCTCATCAGAGTTGGCTCAAAGAGGAAACAATTGACATATTTGTTTTACACAGATTCTTCTCTCACTTCATTAAAAAGTGGGAGAGGAAAAGGGAGAAGGAAAAAGAGTAATAAGGGAAGGGTACAAGAAAGGGGAAGGGATTCCAAGGGAGGAGGGAGGGATACTAAAGAGGGAGAGCTGTGTGACGTTAGTGGGATCAATAGGGAAGAAGGGAAGGAGGGCAAGAAAAAGAAAAATATAATCTGGGGATATTAGGATGGCAGGAAATGCAGAATTGGTTATTTTAACCGCAAATGTGAATGGGATGAACTCTCCCATAAAGAGGAGGTGGATAGCAGACTGGATCAAAAGTCAGAACCCTACAATCTGTTGTTTACAGGAAACACATTTAAAACAGGGAGATACATATAGACTAAAGGTAAAAGGCTGGAGCAGAATCTATTATGCTTCAGGTGAAGTCAAAAAAGCAGGGGTAGCCATCCTTATCTCAGATCAAGCAAAAGCAAAGATTGATCTAATTAAAAGAGATAAGGAAGGAAACTATATCTTGCTTTAGGGTACTATAGAGAATGAAGCAATATCAGTATTAAACTGCACCAAGTGGTATTGCATCTAACTTCCTTAAAGAGAAGCTAAGAGAGTTGCAAGAAGAAATAGACAGCAAAACTATAATAGTGGGAGATCTCAATCTTGCACTCTCAGATTTAGATAAATCAAATCACAAAACAAATAAGAAAGAAATTAAAGAGGTAAATAGAACATTAGAAAAATTAGGTATGATAGATCTCTGGAGAAAACTGAATGGTGACAGAAAGGAGTATACTTTCTTCTCAGCAGTTCATGGAACCTACACAAAAATTGACCATATATTAGGACATAAAGACCTCAAAATTAAATGCAGGAAGGCAGAAATAGTAAATGCTTTTTTTTCAGATCACAACGCAATAAAAACTACATTTAACAAAAAGTTAGGTGTAAATAGACCAAAAAGTAATTGGAAACTAAATAATCTCATCTTAAAGAATGATTGGGTGAAACAGCAAATTATAGACACAATAATTTCACTCAAGATAATGACAACAATGAGACATCATATCAAAATTTATGGGATGCAGCCAAAGCAGTAATAAGGGGAAATTTTATATCCTTAGAGGCTTACTTGAATAAAATAGAAAAAGAGAAGATCAATGAATTGGGCCTGGAACTTAAAAAGTTAGAAAAAGACCAAATTAAAAACCCCCAATCAATTACTAAACTTGAAATTCTAAAATTAAAAGGAGAAATTAATAATATAGAAAGTAAAAAAAACTATTGAACTAATAAATAAAACTAAGAGTTGGTTTTATGAAAAAAACAATAAAATTGATAAACCTTTGGTAAATCTGATTAGAAAAAGGAGAGAGGGAAATCAAATTGGCAGTCTTAAAAATGAAAAAGGAGAACTTACCACTGATGAAGAGGAAATTAAAGAAATAATAAGGGGTTACTTTGCCCAACTTTATGCCTATAAATTTGATAACCTAAGTGAAATGGATGACTACTTCCAAAAATATAGGCTTCCCAGATTATCAGAGGAGGAAGTAAATTGCTTAAATAGTCCCATTTCAGAAAAAGAAATAGAACAAGCTATTAATCAACTCCCTAAAAAAAAATCCCCAGTTCCAGATGGATTTACATGTGAATTCTACCAAACATTCAAAGAACAATTAGCCCCAATGCTTTATAAACTATTTGAAAAAATAGGGAATGAAGGAGTCCTACCAAACTCCTTTTATGACACAGACATGGTACTGATACCTAAAGGTATCAGTTGAAAAGGTAAAGGTTGAAAACAGAGAAAGAAAATTATAGACCAATCTCCCTAATGAATATTGATGCTAAAATCTTAAATAAGGTATTAGCAAAAAGACTACAGAAAATCATCCCCAGGATAATACATCATGATCAAGTAGGATTTATACCAGGAATGCAGGGCTGGTTCAATATTAGGAAAACTATCAATATAATTGGCCATATTAATAATCAAATTAACAAAAACCATATGATCATCTCAATAGATGCAGAAAAAGCATTTGATAAAATCCAAAATCCATTCCTATTAAAAACTCTTGAGAGTATAGGAATAAATGGACTTTTCCTTAAAATAATCAGTAGCATCTATTTAAAACGAGCAGTAAGCATTATATGTAACGGGGACAAACTGCAACCATTCCCAATAAGATCAGGAGTAAAACAAGGTTGCCCACTATCACCATTACTATTTAATATTGTATTAGAAATGCTAGCTTTGGCAATAAGAGTTGAGAAAGAGATTAAAGGAATAAGAATAGGCAATGAGGAAATCAAATTATTACTCTTTGCTGATGATATGATGGTATACTTAGAAAACCCCAGAGATTCTACCAAAAAGTTATTAGAAACAATCTACACCTTCAGCAAAGTTGCAGGATATAAAATAAACCCACATAAGTCATCAGCATTCTTATATATCACTAACAAAACCCAACAGTTAGAGATACAAAAAGAAATTCCATTTAAAGTAACTACTGATTGTATAAAATATTTAGGAATCTATCTGCCAAGGGAAAATCAGAAACTTTATGAGCAAAACTACAAAACACTTTCCACACAAATTAAGTCTGATCTAACCAACTGGAAAAATGTTAAATGCTCTTGGATTGGGCGAGCAAATATAATAAAGATGACAATACTACCTAAATTAATCTACTTATTTAGCGCTATACCAATCAGACTCCCAAAAAACTACTTTGATGAATTAGAAAAAATAACAACAAAGTTCATATGGAAAAACAAAAGGTCAAGAATTTCAAGGGAATTAATGAAAAAAAAAATCAAATGAAGGTGGCCTAGCTGTACCAGATCTAAAATTATATTATAAAGCAGCAGTTACTAAAACCATCTGGTATTGGCTAAGAAATAGACTAGTTGATCAATGGAATAAGTTAGGTTCAAAGGACAAAACAGCCAATAATTTTAATAATATAGTGTTTGACAAACCCAAAGACACCAGTTTCTGGGATAAGAATGCATTATTTGACAAAAATTGCTGGGAAAATTGGAAATCAGTATGGCAGAAACTAGGCATTGACCCACACTTAACACCATACACCAAGATAAGGTCAAAATGGGTTCATGACCTAGGCATAAAGAATGAGATGATAAATAAATTGGAAGAGCATAGGATAGTTTACCTGTCAGACCTGTGGAAGAGGGAGGAATTTATGACCAAAGAAGAACTAGAGATCACTATTGACCACAACATAGAAAATTTTGATTATATCAAATTGAAAAGTTTTTGTACAAACAAAACAAATGCAAACAAGATTAGAAGGGAAACAATAAACTGGGAAAACATTTTTACAATCAAAGGTTCTGATAAAGGCCTCATTTCCAAATTATATAGAGAACTGACCCTAATCTATAAGAAATCAAACCATTCTCCAATTGATAAATGGTCAAAGGATATGAACAGACAATTCTCAGACAAAGAAATTGAAACTATTTATAGACATATGAAAATATGCTCCAAATCATTATTAATCAGAGAAATGCAAATTAAGACAACTCTGAGATACCACTACACACCTGTCAGATTGGCTAGAATGACAGGGAAAGATAATGGGGAATGTTGGAGGGGATGTGGGAAAACAGGGACACTGATACATTGTTGGTGGAATTGTGAACACATCCAGCCATTCTGGAGAGCAATTTGGAACTATGCTCAAAAAGTTATCAAGCTGTGCATACCCTTTGATCCAGCAGTGTTTCTACTGGGCTTATACCCCAAAGAGATACTAAAGAAAGGAAAGGGACCTGTATGTGCCAAAATGTTTGTGGCAGCCCTGTTTGTAGTGGCCAGAAACTGGAAAATGAAAGGATGCCCATCAATTGGAGAATGGTTGAGTAAATTGTGGTATATGAACGTTATGGAATATTATTGTTCTGTAAGGAACGACCAGCAGGATGAATACAGAGAGGACTGGCGAGACTTACATGAACTGATGCTGAGTGAAATGAGCAGAACCAGGAGATCATTATATATCTCAACAATGATACTGTTTGAGGATGTATTCTGATGGAAGTGGACCTCTTTGATAAAGAGAGCCTTAATTGATCAAAGATGGACAGAAGCAGCTACACCCAGAGAAAGAACACTGGAAATGAATATAAACTGCTTGCATTTATGTTTTTCCTCCCAGGTTATTTATACCTTCTGAATTCAATTCTCCCTGTGCAACAAGAAAACTGTTTGGTTCTGCACACATATATTGTATCTAGGATATACTGCAACCCATTCAACATGTAAAGGACTCTTGCCATCTGGGGGGAAGGGGTGGAGGGAGGGAGGGGAAAAATCGGAACAGAAATGAATGCAAGGGATAATGCTGTAAAAAATTACCCTGGCATGCATTCTATCAATAAAAAATTATTATAAAAAAAAAAAAGAAATAATTCTTGATGAGATACATCTGATTCCATTATCTGGGAAGGAAACATTCTCTTTGGTGAAATATGGCAATCACATACTGGTACATCTTATTTAACACAGACTCTGTGACCTAAACTTCAGCTGCATGACCATTCCTTATATCTTTTAGCAAAGATTAACTTTTGTGGCAAAAAAATCAATTAATAGATTCCAATAGTGTTATATCAGGAGTTTGTTAGATTGTAAAATCTCAAATTTACATGGATGCTTAAAGTAAGTTGTGAAATGTTGCTCTTTCTGTGACTACCGTTGCACTTGGAGGGACATACTGAGCAATAAGAAACCTTCGATGGTTTCTTGTTCGTCTCCAACAATCCACTTCAGAATAACCTTAGTAGGATTCATCTTTCTCCATAACTATTTGCCTGAAGGTAATAAAATACATGGTAACAGATCAGATAAGTCTCTCATTAAAAAACAATAGAACCTTAACTGAGGTAAAAATGAAACCTATTGTCAGATATGAGAATACTTTACAATCTCAGTAAAGAATACTTTATAAAAATTATGCTTTTTACATTCCAAGTTGGCCTGTGGTAACAACCACCCTTTAAGTCTTACTACATGTTTAAAGATCTACTTCAGGCTTTATTTTCTTTCTTTCCCTTCTATACTTGTAGTCAATTCCTAGATAGTATTGATTATGCTAATTTTACTTATTATCACTACCTAGACATCTTTCCAAATATGGAAATATCTTTGAATGCTGCAAATTCTCCAAAACTGGAATGACCTCCCTCCTTAATTCTAAGATTTAATTCAAGCAGCACCTTTTCCATCTACTGCTCTCCTTAAAAAATATAAAAATAATAAAATAAAAAAATTAACACCCCACATTTTAAACTAAAGACTTATGTCCACCCATCCAATGTTATTTCTATTAGTTCAGCCTCTTTTCTTCTTCCAACGTGGTTATTAATGCTAGTATGAGTTGTCAACTCTAAAGCAGACTACAGGGATGATTCGGTTTGACAGTGAGCATTTTCAGGCAATATAAAATCAAATTCTGGTAATCCAGGGTGTCCAGAACACAGGATAAAATTGCCTAGCACGGTAGTCTGCATCCAGTGTGCTTTATGAATACAGTTTCCCTGCCTGACAAGATAAAAATCATATATATTCCAACACCTGAGCAGTGAAAAGTGAATGATACTCATGTCATAAGTCGCTTCTCTCTCCTCTCTTTCATGTTCTAAAGTAATGAAGAATACAAGACAAATACTATCTGCTTTGCTTTTCCTATCTCTCTTCATATCCCTTCCCCTACTACTTTCTAACCTGTCTTCCACTTGAACCCCAACTGAACAACAAAAATGAGAGGAGAAAGAACCTTGCCAACTAGAGCATGATCAAGTTATGGTATGAATAATTCAAGTCTGGAAAATTATGAATTGGAATGGCTGCATCATTCACATCTACTAACTACAAATAGAATATTACATTTGTGTATGGCATTGTAAGTAGCTAATATAAAGATCATACCTATGTGATGCATAACTTAGGCAACATTTTTTCTTCTTTGTTGTAAGCAATGCTGATTTTTTTTAAAAAAAATATTTTTCCAGTGTTATTTCACATTAACTTCTCTCATGCACAACCTCTTCTGGTCAAATTGATTCATTAGTTTGATGCACAAAGCATTCCATCTATCACCAAATACAAATCTATACTAGACATAGGGGACAAAAGTGATTGAACTATTTCTGGAATTCACATCCTCCTTATCTTTCATCATATAATACTTGACTTTCATAAGAGAAGAACTTACCTTATTCCTTCTCCTTTTTCTCATTTTTTTTTCATTTCTTAGTGCTATATCCCTTATAAAAATAGATTTTGTCACTTTATGTTTACTTTATAGTGACAGAGTAGAAACTTATAGAAAATACAGAAAACAAAGAGTGGACCATAAGTGTGAAAATATAATATTGGGCTTATGATTGATGGCTATTTGTTGGTTAATCAATTTAGGATTAACCTCGATATACAGCTTATGTCAATATGTCCTGGATCTATGTCCACATTTTAAATCTCAGTAGAAAATAGGCTCTCAGGAGCACAAGAAAAATATTTTCCTTCCCTTTTCCCTTTTCTTTTCCCTTCCTTCCTTTTCCCTTTCCCTTCCTAATTTCCTTCCTCCCCTTCCCCCTTCCTTTTTTTTTTTTTCTTTCCTTTTCTTTTTGGACATTGTATCTGGAGTGCCCAACATAGTACTTTGCAAATCGTTGGCATATAATATGTAGGATTTAACTTGAACTTAAGTGAATTGAATTGAATTCAAACATCATGGGATTGAAAAATGCCAAAGTCATTTTAAAATTACATTAGAATACTAGACCATACGTCAAGGAGAATTGAGTTCAAATCTTGCCTGAGATACTTATAGACTATGTGATCTTAGAAAAATCATTTAATCTGTTTGACAAACACTCCTTTCTATATAATGGGGACAGTAATAGCTCTCAAATTCCAGGGTCGCTATATGGATAAAAAAAGATATTTGTAAAGTACTTTCCAAACATAAAAATGGTATATAAATGCTAACTTTTATTACTGTTTGAGTTTTTATTAATAGTTATCATTTGTTCTAATAGCCTTCTCTCTGATTGGTATGCTTCTTTTTACACTGTTTGTATCTATAAATTGAAACCTCCTGGAAATAATAGTATTGATAATTTTTAAAAATGCCATGGGTGAGGAAGGGTTGAAGGCAAAAAAAAAAACTGCTAGGAAAAACCATTTATTATTAATTAGGTTATAAACTAATGACTTCCTTTTCTTTAGTACCCTATATGCTATGCTAACCCTAGTTTTCATAGCTTATATTTGTGTCTGGGAATTCATCTCAAAGTAAGATGCATATATAAGATGCACATAGAGAGTGTAGTATTGGGAAGTATAGTATGGGAAAGTATGGGGAATTTGATTGGCTATACTCAAAACTTAGAGAACTAACTTGATTTTTGCGGGGTCTATAATATGCTCCACTGTGTTCAAGAGACAGCAACAATAATTTATATAACATTTATATAAGCATTTTTCACATTCATTTAGCACTTTCCATCCAAGGTAATAAATATAAACATTATCCCCATTTAACAGAAGGGGAAATTTAGAATCTGAGATTAGCTAGGAAATATCTAAGGAAGGGTTTTTACCTAGTTCTTCTGGCTTTATGTATAGCATCATTGTACAGTCTTAGATTGTGTACATTCATATCAAAGAGCCATGACATCATATAATGGACAGACTTCTGGAGATAGAGCTAGAAAGATATGCATTCATAAACACTCATCAGATGTGTGACCTTAGAAAAAAGTGACTTAAATTCTCTGTGCTTTAAGCAGTGCTCAATTGTGTACCAGTTGAGAAAGTCTTCACATTATGGAAATCACAGGTTTTCAACCTACATCTACCAATGTTAATGTAGTAATCAACTTATTTCTATCAATCTTCAGGAAACAGTTTTGCTTTTTGCTTTTTGCTTTCTTTATCAGGGGACTTTTAGTACATCAAATAATCTTTTCAGCTTTGTAAAGTAGAATGATATTTTTATATGTGCTCTTTAATTACCAGGATTAAATTTTAAAATTAATTTTAATATCCTAAAAATTCTCTAATAAAAACAATTATTGAAATAAAGTCTGTTTATATCATGTGTAACCATAGTTCCCAATTGAAAGAAGTGGTTTTTTTTTTTTTTTTAAAGTGGAATAGATTTCACTGACTCATCATTAATACCAGGAATCACGCAGAACTGAAAATAAACAAAAATATTTTGCTCTCTTTAACCACCTCTTATCCAGGCCATTGTTTGGGAAACTCTAGTAAAGACTTTACCACTTAATTTTTTCTAATATGATTTAAGCTTAAACTCTCTTGTCTGAGTACCTGAAGCCTAGCTTGTTAAACTATGGGTCATGACCCTATTTGGGAGTTGTGAAATTGTGGTTCATTATCAGCAAATATATGATTTGTATATCCATTTTATTAACTATATTCCTGGCGTCATATAAAAATTTTTCGGGTGAAAAAGGTCCATGAGTGTATAAAGTTTAAGAATCCCTGTTCTAAATAGATACTATTACCCTATATTTAACTCAACACTCATATAGATTAAACGAAAGTTATATTCCTCTTTAGCTCTTTTTCCTTCCCTAACTTTATTTCAAAAGATCATCTTTTTAAATCTTAAATTATTTTTGTTATTTTTCTTTGAATATAATGAAACATGTCTATATGTATATGCATCCTTAGATATAATTTCAATTCATGGAAAAAATTTTGTAAATGTGAGGTGAGTAAAATGGTTTATAGTAAAAGTCATTTTGCAGTTTTAATGACAGTTCTAATTATCAGGAGGACTTTAACAGAAATACATGTCTGTTAATAATATTTTAGTAGGGGAAAATGCAAATAAAAATAAATAAAATGAATTAAAAATAATTAAATTAGTATTCTAGTGGAGGAAAATGCAAATAAAAATCATGATTTACCCTAATTTTTTCTCTTTCTTGATGCAATTAGATGGCGCAGTGCATAGAGCCCTGAGCCTGGAATCAAAAAGACCTGAGGCCAAAATTGCCAGACTCTCACTGTGACCCAGGAAAGTTACATAACTCTTTGTTTGCTTTAAGTCACTAGAGAGGAAAATGGCAAATCACTCCAGAATATTTGCCAAGACAATCCCATATAAGGTCAAAAAGAGCTGAGTTTGACTAAATGGCTGAACACCAACAACATTTTAAAAAAATTTTTTTTTATTTATAAAATTTATTTATTTAATATCTTCTCCAATTACATTCAAAACATTTTTAACATTTGTTTTTAAGATTTTTGAGTTCTAGTTTCCCTTATCTTCACCCACAATTAAGAAACCACATGTGAAGTTATGCAAAACATTTCTATAAAAGTCAAGTTGTGAAAGCAAACATAAATCTCTCACCCTAATGAAAATTAAAAACACTCAAGAAAGATTAAGTTAAAAACAAAGAGAAATAGAGAATGCTTTGATCTATATTCAAACTCAAATAGTTCCTTCTCTGAGTATGGATAGGCTTTTTCATCATAAGTCTAGAGTAGTTGTCAATGATTGTACTATTCAGAACAACAAAGTCATTTACAACTGGTCATCCCAGAACATTGCTATTGCTTTGTATACAGCATATTTCACTTTGTTCATGCAAGACTTCCCAGGTTTTTAGTTTTTTTTTTTAATTTTCCTGAGAGTATCCTACTCATCATTTCCCAGAGAATAATAATATTCCATCAGAGAAAATTGCTTTGAAAATTTTTTAAATTGCTATTGCTAATTGTATTCCCCCCATTTATTCTCTCCTTTTCACCCTGATCCTTTTCAAAAGTGATTTCCTATTGATCACTTTCTCCCCCAACATGTCTTCTTTTTTTTACCTTCCTCTCTTCCCATATCCCATTCCTCTCCAATTTTCCTGTATCTAAGATAGATTTCTATTTAATATGTATATTATTTCCTCTTTGAATCCATTCTGATGAGAATAAGGTTTGCTCATTCACCCTCTTCTCAACAACATTCTTTTTTAAGAACCTTGGTAGGTTTTCAAGTCTCAGTACCTCCTAACATTGCTACAAGCTCAAGAAAATGAGTAGCTTAAGAAGTTTACCCATCATCATAGGAAGGCCATCAAGATGACATTCCTCAGCCATATGGTAGCTCTGTTCCATTCAATTACAAAATGTAGGCAATAAACCATAAGGAAAAATGCTTCTCAATCCTCCTTCTCATACCCCAGATATATTTGTGATCCTATGAGAAACTGTGCATTTGTGCATTGATTGTTTCCACCCTAGATGTAGAATTTTGGAAAAATCCATTGTAAAATACAATCCAACCAAATGAATAGGATTACATTACTCATTGGCCCCTTTCTCCATTAGTGAATGGATTACTTTTCTTAATTAACTTGGCACTTCTTCTTATATATAAAGCAGCAGCTAATAATGATTTAAAAAATATTTCCCATTTTCATACCTTTATCCCAATTCCTCATTTTTAAGCTGCCAAAATGAAACAAATGCCTATGAAAAAAGTAATTACTTTTCTCCTTCTTTAACTTCTTCTTAATTAACTTTTAATCTATGCTGTTACACGGGGAGCATCTCTTAATACTAAATGTGTTTAAAATGGAGAAGACAGAGATTTAAATGATTTAGATAAACATCTGCCTAGCACGGAAGCATAAAAATGACAAAATCAGGATATGAGTGGCTGGCTGCCAAAAGTTGTTGGTGGCAAAAGCAAACTATTGCTTTCTATTTCTTGACAATATTCTGCCCATAAAAAGACTAGATTTAACAAGCATTTACTCTAGTCACTGATATTGACTTGAGATCACCTTTCTATCTTGCTTCTCTGAAAAATTACTAAAATTTTGGCTTGAGAAATTCTAGAAAAATCTACCATATTAAAAACTGCCAAAATACGCATTCAAGTCTGAGAAGAATCAAGACATTACGGAAAATTCTAAAATTGAAAGGTAAACCCCATTGCTTTGCTTTGGAAGACTGGAGTCTGTATTTCCTCCTGTTAATTTTCTGTTGCCAATTATATCTCAAAATAACAGATAAGGATGAAATTTCTTGACTTTATAGAAAACTGTCTGCATAACTCCTTTAGTCAATAAGCTATGGTGATGAAGAGTGACTCTTCATCACTTCCGAGATAAAATACAAAATTCTCTGATGTTCAAAAAATCCTTCATAATCTACCATAGCCTTCTCTTACTGCTTCCCCTACCTCTCCAGTCTTTTTAAACTTTCCTTCCCACCATATATTCTTTTACCCAGTAACATTATCCTCTTTGCAGTTTCATAATCTTAGCTCTGAGCATCTGGCTCTCCTTCATACCTGGAATGCTCCCTCTTGCCAATCTCTACTTGCTGATTTCATTGGCCTCTTTCAAGTCTCACCTGAAATCCCATCTTCTATTGGATGCTTTTCCAAACCCCTCTAAATTCTAGAGCTTTCTATTATTTTTTTTTACTAATCCCATATATTATTTGTTGAATATATTTGTTTATTTGTTGTCTTTGCCATTAGACTGAATTTTTGAAGGCTGGAACTGTCTTTTGCCTCTTTTTATATCTCTTGGGATTAACACAGTAGGGAGCACATAGTAGGTGCTTAATGAATGAATGCTGACATTGAATATAGAATTCTAATGAAATCTAAATTCATGTAATTACTTAACTAATTTTCAATGCAACCTAAATTAAATAAATATTTTGATGTGTATAGCATATGAACAAGTATTTCCTAAGTACCTAATATATCACCTAATATATTTTGAACTTGGGAGAGGATATAAAAAGAGTTGGTCTTTAAAATGACATGTTTCCTCAATCTTCATAAAATGTGATTTCATTTAAACTGACTAAAAGGTAAAGTCACAAGTAGACTCCTGAAACTATCATTGTTATACTGATGACCCATAGACAAAAATATAATTTTATCACCAGTCTTGGATTATTTCCCGAAATAGAATTCTACTTCAAAGTTTCTAACATTTTGCTTGAGATTTACACTTGAATTTATCATTAATCACTAAAATTAAGAGCATCTAAAAATCAGAGACATATTAGATAATTTATTTCCTGAAACAAAGTGGGATGGCTTATAGGGCTGTGACAAAAGACAGGAGGAAGTAGTCTGGGGAATAGGGGGGATGTAACTTGAGATAGTGCTGCTGGTGCTGTCTAGATTTTAGTACTCTGAAATAAAAGCTCAGTGGTCTGTCCTAGCTACAATTATGTGAAAATAAACTCATTATTTCCCCTGTTATATCTATTTTTGTACCTCACCTGAGCACACACACACACACACACACACATACACACACACACACACATACACACACACACACACACACACACACACCATACATACATACACACATACATACCCAGCTTCAGAACTTTGGAGTGACCCTTTTCTCTTCCTTTCACATTATGTCCAAAAACGATTGCCAAGTTCTTATGTTGTTCCAAGTTTCTACCATTCATCTTTCTTTCTTTTCCCTCTCCCATTATTCTGGTTTAGCACTTTAGAATTACCTCATATATGAGCTGTTACAATAGTCTCTTAACCAGTGTTTCATCTTCCTCAATCCTTTTTAGGTCAACTTATTTGTACTTTTCTATAATAATCTTTATAAAGCATTGCTTAAAATAATTTGAATTGAATTTTATGTTGTTTAAAAAAATCTTTCTTAGATACATATCTTTAAAAATATATACCCATATATATTGTATGTATGTATATATGTATATACATAATATATGTAAGTATGTATTATGTATGTATGTATATATATATATCACTTTTGCTGACAGATTATTGATATGTTTTTAAAACAAAAATCTTTAGTATTATCACCCTGTTTCAGAAAGTAAGTTATACTTTCTACAGACAGTAATGGGCAACTATTATCTCACAGCTCTTATCTACCTGCCTTTTAAAATATTTCTATAAAACACAAAGCAAAAGAACTGAAATAAGCTAACTTAAAATTCACACTAAATTTTAGAATTTGTATTACATGTTTTAAAAACTGTCAAGAGGTCTTATAGCTGACTTTGACATATCACCACCAGCTTCTGTGTAGATTCCCCAGATAGGAAGAGCAGAAGGTTTAAGAGGTGAAGAATTTATCCATTTGGATAAACTGATATGAAAAGGATGAAGTGTTAGTGTCAATCTCATTCAACTAGTTGAATTTAGCTAGCCCCCAGATGATCTAAAGTGCAAAATGCTTCAAATAATTGAGATTTAGTATGTTCATAGATAAAAATCATAAATTGTCATTTTGCTATTTTGCTTTCTATTAGCCCAAGTTAATGAAATACTGTTCCATCTTACTTTTGCAAATTCCCTTTCAGAAAGCAGAATAGATTTAGGACAGTAGAATAAAATTATTTAATAGATATTAAATAATAATGAATCTGTTAATTCCCATTAATCATTTAAAACCATTGAATGAGATTTCATTGTCAATAACAAAATAATTATAATGGACCTTTGACCTTAGTTTACTTAGTTTGATAATTAACTCTTCCCCCCTGTACTGACGTATATTGGACTAAGGTCAGGATTCACTTAAGCTTAGGACTCTAACTCAATTCTAACTTCAAATTGTACATCTCAATGCTGCCCCCTGCTTGAATGCATACACACACATACTTATATTTGTGGGTGTGAGTGTGTGTGTGTATATATATATATTTTTTTTCATATACATATATATATATATACATACACACATACATACATATATATGAATTTTTATGTATGAATCACACAGATATCCACACATATATGGATATATACATACATATACACACATGTAAATGAATGCATACAAGTGTATGTACATATCTATATAATCTCATTTCCAAATTATGCTTGATTTGAAAAATCATTCTTCAGTTTTGACATTGCAATCAAATTGAGTTGTTTTGACTCTATACTCTAACAAAACTATAGAAATTAGAGGGCAACAGATTAAAAAAAATTCCAGCTATTCAACTGATAAAATTATTTGAATCAGTTTTAATGTGACTGATAGCAGTTTTCTAACCTCCACCTATTATATGAAATTATTTAAATTCACTGATAATAGTAAAATAGACATTCAGTAATATAACTAATTTGTGTTTTAGCATAATCAATAACTATTGATTAAAAATAAAGGGGAAATACCGCTAATGTTAAAATAAAGATTTTAATGTTTTTTAAATTTATTACCAAGGGTCCTGTTTCCATTTCTTCTTTTTTATTTCTCTATTTTATTCCCTCTTTTTGTCTATGATTTTTTATACTGCAACACTCTTCACAAATCCTAATTTACTTCAGATGAGACTAATTGATATGTAACGTGTACACTTGGTTAGTGTTACATATCAGATGTTCAAACTCTTCACGAATAGAAGTGATATAATTGTCCATTTCATAATTCTTTGAAAATTCTATTTTCTACTCCATTTATTAATTATATAATCAAAACACATCTATTAAACATTTCTAAAGTGCTAGGCACTATATTAAATACTGAGGATATGTAGACAAAATTTGAAATAATTCCTTACCCTGAATAAGATTACAATCAAGTTTGGAAAACAACATATATACATGTTAGCAAAGGGGAAAATAGGTACAATCTGGAGAGAATGTACCAGTATCCACAGGAATTAAATGATGCTCTCTGTAGAAAGTGTCATTTATGCTAAACTTTGGGAGAAACTAAGAATTCTAGAATGTAGGAAGGGTATAATTCAAAGTATTAGGAGTGTCAGAGAGGATATGAATTGTACATAATGAACAATAATAAAACATATTAGGCTAGACACAGTATATATGAAGGGAAATAATGTGCAGTAAAGCTAGAAAAGTTGGTCGGATCCATACTGTGAAGAGTTTTAAAACACCGAATGAAGGCAGTCATATTTGAACCTAGAGATAATTGGGAATCAATCACTGAAGTTTTATCAAGTGGGGTTTGATCTAATCAAGACATCTACTTTTAAGAAAATCACTTTGGAAGCTACATGGAGAATAGATTCAAGTAGAGAGAATCTTTAGGAAGAGGGAACAATTAGGATGCTCTTACAACCTTACAAGTCAGACAAGAGTTATTGAAGGCCTAAGAGCTAGTCTAAGAGCTAGAAGGAAAAACATGGATTTAAAAGATAATGTAGAGAAAGAAACAACAGAGTTTGACAGCTAATTATGGTTATGTGAACTGAGGAAGAAAACACAGTTCAGAAGATGGCAAGAGAAGCCAGGAAGTTGTTTGACATCTTTTCACTTTCCTTCAGAAACAACATGAAATCAAGTTTCTGAACAGATTCTTGGAAGACAAAATCTATAAAGAGACAGAATTAAACAATTTTCTAGCTCAATACAGCTTGGAAAGCTTTTGGGAAAGGCCAGTCTCACTTGAGCAAAAGGACAAGCCAGACAGATAGTATCTGTGAAAGTCAGTGGGATGGTTTAGCTAAAGCACAGATCTGCAACAGATAAACCCACCCCCCAAAGTCCTGAAAACAGTAATACAGCAGAGCAGTGGTGGAGCCTCCAGTCTCGATGCAAAAGGCAAATTGCCAGCCTGTGAAACTAGGCTATAGGTGGGACTAGTTCTGGTTACTCCCAGTGCTTATGAGCAAGTCACCAAATACAAATAGCCCCAATGCTCAAAGCCAAAACTCAAACTGCCTCAAAGTTCAGAGCCCCACAAGCAGTTTGGGACAATGCCCCCAGTATCCCAGGAGCAGAAACCTACTTAAAAACCCAGGAAAGAAGCAAAAGAAAGGTAAGAAAAAAGAAAATGAACAAAAAACGTTAAAGAACCTTGACCATAGAAATTTACTATGGTGACAGGGAAGATCAAAACATCAACCCAAGTGCAGAAAACCTTCTTCAAAGAGCTCATGAAGAATTTTAAAAGTCAAAAGCTTAATCCCATCAATCACATTTGGCTCAAATAGGAAATAACATACACACTCGGTTGGTTATAGAAATTTATCTTACCCTGAAGGGAAATAATAGGAGAAAGAGAAAATGGAGGAGATAGATAGAAGGGAGGGGCTACATAGAAGGTAGGAATAATGATAGAAGGGAAGGCTGATTGAGGGAAAGGTTGATGAAGAACAAAATACTAATGAAGAGGCACAGGGGGGAAAGAGAGAAAAAATTATAAACAAGAGAGAAAATAGGATGAAGGTAAATACTCAGGTGATAATTGTAATTGTGAAAGTGAATGGGATGAACTTTCCCATAAAACAAAGGTGGATAGAAAAGTGTATATAAAACCACAACCTTACATTATAGTGTTTAAAGAAGATACATCTAAAATAGATACAGAATAAATCTAAAAGTCTAGAGTAGAATGTATTATGCTTCAGTTGAAGAGTTTAGAGTTGAAGGGGATTTTTTTTAATAATAACTTTTTATTGACAGGACCCATGCCAGGATAATTTTTTACAACATTATCCCTTGCAGTCACTTCTGTTCCAATTTTTCCCCTCCCTCCCTCCACCCCCTCCCCTAGATGGCAAGCAGTCCTATATATGTTAAATATGTTGCAGTATATCCTAGATACAATATATGTGTGCAGAACTGAATAGTTCTCTTGTTGCATAGGGAAAATTGTATTCAGAAGGTAAAAATAACCCAGGAAGAAAAACAAAAATGCAAATAGTTTACATTCATTTCCCAGTGTTCTTTCTCTGGGTGTAGCTCTCTTTGTCAAAGAAATCCGCTTCCATCAGAATACATCCTCATATAGTATCATTGTTGAAGTGTATAATGATCTCCTAGTTCTGCTCATTTCACTTAGCATTAGTTCATGTAAGTCTCGCCAATCCTCTCTATATTCATCCTGCTAATCATTTCTTACAAAACAATAATATTCCATAACATTCATATACCACAATTTACTCAACTATTCTCCAATTGATGGGCATCCATTCATTTTCCAGCTTCTAGCCACTACAAACAGGGCTGCCACAAACATTTTGGCACATACAGGTCCCTTTCCCTTCTTTAGTATCTCTTTGGGATATAAGCCCAGTAGTTGCACTGCTGGATCAAAGGATGTGCACAGTTTGATAACTTTTTGGGCATAATTCCAGATTGCTCTCCAGAATGGTTGAATTCATTCACAACTCCACCAACAATGCATCAGTGTCCCAGTTTTCCCTCATCCCCTCCAACATTCATCATTATTTTTTCCTGTCATCTTAGCCAATATGACAGGTGTGTAGTGGTATCTCAGAGTTGTCTTAATTTGCATTTCTCTGATCAATAGTTATTTGGAACACTCTTTCATATGAGTGATAATAGTTTCAATTTCATCATCTGAAAATTGTCTCTTCATATCCTTTGACCATTTATCAATTGGAGAATGGCTTTATTTCTTCTAAATTTGAGTCAATTCTTTATATATTTTGGAAATGAGGCCTTTATCAGAACCTTTAACTGTGAAGATGTTTTCCCAGTTTGTTGTGAAGCAAAATATCAGGGATAAGATGGGAGATTCTAAAAAGATGGCAGAGTAGGTAAGAAAATTCCAAACTCTCCAATTTCCCCCCACAAACAAAATAAAATTGTGCTTCAGAGTGAAGATAGACCAGTGAAAAACAAATAAGATTTAAGGTAGAACTGGAGTCTTCCTGGGACCCCTGAAGAAGTCTGAGAAGACTAGAAGAAGACCCCAGGATGGAGATTAACCAGTGTGAAGTGCAAATATCTGTAGGATAGCTGTGCAAAAACAGCAAGCAGGTAACTCTGTGGCTAGTTGGATTGAGGAAATTAACCTCAATCCACAGGAACTTTCCACCTACCAGATGAAGCAAGGAGTTAAATGTGAATGTTTAGGGACCAGGATTCAGTTAATGTTGTAAAGCTGCAGCTCAGGAGAGAGACTAGAACTGTATATAAAGATCTGGAAGTCATCTGCTTGGCAATGATAATTCACTGCATCTGAGCTGATAGTTACCAAGAGAAAGTGGATCAACAAAAGATTGCGGAGCACAGAGCCTTGCAGTGCATCTATACTTAGGGGTCATAATAGGAATGCAGATTTATGATTAAGGAAATTGTAGAGGACTAGTCATAATGCTAGGACAAAACTGAGGAAATGTCTTAAAGCTTGTACCTAAAGTTTTAAAATTTCAATTCAATTTGGTAAATACTTTTAAAGTACCTACAATGTAGCAGACAATATGCTAAACTAAACACTCTTACATTCATGCATATGAATTTAACTTTTTAAAAGAATACATCTAAAAAATTTGGGCCTTGCCATACAGAACAATGAATCAGGAATATCTTGAACCAATATTTACTGATTATCTGTGAGTTACACAGCAATTGACATGAAAAAATCATGATTCATAAAGATAAAGTACAACCAGTATTTGTGTTGTGACACAATTACATGCTTTGTTTTGTGTATTTCTTTGCTTTATTTGTTGTAATTTATTCTTAGAATTATCAGCATATAAATTTAGTTAAAGGATTTTCTTGGGAATGGAGGATAATGTTTTTGTTTTAGAAAAGGTTTCTCCTATCTTAAAAATAGAGAAGAAAGTATACACAGAGGCTTAAAAGGAGGAAGATATCAAAATAGGTAATCCTAAATGAAAAACATGAGCATGGTAACAAAACATTCAAATTGGTTGCAAATTTGGGTTGGATGATATTGAAAGATAGAAGAGGCAACAAAGCTTTGGCTGCCAAGAAAAGATGAGAATGAGTTTATTTTTTAGGGTTAAAAGAATTGATGTTTTGTAACTGTTATGGGAATGTTCATTTCCCCTGAATTTTTATATTCTTTGAATCATATGAAGGTCATCTCTGAAATATGCAGGGCTCATCATTATCTTTTCTCAGGTTAAGATACTTAATTGTATGATCTTGGGGAAGCTATTCCTTCTGGACTCCAGTTTCCTCACCTGTATATAAAAGAGGGTTAAACTAGATGAATCCTGAGGTCCCATCCAGTTCCAAATCTTTGGGATATCATTCTTGGACATTAATAAGCATTCCTAAAATGTAGACAAACAGAAGAAAATGGGGAAACAAGATATAGCCTGAATACTATATATATATATATATATGTATGTATATATATACATTTATATGATATATAATATTTATATATTTATGTCTGCATAAAAATGCACACAAATATTGTATTAAAATAAGCATACATAATTTTTTTTACAAAAATATAACAGGAGAAAATAAAAACAAATTAACATGTGCATAATACATTCGAGAGATGTGCCTTTTTCAAAATTTGTCGATGTTCAAATGAACATAGATTTCTATCAGAATGGAGGTAGGGGGTTAAGACAAGAAAGGATATGAATCAACATTATTTTCTTTTACCTCAAGTTTTCTTGAGGCAGCATGTTTTCAGATACATTTCCATATGATACAGAGAAATGATTTTGTCTTTTCTGGCTTCATCATCCACTGTGGCATTGTTGTCTGATTATCCACTCTGCTCTCTGGGGGTTTTCTGCAAACTGTACAACTAGGAGTGTTGGACACAATGGCATCAGAGTGCTGCCTAGCAGGAAGACATGGTAATCAATTCCCTGCTTTGCAGGTGGTGTTATTTGGCTTCATTCACATTAACTTTCCTGTGTGCTGTTTGTAGAAAGCCTCCAGATAGTGCTGAGAAATGGAGCTCAATAAGACCAGTGATTACAAATCAATCACTTTTATTGCCAGAGCCTATAGCAGAACACAGATGATAGACAAAGCAATGTGTGTGTATGTGTTTCAATAATTGAGCTGCTTCTTGGGGGAAAGAAAATGTCAAGGAGTTTCAATGTTCTACTCTAAAAATATGTATATTGCTTCAAATTTAGGTGTGGTATACAATAAGAATGGGGAATTTATTGGAAGAGTTCATTCTGATCCCTGAAAGTTTTAAGAATATTCTGATTAAACCTGGAATTTGGTATCAAAGGGGTTCAGCTTTAACACAGGTGTATGGAGAGAGCAATTTGGAAATCTACTGAACTGCTGTGTGTGTGTGTGTGTGTGTATTTGTATGCATGTGTCTATATATATGCATATATGCAAAGAGGAAGCATAACTATGGATGAAATAAATGCATATGAATAATCACTAGGACGAGAGAGAAAAGAGTGAGAGAAAAAGGTTTTTTTCATTTAAAAAAACTATTTAAAAACATAGTTTTTTTAATGGATTTCTGTTTAAAAGATACATTGGAATTCTAAAAATATACTCAATGTCTTTAGTTGAGTTGAGCCACCAAATGACCACTATGAGTGCCAGCAGTTACTACAGAGGGTGGAATTTAGTTGGAGCCCACCAATTCTAGAATGACAGATATAGTAAGACTGCAATAGGGGCAGTACCAGCATGACCACAAATCTGATTAAGAGTATAGGAAAGAAAGATGTCTTCTATAAGAACAAAGTTCCAGTCTTTCATGTTAGAGACAGAGAAATGTAGAAGGAAATATCATACAGAATGAAGAAATATTATGGGTTGAGAGAAGCTCAAGAGGTAAACACAAAAAAAGAACTAACTCTACAAATTCAAGTAAAGCCAGAGGGAAGAAAATGGATTGAAGAAATGAAAAATAAAATTAAAAATTTACTTAGAATTGAAATAAGATCTATGCAAGAAAAAATGGACAAAAATGGTGTAGCTCAGGAGAAAATATAGAAAACTGCTCAAACAGTTGACAGCCTTAAAATCTAATGCTCAAAACTACTTTGCAAAATAAGAAATATATAACAAAGTAAAAAATAGATTCTAAAAAATAGAAGAAAATGTTAGATATTTGCTATGAAAAAAACTCACCTGGAAAACCAGTCTAATTCATATAAAAGCCATTGAGTTTCTTGAAAATCTTGACCAAACATAAAAGCTATATTCCACATTTCAAGAAAAAAATGAAAAATGCCCAGATATAGTAGAACAAAGGAGCAAATAAAAAATAGAAGGGATATACAGATATGGGGGAAAAACCTCAAATTTAAAATCCTCATAAATGTCGTAGACCAAATCCACAGTTTCCTGGTCAAAGAAAAAATGTTATAAGCAACTAGAAAATAAAGAGTTCAAGAGCCATAGAACTATAAGAATATATAGAATATACTGGGACTACTTTAAAGGAACTATTGTTAAAGATATGTTAAAAAGACATAGCCAAGAATAAACTTCTCTGAGTATAATTCTACAGAAACAAGTTTTATATGGAAAATTTATTGTTTCTTATGTAATCCTCTTTTTTTTCTTTGTGTGTGGAAATGTTCTTGTTTATCAATAACTTTTTAATTAAAAATAATTAAAACCCTTTGTGGTCTGATGGGATTTTTTGAGCCAAATACTCTACCACCCACTTGAAATGACCAATAAGTTTCTTCATACCCTGATATTTTTCTCATGTAACAACATCTTAATTGAATCAATCAGTTAATCAGAGTCATTAGAATAGATGTGAAAAGTACTTAATCAATTTGGAAGGACCAAAATGCTGTCTGTCTTTGAGTGACATGAAGTGATGCCACTCTAATGATGTGTTTTGGGATTGGTTAATGAACTAGTCATGCCCAGGGGCTTGGATAAAAACAGCAAGCTAGATGTGAATCAAAGATTTGGATATTGAGCAAGTCTGGTTGTGGTAGAAGTTTTGCCAATCTCCTGAGAGAAAATGTTTTTGGGTTTGCTTTGTGGTTGTTGTTTTGTTTTTGGTTGGCTCTGAGAGGGAGAGGGAGAGAAAGGAGAAGAAATATGCTGTCTCCTTCTGCTTCTTTAATCAGAGGAAGACAAACTTCAAAAGGTCAAATTTTTTAATGGATTTCCAAGCAGTTTACCCTGAACAACATTTTCGCTAGGAATTGAAGATGGATTTGATATGCTGAAAAAAAGTAGATTCTAGAATCTACAAGAAATTTAACAAAAACATAACTAAAGGTATATTCATGATATCACAAATGGGAGAAAAGAACTTCCAGGAACAGAAAGTTGTAAAATACCCCTTTGTTGTAAGAATCTCTAAGTTGGACATTTTATTGTAGGAGAGTGTATCCTAGACATTGAGGGAGAATATTTTGTGTTAAATATTTTTACTTAGTTAATATTTACATGAGTAAATACTGGTTTGAAAATACTAAAGGATGCTTGTCAGATGGCTTTTAAAGGATAACCAGTGGGGGAGTTTAGTAGTGGAATCTTATAACTAATAGTGCTAGAAACCACCCATTACCCACAACCATGAGGATGTTTTCTGCTATTCTGAGTATAGTTTAGGATAATGAATTCCATTGTTTGTGATTTATGAGAAAAATGCTAAATTAAAACTAAAAATAAGTGAATACAACTATAAAGTCTGTTGAAGTAGCTTGATCAGTAGATCTTGGGAGAAAAATTGCAGAACTTTGTTGTGGGAACTCTTGAATATAAGAACGAGTTCCTTCTGGTTTTTATACCCATTACCTGTTATGTTCATGATAATAGGACAAAAGAGTCATTAAACATTTTAAATTAGTCATTAAGGCCATCATCATCTTCACTAGTGGATATGAGAAAAGTAGATATGAAGATAAAAAATCAGTACCTGAGTAAACAGTTCAAGTTAAGATTACCCCATCCTTTTTTAAATTAAGAAACTGAGGAGAAAGCCCAAAGTCAGGGAAGAAACAGCACAATCTATGAAAAAAGTATTATAGTATGGGGATGAAGCCCTAGATTCTATCCCTTAATTTATTCTCTAGCTTTCAGATGTGGAATTTTATGTGTCTTAAAAGTTTTCATTTCAAAAAATGATGCCTGTTTCTTACTAAGCTCATGGAGTTAGGGGAAAGAGAAAAAGTTGTTCAGGAGCATTATTGTTGTTTTTATTTTTCCAAAGAAGATTTCTGAAAGACTATCATAAAGAAGAGAGATTTGCTTTGATCTGTTGAGTCACAGTGGACAGAACCAATAGCAATAGGTAGATGTTTCAAAGAAACAAATGTAGGTTCCATGAAAAGAAAAATTTCCTGTATTATTATTATTTTAATGCAGATTTATTGTTATCAAAAGATGTAATGGATTGACTTGGGAGATAGAGGCCAGAATGCAAAAGTTAGATAAGTACTGATCAAGTATGTTATTACTCATAGTTACTCATAGGCCTGGTTTAAATGGATATTAAATCTTCTCCAATTCAGAAATCCTTTGATGCTATGATGCATCCCCTAAAAGGAGATCCTACTACTTGTAATGGCAGTACATGTGGACTCTGTTATAAGATAATATGCATCATGTGAGGAAGGGAAAAAGACTATTGTAACGAGGACTAGATCACAAGTTTTGTGCTAATAGAATGTAAGGTTGGTCTATGCATTGTCCAAATTCAGTCAGTAACCATGGCTGCAGTATGGTTCATTGAAGATCTTGCTGTACTATATATTTTCTAACAAGACTCGCTGTGGTGCATGGTCTGACTCAGAACTTTTCCTAGGAACACAAAAGGGATAAATAAAAATGTAAGAGAAAAATTACTAAACTGTCCCTTGATAACTAAATGGTTGATCATAAATTGGAGTGTCTATGCAAATGAAGTAAATAATTAAAAACTCCAAGAACAGCATTGACTAGGTGGTTGATGACTGGCAATTATAAAAGCTGAATTTTTAATATGCATACATCTAAGGAGCCAGTAAAAATTAGCTTCCAGACTAATGGACTTGCCTTTCTTCTGAGGCAGAATTTTAATGAGAGCATTATTTATAACAGAGCCCAAGAACCAGGGTATTCTTGCTTAGTTTCATTTTTTAATTCCCTGACACCTTATCCATTAAACTATGAACTCCTTTAAAGAAGAATAATACTTTATGAACTAGGAAGCAAAGGTCAAAATGACCCAGGAAATTAGTCACACTAAATATATCATACAAAGGTGCCACTTAGAAGAAAATTATCAGAGGCCTCTGGTTCAGGAATAGAATATTTACTTTAGAGGTACAAGATAAGGGTTTGAATTCTGAATTTACTATTTTATATTTTTATGATATGAGGAAGTCATTTAACTTACTTTCATCTCATTTATGAAATTAGGGACCTCTTGAAAGTGACTGGGAAAGTCCCTTTTTAGTTCTAAGTCTATAATGGAAGGAAGTCTAAAGTTTGTGCTTCCAAATATTCTAGTAAAAGTATTAAAAATAATGTGTAAAATTTATTATGTACTTTATGTATTTTCTTTTTATATGCTTTATTTTTGTCATTATTTATTATTTTCTTCTCCCACACTTTTTTGGCCAACTAAAAAAATCAAACAAACCTCCCCAATCTTTCAAAACAAATACCTTAATCCTTCTAGCATTATGTTAACCAGCCCAAGTTCATCATTTCCCAGGTAGAACTTCTAAGGTCTAGACAACTGAAGTGTTTTATCCAAGGTCACACAAGTATAAGAACTAGGCTTTGGAACTCCATTCTTTGCTTTTGAAGAGAGTGCTCTTTCTCTTGTAGCCTGCCACCTCTTAAATCTCTTTATACAAATAAATAAAAACAAAGAACAAAAAAGTCTCTGAATGTTTCCTCTAGGTTGATAAAACCTCCTTAAGGATGAAGGGGCCATTTAATCTTTTCAGAGTCATTATTCTAAAAATGAAGAATATTGATTTGGTTTCTTAAGAAGTTATGTTGCTAATCTCCTTCTAACCTTGAAGCAGCAGACATTTCTTCCCTATAATGTAGTTGATTAAACCTCACATGATTCTTCATTGCTGTTCTTTTGAAAAATAATAGGGGTAACTAGGTGGTGCAGTAGATAGAGCACCAGCCTTGAAGTCAGGAAGACTTGAGGTCAAATCTGACCTCAGACATTTAACACTTCCTAGCTGTGTGATCCTAGGCATGTCACTTAACCCAAATTGCCTCAGTAAAAATAATAATAATAATAATAATAATAATAGCATTTCCCCAGTAATATTTTAAAGATAGTTTTCAATATTCATCTTTGTAAGATTTTAAGCTCCATATTTTTGTATCCCTTCTTCTTCTCCAGGCAGCAAGAAATATAATAGGTACATTCCTGTTAAATGTATTTCTACATTCATCATGTTGTGAAAGAAGAACCAGAACAAAAGGGAAAACCATAACAAAGGAAAAAAAAAACAAAAAAAAGTGAAAATAGCATGCTTCAGGTGACATTTAGACCACCATAGGTCTTTTCCTCCAAGTCTTTTGGAATTGTCTTAGATCACTTCTCATTGCTGAGAAGAGGTAGGGCTATCAAAACTGATCATTGCACAATATTGCTGTTACTACACATGATGTTCTCTTGGTTATGCTCACTTTACTCAGCAACAGATGATAATGTCTTTCTAGGTTTTTCTGCAAGAATTCTGCTCATCATTTCTTATAGAACAATAGTATTCCATTTCATTCAGATAACACAACTTGTTCAACCATTTCCCAATTGCTGGGCATCACCTTAATTTCCAATCCCTTGCTACCACAAAAAGAGCTGATACAAATATATTTGTGCATGTGGGGTCTTTTTCCCTTTCTTTTTCTTTTTTTTTTCCTTTTTTTTTTTAATTAAAGCTTTTTATTTCAAAACATATGCATGGATAATTGTTCAACATTAACCCTTGCAAATCTTCCTTTTCCAATTTTCACCCTTCTCTCATCCCCTTCCCTAGATGGCAAGAAGTCCAATACATGTTAACCATGGTAGAAATATGTTAATTGAAATATATGTATACATATTTGTACAATTATCTTGCTGCACAAAAAAAAAAAAAATCAAGCCAAACAGGAAAAAATGAGAAAGAAAATAAAATGCACACAAACCAGAACAAAAAAAAGTGAAAATGCTATGTTATGAACCACACTCAGTTTCCATGGTCCTCTCTCTGGGTGCAGATGGCTCTCTTCATCACAAGATCATTAGAACTGGTCTGAATCATCTCCTTGTTGAAGAGAGCCACATCCATCAAAACTGATCATCATATAATCTTCTTGTTGCTGTGCACAGTGATGTCCTGGCTCATTTCACTTAACATTAGTTCATGTAAGTCACTTCAGGCCTTTTTGAAATCATCCTGCTTATTGTTTCTTACAGTGCAATAATATTCCATAAGATTCATATGCAATAACTTATTCAGCCAATGATAATTTGTATTTTTCATTAATTCCCTTGAAATTCTTTATCTTTTGTTCTTCCAGATGAATTTTGTTGTTATTTTTTCTAGATCTCTAAAAATAACTTCTTTGGAGTTTGCTTGGTATGGCACTAAATAAATAGATTAAGTAACATTGTCATTTTTTTATTATTTTGCTTGGCCTGCCTAAGAGCACTTGATATTTTTCCAATTGTTCAGATCTGACTTTATTTGTATAGAAAGTATTTTGTAGTTGTGTTCATATAGTTCCTGCCATTGCCTTGGCAGGTAGAAACTCAAATATTTTATATTATAGACAATTATTTTAAATGCAATTTCTCTTTGTGTCTCTTGCTCCTGGACTTTGTTGGTAATTTTTAAACATGCTGATGACTTCTTTATTTTATATCCTGTAACTTTGCTAAAGTTAATGGGCTGTTTCTAGTAGTTTTTTATTTAATTCTCTAGGATTCTCTACGTATACCATCATATCATCTGCAAAGAGTGATAATTTGGTTTCTGCATTACCTGTTCTAATTCCTTTAATCTCTTTTTCTTCTTTTTTCTACTCTAGCCAAATTACAATATTGAATAGTAATGATGATAGTGGGAAGCATTGTTTCCCTCCTGATCTTATTGGAAATGGTTCTAGTTTGTCCCCATTTCCTACAAGGCTTGCTGATGGTTCTAAATAGATTATGCTGATCATTTCAAGGAAAATTCCATTTATTCCTATACTCTCTAGTGTTTTTAATAAGAATAGGTATTTTCCTAATATTGAACCAGCCTTACATTCCTACTTATAATAGAAATTTTCTACTAATAGCAAATCCTACAGGGTCATGATGTATTATCCCAGGGATATCTTTCTGTAATCTCTTTGCTAATATTTTATTCAAGATTTTTGCATCAGTATTCATTAGGGAAATTGGTCTATAATTTTCTTTCTCTGTTTTTACCCTCCTTTGTTTAGGAATCACTACTATATCTGTATCATAAAAGGAATTTGGTAGAACTCCTTCTTTCCCCATTTCCCCAAATAGTTTGCATAGTATTGGAATTGATTGTTCTTTAAATGTATGATAGAATCCACTTGTAAATCCTGCAATAAATCTAACCCTCCATGGAGATTTTTTTAGGGAATTGATTAATAGGTTGTTCTATTTCTTTTTATAAAATGGGGCTGTTTAAGTAATTTATTTCCTCTTCTGTTAATCTAGATAATCTATATTTTATAAGTATTCCTCCATTTCATTTGGATTATCAGATTTATTGACATATAGTTGGGGAAAATAACTCCTAATTATTACTCTAATTTTCTCTTCATCAGTGGAGAGGTTTTCCTTTTCAGTTTTAATACTAACAAACAATTTGATTTTTTTTCTTTCCTTTTTCTCATCAAATTAACTAGATGTTTATCTATTTTTTTCATCAAACCAACTCTTAGTTTTGTTTATTAATTCAATAGTTTTTTTTTCAATTTTATTAAATTTCCCCTTTTTAGAATTTTAAATTTAATATTTAATTGGGGATTATTAATCTGTTCATTTTCTAGCTTTTTTTTAGTTGCAAGCCCAATTCTTGATTTTCTCTTTCTCTATTTTATGCAAGTAATCATGTAGAGATATAAAATTTCCCCTAATAAACTGTTTTGGCTACATCCCACAGATTTTGGTATGTTGTCTTATTATTGTCTTTCTCTTGGATGTTGGATGTTTCTCTTGCTGTTTCATCCATTCATTCTTTAAGTTTGGATGCTATAACATTTGTTGCATATATGTTTAGTATTGATATTCCTTTATTATCTATGGTACCTTTTTAGCAAGATATAGTTTCCTCCCTGATCTATTTTAATTATACCTATTTTTGCTTTTGCTTGATTTGAGATCAGATTGTCTACTCATGCTCTTTTTAACTCTACCTGAGGCATAATAGATTCTACTCCAGTCCTTTACCTTTACTCTGTATGTATCACTCTGATTTATCAATATCTTGTAAGCAAGATATTGTAGGATTCTAGCTTTTAATACAGTCTGCTATCCACTTCTGTTTTATAGGAGAGTTCACAATTAAAATGACTAATTCTGTATTTTCTGCCATTATATTTATCCCAAATTATGCTTTTCTCTTTCCTTTCCCCCTTTCCCTCCTCCCCAATAATTTGCTTCTGACCACCAATTCTCTCAAGCAGCCCTCCCTCTTTATAGCTTATACCTTTCCCCCACTATTTCTCTTTTCCATTCTATTAGCTTCCCCTTTTTCTTTCTCCTTTCCCTTCCCATTTCCCTATAAAATGAGATAAGTTTCTCTGTGAAACCAAATATGACTAATATTCTCTCTTTGAATCAATTCACTTAATGAGTGTAAGATTCACTCAATATTCATCCCTCTTCTTTATTTCCCTCAATTATATTAGGTCTCCTTTGCCTCTTTGTGAGATGTAATTACCTTCATTTTACCTCCATTTCCCTCTTTTTCCTGTACAATCCCCTTTCCATCTTTAGTTTCTTTTTTATATTATCACAATAAAATTAAATTATCCTTGCATAATCTATGTATCCCCATAATAGAGATATAGTTTGCAAGAGTTCTTTCCTTTTTTTTTTTACATTTTTATGTTTCTCTTGAGTTCTGTATTTGGAAATCAAATTTTTGTTCAGTTCTGGTCTTTTCATCAGAAATAAATGAAATTACTTGTATCATTGAATATATCCATCTTCTATATGATCTACTTGGCTGCATAATTTATTTTTTGCTGGCTGCATTCCAAGTTCCTTTCCCTTTAGGAATATCAGATTCTAGGCCCTTCAATAACTCTGATAGAAGCTGCTAGGTTCTGGATAATCCTTATTGTGGCTTGTTGGTATTTGAATTGTTTCTTTTTGGCTGCTTGCAATATTTTCCCCTGGTCTGATAGTTCTGAAATTTAGCTACAATATTCTTGGAATTTTCATTTTGGGATTTCTTGGGGTGATGAGTCAATTCTTTTCAATTTCTTTTTTTTTTACCTTCCAATTCTAGGACACCAGGGCAGTCTTCCTTGATGATTTCCTGAAAGAGAATGTCTAGGCTGTTTTTGTTTTTTTTTTTTTTTTTTTTTTCATCATGGTTTTCAGGAAGTCCAATAATCCTTAGATTATCTCTGTCAGATCTATTTTCCAGGTCAGTTGTTTTGCCAAGAAATATTTTACATTTTTTTCTATTGTTTTCATTTTGGGAGTTTTGCTTGACTGATTCTTGTTGCCTCATTGAATCATTAATTATAATTTTTAGTGAATTATTTTCTTCAATTACTTTTTTAGTGTTGTTGTTTTGTATTTGGCCAATTCAATTTTTAAGTGAGTTATTTTGTTCTGTGGATTTTTTTTTCCATTTCACAAATTCTGTTTTTCAGGGAGTTGTTTTCTTTTTCTATTTTGTCAAATCTATTTTGTAAGGATTATATGCTTTTTCCATCTCACTAAACTTATTTTGTAGGGAGTTCTCTTCAGATAATTTCTGTATTTCCTTTTCCAAACCCCCTTGCAAAGTTCTCATTTCCTTTCCCATTTTCTTCTAATTCTCTTTTAAGATCTTTTTTGAATTTTTCCAAGACAGCCTTGTGATTTGGGGAGCAATTTATATCAGCTTTGGAGCTTTATCTGGAGAATCTGCTTTTCGTATCTTCAAGATTTGATATCTGTTCTTCTCTCTCTCCATAAAAGCTATCTATGGTCATAATTCTTTTTGCTTTTTTTTGCTCATTAAATTGAGATCTGCTTTTAGGGCAAAGGGGAGATTATCTGGGTTTCTTCTATAGATGACAATGGGTGCAGATCTGACTAAATTCTGTTGTTGAGTAGGTATGGCCAATTCCCATGAAATTATGGTGTTTTTGGTCTTCCTATTTGCCTTTTGTGTTTGCATTGGATGGCTTATAACTAGTCTGCTGATCTACTAGCTTGCAACTAGGAAAGAGTAGCCAACACTATTGTAGATTCCTCCCAGTAGATTCTCTGGCACGTGGATCCCACACCACCCTGGGACTGTGCGCAGCATGCACTAGGTGCCTGTGTTCAGTCTATTTGCATTGAGTCTGCCTGTGCTTGGCTCACCTCCCTCCATGCCTGATTGAAACAGATCTTTTCTGGAGATTTTCAAAATTATCTTCTGCTGGAAATTTGTTACACTTACAATATTATTACAAGGAGCTTTTTTAATCATTCTCAAGAATTCTCTAAATGTAACATGTCATCTGCAAAGAGAGATATTTTTGTTTCCTCATTACCTACTCTGATTCCTTCAATTTCTTTTTCTTCTCTTATTGCCTAAAGTTAAATTTTCTAGTACTATATTGAATAATAGTGGTGAAAATGGACATCCTTGCTTCATCCCTGATCATTTTTGGAAGGCTTCTTGCTTATTCCCATTATATACAATATTTTCTGATGGTTTTAGATAGAATCTGTTTATCATTAAAAAAAAAAAACCCTTCATTTATTCTTTTGTTTTCTAGAATTTTTAATAGAAATGGGTGCTGCATTTTGCCAATGATTTTTCTGCTTCTATTGAGATAATATAATTTCTGTTAATTTTGTTGATATATTCAGTTAATGCTGATAATTTCCTTAAAATTGAACCAGTCCTGTATTCCTGGTATAAATCCCTCTTGGTCATAATGTATTATTCTTGTGATAAATTGCTATTTGCTAATATTTTATTTAAAATGTTTCATCAATATTCATTAGGTAGTTGGGATATCATTTTCTTTCTCTGTTTTGAATCTTGCTAAAGCATTTGTGTCATAAGAAAAATTTAGTAGGACTCCTTCTTCACTTTCCTTTGTTCTAAATCATTTACATAGAATTGGAAAGATTTGTTCTTTAAATGTTTGGTAGAATTAATTTGGAAATCCATCTGGTCCTTTAAATATTTTCTTAGGGACTTCATTGATCACTTTGTCTAATGTGCAGCAATTTAGGTGCTTTATTTCCTTGTGTCTTAATCTGGCAATTTATATTTTATGCATTATTTTAACTTGGATTGTTAGATTTATTGACACACAATTGGGCAAAATACTTTCTGAATTATTGTTTTAATTTCCTCTTTTTTATGATGAATTCACCCTTTTCATTTTTTATACTGGTGATTTGATTTCTTTCTTTTTTAAAAATCAAATTAACCAATGCTTTATTTATCTTAGTGGTTTTTTTTTTTCATAAAACCAGATCTTAATTTTTTAATTCAACAATATTTTTACTTTCAATTTTATTAATCTTTCCTTTGATCTTCAGAATTTCTAATTTGAAATCTATTTGAGCATTTTTAATTTGTTCCTTTTCTAGTTTTTTCTGTTTTATAACCAATTAATTGTTATCATCTTTCTCTATCTTATTCATGTAAACATTTAGAAATATAAAACTTTCCTCTAAGAACTGCATTGGCCACATTTCATAATTTTTGGTAAGTTGTAATATTATTGTTATTTTCTTAGATGAATTTATTATTTCTGTGATTTGTTGTTGTTCCTACTCATCTTTTAGGATTAGATTTTTAATTTTAAATTTAGTCTATCTTTCTGTGGTCTTTTTCTGTATGTAATTTTTATTGCATCAGTATATGAAAAAGATTAATTTATTTCTTCATTTCTGCATTTGACTGTAAAGTTTTTATGCCCTAATACATGGTCAATTTTTTGCGTGTAAATGCCATGTACTGCTGAGGGGAAAAAAAGTGTATATTCCTTTCTATTCTCATTAAATTTTCTCCAGAGGTCTATCATATCTATTTTTTAAAAAAATTTAATCACCTCCTTAACTTTTTCTTGTTTATTTTGTGCTTGGATTTATCTAATTCTAAGAGGAGGAGGTCAAGCACCTCCACTAGGATAGTTTTACTATCTATTTCTTCTTATAACTGACTTAATTTCTCCTCTAGGAATATTATACCAGTTGGTGCTTATACATTTAGTATTGATTTTACTGCAGTGAGATGTAGTTTCCTTCCTTGTTTCTTTAAGTCTATTTTTGCTTTTGTTTTGTTTGAGATCAGCATTGCTATTCCTGCTTTATTTTACTTCAGCTGAAGCATAATATATTCTGCCTTTTTACTTTTACTCTTTGTGTATCACCCATATGCCTCAAATATGTCCCTTGTAAATAACATTGTAAGATTCTGGTTTTAATTCATTCTGCTATCTGCTTCCATTTAATGGGAGAGTTAATCCCATTCACATTCACAGTTATGATTACTAGCTGTGTATTTCCTTCCATCCTATTTTTCTTCCCTGTTAATACTTCTTTTCTCTTTCCACCCTCTTCTTCATGACCAATGTTTTGTTTCTGAAGACTTCCTTCCTCGATATGCCTTCCCCTCTATCACTATTCCTATCTTCTCTTACCTCTTTCTTCAATTGTTTCTGCCCTATCTTCTAGCAGGCCTCCCTCTTTTCTTTCCTCTTTCTCTCATTTCTCTATGGAATAAGAGAATTTCTAAATGAAACTAAGAAATAAAGCTTTAAACAATGCTTACCCCCTCTCCTTTCTTTCCCTCTATTTTTTTTTTAATAATAGCTTTATTTTCAAAATACATGCAGAGGTAGTTTTCAGCATTCACCACTGCAAAACTTGTGATCCAATTTTTTCTCATTCCCTTTTCCCCACCCTTTCTCCTAGAAACAGTAATCCAAAATACGTTAAACATGTATAATTCTTCCATGCATATTTCCACATTTATTACACTATTCAATAAAAATCAGATTTAAAAAATGATAAAAAAAATAAGTAAACAACAAAAAAGTGAAAATACTATGTTGTGATACACATTCAGTCCCTATAGTCCTCTTTCTAGATACTTTCTCCATCAGGAACCTATTAGAATTGGTCTAAATTACCTTATTGTTGAAAAAAGCCATGTCCATCAGAATTGATCATTGTATGGTTTTCTTGTTACTGTGTGCATTGTTCTCCTGGTTCTACTTACTTCACTCAGCTTCAGTTCACATAAGTTTCTCTAGACTTTTATGAAATCGTCCTGTTCATCATTTCATTCTTTCTTTCTTTCTTTTTTTTTCCTGAGGCAATGAATATTAAGTGGTTAAGTGACTGGCCCAGGATCACATAGCTAGGAAGTATTAAGTGTCTGAGGCCATATTTGAACTCAGGTCAGGTTTTTCCATCCATTAATGTCTTTTAAAAATATTATCCAAAGCCACCTTATATCCATATGCCCAGTTTATGTATATCTCTTTCATACAGTTCTCAAGAATTACAAGTATTGTCTTCCCATGTAGATATGTAAACAGTTTAACTTTTAAAAATAATTTTTTCTTTCCTGTTTACTTTTTTATGCTTCTCTTGAAGCTGTATTTGAATTTCTATTTGAAGACTGAATATTCTTTTTAGTTCTGGATTTTTCATCAGAAAAGATTGAAAATACACTGTTTCAATGAAGGTCCATCTCTTCCCCTGAAAGATTATTCTCAGTCCTCTGGGTTGATTCTTGGCTGTAATCTAGAAGTATTTGGGGATCAGAGTTCTTCTTCTGTAATGGAACTACAGACTTTACAGCTGGCCTGATCTGGCACTGGCCTATTGAGACAGGATGGCCTCATTTGATGATCTGTGCCTAAGAGTCACCAGATAGTTTGGCCAGACATTGTCTGGGTTGGGCTACATTCTCTTATTACGCAAGTAACACAAACCTTCCTTGAGGTAATTCTACATTATCTTAAGTTGAAAAAGTGTTTCACTGCATCTTTATTCCAGAATCTATTTAAAGGCTCAATTTAAAATTGTTTGCTAACTCAGGAAACTTTATGGTTCTCTCTGCCATCTTAACTTTGCCTCTTGGCTACATTTCTATTCTTAAGGACATACTACTTCCATTTTCTAATCCTGTCCATAAATTGACTAGAGCTCTTCCTGGCTAGTTAGTGTAGACTGATGGTGGTAAATATAAATAGAATTTGTTGTAAATAACATAAAGCTAGTATTTGTGAACTGTACCCTTGAAGCTAGTTCTGAGAACATATTGCTTTGTTCCATTATCCCACTTCCACTTCTAACACACACACAGATACACATATACACACAGGAAAGAGAGAGAGAAAGAGAGAGAGAGAGAGAGAGAGAGAGAGAGAGAGAGAGAGAGAGAGAAAGAGAGAAAGGTGGGGAAGGGGGATAAATATATGTATCTTAGCACAGGGATGATTTAATTTTCTCATTTCCAAATCCTTTCTTCACATTCTATTCAGGTTTATAGCTGTCCCAAAAGAGTAACAGTAGTTAATGTTGACAACAGGTGGTAATGCAAAAAAGAGTCCCAGAAGTTTAACTTTTAAGAAACAAGACAAATTATCCTTCTATTTTCCTTTCTAAGTTTTAATTATTTAATTCAGTTCTGTCCTTGCAAATTTTTCAGTTCCACATGGAGAATAAGAAAAACAGACCAACTTTCTAAGTAAGAAATGCATGTCAAGGCATGGAAGTGGTAAAAGGAAGAGTTCTCAATGGCCTTCCTGGAATATGAGGGAAGAGGAGCAGATAAATCTCAAATTGTGATTGATAGATTGAAAAGTCAAGAGGGATGTGAGGACTTCTAAGAAGAAGATATGATTCTTCGTAATTACGAGGAAATAGTGATAGGAGGAGAAAGAGACAGGTTCCTGTGATTGAGATCAGAGACTGTATCATTTTACAAAATTCTACCCGGAAAGACTTCTGTAAACTGACACATAGGTAAATAAACAGAACCAGGAGAACATTGTACTTAATAGCAATATGATGATCTAACAGGAATAATAGATATTATCAGCAATATACTGATACAAGACAATTTTAAAAAACTTTGTTTTCAAAACACATGCATAGTTCCAAATTGCTCTCCAGAATGGTTGAATCCATTCACAACACCGCCAATAATGCATCAGTGTCCCAATTTCTCCACATCCTCTCCAACATTCATCACTATTTTTTCCTGTCACCTTAGCCAATCTGACAGGTGTGTAGTAGTATCTCAGAGTTGTCTTAATTTGAATTTCCTGATCGATAATGATTTGGAACATCTTTTCATATGGCTAGAAATAGTTTCAATTTCCTCATCTGAAAATTTTTCATATCCTTTGAATGATTTATCAATTGGAGAATGGATTGATTTCTTATAAATTTGGATCAATTCTCTATATATTTTGGAAACAAGGCCTTTATTAGAACCTTTAACTGTAAAGATGTTTTTTGCAATTTATTGCTTCTCTTCTGCATGAGTTTTATTTGTACAAAAACTTTTTAACTTGATATAATCAAAATTTTCTCTTTTATGATCAATAATAATCTCTAGTTCTTCTTTGGTCACAAATTCCTTCCTCCTCTACAGATCTGAGAGATAAACTATCCTGTGTTCTTCTAATTTATTTATAATCTCATTCTTTATGCCTAGATCATGAACCCACATTGATCTTATCTTGGTGTATAGTGTTAAGTGTGGGTCAATGTCTAGTTTCTACCATACTAATTTCCGACTTTCCCCAGCAGTTTTTGTCAAATAGTACATTCTTATCCCAAAAGTTGGGGTCTTAGGGTTTGTCAAACACTAGATTGCTATAATTATTGACTATTTTGTCCTATGAATCTAACTTATTCCTCTGATCAGCTAGCCTATTTCTTAGTCAATACCAAATGATTTTGGTGACTGATGATTTATAACATAGTTTTAGATCAGGTACAGCTAGGCCACTTTCATTTGATTTTTTTCATTAGTTTCCCTTGAAATTCTTGATCTTTTGTTGTTCCATATAAATTTTGTTATTTTCTAGGTCATTAAAATCGTTTCTTGGGAGTCTGATTGATATAGCACTAAATAAGTAGATTAATTTAGGTAGTTTTGTCATCTTATTTGCTCAGCCTATCCAAGAGCATTTAATATTTTTCCATTTGCTTAGATCTGACTTTATTTGTGTGGAAAGTGTTTTGTAGTTTTGCTCATATAGTTCCTGGCTTTCCCTTAGCAGATAGATTCCCAAATATTTTATACTATCAACAATTATTTTAAATGGAATTTCTCTTTGTATCTCTTGCTGTTGGATTTTGTTGTTGATGTATAAAAATGCTGATGGTTCATGTGAATTTCTTTTGTATCCTGCAACTTTGCTGAAGTTGTGAATTATTTCTAATAGCTTTTTAATAGAATCTCTGAGGTTCTCTAAGTATACCATTGTCTTATCTGCAAAGAGTGATAATTTGGTTTCCTTATTTACCTATTCTAATTCCTTTAATCTCTTTTTCTTCTCTTATTGCCAAAGCTAGCATTTCTAACACAATATTAAATAATAATGGTGATAGTGGGCAACCTTGTTCCACTCCTGATTTTATTGGGAATGATTCCAGTTTATCACCATTATATATGATACTTACTGGTGGTTTTAACTAGATGCTGCTAACTATTTTAAGGAAAAATCCATTTATTCCTATACTCTCTAGTATTTTTTTTAGTAGGAATTGATGTTGGATTTTATCAAATGCTTTTTCTGCATCTATTGAGATGGTCATATGTTTTTTGTTAATTTGGTTATTGATATAGTCAATTATGTTAATAGTTTTTCTAATATTAGAACCAGCCCTGCATTCCTGGTTTGAATCCTATTTGCTCATGTTGTATTATCCTGGGATGATTTTCTGTAATCTTTTTGCTAATATTTTATTTAAGATTTTTGCATCAATGTTCATTAGAGAGATTGGTCTATAATTATCTTTTTCTGTTTTCCTCCTACCTGGTTTAGGTATCAGTACCATGTCTGTGTCATAAAAGGAATTTGGTAGAACTCCTTCATTCCCTGTTTTTTCTAATAGTTTATATAGCATTGGAGTTCATTGTTCTTTAAATGTTTGATAGAATTCACATGTAAATCGATCTGGTCCTGGGGATTTTTTCTTAGGGACTTGATTAATATCTTGTTCTATTTCCTTTTTCTAAAATGGTTATAAGGAGTGGGGGAATACAGCAGACTGGATTAAACCAATTTACTAATTTACTTCTTACTCTATTAATCTGGGCAACCTATATTTTTGAAAGTATTCATTCATTTCTTTTAAGTTATCAAATTTATTGGCATAAAGTTTATTATTGATCTCCTAATTATTGATCTAATTTCATTTTTTAAGACTAACAATTTGATTTTCCTCTTTCCTTTTTCTAATCAAATTTACCAAAGATTTATCTATTTTGTTGGATTTTTCATAGAACCAACTCTTAGTTTTATTTATTAATACACTTTTTTTACTTTCAATTTTGTTAATCTCTCTTTTTATTTTTAGAATTTCATGTTTAATATTTGATTGGGGTTTTTTTTAACTTGTTCTTTTTCTAGCTTTTTTAGTTGCATGCCTAATTCATTGATTTTCTCTTCTCTATTTTATGCAAGTAGGCCTCTAGAGATATAAAATTTCCCCTTATTACTGCTTTGGCTGTATCCCATACATTTTGGTATGTCTTCTCATTATTGTCATTCTCTTGGGTTATTAATTATTAATTGTGTCTATGATTTGCTGTTGCTGTTTATTTCTTCTTGCATCTCTCTTAACTTCTCCTTTAGAAAATTAGAAGCTATACCACTTGGTGCATATATGTTTAGTATTGATATTGCTTCATTGTCTATGCTACCCTTTAGCAAGATATAGTTTTCTTCCTTATCTCTTTTAATTAGATCAATTTTTGCTTTTGCTTGATCTGAGATCAGGATGGCTACCCCTACTTTTTTTACTACACCCGAAGCATAGCAGATTCTGCTCCAGCCTTTTACCTTTACTCTGTATGTATTGCCTTGCTTCAAATGTGTTTCCTGTAAACAATATATTGTAGGATTCTGGCTTTTAATCCAGTCTGTATCCACCTCTGCTTTATGGGGAAGTTTACCCCATTCTCATTTATGGTTAAAATAATTAATTCTGTATTTCCTGCCATTTTCTTAACTCCAGATTATGCTTTTCTCTTTCCTTTTCCCCCCACCCCTCTCCCCAGTATTAAACTTATGAGCACCACTTGTCTCATGTAGCCCTCTTTCTTTAGGATCCCTCCCTCCTCCTTAGAATCTCTCCCCTTTTCTTAAACTTTTCCCTTTCAATTTCTGTATTCCCTTCTATTTATCCTATCCCTTCCCTTTTTGCTTTTCCCCTCCCACTTTTCAATGAGGTGGGAGAAGTTTCTCTGTAAACCGAATATGTATAATATTTTCTCTTTGAGTTCTCATCAGAACTGGATGAGAGTAAGATTCACACTATGATCATCCCCTTCCCTTCTGTCTCTCAGATATTATAGTAGGTTTCCTTTGCCTCTTCATGAGATATAGTTTCCCTCTTTTTACCTCCACTTTTCCCTTTTTTCTGGTACAATTTCCTTTCTACCTCTAGATCCTTTATTATATTATAACAGTAAACCAAATTATACATGTACTCTTTATGTATACCCATAACAGAAATGCAGTTCTCAAGAGTAATTTTTGCCTTTTTATGCTTTTCTTGGGTCCTATATTTGGAGTTCAAACTATTTGCTTAGCTCTGGGTTTTTGTCAGAAATAAATGGAATTCACCTATTTCATTGAATGTCCATCTTCTTCCCTGGAATAAAATGTTCAGTTTGGCTAGGTAAGCTATTCTTGGCTGCACCAAGGTTTTTGCCTTTTGGAATATCAGATTCCAGGCCCTTCAGTCCTTTAATGTTGAAGCTGATAGATCTGAGTGATCCTTATTGTGACTCCTCAGTATTTGAATTTTTTTTTCCTGGCTGCTTGTAGTATTTTTTCCTTGGTCTGATAGTTCTGGAATTTAGTCATGATATTTCTTGGAGTTTTAATTTTGGGACCTCTTTCTGTAGATAATCAATGAATTCTTTCAATGTCTATTTCACCTTCTGTTTCTATGACATCTGGGTAGTTCTCTTTGATGATTTCCTGAAAAATAGTGTCTAGGCTCTTTTGTTATCATGTATTTCAGGGGGTCCAATAATCCTTAGATTGTCTCTTCTAGATCTGTTTTCCAGGTTGGCTGTTTTATACATTTTTTTTTCTTTTTTTTTTTTTTTTTTTGGTTTTGCTTGACTGATTCTTGTTGCCTTATTGAGTCATTCATTTCCATTTGTTCAATTCTGAATTTAAGCCTATTATTTTCTTCATTTTTTTACTTCTTTTTGTATTTGTCCAATTGAATTTTTGAATGAGTTGTTTTGTTCTATGGAATTTTTTTTTCCATTTCACAAACTCTGTTTTTATAGCAGTTATTTCTTTTTCCATTTCACAAATTTTGTTTTTTAAGAAGTTATTTTCTTTTTCTGTTTCACAAATTCTGCTTTTCTGGGAGTTACTTTTTTTTTCCAGTTTATCAAATCTATCTTTTAATGAGTTATATGTTTTTTCCATTTCACTATGTCTATTTTGTGTTGCCTTTTCCAAACTCTCTTGCAATGCTTTTATTTCCTTTCCCCATTTTCCCTCTAGCTCTCTTTTAAGAGCCTTTCTAAGTTCTTCTAGAAGAGCCTTGTGTAATGGGGACCAGATTATATCACCTTTTGGAGCTTCATCTGGAGACAATCTGCCTTTAGTCTCCTCGAGGTTTGAAATCTCTTCTTCTCTTTTGCCATAAAAGCATAAAAGTCCTCTTTACTTTTTTACTCATTTTTAAAAGTTAAGGTCTGGGCGGGAAAGGTTTTCCAAGCAATGACAGCCATGCTGGGTCAGTGCTGATTCATTCCTGATGCTGGCTCTGCCACATGGAGTCATCAGCAATGTCCTGGGGCTCTGTGCTGTCTGCCCTGGTTTTTGTGTTTGAAGTCTGCTCAGGCACCCTGAGACTGCACTGCTCCCAGACTCTGAGCTGTCTGCACTGTTGTTTGTGGGCAGCTGCCCGAGCCTTGCTGTCTCTTTCCCTCTTCCAATTGAAGCAGACCTTCTCTGATCAACTTCCTCCAGCAAAGTCTCTACCCCAGCAAAGTCTGAGACTGCTCTACCCTGGGGCTCTGCTCTGTGTTGAGTTTGTGGTCAGCTGTTTGTGCTTTGCTGTCTCTTTCCTCCACTTCTGAAGAAAAGATCTTTTCTGATCTGTTTCCTTCCAGCAAATTCTCTGCCCTGGTTGTACTGGTTGCCCTCCCTGACTCCCTCCCATTTCCAATTGAAACAGACATTTTTGGGCCATCTTTGAAATTATCTTCTGCTGATAATTTGTGGCCCTCTCAATATTTGTGGGTTTGAGCCATCCAGAGCTAATTCAGAGGCTGGATTTCATAATTATTGTGTGGGTTCTAAAGAAGGTCAGAGAGAAATGTGTGTTGTCTCTGCCATCTGGCTCCACCCCCTATCCCCCATTGATTTTTTTAAAGTGGAAATATTGTTTCATTTGTTATTCAACTTTAAAATATATTTTGTAAATTAGTTCAATTTTTAAAAATCCTTAATCTAACTATGATTGATTGTTTCCCTGAACTGTAAAACTAAATGAAGATAAATTCCAGAACTTGGGTTTGAATCTGCTCTCAAACACTCATTGTGTGACCCAAGGGAAGTCATCTAGTTGCCACTTGCCTCAGTTTCCTCATTTGTACAGTGGAGATAATAATCAGTTATTGCTTTTTGGATTGTTGTATCAAATAAAATGTTAACTATAAAATGCCTAGTACACCGATTGACATACAGCAAGCACTATATAAACCATATAGGATTTATTGTGTGCCAAATACTTTATTACTGGATAATTATAATTATGATAATTATCATTGTTATTAATTTCAGAATTAGGGATTTCAAATGATATTGGACAATGAAATTGGCAAGTTTACAGTACAATTGTGTTTTTGGCCAGCTCTGGTACCACCAGGATAAATCAACGAATTGTCATTACATTCTTCTCAAAGGAAAACTTCTTGTTTAATAATGTATGATATTTAACTTCCATCATGAAGCATCCATTACTCTCTATCTCATGTTCTCTGTCCTTCTGTCTCTGTGTTTATCTGTCTCTGGATGGACTACTTCAGACTACTTGCATTCATCTGAAGATGTAGTTTTGGCATACTTAATATAAAAATAAACAAATGCTCTTGTACCATCTGATATTAAATGCCATACTTTAAAGTATAGCAATAGCTTTTTGACCTGCTATTTAATAGGTGCTCCTATGTCTTTGTGCTTTCCAAGTCCGGTCATAGATATAGGATCAGTCCAGGTATTCAGTCATTGGTTTGGACCTGATATGGCAGTGTGATGAATGTGAGAAATCCTAAATGTGAGAAAAAAATTGACAAAAAGTTTCCTAAGCATTTTTCCATATAAAATTAAAATGTTTTATCATTTATGATTTATCATAAATGATAAAACATTTTAATTTTATAAGTTTGGGTATGTGTGTATACATATACATCCTTCATCTTTTTTTAAGCACAATAGAATTGCATCATATTCACAGACCATAACTTCTTTCAGCCATTCCAGTTATTAGATACCTCCTCAATTTCCATTTCTTTGCAAATGAAAAAAAAAAAAGAATTTCATATTTAATTCTTTCAGGGATATAAAATTAGTAATGTTATCTCTAAGTTAAGAGATAATTGTTTGGCATTATAGTTCCAAATTATTTTCCAGAATGGCTGGACCAGTTCATAGGTCCTCCAAAAGTATATTAATGCACTTCTCCAGTGCTTGGCATTTTTTTTTTCTAAAGTTTCCAATTCTTATAAGTATGATGCAAAACTTCCAAGCTGCTTTCACATGCATTTCTCTAGTTATAGTGGTTTTGAGCATTTAAAAAATATGGCTATTAATAGCTTTAATATATTTTTTAGAAAACTTATTCATTTTTTTTGGCCAATTGGGGATCCAACTTTAAAATGTGCTTAAAATAATAAGATTTCAATATTGATGTCACAAATTTAAAAGGCCCCTAGTTTCCTTAGATAAATGAATAAAACAGAAGTTAAAATAAAGTTAAACATAAACAAAAGAAAAGAAAAAATGGAACCATTACATGTAACATGTAACTTTTATTAAGTACTATTATATGCAAAGTACTGTGGTAGACATTGGACGGGCAGAGATGAATCTCTCTCCAGGACATTGTACTCTACTAAGGGGATTATAATATATACACAGCTGAGTGTGGTACAAAATAAATGTTAATAAGGAGAGATCAAAGCAAAGTACATTAAGAATACCTGAGAAAATGAATTTTTATATTGGGAGCAATCAGTAAAGGCTTTATGGAAGATGCAGAATCTGAACTGAACCTTGAAATAAGAAAAAAATATCCTAAAAGTTTTCAAAACATAGTAGATATGTTCCTGATCATAAGAAATGCCCAAAGTGGTAAAGGGAATGTGGGAATGCAGAGACAGAACAATGTAAAATAAAATACAAAAAATAAAGCTTATAACCCCATGGAACATGAGAGTTCAGGAAGGTTAGTAGAATAAAATAAGTCTGGAAAGGTAGATGAGAAACAATGAAGAAGGTCTTGAATTTCAAGATAAGGAATTTGTAACAATGAGAAAACTTTACTTGTTTATGAACTCTGAAAAAGGTCAACAATCTAATGTTTTAAATTATTAATATTCTGTTCTCCCAAAGTCTCAAACTCTATTACAAAAAGCTATTGGAAAACATATTATTCCCATACATTTTTAAAAAATACAATTCAGTCAGCATTTTTCCCAAGGATTTTTCTTTTATCTGTGCCCTGTTTAATAATGTCATAGAAAGTCACAGTAATTATAACAGTCTCTACACAAAATTTCTGTGTATATATGAGGCTGACAGATGAAGAGCAATGATAAAATCTAACTGTACAAATTCAGGTATTCATAGTCAAAAAAGAATAAAGTAAAATATAAGTTCCTATCATGGCAATATCATATAAAGTGGAATTATTACCATTATCATTCCAAGAGAATTGGGAGAAAGAACATTTTAGCTAAGTTCCAAGATTTTTATTTTCATTGTTAATATAAGTTCATTCAAATCTTAAGCACATTTCTGCTGAAGATTTTCTTTATGCGCTCTCTCTCTCTCCCTCTCTTTTCATTTGTGTAAGACATTGTAGACCCTTGGGGTATGTAGGAGAATAAAAACCACAGGGCCTGGGATATAAATTTTTTTTTTCCTTTGGCCCAGCACTCCATCATTACCTTTCTCTCCTGGCCCAACTTATGGTAAAATGTATCTGAGGGCACAGAATTTTCAAGGGAAACTTAAGTAGAAGTTACTCTCTAAAAAAGTTCAAAAGTCTTTAAATATGCAAGAGAGAGACCTTGTTGAATTGGAGTTTTTAAAATTGCATTTTACTCAGTTGCAGTAAAAAGATATTTTATTGTAATCAACAAATAATAGAACATCCTTAAATAAAATAGTATCTTTACATTTTCTAGTCAGTTATATTACTATGAAGATGGGATTTACTGTAGAAATCATCACAATTGTCTAAAAGAAAGTAATATTTTCTTTTCATATTTTTAATCCAAGATATATTCTGTCCATGATAGACCACAAAATATATTTTCTAGAAATGAGAAATAAGGATATATGTCAGGAGGTTTTAATGTCCTGATCATCTTTTTTTGTTGAAAATGACAGCAATATCATTTTATTCATTTTCTTATATTAACATATTTATAAATATATTATATTTTAAAATATTATATTCATACATTATATATAATGCTCTATAGAACACATATGTTTTAAAATGTATTTATATTAATATATATATAAATACAATTTATTGTCATTTGTATATTAAATAATAGTATTTTACATTAATATTAATTTTATAATTTACTCCCCAAGTTTTTTAGTGGCTTCTCTCTTTGAGATGTTATAAAAATAATATATCAATGCATGTAAACCCTAACAATTATTATTATAGGTCCCTTGCATATAGGACTTTTTTGGTTTATAAAATAATTTTATCATAGATATATATTAAATGATAGCTAATATTGAAAATACCATTTATATATAATTTTAAGTTTTACAAATATTTAATCATCTATTATATAATATGTGCTACTTATGTCAGTATAAGGATATTGCCATGAAATAACAATACAAATGTATACACATCCTTATACACATACTTTTATATACATATAGACATACATCTTCCATTAAAGTTGTCCTCTAATTGTCTTGTCATGAAAAATTGCTTTGAATGTTTGAGGGTCAGCTCACTAACAGCTCACTAATAGCTCACTAACAGCCTACAAAGCTCCCTTTTCCATCAATTTGTTTAGAATTTTATTGATTTTTATTTGGTTTTTAAACAGCTTATTCTTTTACAAGTTATTTCAATTTTTTATTTGAATTTTATTTATGATTTTTAATATTTCTAGGTGTTTTCTTAGGGGTTATCAAATAAACATTGATTGCTAAATTCCTATTATCTAGTTTTCCAAAATTTTTTGCATATATATACTTTTTTCTTTCTTTTCTGACATTGTATTTCTCATAATCTAAAAAAGATACTTGGAATTTATCTATATTTATAGTCTTAATAACTAGCTCCTTTGTATTTCAGGTACCTTTTTTTCTAAATACTTATGCTTTGCCACTCAATAACTCACTATATGTGAAATACATTACACAATATGTATACCCACCTAATATATATACTATATGCATATGGATACATGTACATACACATATTTAAAAAGTTTCCAAACACAAGTGCTTAGCACCACTGTGTATACTGAGGTTTATGTATATGTAGTTTATGTATGTGTACATGTATGTATGTTACATGTATTCACAAATGTACACATATACATGCATGAACATGTATGCACTGTATAAATCCAGCTTTATAATGGATATAATTTTCCTATTTTCATCAGTTCTATATGTATATTTTTAGTATTACCTTATTTGAATTCATGAATGGCATTCCTAATTTTTTTTAAGTAGCTTAAGCATAGTAAATCTTAAATCTTAATTTAGTCCCTCTTTTTTATTTTGTCTGCTATTCTTTTAATTTTTATTTATTTTAATTTTAATTTATCAAATAGAACACACATTTCCATAACATTGTATTATTAAAAACAGGTGGTTGCACATGTTTTAAGTCTTTATGGTTCTTTATGATTTTATATGTAGCTTTCATACTAAATGTTTCTTATATAATTTATGTATCCTACATATCAAATGCATAATTTTCCCATTTTATGGATGAGTTCAGTTTGTTAACATTAAGGTTATTATTATTAATTTTCCTCATTGACAGCTGAAAACATTATTTCCTTTTAAAAATAACTTTTAGTTATGTTAACTTGTTTTATTTAAAAGTCTAATCCTATTCTCTTCACTCACAGAGCTTTACTTGTCCTCATAAATCAGAAACAAATAAGTTAAAGCTATTATTTATTTATTTTTATCAGTCCTTATTGGCTTCCATTTGTTTTTCTCAACATAATCCTATTTCTCAGACCCAGATATTCTGCTCCATCCTCTTGCAACAACATAGTTTCATAAACCCTGATCAATCCAAAATTACATTGAAATCTATCTTTACTGTTCTAATAATGTTTAATTACATATATAGATATATAGATATATGTACATATATCTATATATATGTTTATAATTGGACAATTATATAAGATATATATTTACAAATTATATCTTTACATATTTATATTAATATGTAATATATGTTGTTATATGTTTATTTATATATGTATATTAATAGAATTATATGTATATATATAAATAGAATTGCCCATATAATTTTTATATAAATGGTATATTATTCTATATTTATACATATATTTAACATATATCCATTAATTTTAGTTTCTAACTACTGATATATATATGCATATTTATATATGTGTGTATATATATACATATATATTTATTTATATATGTGTGTGTCTATATCTTTCTAGATATGTGTGTATATGAAATTTTGATGTATTATATGTGTATCTATATATATTTAAACTTTAGGTTAAGTAAGATTATTGCTTTTGTTACTTAATTACTGTGTGTCATATTTAGGAAGTCATACCATCATATCACTTCACTTATTTTGTCCTCAGTTAATGAGAGTCTTCAGCAGTAAGATTAAGTGGAATCAATGGAAACAAAGACCTAGTTTCTCTTCCTCACCTAAAAATATTCTGCCCAAACTCAAATAAATGAAAAATAACAAAAAGAAAATGCCAAAGGGAAAACAAATAATAGATGGGTGAAACAAATAAATAATTAAACAACAACAAAGAATCCCTATTAATACCATGAAGGAACATCACGGAAGGAAAAATACAAAAAGAAACACTAGAAATAACAATGTAATAACTAAAGCTCTATCTACAGAAATGATAATGGACTTCAACAAACCAAACTCTTAGTTTTATTTATTAGTTCAATAGTTTTTTTTTTAACTTTCAAAATTATTAATTTCTCCTTTTAATTTTAGAATTTCAAGTTTAATAATTGATTGGGGGTTTTTAATTTGGTCTTTTTCTAGCTTTTTAAGTTGCAAGCCCAATTCATTGATCTTCCCTTTCTCTATTTTATTCAAGTAAGCCTCTGAAGATATAAAATTTCCCCTTATTACTGCTTTGGAGGCATCCCACAAATTTTGGTATGATGTCTCATCATTGTCATTATCTTGAGTGAAATTATTAATTGTGTCTCTAATTTGCTGTTTCTCCCAATCATTCTTTAAGATGAGATTATTTAGTTTCCTGTTACTTTTTGGTCTATTTACCCCTAACTTTTTGTTGAATATAGTTTTTATTGCATCATGATCTGAAAAGGAAGCATTTCCTATTTCTGCTTTCCTGAATTTAATTTTGAGGTCTTTGTGTCCTAATATATGGTCAATTTTTGTATAGGTTCCTTGAACCTCTGAGAAGAAATTATACTCCTTTCTGTCACCATTCAGTTTTCTCAAAGATCTATCATACCTAATTTTTCTAATATTCTATTTACCTCTTTAATTTCTTTCTCATTTGTTTTGTGGTTTGATTTATCTAATTCTGAGAGTGCAATATTGAGATCTCCCACTATTATAGTTTTGCTGTCTATTTCTTTTTGCAACTCTCTTAACTTCTCCTTTAGGAAGTTAGATACTATACTACTTGGTGCATATATGTTTAATATTGATATTGCTTCATTGTCTATAGTACCCTTTAGCAAGATATAGTTTCCTTCCTTATCTCTTTTAATTAGATCAATTTTGCTTTTGCTTGATCTGAGATAAGGATGGCTACCCCTGCTTTTTTGACTTTGCCTGAAGCATAATAGATTTTGCTCCAGCCTTTTACCTTTACTCAGTATGTATCTCCCCATTTTAAATGTGTTTCCTGTAAACAACATATTGTAGGGTTCTGACTTTTGATCCAGTCTGTTATACGCCTCCGCTTAATAGGGGAGTTCATACTCACATTTATGGTTAAAATGACTAATTCTGTATTTCCTGCCATCCTAATATCCCCAGATTATGCTTTTCTTTTTCTTGCACTCCTTCCCCCCTTCCCTAGTATTAAACTTATAGGTCCCACTTGTGTCGCGCAGCTCTCCCTCTTTAGGATCCCTCCCTCCTCCCTTTGAATCCCTTCCCTTTTTTTGTACCCTTCCCTTATTACTCTTTTTCCTTTTCTCTCCCACTTTTTAATGAGGTGAGAGAAGATTCTCTGTAAAACAAATATGTCAATTATTTCCTCTTTGAGCCAACTCAGATGAGAGTAAGATTCACACAATGTTCCTCCCCCTCTCTAAATTCCCTCAGATATGATAGGTTTCCTTTGCCTCATTGTGGGATGTAGTTTCCCTCTTTTTATCTCCCCTTTTCCCTTTTTCTGACACTATCCCCTTTTTTTTTTACTTTGCTTTTTATGTTATATCAGTAAAATCAAATTATACATGTGGTTTTTATGTATATCCACAACAGAACACAGTTCTCAAGAGTTCCTTTTACTTTTTTCTACTTCTCTTGAGTCCTGTGGTTGGAGATCAAATTTTTTTGTTTAAGTCAAATTAGAAACAAATGGAATTCCTCTGTTTCATTAAATGTCCATCTTCTTCCATAGAAAAAAAAATGCTCAGCTTAGCTGGGTAGTTTATTCTTGGCTGCATTCCAAGTCCTTTTGCCTTTTGAAATATCAGATTCCAGGCCCTTTGATCCTTTAATGTTGAAGAAGCCAGATCTTGAGTGACCCTTATTGTGTCACCTCGGTATTTGAATTGTTTTTTCCTGGCTGCTTGTAATTTTTTTTCTTTAGTCTGAAAATTCTGAAATTTGGCCACAATATTTCTTGGAGTTTTTATTTTAGGGTCTTATTCAGAAGGTGTTCAATGAATTCTTTCAACACCTATTTTACCTTCTGGTTCTATTACTTCTGGGCAATTCTCTTTGATGATTTCCTGTAAAATAGTATCTAGGCTCTTTTTTTCATCATAATTTTTGGGTAGTCCAATGATCCTCAGGTTTTCTCTTCTAGATCTGTTTTCCAGATCTGTTGTGTTTCCAAGTAAATATTTGACATTTTTTCCCCATCTTTCATTTTTCGGTTTTGCTTGACTGATTCTTGATGTCTCAATGAATCAGTCATTTTTATTTGCTCAGTTCTGACTTTTAGTGAGTTATTTTCTTCATTAGCTTTTTTTAAAGTTCTTTTTGTATATGTCCAATTGAGTTTTTAAATGAGTTGTTTTGCTCTATGGAATTTTTTTCCATTTCACTAATTTTTTTTTTTTTTTTTAGTGAGCTATTTTCTTTTTCCAATTACAAATTCTGTTTCCCTGCATTTCTTGGGAGTTTTTTACCTTTTCCAATTCACATTTCATGAAGTTGTTGCTCTCTTGTATAGTTTCTCTTTCCTTTCCCCATTTTTCTTCTAGTTCTCTTTTAAGTTTTTTAATAGTCTCTTCTAGGAGAGACTTTTCTATTGGGGACCAACAATTGTTTGGAGACTGTCTGTTATTAAACTCTTTTTGTTGAAAAGCTGCTCTCTTTCTGTATAGAAGCTATCCATCATCCTTTTGATTCTTTTTACTCATTTTTTAAAGCCTGTAGGAATTGCCTTCAGGGCCAGGAGGTTACCAGCTTCCTCTGCAGAGCAATGATAGGTGTATGGATGGATAGCTGTCCTGCCAACTAGTTAGAAAAAGCAGCGAGGTACTGCAGTGCTCTGGGAAAGAGTTCCCCATCTGGAAGTAACTCAGGCCTGCAGTGCTGAGCTGGGAAAGTACCCTGTAAAGAATCCTGCTACGCGGGTTAACAGCTGCCCTGGGGCTAGATGCTGAGCAGTGAAAGTTTCACTACCCCAACCCCTGGGGCTGTAGGTATTAGTGGCTGAGCAGTGAATAGCCCTGCAGGGACTGGAAGTGTCTCTGCCCCGGGAAGCACAGTCTGCTGGGGAAGTTCTATTGCCCCAGGCCAAGCCCCTCACTGTGCAGATTTATAACTGCCCCTGAAAAAGCCCCATACTGCAGGGCTGTGTTACAAGTCTGCCTGAGTCACTTCTGGATTTGGGTGGTTAAAGCCAGATCTTGTTAGGTTCTAGTGTTTTTTAGAGTACCCTTTGTTTTAGGCTTTAATTTCTTTGCCAGTTTACTGCTTTGTAATCAAGGCAGAGAAGTTAGCCTATAGCAAGTCGTCTCTATAGCTTCTCTAGCCACAGAGATCACCCCCGCTCCTGGTCTGCTCAGGACACTAGCCTCTCCTTGCCTGCGCTAGTCTGTTCCTGGCCCCTCAGGGCAAACCTTTCCTTATTATCTTCCAGATTATCTTCCAGTGGTAAATTGTGTGCTTCTAATCTTCATGAATTTTAGCAGTCAAGTGCTATTTTTTAGGCTGAATTTAATAGTTGGTTATGAGGGCATGAAAGGAGCTTAGAAAGTCCTGTGTGCCTTCTCCTCCATCTTGGCCAACAAATAGAAATGTTAATGAATCATTCTTTCTCTTGTGAATTTTATGGCCTTTAAAATCCAAGCAGATTTAGTCATGAAATACACAGAATAACTCTTATTCATACAGTAGTAAAAATTGCATGGAGGTTTTTTTTTTTTTTTAATTCTGTCTACATCTTAAAGGCCAGATTTTTTTTGGAGGTAAGTGAGAATATAATGCATTATCATGTAGAGTCATGACCCAGTAGACTGTTGAGAAAAAGACTGAAATTGAAAAAGAGTATTTGAATAATACACACATACACATGGACACACACATATACACATACATACACATATATTTATGACAAATAAGCATTTAATCAATACAATAATAGTTAATTTTTTATAATGCTTTGAGGGTTTTCAAAGTGTTTTTACAAACACTTCTCTGAGTTACTTTCTACAATTGTCATATTTTCAGATTAGAAAATCAAGAAAATATGAAAGAGGTTAAGTTACATCTTTCTTTGGTTACAAAGCTAGTCTCTAAACCTGGGTTAAAATCAAACTCTTCTTAACTCCAACTCAAGTGCTCTGTCCAGTATACACTGTCTCTTGTCACTTATTCTGTATATTTCTAAAAATTGAGAGCAAGGTAGCCTCAAAGCTTGTTATCAGACAAAGTGCTTGCCAATGGAGGCTGACCCTACTGCCCAACTAAAGCTGGTAGATGATACTCCCTCAATATCTTCCTTCCTTCATTATTTCTTAAATAGGGTCAGAAAAATATCATTTAGGATAATTATCTAAAAGTCTTTGAAAATCAAGATAGGGGCAGGGCAAACTCTAAAATTTCAGAGGTAGGCAATTTAGGAGGCAGAGCCACAATGACAGAGTGAAAACAGGAAGATGCTTGAGCTCTCCCAGTTTCCCTTGAAACTACATGAAACTGAGCCTCTGAACAAAGTCTGATGGAATGAAACCACTCTCTAATTCAAGATAGATTAGAAAACCTTCAAGAAAAGTTGGTCTCACTGAAGTGAAATGGTTGCTCAGCCCTATTCAGATGTAGTCGGGAAATCCAATGAGAGAATAGTACTCACAGCGAATCAGAAACTGAGAATCTCAGTCTTGGCTCATTAAAGAAGCAAGCTAGTAGGGCAACCTTCAGTCCTAGCTAGAAGGCAAACTGTGGGAAACCACTGTTTCCTTGAAAGAGCAATCAAACCTACCTCTGCAAACACAAAGGACACCTGCACTCAAAGCCAAGACTCAGAGCCACATGGGAAGCTTGAAACAGTGCTCCCTCTACCCTAGCAGTGTAGCCTGACCAAAAAATTAATAACAGAGTGTTAAAATCCTTACAAACTGATGTCAGTTGCCTAATTTAGCATGGTACTTAGCAAATTATCTAGCTCACTAATGTATTTAAATACTCATTGGAGTTCACACTTTTGGGAGATTCACAAGTCAGTATTCAGTATGAGATTCACAAGTCAGAAACCCAAAATCCCACTCTCTCAGAGGTGACTCTCAGAGTCAACCTTTGAGTTCACACCTCTAAAAGAGCATAAAAAGGAAGTGAGTTAGTGAAGTGAGTCAGTTCAGAAGAAGCTCACTCTCGGAAGTGGAACCAGATTCATTCACTTCATCTCATACCACTGTGGTGGCTGGCCTCCTGCACTTCCCCCACTGAGACCAAGGCTGGTCTGAAAGACTCTCTCCAGAAAGCTGCCCAGCCCCAGGCAAGGAGATAAGACTTGGAAGGAGGAAATAAACATTGGATTTTATCAGCTGGCTGCATTTTGAAGTGATTATTACTCTGAACTGAAACTAAGGCTGCCTCCAGAAAACCTCCCCAAGAAACTTGCTCCCAGAGAGAACCATCATATATTATAAAAAAGAAGATTACACCACAATAGAGGAAATACAAAAAGAAATGCAAAGAAAATGAGCAAAATCTAAATCATATTGAAAGCTACTATGGTGACAGGGAAGACCAAAACACCAACTCAGAGGAAGACAAAATGTCCAAAGAAAACTCAAAAAGGTAATGTGAATTTATCTCAAGCCCAAAGAGGCTTCTTAAAATGCTCAGAAAAGACTTTAAAGGCAAATAAGAGAGGTAGAAGAAAAAATGAGAAAATAAATGAGAAGTATGAAAGAATGAGAGTCCTTTTCCTTGGAAAAGGCAGGCAATTCCTTAAAAAATACAATTGGTCAAATGCAAAAAAAAAAAAAAAATCTGAGGAAATAAATTTTTTAAAAAACACAATAGATCAAACAAACAAACAAACAAAAAATCCACTGAATAAAACAACACCCAGAACAGTAGAATTAATGAAATGGAAAAAGAGATATAAAAGCTCCCTGAAGAAAATCAGACATTAAAAATTAGAACAGGATGAATGGAAGCTAATGACTCTATGAGACATCAAAAACCAAAAACAAACTGAAAAGAATGAAAAAAAAAGGAAGAAAATGTAAAAATACTTCATTTGAAAAACAATTGACCTGGAAAATAGACCAGGAGAGACAATTTTAAAAATTATCTACCTGAAGACTATAACCAAAAAAAAAAAAAAAAAAAAAAAAAGGAGCCTAGATAGTATTCTTTAAGAGATCATCAAGGGAAACTGCCCTGATATATGAAAACTAGAAGAAAAAATAGTTATTGAAAGAATCCATAAATCACTTCCAGAAAAAAGATCCAACCCCAAGAAACATTGTTGCAAAACTCTAGAACTACAATCTCAAGGAAAAATATTGCAAGTAGCCAGACAAAAATAATTCAAATATTGAGAAGCCAGTCAGGATTACTCAGGATCTGGCAGCATCTACAGTAAAGAATTGGAGGGCTGGAATATCATATTCTAGAAGGCAAGGGACCTAAGTTTACAACCAAGAATTAACTCTCCAGCAAGACTGAGCATCATCTTTCAGGGGAGGAGATGGATCTTCAAAAAAGTAAGAGAATTTCAATAATTTTCAAATATAGAACTCAAGAGAAGCATAGAAAAGTAAATAGGAAAACACACACACACACACACACACACACACACAATTTAAAGGTTAAACTATTTGCATCCCTAGATTGGAAAATGATATCTGCAATTATGGAAAACTGTATCTGTTATAGGAGCAGTTAGAGAGGGCAAACAAATGGATGGTATGGTTGTGAATGGACTCTGATGTCTGAAGCTTAATCTCATCAGTTTTGGTTCTAAAATGGAATAACTTAATATCTCAGTTGGGTATAGAAATTTATCTTGCCCTATAAAGAAGTAAGAGGAGAGAGAAGAAAATAAAAGGGAGGGACAGAATAGAGGGGAGGGAAGAAGCACTAGGGGAAAAGGTAAGAGAAGGGAGGAGGGGTCCAAAAAAAGAAGAGAAGGGAAAGCAAATTGAGGGCAGGGTAAATTAGAAAGAAAATCTAAGGAGGGACAGGGTAGAAAGAGAGGACAAAGATTTGTATATAGGAGAGAATATGGATGAAAGAAAATACAGAGCTGGTAATTATAACTGTGAATGTGAATGGTATGAACTCTCCCATAAAATGGAAGCAAATAGCAGAGTGGATTAAAAAACAGAATCCTACAATATGTTGTTTACCAAAAAGCAACAACAACAATAACAACAACAACAACAAAACATTTGGCACATAGAGATATAGACAGAATAAGTAAATTTCAGAGGTGGAAAGATAAGTCTAATTAGAAAGATAGTCTGATTCTTACCTAAACAAGAATTTCTAACATCACTAATGCACTCTTATTTAAAGAGCAAATGCATAAGAATATGGAGTAGTGGGAGGAAAAAACAAAACAATCATTGGTTAGAATTCTGAAGACCTGGCTTCAAATTTTGGTTGCACCACTTGCTAATCTTTGTGATCATGGCCATTTAACTTCATTGGACTTCCCTTTTCTTAACTATAAACTTAGGCAGATTTCATAGTTTCATATGATCTTTATATATTTAGATAGTACATTAACTTTTCAAGGGCCAACCAATTAATATATCTATTTTAGAGTCATTTCACTTTTATAAAACCTACATGAACTCTATGAAAGTCAGTTCAGGATGCTTTGTAATTAGCTTCTTAAGGTTCTATTTTATAAAAGTTCTAATATAATTTCCAGAAGCTAAAATGTATAGATGTATTACATTGGAACTTATTAGTAGACTCTCAGAAACACAATATTAGGTAAAAGAACACTCAAAAGTCATCAAACAAGTGTTTACTAAGTCCCAATAATATAATAATTTTTAGGGTTATAAAATGAAAAAGGCAAAAATACAGTTCCTTCTCTCATAGAGCTTATAACGGAATAAGAGAAATAACACCATGCAAGGAAGATATCTACAGAATAAATTGAAGATGACATCAAAGGGAAAACACTAAGGAGGGAGAACTAAGAAAGGCTTATTAATGAAGATGTGTCTTTGGCTAAAGCATCAAGGAAGTCAAAAAATGAAGATGAAGAAAAAAAGCTATACCTTTGGGAGATACATATTGAGAATGTCCAAAGTGGAGATATGGAAGGGCAAGTGATAGGGACAGAAATAAGGTATGAATCACTGGGTCACTGAAGATGTTGGAAGGAGTAAAGTGTAAGAAGACTTGAAACTTAGGAAAGGGGTGGGTTACTAAAGGCTTTGAATGCCAAACAGAAGATTTCTATTTGATTTCCAAGTTAATGCCACTGGAATGTATTAAATAGGGGTCACATGCTAATTCCTGAATTTTAAAAAGATCATTTTGACAGCTGCTTTGAGCTTGGAAAGCTGACCAACCAGGTGTATTGCATCTATGGATTTGATAACCTCAATTTATGCTTTTATCTGAATAATGGAAATAATAGAAGTTTTATCAAAAATTACTTTCGAATATGTAACGTCTTAATTATAAATGTCTTCTCTTCCCACAAAAATGAAAGAGGTTAAGGGACTTTATTAAGGTCAAGGACAAAGCTTTGGCATGCCTGTTATTTGACAAGAAACCACATTCCAGATCAAGAATGATACATAAATCATACTTCTTTGACATTGGTCATCAACCAATTCATAACATCCTTAACTATTCTCCAGGCCACATCTTTATCTTTTCTATAAAAATACTGTGAAAGTCCTTTTCAAATATATTATCAAACTCTGAAACTTTAAACTTATTTGAAGTAATTTGGTAGAATTTGGTAATTTGGAGAACAGTGATCTTCAAACAGATATAGGAAATATCTCTATGAATAAATATACTTTTGAGATTCTATCTTCCTAATCTAATAGTCTAAGACAATTTAAGGACCTGTGATTTCATCAGTATGTATATATAAAACCCTGTTATGTTCTAGTAGAAAACTTTCATGAATTGAAGTGGTTGAAAAAATTCATGCCCAGTTTTCTGATAATAATCCTTTCTGAATTAAACCTTCCAAGTCCTAGAACATTATCTTGTGCATGTCTGGTTCCAAGCTTGAAGACTTTTTGCTTGTATCTCATTGATGAGCCTTTTTTAAAAGTACAAACATTTACAGATTAATATGAACATGTACACCACATAGGATATCTCTTGCAAGAAAGTAAAATAGTTTTTTTTAATAACTTTTTATTGATAGAACTCATGCCAGGGTAATTTTTTACAACATTATCCCTTGCATTCACTTCTGTTATGATTTTTTGTCTCCCTCCCTCCATCCCCTCCCCCAGATGGCAAGCAATCCTTTACATGTTGAATAGGTTACAGTATATCCTGGATACAATAAATGTGTGCAGAACTGAACAGTTTTCTTGTTGCACAAGGAGAATTGAATTCAGAAGGTATAAATAATCCGGGAAGAAAAACAAAAATGCAAGCAGTTTATATTCATCTCCCAGTGTTCAAGAAAATAAAATAGTTGATCAAACTGATAATACAGTGACTCATTTGAAAGTAAACAAAAGCAGCCTTCCAAATCTGTAGCATTCCACAATTTCTCTATTTAATTTTTTTCAATTTATAGAAATCTAATTTCCCCCAACTTATTATAAAGGCATAATAAAGAAAAAAGAAAGATTCCTCTCATATGTGTATACGCTTATGTGTATATATACACATATACACATGTGTTTATGTATGTAAATATATATAGTTATAACATATTGTTATATATAAACTACATATATATGTATATGTACATATACATATATATATTCTTGTCAGAGGTGAATTGTTTATTTTATTATCCATCTTTTGTAATCATAGACAGTAATTGCATTTGAAATTTTATAGCTTTTAAAGTTATTTATCTTTATGCTACTATTACTGTGTAATTTTTTTCTCTTGCTTCTGCTTGTTTGATTATTCATTGTTTGTTTTTTATATTTTTATATTTTGTATAAATCATATTCACCCTGAGCCAGTTCATGTCTTTTCCATGTACCTTGAAATCATTTAGTTTCTCATTTCTTATATTTTATACTTGTTTTTCCAACTTTGTAGAATTCACCTAAGAAAATATTTTACTATCAAAGGCTTCAGTAATTGAAGGTCATCACCACACATATCTATCATAACATATTGTTGATGGTCAATAAAGAATGAATTAAATAGGAGAAAAAATACTGGTCTTGAAGGTAGAAGACCTGTCCAAATTCTGACACTTATTGTCTCACCTTAGACTTACATGAACTGATGCTAAGTGAAATGAGCAGAACCAGGAGATCATTATATACCTCAATAACGATACTGTTTGAGGATGTATTCTGATGGAAGTGGATCTCTTTGATAAAGAGAGCCTTAATTGATCAAAGATGGACAGAAGCAGCTACACCCAAAGAAAGAACACTGGGAAATTAATATAAACTGCTTGCATTTTTGTTTTTCTTCCCGGGTTATTTCTACCTTCTGAATTCAATTCTCCCTGTGCAACAAGAAAACTGATCGGTTCTGCACACATATATTGTATCTAGGATATACTGTAACCTATTCAGCATGTAAAGGACTGCTTGCCATCTGGGGGAGGGGGTGGAGAAAGGGAGGGGAAAAATCGGAACAGAAGTGAATGCAAGGGATAATGCTGTAAAAAATTATCCTGGCATGTGTTCTATCAATAAAAAAGTTATTTAAAAAAAAAAAAAACTTGTCTCACCTTGAGCAAGTGACTTGAATTTGTAGGCCATCTCTTCCATGGTCAAAATTACAATTTAATCATATTTTGCCTGAAATATGAGATAAAATTCTATGATAATTTGTGAAAATCTATACTTTTCTCTCACTTTTCATATCAAATTGAAATTCCTAGTCTTTATTTTATGATTTCTATACAAATAACTCAGCCAACAAACTAGTTTACTTTTGAGTTTTTTCTTAATTATAGTTTTTGTTTTTGTTTTTACATTGTTCTCTTGATCACCTTGTAATTGAAATATACAGCATTTCTGATCTTTGATATTTTCTCTGAGTGACTTTTTATGTCTTATTCAGAATTATAGAAAAAGTGAAGTGAAAACCCATATTGACATTGCAATATGAGAAAAAATGAGTGAAAAATCTATTCAGAAGCCTCAGAAAGAGCTGTGTTGCCAACATAAACAGGCAGCTTTTTTCTCAACTAAATAACAACCACCCTTAAGCATGCAATAAAATCAATACCGAACAATGTAAGACAATTTTTGGAGTTTAGTGCACTAGGATTTCCAACTAAGATGGCGGGAGGGGGTAATTGTTTGTGGGACAGAAATCGAGGGAAAATTGTTGAGCTTTACAGTCTATTTGCTCTGAGCTATGAATTGCTTTTTCTCATTATCAGAACTCACTGAAGTGGACTTTTACCTTTAATTTGAGCTCTCAATGTCCTTCAACAAAGACAAAGGAATTTTTCCCCCTAATCCTGACACCACATTAGCTTGACATGCCCTAAAACTCTTATTTCCTTAAACATATGACTCATGATAAGCTTTTCAAAATTAATTTCATTAGGTTTTCCAATAGAGAAATAACTTTTTAAAGGTAAAAATAATATAGAATTTTTGGAAAAAAAAACTACCATAACAAACAAATTCACATGTCCAGATAGGCTTTTAATAGCCCAAATCTGAGTTCTGGTACTTCAAATTTTGTGTTTTATATTTGTTGGAGAAAATCTTTCCATGAAAAAAAAATGTCCAGAGGGAGTCCCATTCTTTTCAAGGAGTAGAATATTATTTTCTTTCTTTCTCTTTTTCTCTCTTTTTTCTCTTTCTCTCTCTTTCTTTCACTTCCTTCTTTCCTTCCTTCCTTCCTTCTTTTTTTCTTCCTTCCTTCCTTCCTTCTTTTTTTCTTTCCTTCCTTCCTTCCTTCCTTCCTTCCTTCCTTCCTTCGTTTCTTCCTTCTTTCTTTCTTTTCTTCCTTCTTTCTTTCTTTTCTTCCTTCTTTCTTTTCTTCCTTCTTTCTTTTCTTCCTTCCTTCTTTCTTTTCTTCCTTCCTTTTTTCTTTCTTTTCTTCCTTTCTTCCTTCTTCCTTCTTCCTTTCTTTCTCTTTTTTTCCTCTTTCTTTTTCTTTCTTTACCATTCAAAACAACTATCAGGATACTGTGTGGAAACTTTTCTTCACCCTGGTAATGCAACTTAATTTTTCTTTGTGATTCACTCTGGATCCTAGACCAGAAGTGGTAATAGCCTTAAGGACCATCTAATTGAAATCTTCTTTTTACAGATGAAAAAAATAAAGCCCAAAGAGATTAGGTAACTTGCCTAGGGTGAGAATTTGAATTTGGGACCTCCAATTCACACTAATTGCATCATGCTTCCTTCTAGAGTGAGGAATAAAAGGCAACAACAATTGCTATGTATATCATATACTGACATCATAAGTTTCTGAGGCCCAGGAAAATGAACATTAATAAATTAGACTAATTAGAATTGATTTGATTATTTAACTGGTCTTAATGAAAACAAATTCATCATTTTAAAAGCTCTGATAGAACTTTCATAGACTTGTTTAGTTATTCATTTGATCTAATAATGACTAAGAACAGTGTTAATGATATCTCTCTTTTCAACTTGAATATACCAATCTGATTATATTAGCAAAAATGATATAGAAACTTCTTTTTAACAAATTGACAACTTGAAACTGCCACATATGTGGAAAAACTAAGCCAGCTGTGCTTTAATGATTCTGGATAAAAGTATGGAGCTGTAAAGAGCCAACCATATCCTAACATTACAGCCATTCTTGCAATAGAAACATCTATCCTGTAGGAAGTGATTTGTAATGTAGCCAAATGTTATTATTTTCCTTTTTCCTTTCCTGTCCACTTATGATCTTTAGTGAGAGATTACTTGCCAAGTGAAGCATTCTTATTATAAAGTTCTAAAAATCTCATATCAGATTGTTATGATGAGGAGGAACAGGAACAGAAGGAAGAAGATAGTGATGATGATGGACAATATTGATGATCCCTAACTTTATATAGGGATTTCCTATATAGGATATTTAGGTGTTTTGTAAATATTTGTTCATTTAATCTTTACCAAATCCTGAAAAGCAGGTGCTATTATTATCCCCATTCTGCTAAGTAATTTAATCCCCTATATCATCTGAAGTCAAGTATTTACTCCTACACCATTTTCTTGGGCATTAGTCAAGAGAATATATAGTTTTCTAGATGCCATTGGCCTGTGTATCCAAGGCAAGGGAAGAAGACTAGCAAGGTAGAGTGGGTAGCTGATCATGTTTCTGATGTAGTACCCTCTGAGAAACAAATGAGAATCTCAGGACAGTTGTCTAGTCTAGTTGTAGTAGACTCCGGTCTAATTTAATAAGTATTTACTATGGGCTGTGATATGTGTAAAACAGTGTTATGTAAGACACTGTGAAAGGTGCTGAGGAAGCAAGAATGAAAGGGAAAAAGTTCTTGTTTTTAAGGAATTTGTATTCTACTACAAAGTATGAATATACAGGTAAAGATAAAACATGATAATTCTAAAGGGACAGAGTGATAACTAAAGGGCTGGACTGAACCACAAAAAATTTAAAAAATCCAAATATCCTAAGAAGAAAAAGAGAGAGGTATGTGTTAAATGCATGAAGGATACAATATGCAATATTCCTGGACATGCTCGAGCAAAATGTGAAGGATTTTAAATGCAAAGCAAAGGAATTTGTATTTTCTCATTGATCCAGTAAAGAGCAAATGAAGTTTCTTGAGCAAGGAAGTGGCAAGGTAAGATATGAGTTAGGAAGGTTATTTTTGAAGCTATGTGGAAGATATGATGGAGAGGAGATAGACTAGTATTAGAGTCCAGTTAGGAAACTGTTGCAATAGTCCAGGTGACAAATGAGAACAATGCTGAACTACAGCAATGATCTTGTGAGAAAGGAATGGACAAAAGAGATTTTCATAGAGAAAGAATTGATAATAACCACCATTTGGAAGTGGAACAAGAAAAACTAAAAGTAATCAAGTGAAAAGCTGAAATTGAAAGGCTCAAAGTTGTATCCTCAACACAAACAGGAAAAAGTAGAGGAAGAGTGAGTTTATGGGGGGGGAGGGGCGGAGGGATATGAATAGTCCTCTTTGAAATACACTTAGCTTGCAATGACTCTGGCATGCGCAGGTGGAGATTACTACAGGGAATATCATCCTTAATTTAAGTGGTATCAATCATGTTAATTAGATTGTCAGGGCTCAAACTTGAGCAATGACTAATTTTTCAATTAGCTAAGACCTTTATTTTTTTTATAAAGTATTTTGTAATTGTAACCATATAAATTCTGATTCTAACTTCATAGGTTAATCACCAAATGTTTTATTATTTTATAGTCCATAATTTTATGGATTTTCTCTATCACTAAATTTTATTTTTCAGCATTATACAGAAATGCTGGTTTATGCATTATCACTATTATTATTGATCCTGACATTTTACTGAAGCAACCAGTTGTTTCAATTAGCTATTTTCCCCCTAATTTTTAATTTGTTATATTTTGTTATATTCATTGGGGCATCACTGGGTAAATCACCATATATAATCAGTGAATAGGAATTTTTAAATCTCTTTGCTAAAGCTGTCTCTTAATTTGTTTTTATTATCATCTTTTAGTTAACATTTCTGGTATTTTGTTTAATAATAGTAGAAAGAATGAGAGTGCCTGATTAACTTCAGAGCTTACTAGGAAAATGTCCAGTATTTCTCTACTGAAAATGATAGAGACACACTCACTTGCATATATATATATATATATATATATAATATATATATATATATATATATATATATATATATACAAACCTATACATATCAATGCATGAACATGCCTATGTATACATATCATATGAGAGTATCTTTTCCAAGACTGTACTTTTTAAAATTTTATAGCAAATGAATATTATATTTGAGGAAATATTTTTTTCTTTGTCTTTTGGTATAATGATATCATTTTGTTATTTAAATAAATCATCATGATAAATATTTTCATAATTTTTAACCCCTGATATAAATTCATCTTTTCATAATGAAACTGTAAAATATACACTATGGTCTTTAATACTTTTTTACTTATTTTTGTCACTTTATTTTTCTTTATCTGTTTTTTCCTTTGCCTTTTCCTATGTATTCCTATATCCTTGACTTCTTTCCTCAAGTCTCTCCCTTCTACAGTTTATCCTCCACTCAGTTATCAAAGTAATTTTTTAAAGTACAGATCAAATGCTCCTCTCAAAAAAACTCTAGTATTTCCTCATTACGTCCAACACCCAAATATCAAATCATCTGTTTGACTTTTAAAACCCTTCACAACCTGGTTTCTTGCTATCTTTACAATTGTCTTCTTTTCATGTAATTTACAGCCTAGCAATAGTTGCCTTTCATTTTTTTCTTAAATACAATGTTTTCCATGGTAGTGGAGGTCTCATCCATATTGTCATAAAGCCTACAATGTTCTCTTTCCTCTATTTAATGAGTTTCTTTTAAGATTTAGCTCAAATTTCTACTTTCGGGAGATATTTTTCTACCACTGCTAATGTTTCTCCTTTGAAATTACTTTCTGTGTGTATTGTACATACATCATTTTTTTAAACATAAGGTCACCTCGATTGGAATATCCTCAACAACAAGGACTATATATTTTTGTCTTTCTTTTTATCTGCATGACTTAGTATAGTGCTTGGAACCTAGTAAGTACTTAGTAGTCACTGTTATTAATTGATTGGCTTGTATAACAAGACAATATTTATTTCATAAAATGAGTTTGGTAATGCTCCTTCATTTATTTTCTATCTATCTATCTATTTATTTGTTTTTTGAATTGATGATTTTTGGTAGCCTGGATATTAATTGTTCTTTGAACATTGGATAAAATTAACATTAAATCTCCTTTTTAATTTATATTTTCTCAGTTTCTTTTTCTGAGGTTGAATGCTTAAGGTTTCAATTTTTATTTTGTCATTTTGATACTTTATATTTTGTGGATAATCTTTTTTTCTTTGTATTTAGCTGATATGTAATTTATATGTTGATTTCTGCTTCTGATAGTTCCCTTTATTTCTTTTCTATTTTTATGAGTTCATACCGTTCATCTTTGTTTTGACAACTTGATCACTTTGATTTTACTTCTTTTTGTGAATTATCTCATAGTTTATAGATTTTTTCAGTTTTCAAAAATAATGCTATTATGTGTTTTATTTATTTTTTCCTTTCTTTCGTGATTATTTTGGAGTTTGTTGTTGATTATTTGGTTTGTTGCTATAATTGGTTATTTGGTTATTTTTATTGTGTGTTCAATTGATTAATTCTTTTTTGTAATATGTTAATATGCTTTTTGATACATAAATGTTCTCTAAAATGATTCTGGCTATATAAAAATAAATTATTTTATTGTTCTTTTCCAAAATTTTTTTCAAAAATATGCATGTTCATTAACCTGTATTTAAAATATAATTATTCAGTTTCCATTTAGATTTGTATCTTTTGTTAATATTTTTGATGACTATTTTATTGTATTAGAAGCATAAAGGTGTATTTATTTTTATTCGCTTTATTCATGATTTCTTTATTTCATGATATTTTGTTCAGTTTTTGTAAGAATGTTACTTGAATCTGAGATTATAGTTAGATGACAGATAAATGATAGATAATGAATATGCATTCTTTAAAATTTCCATTCAGAATCACATAGGTATCTCAAATGTGATGTTTCTACTTTCTACTAAAGATCATTATTTTATCCTTTCTTGTTGTCTTTTAAATTCTCTAATTCTGAAAGAATATTATAGACTTAAACAATATTATATTGCTATAGATTTCCTTTTTATAAGTTACCTTCTTTTTCCTTAAAAATTTTAAACTATGTATTTGGTGAATGCATATTCAAAAAATTACACTGGTTCTCTATTGATGTTGCCATACCTAAAATTGTTAGTACAACTCTTAAATTTTTGGAATTGTCTGTAGCACTGATATCAAATTCAAATAGAAAGAGGGCCCCTAATATATCTATGTAATGATCCCTGTGAACTGCATATTGATTTAGTTGTAATTTATTATCTGTTTTTCATTCTACTTTTATTCATTTAATTTTACCAATTATGTCAATCTGATTTAGGCTACAGTTGCGTGTTGGCAGTGTACATCTGTATTTAACATCCCTGTCCTATAGAAAAGTAAATTTTGATTCAACTTTTCATTTACACTATTTATCTTTATCTTTTACAAGTGTTATTTGTTAAAAATTGTTTTTTCATTCATTTTCTTTCATTTTAGAAAAAAAGTTTAATCCTTTAAATTTAAAATTTAAAGACACATTTTTATATTTGTTTTTTAAATTATTTCCATTAAATTTTCTCTTTCTTCTTTAAAATATCCATTGACTTTTGGGGACTTTTTTTTTTTTTTTGCTCTCACAAATCTGATGAGAATCTCTTCCTGTAGATTCTTCTCTGAGTCCTTGCTTTTGCAGAATAGGGAGCAATCTTAAATATCCTCACGTTGCTTTTATTAATAGTTTATCTGTGTGACTCTTCAATCTATCTATCTCTTTCTCTTTTTCTGGCTCTCCTTTCTCTCCCTTTCTCTTCCCTTTTCCATTATTAGATCAGGTGAGAATACAACTCTTTCCCCTCATACCTAGATATTTATTATTATTATTATTATTTTTAGTAACTTTTTATTGACAGAACCCATGCCAGGGTAATTTTTTACAACATTATCCCTTGTACTCACTTCTGTTCTGATTTTTCCCCTCTCTCCCGCCACCCTCTCCCCGAGATGGCAAGCAATCCTATACATGTTAAATGGGTTACAGTATATCCTAGATACAATGTATGTGTACAGAACTGAACAGTTCTCTTGTTGCACAGGAAGAATTGGATTCAGAAGGTAAAAATAACCAGGGAAGAAAAACAAAAATACAAGCAGTTCACGTTCATTTCCCAGTGTTCTTTCTTTGGGTGTAGCTGCTTCTGTCCATCATTGATCAATTGAAACTGAGTTAGATCTTCTCTTTGTCAAAGAAATCCACTTCCATCAGAATACATCCTCATACAGTATCATTGTTGAAGTATATAATGATCTCCTGGTTCTGCTCATTTCACTTAGCATCCATTCATGTAAGTCTCGCCAGTCCTCTCTGTATTCATCTTGTCTTTTTTTTTTTTTTTTTTTTTTTTTTTTTGAGGCAATAGAGATTAAGTGACTTGCCTAGTAGACAGAGCTAGGAAGTATTAAGTGTCTGAGGCTGGATTTGAACTCAGGTCCTCCTGACTTCAGAACCGGTACTCTATTTACCTTTTCTGCCCTTATTTTTTAAATTCCTTCTTTTAATTAATTTTATTACTCCTTTGAATGATCTAGAAGTTCTTCCAGTGCTTCCATAATCATGCCTGTAGGAAGCATCGCATTAATTGCAATACTGTCTTCGCTTTCCTCAATTACAACTGAATTTAAGGAAAATTAATGTCTTAAAAATTCAAACTTATTATGTGATTAATGGGTTTCTACTATTGGTATTGATAAACATTAAGTATATGACTTAGATATAGGCATATTTTGTTTCTGGTCATTTTTGAATTTATATCATGATCTTTATTATAACATGTTTTCTTACAACACTTAGAAACTATTTTAGGAAAACTCTAGACAAATTATAATATAAAAGCTGTTTGTAGTCTGAGATAACAGAAAATAGATACGTAGTTATACAAAAAGGCATTTTAATGTTTAAAAAGACATTTATATGCCTATGGTTAACAAAATAGTCCCGATTAAAATATTCATAATAACACTGTTTGTTAATAAAGTACTTAAAACAAAGGAGGTACACATCAATTTGAGAATGGCTTAAAAAATCAACAACAACCAAAGTTATATAAATGTAATGAAATATTGTTTAGTAAGAAATTAACATGAGGAATTTAGTGAAATATCAGAAGATTTTTATGAACTGATTCATCTTGTCTTAATGATGTAGGATTTCTAGACCTATATCAAGTAAATGGTGTGGATGATAGATATAGTTAATTTAAGCCTAATTATATTACAGCTGCATTCAGAAATCCTCTGCTAAAAATAATGCTAGTATTTACTTTTAGATAGATACTGTTTATTATGTAAAGAAAAAGTCTTTTCCTGTTTGGTTTTTAAAGTATTTTTGTTTTTAACAGAAAGGATTGAGTTTATTGAATTTATTTATATAGCCATTGAAATCTTGTTAATATCGTTCTTCTCCATATGGTTTTCTTATTGTCAAATCAGCTTATCATTCCTGAAATAAATGCAACCTATTTTAGTGGTTTTTGAAAGCACTTTAGCATCTTTACTAAAATGTAATTAAATATCTTTGCATGGATATTCATAATGTGTATATATATATATATATGTTAATTATTTCTTATTATTTAATATAATCTACTTTTAAGTATTTTTTTGGCTACTTTAACTTCTTTTTTTTTTTTGAGACTAAGTTATTTAGATCTTCTATCTCCTTCTTCAGTTCAACAGACTATATTGCATTTTTGTAAATATTAATTTGTTTCCAGTTCAAATTGCATTTAATTAAAGATAATAGGTTCTATTCTATTTACTGAATTTATTTTTCATTTGTGAATTCCTCATTATTTTTTTTTTGGTAATTTGTCTTTCATTTCTCTGTCTCTTAAAGGGTCAAATTGACTAATAGTTTGTGTATTTTGTTGGTCTTTAAAATCAGCTATTAATATTATTTATCATATCAATAGTATATTAATTTTCAGGAATTCTATTTTAGCTTATTTTGAGATTTTTAATTTGTTGATTTTCTAGGGATTTAGTTGTACACTCAAATAACTGATTTTGTCTTTTGTTGTTTAAAGTTAGAGCTTAAGTTTTCCCTTAAATATTTCTTTAGTTTATACCTTTACAAATTTCCATAGTTATATCATGTTCTGTAATAAAAATATTTGTTACTTCTTTGACCTAATCATTATTATTAGGATATTAATTAGTTTCCACTCAATTCTAAGTCCATTGTTCTTAGTTTATTTATTGGACACATTTTTTTTCCTTTGACAAAGCCATTTGTTTGAATGGTCCATAAAATATTTACACTATATTTCTGCCTTTCTATATTTGTGAGGGTTTTTTTTTATCACATATCAAAATGACAATTTTCGTAATTATATTATGCAATACTAAAATGTAAATAGATTACTTTTTAAGCATCCAAAAGATAATCTATAATAATTTTTCAGTATTCTATGTCCTTAATTTTTTTCTTAGATTTGTTAATCCTGTATATTTGTCCAAGTCCAAATAAGATGTGTTATTATTCCTAACAATTATTGACCTTTTATCTAAGTCCTGATGTTGACTTTTTTAGAGTAATTAGTTGCTATGCTCTTCTGTGCGCTCTCTCTCTCTCTCTCTCTCTCTCTCTCAAGTTCACTATTGATATCATTTCATTATTTAAAGATGATGTACTTTACCTGACTTCTTTTTTATTTCTATACTATCACCTTGTCTGAATCTATGACTATCATTCCTGTTTTTTAGGGTGGCCCCATTTCTAACTGCAAATAATTTTTAAAATGTTTTATTCATGTTTCTAATAAACTTCCATTTGTTAAGTTTTGACATATTAGATAGATAAATTGATAGATTTAGCTCTGTGACAATTAAAACTGCCAAAGGGCTATTTTACAAGACTCAGCAACATAATAAAATTAATTTAGAAGAATATGATATCAAGAATTTAAACAACAATAAAGGAGGCATAAAAGAACCTAACATTATTACAAAGTAAGAAAACAAGACAAAGTGTGAGCAAAGACAATTGTTTTTTGTTTTGTAAATCCATGCAAAGAAATTATTGTGGAAAAGAGGAAGGACTCATTTTTCAAAAAGAACTACAAGGAAAACTGGGAAAGGATTTGGGTGGAAATTTGATTTAACAATATATATCAAAATAAGTTTTAAATTTATAAACAAACTTAAAATGAATTATCATAGTAATAATTTTTTAAAAAAATAAAAAGTACATAATCAAACAAAAGACAAAGTAGCAAATAATATAAATATTATATAAAATATAAGTGTTGTTTTATTTAAGAAATTAAGATAGTACAAGGAAAAAAATCAGTGTGATTACATTGATTCAACAAAAAGACATATTATTGATATGACTAATCTTCCTCCTAATGACGATTTAATAATCAAGTTTTATGGAGAATTAATGGAAAATTATCAATAGTTATTCCTCAACAGGCAATTGGTCAAACAAAAGTCTTTTTTTTTCAAAAGAAGAAATACAATCTTAACAGCAACCATGTAAAAAGGCTCCAAATAATTAATGAAAACAAATTCAAGCAATTTGCAAATCAAAACAATTTTAATTAAATTAGAATTTGTGAATTAAAACAATTTGGATTAAATATACAAATTAAAACAGTTTGGATAAGAAAAGATATAAGGACAATAAAGGACTTAATATTAGAAGGGCTTGAAATTCCAGACACCCTATTCACCATTGGCATAGCTGTGACTTGATTCTGTTGGTTTTGAAAAATAATTTGAAATTATGCTAGGAAAGTTGTTAAAATGATCATTTCCTGAGATCTCATTATTGTGTACATTGTTTAAGGAGAAAAATAACAGATACAAAAAGCCCCATATATACCAAAATGATTATAACTGCATTCCCTTTTTTTTTTAAATAGGAAAATTACTAGAAACAAAGGAGGTACTTATAAAATAGGGAATGGCTAGGAAAAAAAATTGCAAACTTGAAAATAATAGGGTAATACTGCACCCTAAAAAGAGTCAATTTGGGAGAATTCAGAGAAAGTTGAAAATATTTACTTGGACTCGCAAAAAAATTTCTAAAGATTTAAATGGATGAATTGAATTAAGATATGAGTGATGTGCACCAAATAATAGTAACATCTGTATGATGTAGCATAGGCTCAGACATAGTTGCAGAAAAAGAGTTCCACCTTTCAAATCAAAGGATCTAACTTCCTATCCTTATTCTGTTATTTATTATCTTACTGCTTGGGAAAAATTAGACCAACTCACCAGCATTTTAATATCCAATACCTAACAAAGTACCTTGCACACAGTAGGTAACTAATAAACACTTGAATGAATGAATTTGCCTAATAAAGTAGCTGCTATAACAAATAATCTATGAATACCTCCTTTCCCCCAGGATATTCTCTAAATATAATATTACTGCAAATATAATGTTTGATTTTCAAGATTTAGGGCAGGCGTTTTCTCAACTGCATTAACTAATTTCCTACAGCTGACTCCGATTGATTTCTTAATTGAAAATAAATTTGTTAGGTTTTTTAAATCTGAGAAATCACCCTTGTATTCATTTGACAATCTGAAAGTTTATCAGTGAGCTTGATCAGTTTACACCAATGGATGTGATGTATGAGGATGATTTACCTTAATTTCAGATGTGATATTCATGTAAAAATGAAAATTGTGTTAAATCACGTTTGAGCTATCCATAAACTACAAACATAATAAATAGCCATGTGTTTTCAATCCTTATTCTTAAAAAAAAAAAAAAAATCTTGCCATTTTAAAAGATAACAACTCTGATAGGAATTCACCAAAGAAGCAATCCCAAATGTTCATGTTCTTGTTTGAATTTGCTTCTGATTAAGGTAGTCAACACTGAAATATTAGTAACTCAAGTTCAGTGTATAACAATAAAGAAGAAATTCACTTTCATCTTAGGAATAAAGCAGAAATAGAAAAGCTTTTTCATTTTTTTTCCAAATTCATGAAACATTTATCTTTGAGTCAAGTTTTGTATAGTAGCATAAATGTGACCTGTCAGCATTTCTATTATAACCCCCTATTTCCAAGGCTTTTCAAGTGAGCCTTAGAGGTTCACTTTGAATTAAACTTTGGCAGACCAAATACTGGAAACTACATTTTCTGTACCAATTAAATAAATAGTTTGGAAGTTCTTAATTTAGAAAAGGATCCAGTGTAGAAAGGTATATTAATGCAGTAGTGAAATTCAGATTTAAGGCATGTAAAAGACCAAAAATATGCAAATTTCAAGTTCGCTAAAAATTTTTTAGCATTTATCTTTGCATGTAGAGTTATATATTATTATTTCATATTTTAATTCTCATAGATAATTAACAAGATAACTTACTAAGATGACTTTTCAAAAGCTAATTATATATTTTTTAGGTATTAGGCTTTAATGTCTTTGGAACTCTTTTTCTTTTCTATTTCTGGGATTTAAAAATTTAAAATCCTTGACATAATTGTCTTGAAGTTATAAGGACCAAGAAATAATAACTATGAAGCAATATTCAAATGGTGTCAGAAGTGACTTAAGATTTTTTTTGAAATTTAAATTTTGGAAGGAAATTTCACATTGTTTATCAAGAAATTAATCACTCAGACTCAAGTCTACATGGAGGAAGCTATAGTTTAACTTTTAAAAAAACTCTATGGAAATAGCAATAATTAACATTTATCTAATATATAGTCAGTCCTATAATCTTCTATGAAAGAGATTCCCTCAAATGAAACCCTTTTTCAAATTGTTTTGAATAACTATAAATTTTGGGTTATCAATTACTCTTAAATTAGAATATCTCTATTTATGAATATCCTTGTAATTATTCTTATAGGTTGTATATGGCTAAGATATATAAGAAAATGAATGTAATTAGAGGAAACAATTGTTATGAACCCATGTTGACAATATTGTCGGCCAACCTAATATCCCAGTTATAGCATGCAAGTATTTTCTGTACAGATTGTGGGTCATTGTTCCAAATCTGTCAAAGAATCAACTGTGAATACCAGTACCCACATGAAATACTCCTGAAATCCCTTTTTGGAACAATTTCTGACTCTCATTTGGGAATGTTTCAGGGCCCCTGTTGCCCAGTAATTGTTCCATTGACTTCTGGTTAAAGGATGAGGCATCTTAATATCATCTCATGTCTACAGAAGTGCCAAAGGGAGGATAATAACATCAAAATAATGAAACAGAAAATGAGCAAATGCTCTCAGTAATATATACTCTAATCAATAATTGGTGATTATTGGTGGTAAAAATTAAGAATAATGTTTGTTCCACTATTTGATTTTTCTTTACCATTAAAAAAATCCTACCTCTTTTATTAATTCTTTTTAAAATTGTTACTCTATGCTTGAATCCGCTAGAAACAGTCTCTTTTTTCTTTTTCTTTTCTTTCTTTTTTTTTTTTTTAACTCCAACTGATTTAATGTTCTGTGTTGTTATTTTCTTAGGGTTGTTGTGCTCAAACCCTTTATGGTCATATTCATTCCATCAATGATGCTACTTTCACAGCAAGGGTGAGTTCAGTGTTATTATTGTGTTAATTTATTTTCTTATTGATGCAAAGTGATTTTTAGCAAATCAGGTTCTGTTGTAACTGCTTGATCTCATGGAATTTGTTTATGTGACATGATTATGTAAGGTCAAGGGGGAAGGGGAAGAAAGGAGAAAAGCAAATTACACACACACACACACACACACACACACACACACACACATTCAGAATGGTTTGTTTGTTAAGTATAATAGCAAAAGCAAGGAATAGTGAATGATGAGAGTGAACAAAAGTTATATGACAAGATGACTACAACTTAATATGTGGGACAATCATTTAAATAAATAAACACCGTAAATTAATGGTGAGGGAATCTTTAATTATATCCAGAGCTATATAGTCCCTTATTATAACCACCTGGAGACTTTAAAAAGAGAGATTGGAAAAAAGATAAGGGACCAGGTATGGTCAGACCCAAAAGATGAAAAAAGTTGAAAGGAGCAAAACAAAATTAAATATTGAGGTGACAGAAATCTGAGGGACAACTTAATAATGGTTATCCATTATCTGAAATTCACTTCTATCAAGCATAGTCATTGAGTGTGTGATAAAAGAACAAAAGATGGTGCCTTAAACTGCAGCATGGATGTAAAGGTTAGATACAACTGATAGGAAGGTCAGTGTTCCAGAGGAACCAAAAGGACGGACTAATGAGTCAGGAACACCAAGGTTCAAGTCCCATTTTTGACATGAACTGATTGTGGGACCCTGGTCAGGTCAAATCCCTTGTCTCGTCAAGATTTCTGGTAATACTCTGATTATAAATTCCTGTTCTATCTGTAGATTGTTGACTATTGATCAATCTGCCTTGTTAGACTTCCACACCTCTCTCCCCTCCCACCTCCCTGCTCTTCATTGGTCTTCCAAGAGTGAGAGGAGAATTGAATGTTTTTGCAGCAAGTTCCCTAACTAATGGATTTGAGAGGTCTTCAGGTACAATTTCTCTGTAAATGAGGAATGAGTAGGCTCTCCTACCTTAAAGCAGCTACATGGAGCCTATTACATAAAAGCTACTAGAGTAGGTCTGTGAATATGTGGCAATGTGCTGCCACTGCTTGAAGGTCAGAGAAACTTAGGCATTTTTCTCTCATACTGTGTACAATTAGAAGCTATACTCAAATTTCACACAAGTAGATTAGGGTGATAAAATGAAGCCTTATCTGGGTCAAGATAGTATATAAACTAAGCGTCTATTTTTTTGTAAAGTAAAAAACTTAATTTCATATTCCTCTTCTCCAATTAGCTCAAGTCTCTAGCCTAGAAGATAGTTATGTCTAGCTTGAAAATAGCAATATAGTCAAAATCTTGTTGCTGCTACACAGTTAATCCATCTTTGAGAATAAGGGAAAAAATGTTTGCTCAAAAGAAAAGTTGATGATGATGGTTGAAATTGTACTGGTATCACTAATGGCATTGGGGATATTAATGGTGTTTTCGAACTTAACTATGTTTTAACATATTTATCCTAGGAAGGAATATTTCATTTAATTAACTCTTATGGGACAATTAGCAGAAGAGTATTATATTATAGCTTAGCTCTAGATAGTAGGAGAAAAATGTTGTTCCTGGTATGGTAAGCAGTAATTTCAAGATTATATGATACAATAAGACTCTGGGATACATGTAGATCATAAGAATGTGTTCTGTAACTTGCTTTTTTTTTTTTTTTTTTTTGCTCTACTATAATTAGTAGAAAGCTGAAGGAAAAGGAACAGAGATTTTTTTATGTTGGGTTTGTTAATTTTGTAAGAAATATCACAGGTGGTACAGAAACATAATTTATCATTCTAAAGGAGTAAATTAATAAATATGGAAACAAAGCAGATTTGATTAAATTAAAGGGGAGAGTGCAATTATGGATGACACACATTAATTGTACATGTGACAAAGAGAAGCAGATGAATGTAAGGTACAAATACCAGAAGTTAGATTTTCTGATTAGTTCATCTTGAAATACCTTGTTAGTCCTGAGAGGGAATATAAAAATGTGGCACTAAAAGTGTGCCCTGGGCACTCATTAAAAGTTTCTATTGGTGGTCTTCTTAATTGACAATATCTAGTAACTACCAAGAAGATGATAGTTTATTAAAACTACTGACACTAAAAATGACATCCTTTTGATTAGTTGGGTAGATTTGAAAAGCTGAGCTTCCTTAAGCTTGAATATCCTACCTTCCAGTGGAGATGAGCAACTTCTGAAGTGCTGGGAGTCTGAGCTTTGCCAGGGACATCCAGGTGCCCCTAGGGAACACAACACTCTAACACATACATATGAATAAGAAGTAGCAGACAGTGTGAAAATGCATTATTTAGTGCCTAAGTGGGAAGTCTAGGCTTTAATTATTTAATATTAGCTTTTCTAATTGTTTGAAGCCCTCAGGAATATGTATTAAAATTATATTACTAGTGAAAACTGCATTTAGATATTTACTATAAACACAGTTTTAGGAAATGCCACAGGTGGAATTGTGTAAGCAGAAAGTAAAATATAGCATGATCACTATCAACCTAGTAATCTTAAGTGACAGGTATGCTTAGTCATAAAGAGATATATGGTCACTGAATTTTGATAACTTGAATTATGTGCATATATAGTAATTTGCTTTAAAGAATCAGATCTTGTGACTTCACTTCTGATTGCTTTTCTGTTGGACATTTCTTCCAATGCCATAGATTTAATTTTATGGCCACAGATCCCCCAAGTCTCCCTTCCTGAGTTAATAACATGAAGAAAATATCATCTCCAGAAAAAGTTCTATTCTTGAAGGATTCTGGAAGATTTGGGTTCCTTGAAGATTAGAACAGCAGAATACTTACTTGGAAAGGTCTTGCCAATTCAGAAAGATTTTGAGAATCTGGAGATAAACTTTCTCTGCATTCTATGGGCCACCATTTCTAAATTTGGTAAGATTCAGAAAGGTAGCCATCAGAGGATGACTTTTTGGATAACAGAGACTAACAGATAAAAATGCAAAAAAGAATTATGTAGGTTCCTCAACATCTACAGCAACAATGGGGAAAAGGTACAAGGGGGACCAATAGCTACTAAGAAGCAGTTTTTAAAGTGCCTACAATCATTGTTAGTACTCTTAGCAGACTTTTTTTTTTTTACTTTGAATAAATGAGATTTTACTGTGGAATGAATTATATACATATTGTTATCTTTATTATAAATGAAAACAGAGGATATAAAGAAATTTAATTGCAGTTAAGTGGAAGCACTCCCCCCCCCCCACCTATGATCATTGTTTCAGTTTTCTCTGCCTCCTGAGAATGTCAACACCAGACTAGGAGTGGTTTGATAGCTCCCCCCTCTATCCAGAATTGACCAGATAGTGGCCCAAGGAGCTTCAATGGAGGCTGAAGATAGTAGGGCAGCTATTGGTCCATGAGAAGGACACCTCCTTCCAGTTGGCATTCACCTGATGCCAATCGAATACGACAGAAACCTGAATAAACTGGAAATACAGAACCATGATTCTATCATCCCATGTATTTATAGGAAGAAATCAAACACAAAGATGATATAGATTTCTTTACTGAGTATAAAGCTAACTCACACCTCATAGTGGGCAATCTCACATAGGGAGGTTGAAGACTGGGAGTTGATGAAAATATTTTAATACCTAAATTCAGAATCTAAAGACCACCATTTTCTTTTGTATGAACCTTTACTAAATAAACCAGAAAATATCCTGTTGAAATTCTGTTTGATTCCTTCTGTGTTGGAGGCCTGTAAAAAACTGTACAGGCCCTTCTTCCACATCAGATTGAAACTGGTACAGTTATAGACAGTAAATATGGCAGCATTCATGTCATTCAGTGACTGAAGCGTCTGTTAACAAAAGCTATTATCAAGTATACTCTAATTGATAGAAGAAATTAAATATTTCATTTAGCAGTTATCTAGAGAATGTAAAGGAGGATTTTCCTCCCTCAATAATATTTGTACATAGTTAAGGAAGTTAAGGAGTGCTATAGTTATGTTTGTCCAGATTTGGTAAAATAATTTAATATGCATAACACACACACAGGTTAAAGTGGATTAAATCATATAGCAAAATTAGAGCAACCTAAAAAAATGAATTTTCCATTGATCTTGATTATGAATGATTCCTGGGGCCAGAAATCTTCTTCCTTCACAAATGATAACTTGGGTACAAAAAAAGAGTGACATAATGACATCAAGGAAAGGTTCTACCATGCAGTGGTCAGTTATGATGTAATGCAGGAGAAACTGAGCAAGACAAAGATTAGAGAACAATTTAATAATTTATTTAATGGAGAGATTTGCTGGGACCAAATGGATTCATGGCTTGGTCCCAGTGCTGAATGAGACTATCATCTCCAAGAATCCAGCAGTGAATGTCAGATACATGATTCTTTTATAGGGTAACAAGATCAATGACATAATGGGGGAGACACCTAGATGGAAATGACCTAATGGGGGGAGGCACCTAGGATGACATAATGGAAGGAGGTACTGGAGAGGCTCCTGATAGTCTAATGATGTCTAAAATGGATAAAGACTTTTATCCCATCAAACATTAAGAGGGAATGATCATAGCCTTGGCTGCATAGCAGTAGAACCTAGTTCTTGAATCTCTCTCTCTCTTCCCTTAGAAGAGAGGGTTCAAAACTAAGACAGGGTGAGAGAAAGCCCAAAACCCCATGTCCAAAATGCAACTGAGGCTTTCACTGGGCCTCAGAATATAGACTGACCCAGGGAAATGAGAGGCAGGCCCAGCCCCAAGATAATCATATAAAAGACAGGTGGGGCATGATGGCAGCTGAGTTTACACCCAGAGAGTCTTTAGAAGGTCAGGACTTTGATGTGATCTGTCAGCCAAAAAGCAATCACATGGCAGAAAGGGATTACAATTGGGGAGAATACAGGATTTTTAAACCAACAGGGCAGTGTCCAGTGTAAACAGCTTCAATATAATTGCCAGGTAATGGGGAGAAATCCCAAAAGTAGTAAATAGAAGAGAATTAGATAGGTTAACTGTCTGGGAGAGAGGGTTTGCTTGTATTCCCACAGATGGAGAAGGAAACAGATGGGTGGCAATAAACACCTGGAGAGAGACAGAAAAGGAGAAAAACCTCAAAACAAAGGAGAAGATCTAAGAAACATCTGACACTGAAAGAGCATGGCTGATAATGAGACTGTTGCAGGACTTGAAAACCAGCAGGATCATTAGATTCCCTAACACAAGATAAGACTTGCAGAACTTGAAAACCAGCAGGAATCATTGGATTCCTTGAGATGCAAGGACTTCAAAACTTGCAGTAATTATTGCATTCCTGGCACATGAACTAATAGACAATAAATTCCTTTTGGACTATTTCTAGGACTTACAGACATGTATAATTCCTCATGTTGATTCATGTTATTTGTTACATCACTATTAGCCTGTGTTATATTGCTATGTGCTTATGTAATTATGTGTAATGCCTCCCATATTGATGGATTTATGTATATCTGTTTTAAGAGTGAGCCCCTTCAGAAACCCACTAATCTGATCTGATTTCCCATTTCCTTGGGTGTTTTCATGTCCCTTCCTGAGCAGTCAGGGAGGGCATGATCATCTCCTTTTTATGGTGTTTTCACTCCTTTTTTGAGCAGTCAGGGAAGGCGTGATCACCTTCTTTTATGGGGTTCTCACCGCTATGTTCTAAAATCAAAAGAAAGCAGGAAATGTAGGATTCTTATAAGGTGTTAAAGGTTGTCTAATTTTAGCATGGTGCTTAGCAGTTCTCTGGTTCACTAAGGTGCTTAGTACTTGTTAGAGTTCTGCAAGACTTCATACCTTTTACACCTTTAAGAGTTCATACTTCTAAAAGAGCATATAAAGGGACAAGCCCACTGGAAGCTCCGGGAGATTCAGAGCCAGGATTCACTTGGGAGATTTACAAGTCCAGGAAATTCACAAGCCAGAAGGACAAGCCCACTAAAGGACAAGCCCACCAGAGGAGGAGCCCACTCCCAGAGGCAAGACACATTCATTCCATATTCCACCTTTGTGCTGGCTGGAGGCTTTGGATTTGGAGAGAGCGAAAGGCTGAAGCTGGAAGAGACAAAGGACTAGTGGCAAGAGCTCTTGGAACCAAGGAGAGAGATAGGCCTCTAAGAAAGCTAACCGGGCTATTTTGAAGGAGACAATAAAGGACTGGACTTTAACAGCTGGCTGCATTCCCAAATGCTGCCTTGGGAGTCAGAAAACATTAAGAAGTCTACAAGAAAACCTCCAATTCATTAGATTGATGCATCACTGAGAATTTAGGCAAAGAAAAAGAGAACATTAGCATAGGATAAGAATACTTGACTGTATTGTGATGGGCATAGATTGGAGGGGAGGTAGAATGAACATTTTGATAAGATTATATGTCCATTGAAACATCAAAGTGAGAACCCACCAACAAATAAGTATTAATTAAGGACTTACTATATATCAGACATTGTTCTAGGTATTAGGGATACAAGTAAAAAGTTAAAAAAAAAAAGAATTCCTATGTAATTAGCTTATATAATGGGAAAACAAATGCAATTAAAATATTTACAAGCAGATATAAAATTAATAAATACACGCATATATGTCTGTATATACATATATATACATATACAAAGTAGATGAATATCAGAAAATTTAGTAGGGATGGTACTACACAGTAGGAAAATCAGGAAGGCCTTCCTGTAGGTCTCCTTGACCTGCATTTTAAGGGAGAAAGGATTCTTTTAAGCAAAAGCAAAGAAAGAGAACATTCTAGGCACAGACTATGGCCAATGCAAGAGCAGAGAGATGAGAAATTTGAAGAACTGAGAGACCAGTTTGGCTAAATTGTATATTTGGGAAAAAGAATAAAGTTCAGTTTTGAAAAGGGGCCAGATAATGCAGGGTTTAGTTATAGATTAAAGACAGAAATAGCTATTTTATCCTAAAAGTTACAGGATACCAGTGAAGTTGAGTAGGGGAATCCTATGCTAAAAATCTAAGCTTAAGGAAAATTATTTTGACAACCATGTGTAGGGTGGACTTAAGTGGTGAAAGTCTGGAAGCAAGACCAATAAGGAGAATGTTCAGACTTCTCATTCTTAACCACTGACTTCCCTAGTTTCCTTCAAGTCCCAGCTAAAATCCAAGGGGACACCTTTCTCAATCCCTCTTAAATCTAGTGCCTTTTATACGTTGTTTCTTTTTTAACTTTTTATAAAGTTTATTTGGACATAGTTATTTGCATGTTGTCTCCACTATTAAGTTTTGAATTCTTCCTTTGAATCTCAGTAGTGTTATGTAGTGCAGTGCTCATAATATTTAATAAATTTGTATTGATTGGGTGATTGTTACAACAATTTATGATAGGTTATAAGGGTCTGAACGAAGGTGGAAGCTGGGTGAGTGCGGAGAAGGGGCCATATATAAGAGATGATGTGAAGGTAGAAAGAATAAAATTTGACAATTGATTAGATATGTGCAATAAGAAAGAGTGAGGTCTCAGGAGTGATGGCAAAGTTAGGAACCTGGGAAACCAAAAGGGTGGTGGCACCTTTGACAGAAATAGGGAAGTTGGGGAGAAAAGGTTTAGAGAGAAAGATAATGAGTTAAATATTTAGTTAAATATTAATATGGCCCTTGGACATTTATCTTAAAATGTTTGTAGGCATTTGGCAATGCAGGAGTGAAACTCAGGGGAGAGAATTGGCCTGAACATATAGACTTGGGAATCATCTGTAACAACAGAAATACTAATGGGAGATGATGGGGATAGGGAGAAAGACATTACATAGAAGAAAAATTGCCTTCCACAGAACCTTAGATAACACTAACACTAGGAAGTTCACAGCATCAGACAGTTGTGAATCTCAAAGGAGCCATAAAACTGATCTAGTACAACAACTTCATTTTGTAGATAAGAAAACTGAGACCTAAATGGGGGATGTGCCTTTCCTTGGATCAAACAATTATTTTCATTCCTTTGTATGTGAAAAAATACATAAAGAATTACAGGTCACGGGGTACACCTAAGCTTTCTCATGTAGCAAAAACCCTCATACAGATGAGAAAACTGAGGTCCCAAGAGAGTGCAAATAATACATCTCCTGCTAGAGGGGGAAAAGTTTTTTTTTTTTTTTTTTTTTTAATATTCCAATAGACCTTGTACTTTGTAAGCCTAAAACTGCAGTGTGTATTTTTTTAGCTCAACAAAGCAAAGACAATTTTGGTATTGTATTTCAATTTTGAATAACACACCTTGGAATATATATCTGGTATAAATTTTCCATTTTAGAAGCATAACTGTAACTAAGTATTACAAAAGCAATTGGATAGGAAACTCTAGATATAATCTCTCTTATGCCATCAAAGTACATTTGTGAACTAGGAAAATATCCAACTTTTGTAGCTTGAAATTTTGTTATTAGATCTAAAGTAGTTTACCTTGATCTTTCTGTCTGCATGTGAATATAAATCCTTTCATTATATTAATTTTTTCTTTAAAAGATGGATAGAAGTATGCCTTTCCATTTGTAAATGTTACAAGAAAAAGTTATTCTATCCCTATTTCATTAAAAGACCTTGAATTTCTGAATTTTGTTTGTTGCCCAAGCTCAAAGAATATGTATCAGTCTCCAGACATTTTATAGAAAGAAATGCAAATAAAATCTGGGTCAGTCATCCACTGATGACAATGAAGGACAAATGATGTCAGGCAGTACTTAAACCAAAAAGAAATTTCAATTTTGTTTACCTCTTCAGCAAACCAGCTTGATGTCAGCTACCATTTAGCTGGGCCAATAATATTGATATTTAATGTCAGTTCTTATTCATTAGTGCACCTAGATGATGCATAAGTTACAACTTTTAGATCTGATGTGAACTACAAAAAAGTTACCCATGGGTATCAGAAAAAAAAAAAAAAACACTACAGGATAGCCATTAATAGAAAATGTAGCAGGCCATTTTTTCCTTTTATGCTATATTTGAGGTATCTCTTTATTTTATATAGATTTAAAGTTTCTTTTGCATTTCTTAAAGTCATCATTATGGTAAAAATACTTAGAATTTCACCTTTTATGAAGTAGAGGAATTATTTCGAACCCCATGTCATAAAATAATACATATGGAGAGAATGTCAATCCACAAAAAATTATTCCAAAGAAAAAAAAAGAAGGAAAAAACAGCCTTTTTATATTATGATCCACTGTTTCCCTAGTGCTTTCATATATACATTCTTATTTGATCCAGCAATGCTACGTGGAAGACAGTTTCACAGTTAAATGGCATAATGCATACAGCTCTCATTTTGATGTCAAAGAAACCAAAGTTCTAATTTAATTATTTAACCTCTGGCTGCCTCAGTTTCTGCAGTTTCAGAGGAGAAAGCAGGGGAAGGAAGAAGAGAAGGAAATAAAAGGCAGGGGAAAGGGGAGGAGGAAAAGGGGATGGAAGGGAAGAAAAGAAAGGAGGGAAAGGAGGAAAGAAAAGGGAGAGAAGAATAGTCTATTACCTATATTACTATGACTAAAATAATTACATAAGAAATGTTCACGTAGTTGTCAGCAAACATGCAAGTATTTTCAAAGATCTAGTAGATTGTTTACAAGAGAAGAAAATAAATTTAGATACCATCTCTGCTTTCATCTAATTTTGTTTTGATGTAGGGAGATTAGTATTATCAATGACTAGAAAGAACATCTTAAAAGTTGTTTATTTCCTTAATGACTTTTGTTTTTGTGCCACAATTTTTTCCAGACATAACCCCTTTCTATGCTTGCATGTCCTTCAGAATTCATCTTCCCTTATAACAGATTAAATGCCGTTACACAAAAATAGCTAACACAGTGGCTTTTCCATGTGCATTTAACATTTGCCTCAGTAGTTGCCTACCTCTATCCCAAATAAGGAAGTATGTTTAATTATTTCTTCTTTGGAACCAGTATTGTATAATACAACTATTTAGAATCTGGCATATTTTAGTATCCTTTTTCTTTTTATATTATTTTAGGCAGTAATAATGTTCTCCTCTGGTTTACTTCATTCTATATGAGTTTTATGAACTTGAGAAATTATTTTCTTCTTGTTTTTTTAAAAACATCTTTAAATTTTTACTGTTTAAATTTGTGATGGTTCCATTAAGGAAATGACATCATTTTCCAAAGCCCAATTCTCTTAATAAATTAAGTAATTGCATAATTTATAAAGAAAAGGCAGCATGGCATAATGGATTAAGGACCTGCCTTAAAGCCAGGAACATTAGGGATTAAGCCCTATCTGTGACACATTTTAGTTTTGTGACCCTGGGTAAGTAATATAACCTCTCAGCTACCTGCCCCATACACATCACTAAATTATAGAGAAATTGCAATAAATTGGGAGATTATGTAATGCTGAGAAACTGAGCAAGATAGAGATTAGAGAACAATTTAATAATTTATTTAAAAGGGAGAGATTTACTGGATCCAAATGGATCCATGTTTTGGTCCTAGGGTTAAATGAAACTATCCTGTCAAAGAATCCAGCAGTGAATGTCAGATACAAGATTCTTTTATAGGGTAACAAGAACAATGACATAATGGGGGAGGTACCTGTATCGGGATGACTTAATGGGGGGGAGGCCTAGGATGACATAATGGGAGGTACTGGAGAGGCTCCTGTTATTCTAATAATGTCTAACATGGATAAAGACCTTTATCCCATCAAATATTAAGAGGGAATGGTAATAGCTTAAGGTCTAAAATATAAGACTTTTATCTTATCAAACATCAAGAGGGAATGGTTATAACCTGAAGCAGAGTAATTGAATAGGACAATTAGGGAAACTGGGTCAGGACCTTAAAAGGGGACTGTGGCACAACAATTATTTATTATAGTAATACAATCACAGGTATTAATATGTAATGCCAGAGAAACTGAGCAAGATAAAGATTAGAGAGTATTTAATAATTTATTAAATGGAGAGATATACTGGGATCAAATGGATCCATGTTTGGTCCCAGGGCTAAATGAGATTATCGTCTCAAAGAATCCAGCAAACAATCTGAGTTCTCAATGATGTATACATATATACATATACGTATATATGTGTGTGTGTGTGTGTGTGTGTGTGTGTGTGTGTGTGTGTGTCTCAGACGCAGAGGGCAGACTGAGGCAGGGGCAGATTCAGGGTACTGAGAGCTGGAACGGGATTCTGACAGGGTGTGGTGAGCCTCTCGAGAGGGGATAATACAATCAGGGGGAGATATCCCTAACATGGGGAGAGGTATGTTGATAAGATGGTATCTGACATTCCCATAGCTTGGGATGCGGAGAGGCATTCTGATAATCTAAAAACATAAGATCTTTTATCCTTAAAGTATTCTGATAAAGAGAGAAGGAAGGTTTTGTAGAACTGAGAAGCAGGGAAATTGAGGCAGGACTGAGTCAGGATAATTAGGGAAACTGAGTCAGGACAATAAAAGAGAACTGTGGCATAACAAATAGATATTGACACCCCCTAAAAAAAAAAAAACCCAGGAAATGCTTTTTATAATCGGAAAACTCCACATTGATTTTCAAATAATTTTAAAATTGTTTAATTTAAATATTTTAAAATTGCTTAATATCAAAATTGTAATAAAAATGTCAAAAGTCACATTTATGTAGGATGTTCTTGCTCAATAATTTTGGTCCTGTCTGATTCTTTATGCCCCTATTTGGGGTTTTCTTGGTAAAAATACTGAAGTAGTTAGCTATTTTCTTCAAGAGTTCATTTTTCAATTGAGGAAATTGAGGCGGGGTCACAGGGCTAATAAGTGTCTGAGATCAGATTGAAATTCTGGAAGATGAATATTCCTGCCCTCTATCCCCTGTGCTACTGAGCTGCTCATTTATAAAGGACACTGGAACCAAAAAGACATTTTCAGGTTTAAATCTGGGTTTGGTAAAATGAGTTGCATTACTGAGATTGGTAATATTCCAAATTTTTGTAGCTAATGTCATAGAAAAACTACGGTCAAAAATACCAGATAGTTTGAGCCTATGTGATATAAAAACAGTTAAAACGATCAATTACCCTAGTAATTCAGCTTCATTAGATCCCCAAATAGGAGATTTTAATATTTTCGCTTCTAAATGCACCTTGATAATGTGGCATTGTATAACTGTCACCATTAGAACAATAAGTATGTTCTATTCACAGTTCATCTTCACCAGAAATCATACATCAGAGGAAGGCTCTCATTTCTTTTTTGGTAAAAGTAAATGGTGACCTATTCATTTATTTCTTTTGTGTGAGCATATTCATGAAACCATAGTCTCTCTGTGTTTAAATTAGATTAAAACAACATATTACTGAATTCTTTTAGACCACCAGAACTATCAGGGCAATGGGGGTCCATGAATCTTTTTTTACTAGATTATATGAGTTTTTTTTTAATGAAGGCCTTTTTTGCATGCGAAAATATAGTCTTTGAGACAAACGATAACCTTTGTATAAAGATTATGTTATTATTATACACACTATTTAATCCTTTAAGTGAGAACAGAGGAGGAGTACAGGGAGTATCCTAAGGTAACCTAGGTCAATCTTGTTGATGACCTGAAGGAAGCATAGTAGATGAGATATCTGATAAGGACCATAGAAACCTTACTAAAGTAGCTGTTATCAAAATGTGACATATGATCCTTATAATTCCCTCAGATACTTTCAGCAGATTTGTCAGATCAAAACTAAGATGTTATTTGTCTATCCAAATACTCTCCTTTCCAACTAAAAGTCTGTTTTTTTTTTCATTTTCTTTTAAAAGAAACTAATATCCCAATCAACTGAATGAAGAAGCAAATAAAATAATTTTCCAATAAACCAGACATAAAATATAACATTACCATTCTTCTCCCTTCAAAAGTATAAAGAAATCTTAAGAACAGACATTTTGAGATCACTGACTTCAAAGTTTTAAGTATCTGAAGTACTAGAGTATCTAGAATCATGCTTCACATAAGACAGGTGCTCAGCAATTACAATTATTTAGGTAATTGACTAATTTAGGGACATCAGGAAGCTATTGATGCTTTAAAAATAAATTTATACAGATATAAACAGATATAGCTTTATGTGTATATATATATAAATATATATAAATGCATAATAAATATATGTAATTTGCCTATATCTTTATATGTATATATCTATATAGGTGCATATGTATATGCAGATTATATTATGTGTGCATATGTACACATACATAACTTTATGTAAGTATATATACACATAATTTCTCAAAAATGAGACCCTACAAAGATATCATTTAAAAATAGACAGAGCTCTTGGGTTATAGTTTAAATATTGTAAATGAGATTCTATAAGTATAAAGAATTACATAGATGTTCAGATAACATGACATTAATAATATAAAACATTAAAAGATCATAATATATGGAGGGAGAAATATCAACTCTATCATACAGTATCTCTGAACTACGTAATCAGAAAAAAATTGTCACACCAATTTGCTTATAAGAGTAATTACAAGAAAATTTGATTATCTCTTAAAATGTGATTTTGTTTGCTTAATTGTGTGTTCTTGAGCGAATGTGACCCAGTGTATCCCCACTTCAAGAAGTGACTGCTGCTTAACATGCAAAACTACAAGCAATGCTGAAGACTTTGCCCTTCCTTCTCAGAGGAGAAGAATTAATTTGTACATCCCAAGCAGGCACTGCAGCAGGGGGAAAAAAGGAAAAAAAAAAGGTTTTAAAAATTACACCTCCTGGCAGAATGAGTTAGAATTTCCTACAGCAGATTTATAATGTGGGCTTGGGGCACAGCCTGTCTTTTCCTTTTCTTTTAAAAAAATTTCAGCAATTTGTTTTTTTTTTAAATCAAAATTTTATTCTATAGAAGAAATTATCTTTAAAACAAAGCAAAGCAAAACTTAAAAAGAAACAATAACCTGGATTTCAGACAGTAACTATATAACTTCCAAAGTTCCAAATTAAAAAGATTTTTAACTCTTTTAATATATAATATCAGTTTTGATGTTTCTTTTTCATTGACTGAGAACTTATCTGCATAAGGAGGTAGTGATTTCCAAGTACCTTTGCCCACCTCCACATTTGTCTGCAAACTGACTCACATCTCCTCCAGCAGTCTGGTTCTCCTGGAACCTTCAATATGGACTCACTTTTCCATTTGGGGAGATTCATACTAACCCAATCAAAGAAAGAACATGACTAGGATGCTACTTTCTATCGAAAGAAAAAAGAATTCATTAGCAATACTTGGTGCTTAGTTCAGATATTTTAGCATGAAGGCTTTTCTAATTACTTAAATATATAATTTTCTAATGATTTTTTTTCTTTTTAATCATTTTTCAATTAAAATTTCATTTTTCACCTATTAAAAATAGAGAAACACAATTATCATTTATGTATGCATAATAAAAGACCAGAATCCAGAGGTAGGAAGATGAATCACACACACACACACACACACACACACACACACACACACACACACCCCTCCTACCAGTAAAATAGACTTAAAAAATAATAATGATACCTATATATTTGAACATGGCAAATATGGGGATTTGTTTTGTTGAATCATGCATTATTGTTGTAAGATTGTTGTCATTTTTTTTTCATTAGAAGACTGGTAGAAGTAACAAGTATGGAAAGCAAATAAAGATTCGTAAACAAATTAATTAAAAAATAAAAATACATAATTAATCAAAACAAATCCCTATCTTGATTATGACTTGAGCATATATATCTCATAATATGCCATGAGTTCATCATATCTTTAGAATCATTTGATCATTATATAAATCTAAAAAGTATGTCTTTAGCATAAGATTTTTAAAAGGAAACATTCTACTAAAAATATTCGATTATGTTTTACATGTTAAATAGGTAAAATATATGTATATTAATTAACTCATGTACATATATATGTATATACTAACATTAATACCTATAAGATTATAATTCTTATTTTAAGTTATTGACCCAATTATTTGGTATCTATACCCCAAAAATATGCTTGGAGAAACAATGTTTTGTGGAATGACGAGGTAACCTGGTATAATAGAAAGAGCTCTAGATTTGTAGTCACAGGACATTCATTTCATGACCATCTTTAAAATTACTTAAGAGAATTAGGTGTCGTTTAACCTGTGTAAGCCTCATTGTCCTTATCTGCAAAAAAAAAAAAAAAAAAAAAAAAAAGGAATGAGTTGAACTAAATGATATTTTAAATCCCTTCAAGCTCAAAATGTATAATTCTATTTTGTTTTCCATACATGAAAAAAAAATAGAGATCTTTCTTAATAATAGGCTTAAAATTACTAAAAATAGTAGGAGAAAATATCATTATTTCTATTGAGCTAAATAGTCTAGTACAAAAAACAAGCATTGCTATATAATCCTACAACTATATAATAAATATTTAATATTTTGCTACAATTTGTAAAAAAAAAATTCTCGTCCCATTTTAATATGGCAGCAAAGTATGTTTATGAAACATGTACAATTGTAACATAAATACTATGGTGACCTAACCTCATTCATAAATTGTCTTCATGATGTTTATTGTGCCTAAAACAGAATTGATGGAACTGATAATATGCTAATACCAAATAAATTCATCATCACATAACATATTGACATTGTTATAGCAAATACCATCTTAATCAATAATAATTGACCACATTAAAATAGAATATGGTCAAGTGGAGTAATACTTTAGCTTGCTGGAATAATAAAAAAATGGATTTAATGAATCTACATACAGGCGACATTTTCTGTAATGATCAGTGAGCTCAAAAAGAACATTTTTAATACACTAAAGAAGATCAATGTTAATTCTAGAAAATTTAAGGAAAAAAATGGCTACTCCTCATATATTTCTATAATGTTACAATGAGATTTACTGTGTGCTTTAGAAATCTAACTTGGTTCTTCTAACTATCTATGAAGTGAATGAGTTACAAGACATCATCAGTTCCTTATAGTCCCAGGTCAGCCATCTGACTTTCAGTCAATATGGGGTGCTACTCGAACTTCCAAAGAGTCCATGCATCATTCTTTCCCTTTGATTGGTCTTGAAATATAAAAGAACTAAATTCATAGTTAAAAAGAAAAACAGATTGTATATTTTAAGAGCTCATATTATTAAATTTTTCATTTTTAGCATACTGCTTCAGATATAATCCCAACTGTGGTAGGCTTTTTTTTTTCTCTCTTCAAGTTCAGTGAGCTTAGACTTTATGCAAATTTATGCAAAAACTGCTCCAAGTTGATACTGTGCAGCTCTATTCAAATCCCATGAGGAATGTCTTACTTAACAAGGGAGAAAGATCCCCTGTGTTTTACAGAGCAAGACAGAACATGTGGAATGTGTGTTGAGGAAAAAAATAATGAGCTGTCCTTTCAATATGTGAGTGATGGAAGAGGCATATGCATTTTAGAAATACCGAAATAAAATGTCTATTAATATTTGTACAAGATTTCCTAAAGTTCAGCATCAAGGGTTACCATCATACATTTTATTCATCTCCTAAGGTTTATGAATTAGTCAGAACCAAATAATACCTTTCTGGGCAAAGAAAAAAATCAGTTTTATTATCATTACAATGTAACAAGATTGTAACTTTCAGAGGTTATGTGCAAAGCTGAGATCTTAATGACAAGAGACAAGTAGAATAGTGGAGAGAAAGGGGCAAGATATTTCAGAAGAGGATGAAATGGAATAACCCAAAAATGAAGGATCAGTGATAGAGTTCAGAAGACAATACATGGAGGGCGAGAAGTTGTTGAATTTGGCACAAGAAACTGAAATACTAAATGAAGATGGCATAAAAATGTATATAAAGGTGTTTTTAAACATTGCTTACATAAACAAATATGAAGGATAAATCATTCTTTGGATCTGTGACTATAACTGTAGTTGTTTCCTCTGGACAGTAAACTGTAATCTTTACTTTCTGTGAAATCAATACTTGATCACAAAGGAACTTAAAGTCATCTCAGATCCAGAGTTTCAATACCCACACCATGAATGTGGCACTTTGGGGACCTTTGCTTCTGAAGCGTTATCTGTTGGGAAGTGAGTGCCTTTTGCATAGTGGATTATTTACTAAGTGTCCATTACCTTCTTGCCACTTTATTTTTGGATGATTTTTTTATTAGATGCAGAATATGCATTCATCTCAATCCTTGAGGTCCTGATCAATATGATTTTTTATTTAGACCACCAGGGACTCAGTTATACGAGTTCCGCCAAGATCAGTTCCTTGTGAGTTAGAATTGAGCCTCAACACTGACTGTGCTCCATGGATTGTGGAATAGAATCCTATTCTTTCCCAAATACTAATAGGCAATCATTCAGCTATTGCTTCCCCTCTTCTGTGATGTTGATTTAAGTAAATACCTCATTCTTTTAACTCCTAGTCACCTCTTCTTCCACAACCCATATTTTTCTGTCCCATCCTACTCTATTTGGATTTCCAAGAATTCTTATTCTATTGTTAGCAAATATCGTTTTATTTCACACATTTTCTATTTTCTTATAGTAAAAGAATGACTGGCAAAACTATGGTTGACTTGAATATTTGGCAGATTTTTTTTCTTTTTTTCAAAAATGAATGAAATGAGCCTGTTGCTTCAAGAAAAACAAGTGACAATATTTGTTGTCAATGATAAAATTGAAGTGAAAAGTAAAATTTGGAAAAAATTGTAGCTGCCACTGTGGATTTGACATCTTTCTAATATGTAAAGACTTTTCTGATGAGACTAGTGATGTTGTTAGTACCAATATTTTCCAAATGATCATTACATTTTGTTACAAAATCATACATGAGTCAAAGATTCATACAAAATGCAAAATAGATCAATAGATTTTAATGTTACTGAGTAAATAAAATTCACTGACATTTGTGATTAGTCTTTAAGAAACAACTTATTGTTTTGTATAGTACCAAATAAGAATAAAACTAATTATCTGAAAAGGCCATTAAAATGCTTCAATTTTTTGACTATATATCTATATGAGGCTGAATTTTCTTCAAACACTTCAACCAAAATAATGTTACAATATAACTGAATGCAGAAAAAAATATGAAATTTCATTTACTTTCACTTAAGCTAGATGTTAAAGAAATTAGCCAAAATGTAAAATACTGTTATGCTTTAAAACAATTTTTAGAAAATAATTATTTGTGATAAAATATTATTTGCTAGAATGTAATGAGGTTATTAATGTTATTTAAAATATTTTACCCATTGTAATTTTAACATGTTAAATATTATTGATATTACTTCATTATTTTAAGTGCCTTTTAGAAACATATAATTTCCCTTCATATCTATTTTTGTAAGGCATATCTTTTGTTTTGTTTTGCCTGATCATGATTGCCATCCCTGCTTTTTTTGTCTCCAACTGAAATATAATGGAGAATTCTGTTCTAGTCTTTTAAATTAACTATGTCCTTGTCTCTCTCTTTTTGAGCATATTTCTTTTAATAAATATATTGTTGGATTCTGGTTTTTAATCCATTCTGCTATCAACTTCTGGGTTTTGGGTGAATTTATCCCATTCACATTCAGTTATAATTATGAATTGTATACTTCCCTCCAAGCTATTTCTTGTGCTTGTCCTTCTCTCTCTTTATCCTGTCCCTGCCTTAAAGTCTATTTTGCATCTGACCACTGTCTTCCTTTATACTTCCTCCCTTTTATTACCCCCTTTTCTCTTATCCCCTTTCTTTCCTACATCCTTCTTGACTAAGATAGATATCTACCCACAATTAAATATGTGTGTGTATTTCCTCTTTAAACCAATTTACAGAGTGAGGTTCAAACATTGCCAACCCCCCTTTACCCTTCCACTTAAAAAAAAAAAAAAACTTTTGCTCATATTCCTCTTTTATGTGAAATAAAATTTCCTATTCTGCGTCTCCCTTTCCTCTTCATATAGTACATTATTTTCTCATGCATCCATTTTTCATTCCAAAATAATCAATTCATTCCTGTCCTGTATTTTTAGTCCTATTTGCTCTAATAATAAAGTTTTTAGAGGTTATTTGCATCATCTTCACATGTAGAAATTAAATAGACACACCAAAAGAATGTAAACACTTTAAGTCCTTTTTGAGTCCCTTAATGATTTGTCTTTCATGTTTAAATTTCCATGCTTCTTTTGAGTGTTGCATTTGAACATCAAATTTTCTACTCAATACTGGTCTTTCAACAAATAATATTTGAAACTCCTTTGCCTTCTGAAATACATGGAAACTGTTAAATTTTGTGACTATAGTCAATATACCTGACTATGCAGCCATTATAATTGAATGGTTTCTTTCTGTCTACTAAAAGTATTTTCTTTTTTGCCCTGGGATCTCTGACATTTGGCTGTCATATTTGTGGGAGTTCTCATTTGGGCATCTCTTTCAGAAGATGATAAGTATATTCTTTCACAACCTCCCCCATTTTTTACTTTGTTTTATTGTTTCTTGATTCTTATGGAACATTAGCTTTTACTTGCCCAGTTTCAATCTCTGAGAAAATAGTTTTTTTTTTTTTCCCAGTAAATTTTTCCCACTTGGTCAATTAGCTCTTCAGAAATTCTTTTTGGACTGAGATCCTATTCATATTTTTCCCCCTTTAAGACTGTTTCTTTTAGCAGTAATGGAATTATTGTCTTCTTTTTAGTTTGACTTTCACTCTTACCATAATGAGTTTTTTATGGTCAGGTCCTTTTTTTGTCATTTGTTCATTTCCCCATCCCATTTCTTGACTTTAAACTTTATGTTAAAGTTCAGCACTTTGTTCTTGTCATTGGAGGGGAAGGGGAAGCAAAAGGAGTTTTCCCCCAAGGTTCAGGTTTTTTGTATTGCTTTTTTCTAAGCTAGTACTGGAGGTTGGAAGTTTTTGGTGCTTCAGGATATAATCTCAAGATAAGTGTGCTCACTGCTCTCCTGGTCTGGGCTCTGGTCCTATCCAGGAAGGACTTCTGATCCGTGCTGTTTTAAGTGATAGCGCTCCTCAGGACTCCTGTTCCCTTGGGAATCACAATATGTTCTTCAGGGTCCCTGATTCCATGTGATTTAAAGTCATACTGCTCCTCATTGTCTTTGCTCCCTCATTCCCTAAAAATATTCTTCTCTACCTTGAACTACGAACTGGGATTAGGCATAAGCAATGGAATGGATAAATGGTATCTGATTCTATATTTAGTACTAGCATTGGAGTCCTCTGACCCCTTATCATCTGTGGCTCATGAGCTCCTGAAGCTACTATTAATACTGTTTGCAACAAATCCCATACTGGCATCTCTCTTTCAGACCTGAATTTTCTTGAGTTGAAAGAGTATGTTACTCTGATCTTTTATTTTTCCAGAATTTGATTTGAGTTTGAAATTTTTAAGTTTGGAGGGGCAATGTTAGGAAAGCTCAGTTATATATCTTTTACACTATCATTTTATCTCTGCCTCCCCACCCCCACCTCAGACTAGAAGTCTAACATGTTAAATCATGTTTAATATAACATATAAAAGCTCTATGAGGTCCTCAATATTTTTAAGAGTGCAAGGGTTCTGAAATTTAAAAAAATTAAGAACTACTGCCTTAGACTATTTATCAATTGAGTAATGGCTCTTATTTTATGTTTGAATCATTTACTTACACAGAGATTTGCAAAAGCTTATGCATAGTTTTCAGCTATTAAAATCTTATATATTTTGAGAATGAAAACTTTATGAGAAAAAATGTTTGTTGCAAAGATTTTTCTCCCATTTTTCCCTTTTGATTTTAACTTTATTGAATTTATATATGCAAAAATCTTTTCAAAATGTTATGTCATCAAATCATTCATTTTATTTTTATATTACTTTCTATCTCATATCGCCATGCATTTTTCTTTTATCTGTAACTTTTCAGGGTAAATTCATCCCCTTTTTCTCTATTCTTTCCAGTTTCAATCTCATCTTTCTATCTCATATCACCATGCATTTTTCTTTTATCTGTAACTTTTCAGGATAAATTCATCCCCTTTTTCTCTAATTTGTTTATAGTAGGACCTTTATATTTAGATCATATATCAATTTGGAAGTTGTCTGCAGATAAAGTGTGGAGTTTCCAATTTCTTCTAATTTCCCTAGAAATTTTAGAAAATTTCATTTCTTTATCCTAGTAGTTGGAGTTTATTGAATAATAGGCTACCAGATATATTTGCTTCTATATGTTGTGTACCTATTCTGTTTTACTACCTTTCTTAATACTTTGCAAAGCTCACATTTTAAATTAGTTAAGAAACATTTAGGTCACTTGCCCAGACAGTTTTTAGTCTATTTTAGCGTATTCATTTTAGCAAATTGATTTATGTTCATTAAATTTTTGTTGATATTATAATCGGTGTAAATATCTTTTTTTAACCCATTGCTCTTCTTTCAGCATCAATAACTTCTCTAAGTAGGTCAGGTCTTAGTTATTTCAATTGCATATTTTTCTTTTATTTTATATTTCAATTTATGATAATTTTGATGTCTGTCAAAATAAGCTGTTCTTTAATTGCCTACAGACAGTTGTTTCAGGGAATAACTCATATTGGCAATGAGTAGAAGATCATCAATGAGTCGTGAATTTAAGAAGAGTCAAAAGAGTCAAAAGAGTATAGTTAAGAGAACAACAACTCCAACCACATTTTATACATGAAAAAACTGAGGCCAATGTAAATTATTTGTCCAGCTCAGAAATGTCATATGAGAAAGGGAATAACACAGGATGGAAGGCCATTTTGTATTTTACTTTGTTTTATGTCACTATAGCCAAAGAATTCATAATTAAATGTTCAAACTACTGTTGATAAATCTCTCCTAAGTTAGCTACTGAAATCTGTTTCTTGACAAGTTGATATTGTCTGTTGGCAAAGCCATATTCATTGTCTTTCTAGGTAGAATTTGATGGAACTTGTCTTCTGTTGGCATAGTCTTTGAGAAACGAAGGTCATGTTCACAGTATCATGACATCCCAGCCTAGAACCTTGCAGAGGTAGTGGAAGCCCACATATGACTTTATAAACCATTCAAATTTGGTATACCCTTTGCTACCTCATAACTCTGTGACTTGAAATATGCTTATAATGGATTGTTTTCACATCTTCATTGATGAAGATATCTCTGGTGCAGGAGTGATCTTCTTCATGAATCCTTCTACTATGTCTCCAGATTGGATTCATCTCTTCCTCTGATGATATTCTACTTGTCCTACTTGTAATCTTCATATTGCGACTTATATTTTAATTAATTGGTTTAGAGGTAAAAAGCCATCTGAGAGATTTCCCACACTTTCATTATAATCATGAACAAACTATAGTACAATGGTCCTCAAGGAACTGTCCAATTTGACATGGAGAGCAGATCATAGGTCAAGGATTTAAACCACTCCTTCTCTAACTCAAATCCAGGTCTCATTGCTTTCCACCAATACACAGATCAATAAATGCAAAGTCCTAAGAAGAAAAAGAGATCACTAATAACTAGGATGAGCAGAAATAATTTAAGTAGATGGTGGTACCTTAAAAGAAGATAATAGGGAGTGCATTCCAAGGATGTGGGACATTCTATACAAAAGCACAGAGATGTGTGATAGAAGTCAGTAGATGAAAATGAGGGAAATGGGTATTTTTAGGTGGGGGGAGGAAAATGAATAAGGCCATTTTTGCTATTGTTTTTCAGTTGTTTTTAATCATGTCAAACTCTTCATGATCCCATTTGAGCTTTTCTTGGCAAAAATACTGAACTAAATTTGTTGTTCCTTTCTCTAGTTCATTTTACAAATGAAGAAACCAAGACAAACAGCGACAAGTAACTTGCCCAGATTCCTACAGTTAGTTAAGTGTCTGAGGTTATATTTAACCTAAGGAAGAATCTTTCTGACTCCAATTCCAGCATCTACCCATTAAGCCATCTACCTGCCCATAGAAGGGACATGGAAGTAGATTATTATATAATGTTTTCAAGAATAGAGCATAATCCAAATTGGCTAGAAATCAGTCATAATCTCAGATCCATTTTGAGTATCTAATTAAGAAAGAGAAATGGAAAGGGAAAGAGATGAAAGATAACACTGAGGTTAATGTCTGTTTATAGAGGATATTTAATGTCATCCTTTGGAAATTTTACTATTGTATAGGTGATAAGAAATAATTAGACTCTGTGGACTTAGGCAAGTGATCTGATCAGCACTTTGCTTTAGGAATATTATTCTGAAAAGTGTGTATAAGATGATTTGAAGAAGGACACAAAGAGAGATATGTTGGAACATCAGTTAGGAGGCTATAGCTCAAGCAAGGAGTAATGGAGATTCTGAACTAAACTGTTGGCTGAAATTTTGGAAAGAAGTAACAAATGGAAGAAGCATTACAAAGGTAAAATCAATAGAATTTAGCTGTTGATTAGGTGTTTTCAGACAAAGGAAAGAAAGATTCAAAAGATCCTGATAACATAAAAGATAGTAAAAGAAAAAGGGAGGTTAGAAGCAAGGGCAGTTCAAAGGAAAGATTGTGAGTTCCCTTTAGATATGTAGTGTTTGGGTTTTAGGAGAATATTGAGGTCATCATATCTAATAGAAAGCTGGAAGTACTGATCTCAAACTCGGGAAAAGTCTCATGTGACAATATAGAGCTAAGAATTGAGACATGGAAGTGATGAAATCATGAAGGAAAAAAGTACAGAAGGATTGAGACTAGAGAGAGGAGAACCAATTCATGACATTTGATCTCTTTGAAATGTAAAAGAGAATCTGTGATTCAATATTTACTATTTCGACCAGCAACAGAATTGAAATTTCTTCATTGAAGTAAACAGTAAAGCACAGACAAAACCAATTCAACACAGCTTCACTTTTCAGATATTGGATTCAAAGCTTTAGTTTTAACTTTAAAATCTCTGTGCCTTATTCATTCATATTTCAGAAATCATAGTCCCCTGATTTGGCATTACAATATGTTACTATGTACCTATGTCACAAAAAAGTATGCTGTAATATAACCAAGCATATCAGAAGGAAACGTCCGTGCAAAGACAAAGATCTCACACATGAATATCTGAATTAATGCCAATAATGAGAATGAAAATGAAGGAAACTCACATGAGAATTATAAAATATCTCTTTAGAGCTTTTAGAAGAGGCTTGGTGCCAGAGGCAGAATGCATTAGTTTCACACACCATGCTAGTAATTTCCATTTCTCCTTGAATAAAACATAGTTGTAAGAATTGCTCTTATAATACAAAGATTTTCAAGTGCTTTGTTGGGCCCCATTCTTTTTACTTGCATCAGTCCATTTTCTGGGCACTGTGCTGAACATGAAACAAAGTTAGACAAACCCTATGCTTACCCCATTGACTATGCCTAGGAAATTAATCAATTCATAAATATTTATTGACTATCTTCTTTGTGCTAGACACTGATCACATCTGATTTCCTAGCTGAATCAGACTATTCTCTGTTCTTGAATACTTATGTAATTTTGTATTGAGATGTGTATGGGCAGATAGGTGGCTCAATAGATAGTGGAAGTGGAGATAGTGGGGAAACAGATGAGTAAGACATGGTTTGGTGGTGGCTGGAAACTTGCATAGTGCTAATATTAATTCTATTGATAAAATAAAGTGTGTGTACACATAAACATTTACCAATGCAAAGCAGAAAATGATAAAAATCAAATAAGAACTAATGCTCCCTTTCTGGAAATCTTGATTATATTCTAGATGAAGGAATGAATTATTACCACTAAACATGCTGTGACCTTGCTCAATAGGTATCAATATGCCTTTATATCCATTTTCACAGCCTTCCCTAGTCATACTCCCATTCTTCATCACTTCATTATTAGAACATTGACATAATCTTCTAAATTAGAGCTTCTTAATTTTTTAGAATCATGGACCCTTTGGAAGTTTGGAAAATCCAAGGATTCCTCAGAATGATATTTTAAACATATAAAATAAAATACATGATTACAAGTAAAATCAATTATATTGAAAAATTATCAAAACTTTTTTTAGAAAAAAATTCAGAGATCCTAAGTTAAGAACCTCTGTATGTAACTAAAAGCTGGTTTCTTATAACATTATTCTACATATAGTTATTGGAATTTTAGTTTTGAAATAACATCTTTCCATAGGAAATAAATACAGCTGGCCAGAGTCAATTCACATACATTGTGAAATTTATTTAAATGATGGGCATGGGGTTAGCTGAATTTCTCCAAACTCTCTTAGGCAAACACTATGTCAATAAAAGCAAATCTCATTGGCTCCTAGGTGGTTGAAATAATAAATTTTGACCTGATTAGTCTGACTGACTATTAATGTAATGCTTTAAAGTTTTCAAGGTGCTTTACAAATGTTTCATTTGGCTCTCACAATAATACTTTGAAGAATGTACTACAAGTGTTATTATTGCCAATTTGCAGGTGAAGAAGCTAAAATTTAAAGAGATTAAGATGCTGCTAGTTATGCAGCAAACAAATGTTGAAGACAGAATTTCCTGAGTTTGAGTCCAGGATACCATCTACTCTGCCATATTGCCTTTGTCTATGCTAACCACATATGCAAACTAGAATAACTATTTTTCAATATAACCATCTTCTGCTCAGTCCACTCAATCTGTTCCATCTCATTACTTTTGTATTTTATGTAGATTGCCATCCATTGGTTGATGTGTTACTCCATTTCATTGTTCTGAACTCATCATATGTTCTCTCTCTATAACTGGGTTATAAATTCCTTAAGGATAGGGACTGTCTCTTGGTGTCTCTCTACCCTTTCCCACTACAGTCTCTTAAAATATTTGCATACTTTTCTAAACACAGTAGAAGGTATATATAATGTCTGTGACTGGAATCCCTGGCATATATGACCATGTTCTTTTTTAGACCTCATAAACTTTATTTCTTTTAGACCAATCTTTTTAATATAAAAGCTTTTCCCCCTAGTAAAGTACTAACAGCACAAAAAAGAATGATTCAAAGAATAATGCCTTTTTTCTTTATCATCTAAGGTTATTCAGGTTTAACCTATTCCCAGGGATATGAATTAATTCCACTGTAAAAAAAAAGTGCAAATTATGGAAAGATTTAAAAGATCACATCAAATCTGTAGTCAACCTTGAGTGTAAGTTCACTCCCTGTGTAGCTTAACCTAACTAGTTTGAACCCAAACTTTCCCTAAAGTGAATCTAATTCCAAAGTTGCCTCTCAAAATTAGAATGTATGTCTGAAGTCAGTATAAACCCTAACTGGTCAAGAAGAATCTTCCATATTCAAAGATAACAAATGACATTCATTTAGAACTTCTCTGATGTTATATGCAAAATATTTGGGGAGGACAGAGAAAAAGAGGGTTGGGGACAAGTTCTTTCCCAAATATATATATATATATGTGTGTGTGTGTGTGTGTGTGTGTGTGTGTATGTATGTATGTTAACATTTATAATAATTTATAAATTCATCTTTAGGTGCTCTATCCACTAACACAGATTGCAACTCCTCCGTACATAGTCTACATCTGTGATGACAAATCCAAACAAAACCAGAGAACACTAACTCACTCATAAGGATTCTGGAAGACTTAGAAAACTATATATAAATATTGTTTATGCTTCATTGTATTTTTATTTATTTTCTTAAATGCTTTTTTCAACTAAATTTTAAGGTGATTTTAGCTATTCTGAGAGTATAAAGGCAGATCAATAGCTAGTGTTTGATACCTACTGCCAATGTTTTAATTATAAACTTTGAATATATCTAGGCTCATCTTCAAAAGATAAGCATATAGTCCATCACTTAAACTATACTTAAAGCCTTGAAGCCATGCTGGACCTGCAAAAATGAATTCTTTTCAGGCATCATGTGTCCAAACCCCAAATTACTTCTATGTAACAATGAGACATTTATCTATTTTAATGAAGGATTTAAATAACTAAATCTCTTTCTTTCTGTGTGTATATATATATGCTTATATATGTATACACCTGTTATATACATGCATATAAATTCTTTTAAAATATTTTACATATTTTGTTTCTTCACCACCTTTACTTCCAAATGTATTTCTCCTGTTTTCCATTCAAACATCCCTCCCCTGTAACAAACAATAAAAAGGGGGGAAAAGGCATTTGAATATCAACTTATCATTTGAGTTTGACTTTGTATGTAGCTGTTCTTTACCTCTTGTCCCTATATCTGCAAAAGAGAGAAAGAAGTATTTTCTTGTCTCTTCTCTGGGTCCAAACTTTGTCATTATAATCATTATAATTATACTTATGATAATCATTATAAACATAATAATAAAAATTATTTTAAATTTATTTTTGTTCCATTTACATTGTTATAGTCATTGTGAGTAGTCATTTAAGTGCACCATCTTTAAACCTTCATAAAAATAGCATATTTCCTACCTAAATATAGACTGTTTTCTAATTCCAAAAGACAAGAATAAAATTTCAGTTTTAAAAATCCTTCTCATTTTGATCAGTTATATGAGATCAATAGTAATATAGTACAGAAAGGGGCTGTAACTGGTGAATCCTGCACGTGGCAAAAATAAGGTTAAGACATTTTGGGGGAAAGTGGTTTGAAAGAAGACATCTGCACAATTTTGACTGGAGTCAAATGGGCATAGAATAATAGTCAAATGTCTTTTCTGATCCTTTATTCCACTTGATAGAGAATAGAGGCCTACCTCTTTTTTAAAATTAAAATCTGTAATAGTGTAGATTTCACAGAGCCTTCAACTCAGTTATTCTCATGTCTGAAAAAATGATAATTACATTTCCTTATTTCTCAAGAAGTTATGAAGCTAAAGAGTTCTTCACATACCATCTCCAATTCATGAGAAAAAAAGAGTTAGAAAGGATGATCATTGAGAATTATGACTGACAGCTTTAATATTTACTAATTGCTTTGAATTTATTCTCTTATTTGGCATATATTGAAAGGCTGAGCAGTAGATTCATGTCCTGGGTTTTTTTTATTCAGTATATATGTGACTTTAAGAAGTCCCAGTTTTTCTGCTCTTTGATTTTTTTTTAATGTAAAATAAAAGGAGCTCAATTCAGAGGCCCATATGTTTTCTCACTGTCCTAAATCAATGATGTTATGAAAATTGTATATTTGTATACCTATGACTTTTATCCCACGTTTAATATATTAGGCTAAAAATTCCAATTATTTGGAAAATAAGGAATTTGGAATCATATTTTAAAATATGCTGTAGGAGGCCTCTGAAGCTCTTCTAAGCCTTTCTCAGGTGCTTCCTCCCTGAAGGGACCCAGTGTCCCCACATGTGGTTCCCTTAAACTGAACCTCTCTCCCTTTAGCTCCACTTTCCCACCTTTCTCTTTTATCTATTCTCCCCAGATGTTCATAGGATACCTCCCTCAGTTCTGAGGTGTAATACAACATGTTTGGTCCTTTCCTGCTGCTCAGATCCAGCCCGAGGGACTCTCTTTAATGCATCAATACTAAAAATGTTTGGAAATGCTAATATTCCTCCTAATGAGCCTAAACATTTTTATTATAGTTATACCTTAATACTGAGTTGCAGGTCATTACCTTCACATATTGAAAGCAATTGAAATTTCTAGGTTTTAATACCTCTACCATTTGCTTGATGACCCCACAAGGTTGTTGTAGATTTTTTTTTCTTTATACACAGTATCATACAGTATTAAAGCTGAATGGAATCATAGAATTTCTAACCCACCCTCTCATTTGGTGAATGAAACAAAGAGATTATGACTTGTTCAAGGTCACCCAGACTCTAGGGTTGATATTTTTCAGCAATATTAGGATGACAAGAATTCTATAATGTTATGAAAATGGCATAACATATATTGACTTTGGGTTATACTTGGGTATAACTTTGACCATATTTGGATTATTATCATTTCAGAACAAGCCACTTTAGACATTTGCTCTTTCCAGACTTCAATTCTCTTGCCTGTAAAATGGGGATAATTACCTGGACTATTTTAATAGTCATATTGAAAAGAATAACATATTATGCATAGGAAAGCATTCTGAGAAATGCAAAATGCTACATAAATGTAAAGTACCATCTTTATAATCAATTATCACTATTACCGTCTTAAGTTCTCATCAAGTAGCATGTCATTAACATTCACATGCAAACACTATACTAATTTCTTAACATTTAAATCAACTCTCTCTCTCCCTGACAAATTTAAAGGAAAAATAAACCATACTTATTAGCATTTCTTAAAAACACTATTGGCGGTTCTTCTCATATTTGAACTAAAATCACAGATTATTCTCTGAGGACTAAAAGTCTAAGATATGGATATTTAAAAACTTGGTTTCTGTGTTGTTTTGAAAATATAACATGGAGCATGCATATATATATATGTAAATTTTGAGTTAAGTTGTATATGTACTAAGCAGAACAGTAGGAAGAAAGTCATTCAAAATGAAATTCTCTGGTGATACAAGGGATTTTTTTACATTGTTTTGTGTCATGGAGTCCTTTGATCTGGTGAAGTTTATTGGACCCCTTGTCAGAATGCATTGAATGACAAAATAAAATACATAGGTTTAAAAAGTTGATATTGAAGTACAATTATTAGATTTTTTTTTACTCTTAAATACACACACCTCTGGTTAAGAATATCTCCTTAAGGACTTGTATTCTTATATTCTCCTGAGGAAACTACATTACATCAGACCAGCTGAGTTGGAGTTGATTGTTCTAGGGAATTATTCAATTATTTAATGCTCCAAAAATTTCCTAAACCTTCATAAGATTTTAAAGTATAAAACCCTAGCCTTCCCTCAAAAGATAACTCTCTCCTTCCATTGCAAGAACTGGCTTTTCCAATCAGCAAAGATTCATTGCTACAGTTTACCAAGCATATGGGATGTTCTAACAGAGTCCACTGAAAATGTGTGAGGCTGAGTTAGCTCCTAAGATCTCTGGAACAAACGTGAAAAAACGAGGTTAAATTTAGGCAATGACAAATCAACTTTGACCTGAGGCATTGATGAAACCACTCCTCAGCATCTTTAGAAGTTCTTACATTTTCTCATTCAGCCTATGAATAACCTCCTTCAACACATGATGGCTATGGGACAGATCGACTCCAGAACCATGGCATTTCTGTAAGATTTTGATTATCAGAGCACCTCGAGAAGGGCAGTAAAAATGTTGTCACCAGTCTCATGATACAGAGCAATCATTGCTTAGCCCTTGAAGTTATTTTGTGCCTTGGACTTGGTTAACTTGCTACCAAAAATACCCACAATGTAAAAGAAATACAGATACACAAAGAAAACCATACAGAAATGCATACCAGCTAGAGTGTGTACCAAGACAAACCCAAGAACTACATAAATCAAATTACAAAACACTGATCACACAAAGTCAGATCTAAAGAACTGAAAAATAATTGCTTATGGGTAGACTGAAATAATATTAAAAAAATGACAAGTCTGCCTAAATTGGTCTTCTTATTCAATGCCATATCAATCAAACTGCTAAAACATTATTTTATAGAACTAGAAAACTAATAACAAAATTCCTCTGGAAGAACAAAAAGTTGAGAATATCAAGGGATTTCATGAAAAAAAATGCATAGGATGATGGCTTTGCAGTACCAAACCTAAAACTACATTATAAAGCATATATATTATACATATAAAATTTTATATTATAAAATTTAAAACTATATTATATAGTAATCCAGTATTTAATAAATCCCCCAACTCCAGCTTCTGAAATTAGAATGCAGTATTTGACAAAAATTTCTGGAAAAACTGGAAAATAATATGTCAGAAACGCAGAATAGACCTACATGTCACACCCTATACCAAAATAAGGTCAAAATGGATACATGATTTGAGCATTAAGAATGATAACATAAACAAATTAGGGGAGCAAGGGATAATTTATCACATCTTTGGAGAAGGGAGGAATTTATGAATAAAGAGAAACTAGAGAACATTATGAAAGGCAAAATGGGAAACTTTTATTACATTAAATTAAAAAGGTTTTGCACAAGCTCTTAGAAAAACAGAAACCAGATTAAAAGGAAAGTACAAAGTTGAGGAAAAAATCCGTATGGCCACTATTTCTGATAAAGGTCTCCTTTCTAAAATATATTTTTTAAAAAACTGTCAACTTTATATGAATACAAGTCATTCCCCAGTTGATAGTCAAAAGATGTGAACAGCCAATTTTCAGATGACCAAATTAAAACCATCTATATTCATATGAAAAAAACGCTCTAAATCACTATTTATTAGAGAAATATGAATTAAAACAACTCTGAGGTACTATCTCATACCTCTCAAATTGGCTAAGATGAAAGGAAAAGATAATGATAAATGTTGGAAGACATGGGGAAACTCGGACATTAATGCATTGTCGGTGGAGTTGTAAAAAGAAACAACCATGCTGGAGAGTAATGTAGAACTATTTCCAAAGGGCTATCAAACTGTGCATATCCTTTGACTCAGCAGTGCCATTACTGAGTCTGTATCCCAAGGAAATAATAAAGGAGGGAAAAGGACCCACATGTGCAAAAATGTTTATAGCAGCTCTTTTTGTGGTATCAAAGAATTGGAAAATGAGTAGATGTCCATCAATTGGGGAATGGCTGAATAAATTGTGGTACATGAAGGTAACAGAATATAATTGGTCTATAAATAGGATGAACAAGTTGATTTTAGGAAGGCTTGGAAAGATTTACATGAACTGATGCTGAGCAAAATAAGCAGAACAAGGACTACATTATACATAGCAACTGCAAGAATTTCTCATGATTGACTATGAAAAATTTGGTTCTTTTCAGTGGTTTAGTGATCCAAAGCAATCCCAATAGACTTGAGACAGAAAATACTATCTGCATCCAGAAAAAGAACTGTGGAAATTGAATGTAAATCAATACATGCTATGTTAACTTCTTTTTTCTATTTTTTTCCTCTCCCAAGATTTTTCTCTTTTATTCTGATTTTCTCTCCTTACATGAATCATAAAGTAATATGTACTAAAATAAAGAAAAAAATGATAAGAAATAGAGATACATAGGGAAAACCAGAAATGTTTACCAGTTTTGTACAATTAGACCTTATGGAGGGTTTTTGTTTTTGTTTTTGTTTTTGCTTTAACTCTATTATAAAAAAAAAAGTTACCTCCATAGCCACAGAAGATGATTTTGGAAGCACCAGCCACTTAAATGTTCTTATTTTGGGTAGATAGTTTGAGTGGAAAAGAAGCTTACACACTCATTAGATATACTGCTCTCCCCCTACTCCCACAATTCAAAAAGTGTCTACTCAAATTTAGTTTCTAGGTTTTCATAATCTTCTAATTTAGAAGATTATTTGGAATTTCTAACCACTGACTTCAGTGCCAAAGTTTGCCATTTATTCTTTCCCTGATTTCTGGCTTTAGAGAACTATTCTGCTCATCTACTTGAAGATGGGCCAAGTTCTCCATGTTCCTCTTAAGTCATAAAAAGATTAAACATCACATTTATTAGATTCGTGACAAGGCCATTGTTTTGCCAGTGACAACAGGTACAGAATTTAAAAATAAATGATAGCTGGTTCATCATTACTCTCTTTGGGATCTGCTCCATCTAGTCACATTAGTAATCATATCTTTGTCCTTTCTAACCCACCCCCTTTTGTCCTTTCCATTTCCATAGTTTAATGATTTTTCAAGCACTTTTTCTTTGTATCTGTAGCTGTTTGTGTGCACGCAATCTCTGTGCATAGAATTATGTCTTTTTGCCTCTGTCTTCCTGATTTCTCAGCTCCTCTATGGTGAGTCAATAATGTCTGTATTATCTGCCCTCTTTACAATTGTCAGTACCATCTTAGTGATTCACATGAAACTGCTACGAGCTTGAGAAAAGCATTAGACATTTCACCTAAATTTTTAGAAATTGTGTTTATTGTTATGAATTCCATCAAAAATGAACTCTTTGGTAATACTGTATTGTTTTTACACTTTCCAGCATCATCAAATTGGTGGAGGTGAGAGGAGGATAATTTCCCCTAAAGCTCAGTCTGTTGAAAGATTTTCTCCTGAAACAATATGAGTTTCTATATGTTTGAACTGAATGATTGTTTTATAATTTAGACAAAGTAAAACTATGCAATATTTTAGGTACTAGGTATATTTTGACCATATGTTGAAGGAACCTCAAAGTCCAATATGCTCATTTTACAGATAAGAAAAACAAGGTATAAATATATTTAGTGACTTTATCAAGATCACAGTGGTCTTTTCTAGACCACAATGATTTTCTAAGATTTAGTATATAAGATTTTTCTAAGATTTCATGTATAGATTTTTCTAAGATTTAATTACAGATTTTTTTAATGACCCATAGTAGTACAACTTTCTGACTAACATTTTTTCTCTTATGCTTTGAAGGGCCACATGATTGCATCCTGTGACACTTGTGGTGTGACAAAAATATGGGACTTTCGGAAACTTCTACCAATGGTGTCTATTGATATAGGCCCAAGCCCAGGCAATGAGGTGGCCTTTGATTCATCAGGTAGGATCTTTTATTCTCCTCTGAGATAAAACTAAAATTTAAAGTTTTGATTTTGAAGAATTCTGAATACCAGTTTCTACCTTTCCTCTTATTGGCCCTATCCATAGTTTCTTTGCAAATTCGTATCATCTTTTGATGTGTGGTTATATAAATTCACACACACACACACACACACACACACACACACACATATATATATATATACACACACACACATATATATATACACACACATATATATATGTATATGTGTATATATATATATATGTATGTTTGTATGTGTCTATATATGTGTATAAATATTGATGGTCAGTATTAATCACCTTCTTCCATCAGGATGTGGTCATCTTGGCTTTTCAGTGCAAAAAAAGTATGGCTAAGATACATGCACAGATGTACAATGCATATATATATATGCATGTTTATGCATATATTTATAATATTTGTGTTTATGTATGTATATATATATATATATATATATGGAGAGAAAGGGAGATGATGATGATGATATGAGACAGAATGCTAAAAATGAGGCAGGAATATTAGCCACAATTTTTCCTAACATGCATCTAGAAAACTTTTCTAAAGGGTGCAAATCCCTTTGACTGACCTATGATTCAAAGGCCAAGATTTAATTATATGCCATTGTTTATCATTTTTGTGAAAATATAAATTCATGTACAAAGAATTCATTGTCAATTTTAATTTTTATGTTCTTGGAATAACTTAATTTTTGGTTTATGAACTTAGAACAACTTAATTTTTAACACCTTATAGATATACAGTATTTTTATAAATGTATATCTTAACTGCTTATATCATTCGAATTTTTGTTATTGCCAACTTCTGAGTTCTTTTTTTCAGTCATTTAATGACAGTGTTGTATAATCCCAAATTTCTATGGCATTTTCCCTCACTGGTGGAATTTCTGGAGTTATTAATGATGATGATTATATAATACTTGATATAATCTACCATGATGTGAATATAATTGTTCATGGATGCGGTTGGTTATAAATCCTGGAGCAGCATTATAATAACTCAATATTTAGCAATATTTTTTGACAATTTTTTTTGTTATAACAGATACTGTAGAGTGCAGGACTTTTATTCTGAGGGGGTTATAAATGGATCACTTCAAAGGATAGGACAAGCCCCTATGAAGAGACAAAGATAAAAATAGGCTATAGATAGTCAGATAGTGGGACACAAGTAGACCCATAATTAGAATTAATCATTTTCTTTCATCAGTATTTGTTCATCTTGGTTTATCAATGCAAGAAATATGGTGTTGGTGATGATCATTTTATCAGTGTTCAAAGAAGGATTAATTTCTTCAGAAAAAAAGATGATATGCACTGAATAAAATGTATGCATATGTGCATGTTTGGGGATATACATGCACCTCTGTGTGTATATAGAAAAGGGGTACAATGTATGTATAAAAACATTTCGATTTAAATGACTATTAAATTCCATAATATTTACTTTCAGTTGCTCCTATTCATCTTTGCCCTTTAGTTTTTCTTAGTAGTTCAGTTATCCAAAATAATCTCACTAGACTTTGGACAAAAAAATGTCATCTGCATCCAGAAAAAGAATTAAGGAGACTGAATGTAAATCAACACATGTTATGTTCACCTTTTTCATTTTTTTTTATCTCTCCCATGTTTTTTCCCTTTTACTTTGATTTTTCTCTCCCAACATTATTCATAAAGCAATGTGGATTAAAAATAAATAATCTTCCTATATAAAAAAATTTGACTACAAGAAAGCTCCTCCTCCTTACCATGTCTGCACTGCATATTGTACAAGTAGAGTGGGCTAGGCTCAAAAAGGACATTTATAGGTGGAGTAAAATGAGAAAGTTAGCGTAATCTCAATTGAATTGGGATTTTTATAACATGTAAACCTCTATTGTTTAGGAAGAAAACTTAGATCTTTGGTTACTATATATCTAATTCCTAAGCTTTATATTTAAATTCATAAAACTTAAATCAAAAAAGAACATTAGTTCCAATCTTCCACAACTCCATTATATTATAGACTAAGAAAATAAGGAAGGAAGCAAAGGGGCTTGCCCAAAGTCATACCAGTCAATCAACATAGTAGGTATTTATTAAGCAATCAATTAATTAGCATTTTTCAAGCCATCTATGCACTTAGTGCAAGACAATGAAGACACCAAGTTCAAAACAAAGCAGTCTTTTCTTTCAATCTACCAGAGAAAATATACTAAGTGCTATATAATTTGGTGTGGGGAAACACTAACACTTGGGGTGGTTGAAAAAAAAATTAAGAAAGAAAAGAAAAGCTTCATGTGGGAGATCACAGATGAGGTAAGCATTGAGGGAAATGTCAATATGGATATGTAAAAAAAAAAAAAAGAAAGAAAAGAAAAAAGAATATGTTCAAGGTTCAGGTTATAGCTTGTGAAAGGGACACATATGGATAATGAACAGCAAGAATGTCAGTTTGACAGGACCAAAGAATAATTAAGGAGCCTGAAAGTTTCATTGTAAAAAATTTTAAATATCAAGAATTTTCTTTTGACCTGAGAAACTACACGAGGAGCATTTATTGAGCATATGGATGACAGTCAGACCTGTGCTCTGGGGATATCTCTTTAGATGCCTTTTGTGAGATGGATTATAAAAGGCAGAGAGACTAACTGGAAAGCTACTGAAATAGTCTAGGCAAGAAGTGTTGCATGAATGGAAAGAAGAGAATGACTAAGAATACTGTTGAGAGAAAATCAACATGGCTTGGCAACTGATTGTATATGTGAGATGAGGGATAGTAAGGATTCTGAAGATGGCTCTGAAATTGTAAACCTGTGTTCACAATTTATTTACTCAAATGTGACCTGAAGAATGGTCAAATGGGAAGTTCAGAAGAGGGGTAAGTTGGGAGAAAAAGACAACTAATTCTTCTTTAGACAGGTTTAGTTTGAGAATCCTATGAGGCATTAAGTTTGAAATATACAATATCAATTGGGAACAGGAAACTGGAGCTAAGAAAAATGATGGACAGCTATATCATGCATGAAAGGTAAAATGTGAGCTAAGTCTTGAAGGAAGCCCAAAAACCTAAAAAAAAAAGGTGAAAGGGCAGAATGTCATAGACACATGACTCAGACTTCCTGCCCAAAATAAAATACATTGCAGATACAGAATTCAGTGCAACCCCTTCCTTTCTTGACTTTGGCAAATGTTTCACAAAAGTACTAGAAAAGAGTTTTTTTCCCTTAGTTTTCTTCACATGTTAGCACTGAGTCAAAAAAAAAAAAAAAAAGAAGAAAGAAAGAATAAAAAAATATGAACAGGCTGATTATTAAAAGGCCTGGAAAGATTTATACAAACTGATACTGAGCTGAAACAAGCAGAACCAGGAATACATTGCATATAGTAATAGCAGAATGTGCAATGATAACTATGAAAGACTTGATTCTTCTTAGTGGTTCAATTATCCAAAGCAATCCCAATAGATTTTGGACAAAAAATGCCATCTGCATCCATAAAAAGAACTAAGGAGACTAAAGGTAAATCAACACATGCTAAGTTCACTTCTTTTTTTCTGTTTTCTTTTTTAATTTCTCTCATGTCTTTTTTCTTTTGTTCTAATTTTTCTCTCCTAACATGATTTATAAAGTAATGTGTATTAAAATAAATACATTTACTAGAAGAAAAATAAGAATATGAGACCCTTATTAGATGTGTCCATTTTAGCTTTAAATTTTAATAGAGAGGAAAAATGAGTATTTTATGACAAGTACTCTAAATTTTAGGGAAAAAAAAACTTTTAGGAGTTAAGAAGAATAAGCTAAGATTGTGAGGTCTGTAAAATTTTCTCACAAATGCTCTCCTTCCTCACCTTTGTCTCCTGGCTTTCTTGCTTCCTTCAAGAGTCAGGTCAAATTTCTTCTTATGCATGAGACTTTTACCACCTTCCCCACATCCATTTGCATCAGATATTGCATTTTATTTATACTGTAGAGTTCCAAATTGTAAAGTTATTTACCTGTTGGCTCTCCTATTAGATTGTGAGCTCCTCAAATGCAGGAACCTTAACTTTCTTTATGTCCCCAGCACTTAATACACCCTAGATGCTTAATTGATTCATGTTAAGGTCTCTTCCCCTTCTAAGCTGTTATTCTGTAGCAATTCTAGCTCTTTTGTAATGTTCCTGATGCAATGGACTTCCTTCTAGACCTGTGCAGCATTTGATATGTCTGCTCCATGCTCTCCATAAAAATCCCTTTTCCCTCGGTTCTGTGATACTGTACTTTCCTGAATTTTTTCCTACTTCTCTGACCATTCTATCTCTTCTCTAGTGTCTTCCTGTCCCCTACATATAGTAATCCTTGAAAGCTTTGTCCTCACCCACCTTCTCTAGCTAACCTTTCTTAATGATCTCGTTCTTTCTCACAAGTAAAACTATCATCTCTATACAAATAACTCCCAAATGTATGCCTCTAACCAGAGGTTTCTCCTTACTGAGCTCTACTAGATGGCCAACTGGCACAGAAGACTGGGAGTCAGGAAAATGTCAGTAAGCGTCCTTCCTCAGGCACTTAATAAATATGTGACCATGGCCATCTCACTTAGCCAATCCCACCATCTGTTTTCTTATCTATAAAATGAATACACTTCACAGGGTCTTGGTCAGCAGCAAATGAAATTTATTTACATGTCTATTTACATCCATCCATCCACCCATATATATGAAAAACTTTACCAATCTTAAAGCACTTTTAAATGTTAGCCAAGATGTTTTGGACATCTTGATCTGAATGCTCTCTCAGAATCTTAAACTTGCCATAGTCTAGGTTATTGGTTTCCAAATTCAAGCCACCTAAAGTGGCTCTTATCTGAACCAAGAGTAAGTGATTGCTCAATTAGAGTTTAAATATAGTTCACATCTCACCACTCCCCATAAAAGCCAATTTTTGGACATGTCTCCAACATACCTATACCTGTCTTTATGCTCCATCACCTCCAAATACACCATCTTTCCACTGTGACTGATTTATAAACTTCTCTGTTTTGCTTTAGGAATTAGCTCTCAGAGTAGTCAAAACAAACGTGACCATTACAGGGCATTCGTAGCAGATTCCATTGGTAAAATTCTTCCTCTCTCTCCTAACATATCTATATCTTTATGCCAGGCTATTTTGTGGTTGTATCAATGGCCCTTAGAGATTAATCTATGACTCTAAGGCAATCCTAGTAAAATGAACATTTTCTCCAATCTCATTTTCATTTTTAATGTAACAGAGTGAGTTATATAGGATGAGGAGGTATGAATGAACTGAAATGTGTGATGCTTAATTTATTACATTCTCTTTTCCCAAAACCATGTCTATCATCAGAGACTGTCCTATTTGAGGGCACTATCATCCTTTCAACCACTAAGTTTCTCATGTTTGGTACCATTGTCTTTATGTTCCTTCAAGCCACACATCTAGTCAGTTGCCGATCCTATCATTTTTATCTGTACGTCTACCTATTTACACAGCCACCATCCTAGTTCCGATCCTCAGTACCTCTTACATAAACTATAATAAGAGTCTCTAATTTATTCCTCTCCCTCAAGACTCTTCCTTTTCTAAAGTGATTTTCCTAAAGCATGGATCAGAGCATGTTACCCTTCTTTTCAATACACTCTAGTAGTACCCTATTGACTGGAGGATGAAATGCCATTTCGATTATATCACCTTGTTTAATTCCTATTTTGTTTAAAGTTTATGACATGTAATTATTAATATGGAAGTATGAGTGCGCAATTTATGCATAAATATACACATATTAGAAGATGAGCTTATTACTTTTTCCTTAATAATGGAAGGCAATCAAAACTATTTGGAGACCACTGAGTCAGGTCATCCTCTTCCCTTTCAGATCTGTCTTTTCTAACTTACACCCCTATTCTCTCAACTTTTCATTTGAGTTTCTTCTCCCTCATCCTTGTATCTAATTAGTTTCAAAATGTTAATTATTTTTCATTTATATCTTTTCTTTTTTACTATAATGTCAAGAAATTTCTTTTATTTATAATGATTTTATTACTCTAATAATTAATTAACACTATATTTATCATTGGGCATTGAAAAAAATTGGTGCTAATTTGAAACAAAAGTTGGATGCCTCCTTTAACTAGTAGTGAGACTGCTGGGAAGCAGGTAGGGAAGCAGGAGAATAAATGGAAAGAATTTTTAATGGCAAAAAGAGAAAATTTTAAAAGAAGCTATTTTACTAAGCATTCAACATGGAATAAGTAACAAATAAGACAAGCAAGGTTAAACATAGTGAGAAAAAATTATGAGATCACATAGCTCTACTGTGAATATTTATAGAAACATGTTCTTTCAAACAGAATTATGATAAATAACATTGGTTTATGAAAATAATTGGAACAAAACCAGAAAGTCAAAACTAACGTTGAAATACACAAACTGCATGTGAATATATTATGCTAATAGCCAAGTCTGTATTCCAAGGGCAAAATAATTGCAGGGATTTATAATATAGCTGTAATGCTTTGCCATATCTGGGAGTAACACAAGAGGAATAGTGAAATCAACACTTTGGGGTCTCATTCCTAAGGTTCCATCAAATACATTGAGTCATTCCAGCCATAAAGCATGCAACAACTGAAACAGAACTGGTCTGTGAGTCAGGAAATTATGGTGTTAATCATGATGGGCCTGCTTTCTTGATCTGAATAACGAGGGCTCCAATTTTCTCATCTATGAAAAGGTAGCTTTAAGCTTAATGAAATTTAAAGTCCATTCCTCCTAGCATTAAAATTCTGTGATATTACAGCATTGATGTAGCTTTTCATAAATCTTTGCATGTATTGATTGAATATATTTATACAAATTAATATGAATACATAAATATGCACCATTATATTTGATTCAATTTCCAATAATTTTATTCTAGTTGATAAAGTAGAACTTGGTGAGTTGGGTGTGGTAAAATAAAAAAATCCCTGAATTTGGTATCAAAAAACTTGATTTGTTATATATTGACCATTTGATCTTAAGTATGTCACATAAGTTCTCAAGCCTCAGTTTACTTCTCTGCAAGTGTTCCATAGTGATATTTTTGGTGTGTTATGGAATTTTTGTGGGAATCAGAGATAACATGTAAAACATTTTATAACTGTAAATCACAGTATAATGCCAATTATTACCATAGTAAAATTTTTCAGCATTCAATTTACATCCAACTATAGTATAATGAAATTTTGAAGATACTAAAAGCATCTATTATCTTCTCGCCCAGCAGAGTGGATGGAATACTAGAATGGGAAGAAGGAAGCCCTGAGTCTGAACACTGCTTTGAACATTTAGTAGCTATGGGGCCTGGGCAAATCACTTATATTTTTCCATATTCAGTTTACTCATCTGAAAAATGAGATTAATAATGGTATATGCCTCCCAAGGTTCTTATGAGGCTTAAATAAAAAAATATACCTAATGTGCTATATCTTAAAATATCATACATTTATTAGCTTTTATTGTTTCAAAGATGAAAAATGAATTAGTCAAAGAGGTAAAGTCCATCCTTCAGTTGAACAACTATTTGCTTCTCATCTACTATTTTCAAAGGGTTTGATTGACCCAATGAAACATAAAATCTTACAGAAAATATAATTTCTACTCTCTAGCAACTTAAAATCTAATCATTAATATTCTTAGACAAAGTCACCCAGTATTTAGTAGTATAATAATGCAAAAATTCCATATCTTCTCTTAGTTCAAAATTCGTTATGATTTCTGATTAAATGAAAATTGTCAACATTGTATTAGCATCTACCAGCCTACCAAAATGTCATTCTAAAAATGAACTTAAAGACAAAGCAAAGTAAGTTTCATGTTAAATAATAACTTGGGCATATCCACTTTAGGAAAAAAGAAACTATAAAGTATGAAAATACTAAAGAGAATATATATCTTCATATATATCAAGTTGTTTATAAAAGTGTTTAACTTGTTCTGCTTGACTACAGAGAAAAGACTAACTGCAAATACTGTACAAAAGAAAAGTTAGTCTTTTTTTAAATAAAAACTTGCTAACAAGTAGAGCTTATTAAACATGGAGTAACCAGTCTTGGGAAGTAGTGGATCCTTCCTGATCTGAGATCATAAAGCAAAGTAGAAAAGATTCTTGTTCAAGTTTATGTTCAATTAAATGGACTGGCAGCTCAAAAATCTTTTTTACATATGTATAACTAAATGACTCACAGTAGGAAAAAAACAACAGGTTACATAGGTAGTAAATAAGTTTTGGACTCAGTTCAGTAATGTCTGACTCTTCTTGATTGGGGCTTTCTTGAGAAATAGTGGAGTGATTTGCCTTTTTTTCTCCAACTCATTTTACAGATGAGAAAACTAAGGCAAATAGAGTAAAGTGATTGACCCAAGGTCATATATTTGAACCAGGAAAGCACATTAGAGGTAATCTAAGCCTCTCATTTCACAAATAAGGAATTAGAGGTTAAAAAAAAAAAAAGGTTTAAAGGCTAAAGTTACACAATTGGCTAGTATCTTTGGAAGGATTTAAATAAATGTTTTTGTAACTTCAAATCCAGTTCTCTATTCAGTATGTCACATAGCCTCACTATTCAAGTCATAGACTCATTAAGATCATTTAATGAATAATAAAATCAGCTAGTTGGTGCAGCAGTATTGAGCTTGGGAATCAGGAAAATGCATCTTCCTGAGTTCAGATCTGCCCTCAGACACTAATTGGGTGAACCTGGGCAAATCACTTAACTATTTATCTGTTTCCTCATCTGTAAAAAGAATTGGAGAAGGAAATGGCAGATCAATTCAGGATCTTTGCCAAGAAATCCCAAATGGACTGAGAGGGTCACACACAACTGAATGATTCAACAGTAATTCAAAGTGATGGATATTAATGGTTATTAATATTCATTGATAATAATTGTAACAGTATTGATGTAGTCATGATTGCAAAAGATAGATTTATTTAGGGGAATAGCTTAAAGACAATATGAAGGGGCAAAATATGCACCAGAGATGGGGCAAATAGGAAATAGAGTTGGGAGAGCATATAAAGGTGGGAGGAAGTCATTAACTCACAGTTCAGACTGACCAGAGTTAGCTAGAATAAGGAGAATGACGTCAATAAAGGGAAGGCACTATGAGGGGAAAGAGAGAGAGAGAGAGAGAGAGGAGAGAGAGAGAGAGAGAGAGAGAGAGAGAGAGAGAGAGAGAGAGAGAGAGAGAGAGAGAGAGAGAGAGAGAGAGAGAGATCTCATGGTGGATGTAGTCCTAAAAGAATTTAGTAAAGATCTTCATCATAAGCAGATCTTTTATAGGAGGAATGCAGCCTTAGGGGTATTTTCTCAGGGAGACCAGAGAAGCAAAGGCAGGAGCTCAGAGGGTCAAGGAGCCAGGTGGCAAACCAAGTCCCACACCTGCCTAAAGAGATGCTAATTGATATATATCAACTCCAAAGGTTGTTTAAAGATACCCAAAGATTGGGGGTTGACAGAGTTCCTTCCTAGAGAATCCAGGAGTTATCTGATATCTTCTTCCTGATAGGTGAAGGAAGTAGTAAGTCCCATGAGAGCAACAGAGAAGAGAGAAAGAGAGAGAGACAGAGAGGGAGAGACAGAGAGAGAGGTAGAAAGAGAGGAAGGGAGGAGAAAGGGATAGAGAGACAGAGAAACAGACAAAGAGAAAAGGACAGAGAGGGAAAGGGAGAGATAGAGAGAGACAGAGACAGAGACAGAAAGGGAGAGAGACAGAGAGAGGAAGGGAATATCTTGGTGTCAGAAACAACTTGGGTTGGGTTCAAATTCTGACTCTGATACTTCCTGACTATGTGATCCCTGAGAGCCACTTTATTTATCTTCTCCCCCTCCCCCCCTGACCCAGGTATTTCTCTAAAACTGTATACATTGAAAAGCAAGTATCCATCTGCTTTGGTAAAGAAAATTTTCTCATTAAGAGTCATTTACATTAAAAGTTTCCTCATTAAGAGTCATTTACATCAATAAAAAACAAATCTTGACCAAAAATAATTTAAAAATAATGATATTTTAAATAAAAAATATAGAGTTATAGAATTTCCAAGTCAATAGATAAATCAGAAGTATTTTTATCCAACTCATATTTGAATAGTTCCAATATCTTCAATAAATATCTTCTCTATGGATAGCATCAAGTGAAGCAAAATGCTCTACCTTCTAATACAGCTTATTCCTTTTTTGTACTATTCTAAGTCTTGGGAAAGTCTCCTCCACACACATCTTTTGAATCTATATTTATCTTATCTACTGCTCTTTGTTATATCCAATATGTTTTCCATAAAAAACAAAAATATGCAACTTATGTGTTGAAATAAACACATAAATCAAATATCTAAATAAGCCTGTAAGAATTATGATTGCAAAAATAGGAGTTCTGCCTCTTCTGCGCTCAAACAAAACAAAAAGATTGTTAAAAGAGATGCCAGCAACCTCCTTTTACACATTCCTATTTATGTACTAGACTCAGTACTAAAAGTATTGCTTATGAATTATATAGATCATTTATACTCATAGATGTACCCTCCTGTGAGTACATATTTACAAAGCCACATATTTTGAAAAGGCCAAACATTTCCATTTTATTAAACAGGCCATAATAATCGAATGCTACATCTTTTTGCATGAATTCACTATCTAAATAATATTTTTCTCTTGGTGTCTTTAGAAATGTTATGCATTTTACCATTCAAGAATTTATTGCCATTTCTGAAAATGTTAAATGGAATTGTGTGGCAAAAGTAATAAAATGAACTGAAGAATTTATATATACTTACCTTTTTCTTACATTTCACATCTTTTGGAGTTTACATAGTTTAGCTTTTTTTTCCCCTTTCCTCATAAAATGGTAGTCCTACTGGGTCATTTGCAAAGAAGTCACATACCTGAAAAAAATACAGTTGCTGTTCTTTGAGCCAGATGGGAACTTTCCAGTAGAAAGCTTATCAGCATCAGATAATCAAAATGGGCAAAATTTTCTACCATTTGGAAGAAAGCCAAAACATTCTCTACAGGAAAAACTACAATAGAAATGCTAATTCGGGAGAAATGACCACAACAGAAACAAGGAAATCTATGAGATACTGAAAAATCCTTTCAGAATATAGCAATATAACATATACATTCAAATATGACGTCTCAGTGATGCATGAGTTTCTGATCATGTAGCTTATATTTTACTTGTTTATATTCAAAAGGAAGATTAGGATCAGAATAGGACAATACAACCATATAACAAAAATGATCTAAGCATACCAATGTAGTTAATCCAGAATGAGAACTAATGAGTGATCATATTTAGCATAAGATCTTTGCCTGAAACATCTCAGTATTGGTGATGTAATAGGGTTTTAAGAACTGACTTGCATTATGGGATTTCTAGTTCAGAGGTTCAAGGATTACCTTTCAATCCTAAAAGAGATTTGTTGCTATTTGATCTTTGAGCTGAAAAGCAGATTTGAATCATGACCAGACAGTCTTAAAGGAAAGCATATAGTCTGGAGAAAGTAGCTAATTAGGGGAAAGAGCAGAGACTGAAAGAAATGAGCAGTAGCAGCATCTGGACTGGAAAATGATAGCCCTGGTGTGCCTAAAGCTTAAAGAGTTGTGCTGGAAGCAATTGAAAACATGTGACGAAAATCAAAAGGAGAAACTAAAGGAAAAACTGAAAGGAGAACTTGTAAGATGAGCTGAAGAAAAAAACAAAACAAAACAAAACAAAACAAACAAAACAAAAAAAGCAGTCCTTTGGACCTCATAAGCACTTGGGAAGTGCTTGGGAAAAAGTTACTCAACCAGCATTTATTAATCACTGACCATTTGCCAAATACTGTGGTAAGTACTGGAAATACAAGCAGAAAAAAAGATAGTAGCTACCCTCAAGGAGCTTGCATTTACGTTTCCTTCTACACTATTATGTTGTTTGTCCTTTGTTCTTGAAGAAGATGAAGACATCAGGGAGGCAATGGCCTGACATATGAGTTGGATTTAAGTGAGGGAGAGCTGTGCAAGGTCACCTGTCTCACTTTCCCCATCAGAGCCATCTGGGTCCAGGGGCCAGATATAAATCAGGATGATGGAGATGGTCCTGGATGCCAAGAAGCACCTCTACATGCTGTTAAGTTTCCTCTTATATGGTGTTGTCCCTCTATTAGAAAGTACACTCCTTGGGGGCAACTATCTTTTTTCTGCTTGTATTTCCAGTATTTATCATAGTATTTGGCAAATGGCCAGTCCTGAGTGCAGCCTGGAGATGAGTGAAGACATGGATGGTCTGGCCATTGTCCTTAGATGGAGTGTCTTCCATTCAAAGAAAGAGGCTACAGGAGTAGAGAGTACCTCCAATGTTTGAATCCCAAGGCCAGAACGAATTTTCAGGATGAAGAGGTTTCTGGGGGTAGAGGAAGTCCCAAGTGCAGCCTGAAGAGGAAGGAGGACCTTTTAATGAGTTATCAGTTGAACTTCCCTCTTCAAAGAATGAAGCTTCAAAAAATGTCTGCTTTTTCCTCAACCTCCCTTCCTTAATAGAATGTAATATACTTTGCTAGTTTCTTTTATTTAAACATTTCCTGTATCCTGATTTGGCCTCAAACATAAATATATGCAAAAAAGAAAGCAAAATGCCTGTCTAAATATTAGGAATTTTCTTAACTGGGGACTCAGCAATATGATGATTATACTAATAACTTTCCATACTCTATAAAACAGAACATTAAAGTAGATCTATGGACCTGAAGGGCCATTACATTGACCCTAGGCTAAAAGTTAACTAGTGGTTATAACTGATTGAGTAGTAATACAAATATTGCTCACTCTGCTTGTCTGCATCTGTGATTTCATCCATTTAAAAAATCCTGTTCATGGACAGCTTCCTCCATCAAAACCAACCGGCAACTCTATCGCCCAGAATATTGAGATTTTCACAAAGTATGTGTCAAAGTGGTTTTCTTTAGGTCCCACATACCACTCCCATATTCAGGAAATTCCAGTGGCTCCCTATCACTTCTAAGATCAAATTTGAAACCCTCTGTCTGGCATTTGAAGTCCTTCATTAATGGATATCAGCCCGAACCCTGCCATGTTTCCAGTCTTCTTGATTAGGTAACATTTAAGTCTTTGCACTTCCATAAAAATGATAGGGCATCTTTCAGCTTCAAATGTTTTCTCCTGTTGTCCTCCATGCCTAGAATGTTACTCTTCCTCATCTCCATGTCCTGGCTTTTTTCAAATCATAACTAAAACTCCCTACTTTCACAGGTAGTGTGTCCCCTCTGTTCATGATTTTCCTATTTATTCTGTATGTCACATGTCTGTCCACATGTTGCCTCCCCCATCAGATTGGGGGCAGGAAGTGTCTTTTGCCTTTCCTTGATCTTGACCCCAAAGATGGTCATCTGTGCACCATGTTTTATGGTCTCTCATATACAGCAAGTCCCCAAAAGGATTTTTTTCTAAAGGATAAAAATCATTACTGTATTCCTTTCCATCCTATCTTTTACCATCAAATATATCTATGTGTATCTAAATATACAAATGTACACAGATGGCACAATGGATAGAGCACCTGGCCTAGGCTCAGGAAGACTCATCTTTGTGAGTTCAAATCCAGCCTTAGACACTTACTGCTTTGTGACCCTGGGCAAGTCATTTTACCATGTGTGCTTCAGTTTCCTCATCTGTGAAATGAGCTAGAGAAAGAAATGGCAAACCACTCCAGTAGGTTTGCCAAGAAAGCGCCAAATAGAGTCACAGAGTTGAAATACAAAATGATAAACAGCTAAATTATGGTTACACCATCAGTATGAGATACTTAACATATTATAATGTGTATATATGTATATACATATATAATATTCCAAAGTAACTGTTCAGAAATATAGCACAGCTGAGTGAGTACATATTATAAACACTTGCCTGGATGTTTTTGTATAGAAGAATATTCTCAAGGTGAAACATTAAACATTATTATTGTTGTTAATAAAACCAAAATTAAATATCATCAATATTTAATTAGGAAGGAAAATGTAGGTCACTATATGGTTCCATATTTATGTTTCATAAAGGCTGAGAATTTAAACAGCATAGAACATTTTCTTTCAAGCTTAGGATGTTGTATTTGCACATTATATATTGTGTGCAGCAAAACTTTCTTAAAATTAAATTTTATTTTTTAATTAATAGAAATCTAGGTTCTCTCTCTCTCTCTCTCTCTTCTCTCTCTCTCTCTCTCTCTCTCTCTCTCTCTCTCTCTCTCTCTCTCTCTCTCTCGTATATGTGTGTGTGTATTGAAGTAATTAGGGTTAAGTGACATACTCAGGTTTACACAGCTATAAGTGTTAATTATCTGAAGCTGACTTTGAACTCAGGTCCTCCTGACTTCAGGTCTGGGTCTCTAAATATTGCATCATCTGTCTGATCCCAGGCTGGCTTTCAGAGGTAAATATTTTATGTGCTTGGAATCTAACATATAATAGGTCATATGCACAAAAATTCCCAATTTAATCTACAAGTAAAAGGTGTTCTCAGTTATCTATGAAGATAATTTTCCCTCAATTAAAATAAGCAATTTGCTTTTGAATTAGTGTCTTCTGATTTGTTTATTTTTATAGATTCAAGCTTATCTGAATGAAACACATTTTAAGCATAGATAAGAATGTTAGTACCTTCCATCTCTAATGATCTATAATCAAATGAATATATAAATTATTAGCATTTAATTTATATGGACAGAAAACATGTAAAGGTGTTTTTAGAAAAGTTTGTTTTTTTATACAAGTTAAATATCCACCTTAAATTGTGTATAGAAATTAGTTTGCTTAGTAAATCCATAATTTGGATTATACAAACATAAACTTCACCCCAGATCATACAAAAATGATGACAAATTAGATATTAATGAGATCTAAGTTAATGAGATTTTGAATATAAATAAGCATGATACTTTTGTAAGAAGCAAGATCTTTTCAAACACTTTGACGCACCCAATTGAATTCAATACCTAGTTTTAAAATTCCTACTGAGAGAGAAGATCATACAATATTATATAGAATTAGATTGTATCGGATTAGCATTGTAATAAATAAGTTAGTGGGCAAATCACAGAACCAAACTGCATCATGCAATTAGTTAAGTTCTTAAATTGCACAGGTAAATCGTCAGTCTTCATAAATTACAAAAATAAAAGCTGTCATTAATTTTTCAAACATATAAAATCATAGGTATAAATTCCAAAATAAAATAATAATAATAAAATTTAAAAATATTGTCCTAGATGCAAACTGTCTCTGTTCTCAAAGATACCTTATATATGGAGATATATATATATATTCTTTTTAGTCTTTTGACTTTGTTTTAATAGTTCTTATTGTCCAATAGAATCATTGGCTCCTATTTGATCCATTCTAATTTTCAGGAAATTTCATTTTTGAGCAAGGATTAATTCCCTTTACAAATCTTCATTACATAGCTTTGGTTCATTTTCAATTTTTCCTGTAGCACTTTGATTTCACTTATTTTTAAAATAAAAATACAAAAATAAAATAAAAATACAAAATCCAACTCTTCATCACTTCCAGTAATACTATTTGAATTTGTGTTTGGCTTTTTCCTTGATTCATCTTTTTAATATTAATATTTGACTGGCATCATAGTATGACTGAATGTTATATTTGTGTGCAGTTATATAAATATACATGATATACAGCATACAAAGAGGTTTCGAGCTACTTCATAGCAAAAACTGACCTGAAAAATAAATCAAAGAGAAAAAAATTCAGAATAATTGGATTACCTGAAGACCATAAAAAATGCTTTGACATCATATTTAAAGATATTCTTAAAACTAGGAGGCAATGTAGAAATAAAAAGAACCCACTAGACTCCTCCTAAAAGAAAACTCAAAACGAAAACTCTACAACATAGCTGAGTTGCAGAGCTTCCAGTTTGAAGCAAAAAATATTTCAAGCAGTTAAGAAAGAAAGTGTGCCTGGACAAAGATGGAATGGCCTCTTAAGGAAACTAGAAAGCTAGATAGTTCAGAGATCTTTCCTTTTAACTGGAGAGATCATACAAAAATGGGAATGGTCTGATGCCCCTCTGATCCAGAAGGTTTCAGGAATGGTTAGTGGAGTAGACTGACACTTCACATTTTCCCTCATTAACAATAATGGTACAGATGATTTGCTCATGGTTCTCCAGCTGTGTTGGAAGATATAAGGTGGTGGTGGTGGGGGGGGAAGTTATTAAGAATGGCAGTTTCTCCAAAGGTGAAAGACAACTTGTGAAGAGAAAGAGAAATTCAGAGAATCAGGAAAAATATTAAATATGGCTAGGGATTTTCCTGAAATTGTGATGATTCAATGAATGACCAGACATGGTTTGTAGAATGAGAGTACAATTAAATCAAGGAGGGCCCTTAGCAGTCAGTTTAACAAATGGTTGTGGTTTTAAAAAGTACAATCTGATGTCCAACATTCTGGATTCTCCAAGTTGGACCTTCTATAACAGTCAACATGAGTCCAGTCAACAGTCAACATGAGTCCATTAAAAAATGTTGTTATTTAACTAGTTCATTTCAGTGCTTGTGGTCCAAATAATAAAATCTAGAATTTATATCATGCAACAATGAGGTCCCAAAGATAACTTTAATGTTTGCTAAAGTGTGCCTTTTTCACTTTTAAGGCTTGCTTTAGCAGATTTTGTTTCCATTGTATAACATATATGTATGTATATATATCTACATAGATATATATAGATATAGATATAGATATAGATATAGATATAGATATAGATATAGATATAGATGTATTAGTACTAGCTTGTTAAAGCCATCAAAACTTTAATCCTTCAATCCTCATATGGGAAATGAACTAAACTAGCCAAAAATATTTATATGATTTTCCAAAAAAAGTATAAGAATAAGAGCAAAGTTGAACATTCAGTCATCTTTACTCTGTCAAGCTGATTCGGAAATAGGATATTCCTTTAATACAAGTTACCAGGAAATGAATGTACAAAATCATGTGGAACAAATGGCATGTCATTTGTGGAAGACAGCGCTCACTCAGTTGGTTCTTGAAATAAGAAGCTTTCATATTTATCTAAAATTGAATTTTAAATCAATGTTCAATTATGATTTTCACAAACCTGATTGAGTCCCTACTTAGCTCCTCACCTTTATTGTAGGGTGTATGGGAGTAAGTAGCACAAAATTAAATAGAGTTTTCATGAATCCAGGAAAAACATGAGAAGATGATACAACCTTTAGATACTATGAAATCTCCCTTTGGTCATGGTGGATTGGAGAGAGACAAGGACTTCTTTCCATTCATCCCCTAAATATTTCTCAGGGTTCCAGCAAAAACTACTCAAACTAGACTGATCTGCTTTTTTTTTTTTTTAAGCAGATCTGGGATTCCAAACTGGCTATGATTTTAGCCATTCCCTCAGAAAGCCAGAATCAATACTCATATATTTTCTATGTGACATCACCTTATTTTATGTAATGATTTGAGGTTTCACCTCTTCTAAATTGATTAATAACTTTTTTTGTAAATTTGTGCTTTTGACTAATTAACTGATTGATTTAACAGAAGTATCAAGATATTTATAACTATTTTATCCTTGTTCTTTACTAATTTTGTAACTCAATAAAGAGATATACTCACTGGATAAGGTGGTAAAGAATAGATAATCTTGTTAGTTACATTGATTCTGGGACTGGGATTTGGAATACACTTCTCTAGCATATAGCAATAAGCATATTCTCCAACAATACCCCATTTGACCTCCGTTTTCTAATTTCTGAAATGAGAAAGTATTATTTGATGATTTTTAAGGTTCTCAGATTTTAGTTTAAATCTCTAAATGCAAGATCCTACAATCCTTACAATAAATCTGTAAGGTATACAGAACAAGCATCATTATCCTAATTTTGCTTATGTGAAAACTGAGAATCACAAAAGAAAAATCAATTACCTCTGGTCACATAGTTGTAAATGGCAGAACTTGGACTGGAAATAAGATTTTTTGATTCCTAATTTAATGTTCTTTCCTATTTTTGACTGCATATATATTCAAAGAAGCAACATATGTACTTTAATTTCAGATATTTAATATTTTATAGATTTATTATTTCTCCCTTTTTTGCTCATGCCTACAGCAGTAGCATAACTTCCTCATAGTTTTTGCTAAAGCAATTGATTTAATGAATTACAAAGGTCTTTTTCTCAGTTAAGAGTTTCCCAGAAACCATTTGATCATGATTTGTTGACTACCAGATATTTCTGAAAATCTGTAGTGCCCATTATCAGCTACTGAGATGTTATAACATTTAACAACAAAGATAGAATTCTAGTTCAACAAATTAGTGCTTGTAACTCATCTAATAGTTATGATAGTTGACATCCCAGTTAATTAATGATTAAATAAAAGTCCTGTAATTAGTAATAAGAAAATATTAAATATTTTATCGTAATGTTCTACTATCATGCTACAAAAGAAGAACAGAGTAAAGAGCTCATACTATCATCTTTGATTATATTGAACGAACCCCATTTGAAGCAAGAGATTTCATTCAGGTGGGTAATCCCTCTACTCACATATAGTTCTTCTTGCCATCTGTTAGAAAATGCTCTTCAGGAATTTCTTTGACCAAAAAATTCTCTTTATCTCAAGAGACAATCTTCTGATGATGAACCTCTTTGAATGTAATGAGGCTGATTGTTAGGAAAAAAAAAAAAGGCTGTTGATTGATGGACCAATTGTCAGAGTCATATCTATTTGGTAAGGCATTTCAGCACTTGTTTTCTGTTAATAAAATTGTCAAAAAACTTGTTTCAGTTCCATACCATGGTGAGGTATCCCAGGAGAAATGGATCACATTAAATGGAAAACAATAAACCATGTTAAAAATAAGCAGACAATGAATGGAGTTTCTAAATAAAAAAATAATGAAGATAAAGAAATAAATCCAAAGGCCCAGAAATGCACCGGTCATACCGTATCCCAAAGGACTAACAATAGAGGAGTGAAAGAGATAATTTATAAATTGGTGAAATGGTGATATTTTTATTTGCTCTAATTACTTTCAAGTTTTAGATTTGGGGTTTACATATCTCTTATGCAATCTATTGGGCCCAAGAATAATTTAAAAATGAAATAAATTTAAGAGCTATTCAACTTAAGCCATGTTACTTCAGTTGCACAAAATAAAAATTGACCAAAGGTTGCTTTTATTTTTCTCAAATTTATCTTAATTTTCAATAAGTCAGTCTTATAACTGGATTTTAAAGAATCTAGATTCTAAGAAAAAAAACTATATTAACCATGTACACCCTTGTAATGAGTTTCCTATTTTTTACAGAAAGTGAAAAGAGTGAATATTCTGTAAACCCTGTTTTTGTACATAATATTCAATTAAATGGAGTCATTTGACCGAACTGTACTGTTTAGATTCCTGAATTTGAATTTAGGCAAACATGACTTCCAAATGACTATATTAAACATGCTTACAGAATAAAATGCAAAAACCACATTATGTTGTTGGCATCAGGCAATACCCAGAAGAAGAAATTTCCTTCTAAACCTTACAGATTTCTTTTTAGAAAGTTCCCTAAACTCATGAATATCTTTCCCCTTTATGTTTTCCCTCTTCCATATCTACACTTTCACCCAACCCCTGGCATCCCTCACCATTTAACCAGTTTATAAATTATTTTGACTAAAATACATCTAACCAAACACTCTTCCTTTATCTTTAGCCTTTTGCATGTGGTATAGAAATTATAATTCTAGTCCTTTGGATGTATTTTCTTGTGTTCATCATTTCCTTATTTAGAAATGCCATCTTTGTTTATTTTCAGTTTGGTTTATTTAGTATGGTTTATCATTTTCCAAGTGATAGTAGTAATTCTTCACTGAATTTCTCTTTGGATGCCTCATTTTGGTATGAAAATGAACCAAAAAGTTGATTTAAACTTATTTTAATCTAAATTATAATCCCAACCCCAGCCTGGCTCCTGCTTCCTTCCCATGTAACCTTTCACATCAGAGATTAGAATTCTTTGAGGTTAAATAGCACAGTCAGCTCCTGAGAGGAAGTAATTTCTTCCCCCCTCCCCACCCCCACCTCATGTAATTGAAGAGAATACTGTGGAAAATAAAAATCCAAGCTATTTTGTTTTTGGTCTATGTTTTCTTTCACAACATGACATGACAACATTATGCTTTGCATGACTACACACATATAACCTATCTTAAATTGTTTGCTTTCTCAATTGTTTGCTAATTAGCCTTTTATCTTTCAAATGATAGGCTACATAGTTAACATCCATCCATTCCTTTTCATTTATAGCTGGAGTTCTTAAACTAAGGTCCATGAATTTTTCTTATTTTATTCTTAATAACTATATTAAACATACTTACAGAATAAAATGTAAAAATTTGTGGGTTTTTTTTTTTTTGCTTTTTATTCTGTAGATTTAAAAATATTATTTTCAGAAGGGGTTCCTATATTTTACTAGATTGCCAAAGAGGTCTTTGGCATAAAAATTTAAGACTCCCTTAGTTATAGAATAATGTATAAAGATTTCAGTCTCATTTAAGATAAGAAAACAGAACATTATTACGCTTTGCTACTCGTGCTTTCTAATCCTTGGATGCATTTTCATTAGGTCACTGCTCTCTGTCAGGCAGTCTAATAAATACATGTTTGTTGGTGTGTAGATCTTTCCCGAATTTAATCTGATTCTTTGGTACTTTAAATCCCTACTCTTTAGAAAAAAAATTGCCTAAAAATCACTTATTATTTTTTTAGGAAAGTATATTGAAATTCAATGTAATTAGTTCACATAGAAGTAGCCAAATGTTTATTTTAACTTAAGTGACTTTTATTTTTGCCCCAAGTACAATGCATTATTTTGTATTTTGGTCAGTTTCCTTCTCTGAGATAATGAGGGTAGGGACTATGCAGGACTGCAGGCAATTGCTTTGAGCTCTAAGCACTTTGAAAAGATTAGCCCCATTGATATTCTCTTCATTTTTGTTGGAGAGAAATGCTGTCTTCCCCCGAGTGCAAGAAGATGGACAGCTATTGAATAGAAGCAGCGTTTGTCTAATAGATACTGTAATATTAAATATTCTCTTCTTTCATACATCCAGACAACATAAAATGTTCTGGAAGATGATAGGGTGCCTCATTACATTAGCTTCTTAATTTTGCTAAGCCTGCAAGGTTAATTTTGGCATCATCAGCCTAGAAAATCTTAAAGGAGGCAGAAACTCAGTTGTGCTGGCACTAAGGCTGCCAACTTGGTGAAGGCTAAGTCGGTTGACCTTGGCTTGAAATGAAAGCCTTATAGTAAAGCCAGAGAGTAAAGAAATACAAACTGAACTAGTGGGAGACCTTCCCAGCTTGTCTGATGATTCTCTCTTAAGTGAGAAGACCACACCTCATTTATCTTTTTTTTTGGGGGGGGAGGGGCAAAATGCATAAATTTTACTTACATGCATTAAGAATACTACAAATAATATATGCTTTTAGTAGTCTGAGTCATAACTTATTCAATTCGTGGCATATTTATTGAGAATACTCATTTTTTCAAGGAAAGGGAAAAAGAAAAGAATAAGCATTTACTATGTGCCAGGGCCTGTGCTAAGTGCTTTATAAATATTATCTCATTTGAGATTTCTCTCCTGAGGAATTGTACTGAGTTCTTCTATATCACTTGCCTCAAGTATTAAAGATTGTATATTGTTTCTATTTTAGAGAGGCACAGTGAACAAAATTCCAATGCAAATGCACTTATTGTCATTTAAATAAAAGGCCATTTTTCTATTTTCTTTTTTTCTTCTCCCTTACTTTTTCTTTTTTTTTTTCCTTCTCTCTGTCTCTGTCTCTGTCTCTCTATCTCTCTCTCTCTGTCTCTCTCTCTCTCTCTTTCTCTCTCTCTCTCCCTTTTCTCTCTCCCCCTCCCTCTTTCTCTGTCTCCCTCCTTCTGTCCCTCCCCCTCTCTCTATGCCATCCTCTCTCTTTCGCTGTCTTACTGTTTCTCTCTGTGTCTCTGTCTCTCTATTTCTATCTCTGTCTCTCTGTCTTTCTCTCAGTCTCTGTTTCTGTATCTTTCTCTCTGTCTCTTCCTCCCTCCTTTCCCTTTTCTCTCTCTCCATTCTGAGAGCTATAGTTGCATTCAGTGTCTGGCTTAAATACAAGAGCCTCATCTCCTGATTAGCTTGCTCCTGCAGGCAATCAGTTAGATATTAAAACCCCTTGAAGGTCATCATATCCTTTCTTTTCTTAAAACTCCCCTTGAAGTTCAACAGCTTAGCAAGATTCTGTTGCCAGTTAGCTTAGTTTAGTCTCTTATACATAAATAAAAGGAATATTGCCTTTTTTCAGAGAACATAATAAAAACCTGTGATTTACGAAACAGGGTTATCATCATACATATATTTTATTTATGATATTCAGTATGCCTATCTTCAGGATATTGTGAGAGTTAATCAATTTCAGTTCCCTTTGAGGGGCAAAAAAAGACTTGTAAACATAAGATATGTGTCAAGGATTAAAGCTATGAACTAGATTACTTGGCCTGGCATTACAGGTTCCTGTAAACCAGAACCTATTTTACCTGTGTAGACTCCAAATGCTCTTTTTAGGAAAGGGATTTGGCACAAGAACCTGGATATTTCCTCTGAAATACTTCCCCAGCTCCAATAAAGCAGACATTCTATATTTCTGGAACATAATATGAAACATGAGATATGAAAATGGAACAATGTGCCTATATACAAAGGTGTAGTAATATCTGCTTTCTAAAACTGAAGGAATCTAATTTTTGATCTACAGGTAGAAAAAATTGACTAATTGATATTTCTCATACAATTAGTTTAAGAAATTTTAGATTTTGCTCAGGACATCTCTATCATTTTGATGTTTTGAAAGTCACAGATAGAAATAATGAAAATCTTAGGGATAAGTGACTAAATTCAATTTATAAACTGGTACAGAAAGGAGAGGAAAGCTGGCCATAATCTAGCTTGCCCCTTCAAATCTAGGAGAGCATATTTTTATGGTTTAGGAGAAACAGACAATATCCTCTTGTAATAATAATACTAGTAGCTAATATTTATATAGTGCCTACTATGTGCCAAGCTAAGGGCCATACAAATATTATCTCACTTGATCCTAATAACTACTCAGAGAGAGGAGTACTATTACTATCCTTATTTTACAGCTAAGGAAACTGAGGCAAAGAAAAACAAAGTGACAGATCCATGGTTTCCCAGCTTGTAAAGGTCTGAAGTCTGATTTGAACCCTGGACTTTTGGACTTTGGCCCATTTTATCAGCCTGGTAGTCTAAAATTCTAGCTGCCTCATGGTTTGAAATTCTATGTGAAATAAGACCAAGAAGGAAAAAAAGATCTCAAAAAAGGATTGCTCAAGATCCAAAGTGAAACAATTAAAATGGAGAATAAAAGCAGTTTTCTTAAAAAAAAAAAAAAATAGTAGGAGGTCTTCAACTGACTTACTTTTTTCTAAAATTCATAGAAGGAAGTCCAGACTAGTAGATCAATACTAGTCTATAGATATAATATAGATTTTAACAAAGTATTTTGCCAAGTCCTTTTGACTGTTCTTGTGAAAAAAGATTTAGAAATGTGAATTATCGATGGCATAAAGAGATATATTCAAAACTGGTTGAATAGGTCTGCCCAAAGCATGGTCATTACAATGTTTATATATTATCTTAGAAAGTGTTCTCTGGATACCATAAACAAATTAGGAGAACAGGGGATAATTTACCTATCAGATCTTTGGAAAAGAAAAGAATTTATGACTAAATAGAGTACTAGAAAATATAATGAAAGGCAAATTGGACAACTTTGATTACATTAAATTTAAAAGGTTTTGTACAAAGAAACAAGTTTAAAGGGGAAGTACAAAGCTGGGGAAAAATCTTTACAGCCAATGTTTCTGATACAGGTCTCATTGCTAAAATATATTAAAAAAAAGTGTCAAATTTATAAGAATACAAGTCATTCCCCAATTGATTAATGGTCAAAGGATATGAACAGTTTTCAGATGATGAAATTAAAGCTATCTATAGTCATATGAAAAAATGCTTTAATAACTATTGATCAGAAAAATGCAAATTAAAAAAAAACTCTGAGGTACCACCTCATACCCCTCAGAATGGCTAAAATCACAGGAAAAGATAATAAATGTTGGAGGGAATGTGGGAAAACTGGGACACTAACGCATTGTGAGTGGAGTTGTGAAATGATCCAGCCATGCTGGAGGGCAATCTGGAACTGTGCCCACAGTGCTATAAATCTGTGTATACCTTTTGACCAGCAGTGCCACTGTTGGGTCTGTCTATATTCTAAGGAAATCATAACAAAGGGAAAAAGACCCACATGTGCAAAAATGTTTGTAGCAGCTCTTTTTGTGTTAGCAAAGAACTGGAAAATGAGTAGGAGCACATCAGTTGGTGAATGGCTGAATAAATTGTGGTATATGAAGTTAATGGAATATTGTTGTTCTATAAAAATGATGAACAAGCTGATTATAGAAAAGCCTGGAAAGATTTAAACAAATTGATGCTGAGCAAAACAAGAAGAACCAGGACTATATTGTGTTGGGTTCTTGTTCTTCTTTGTAATAACAATATAAGAGGGTTCTCTCTGGGAGAGATGCAGGTTTCTCGGGGAGGTTTTTTGGAGGCAGCCTTAGTATCACTTCAGATCAATAATTACCCCAAAATGCAGCCTGGTGATAAAAGTTCAGATCTTTTATTGTCTCCAATATAGCCCGGTTAGCTTAGAGTCCTATCTCTCTGCTTGGTTCTAAGAGCTCTTGCCGCTTTGTCCTTTGCTTCTGCCTCTGCTTCCTTCAGCTTTCAATCCAGCTCCACTCTTCATGTAATTCTGGTGAAATCTGTCCGAGAGCCTCTGTCTGTTTCTTTTATACGAGAGAGAGGGATTATGGGTTTTCTCCCATAGTGCTCTCTGGCCCCAAAAGTTTCAAGGGAGGTGTGAATTCACAAAGCTACAAAATTTTACTTTGTGAATCTCCCATACTTGTGAACTCCAATGAGTAAAGGTGTGAACACAAGCATTGTATTAATTAGTTCTACTTAGTACCTTATTTCAGGTTCTGGCCCAAAACATCTTCTTGTAAGATCAGATCAATAATCTATCAACTCTAATGAGTTAGCAGTTTGTAAAGATTCCAACAACATTGTAGACAATTATAGCAAAAATGTGCAATGATCAACTATGAAGGATATGATTCTTCTCAGTGGTTCACCTGCATCCAGAAAAAGAACTATGGAGACTCATTGTAAATCAACACACACTATGTTCACTTATTTTTTTCTACCTTTTTTTCCTATCCCATCAGTTTCCCCTTTTGTATGATTTTAAGCAACGTGTATTAAAGATAAATAAATAAATAAAATTTAAAAAAAAAGAACGTGTCCTCTGGAAGAGTTCTACTAGACATATATGCTTGGCTCTATGCTGTGATATTTCTATTATCTATAGACAATGGCACAGATGATGTTCCTAAGAGATTTTCAGGTGACAGAGATGAATGGGGCAGCTAATACACTGGCTGAGAGGTATATTCTTGATAGCCTAGAAATTCAGGCACATTTATTAAAATTCATATTTGAATTGGGATTATTGTAAAAAAACTGGATTGAAATACTAACTTTAATTTGAGAATCGTTGACAACAGTTTCTCTGATAAAGCTCTGGGGGTTTTAGAAAAAAGTAATCTCATATTATTGTAAAGATATAATAATCTTTAATCCCCCAACAATAGATAATTACATTATACACTGCATTTCTAGAAGCACAATGTCCAAAATTAGTGAAATCAGTACTCTGCCAGACCATATCTGGTATATTGTGTTTGACTCACGTTTAAGGATGGACTTTGATAAGTAGAAGAGTACCAGATAAAGATAGAAAAAGATAACAAAAATGATAGAGGTATTTATATTTTCACTAGGATTGTTGGCTAGAACTAGAGACATTTTTTGCAGAGAGAAGAGAAAATTTACCAGGTAAATATCAGAAATGTCTCAATTATTTGAAGGTCTATTATATGAGCAACTGAAAAGAAACAAATTCATCTTTGATGTTAAGAAAGACTAGAGTTCCCTGTAAATAATATAGTCAATCTCCAAAAATAGTGAGTTCTCTCTCACTGAAGGTTTTCTGGCAAACAAGTGGGCATCCATGTAATGGGCTGAGGCTTGAGTTGATGCATTGAGGTCCCAAGCACATGAGGCTAAATAGTAATTGGACCATACTCTATTAATATATAAGCTTGGAGAAAGAATGGCCCCTGCCTACTCTTTGTGCAAATCCTGATGTGTTGTATAGGAAATGACGATTCTGGTGAGTGGAGGCAGGGGAGTGGAAAAGGAAGGGGAAGGAGAGACTTTTGGCATTGCTATTGCGACGGTTTGCTCAGCTCGGATCGCTCTCTGTTAGCTGGCTTCCCGTCGCAACTGTCCATATTGCTATCGCAATCCTTCTTGCCCATATTGCTATCGCAATCTTTTTTCACCTCTTCACTTGAATAAAGACTGAAGATTTTTCCCTTAACCTGAGTTCCTGACTCCGGCTGATTTTAAATACGTGATCATTACACATCCATTTGTAAGATATATTATACTAGAGTGTTTTATTTATGTATACATTAGATTAAATAGCCAGGTAATCCTTTTCATCTCTGAGATTTTGTTATTCTTTTAAATAAAGGTAAATGTCATTGAAAGTCACAAAAATGTTGGAAAATAAAATTCTACATAACCTTTTTGGTTGAGTCACTACAAAGATGGCAGACTAAACTGGAAGTTAAAAATAACATGTATCCTAGTATTACATACTCTTAAAATCAGGCTTTCAGATACTCTTAAGGGAAAAAGATAGGAACTGAAGACTAAGCAATCTAGACATGAAATTATGGTTATGTTTTATCAGTTGTCATTTTAATGTTTTTAAAAAATGAGTTTTGCGAATTAAAATTTTGTTTTCCTCTGTTGTTTAAAATACTGAAAGAACTTCCGTAAATTCCTGTTTTGATATATTACCATAGTAGGAAGGTAATTTGGTCAAAGTCTGACAAGTTGAAAGGCTTAGGATGAATTCAGTGATAGACTAGATGTCTAAGACTAACTTAGCTAAGATGGGAGAGCCTCATTATTGTGTAAATGATGAATTTTGGGAGACACCGTAGCTCATAAAAAAGTTGCTCATCTGTAGAGAGATTATGATCTGCATCTGTAGTTGGAGTGCTCATTCCAATAGGGCTATAGATCATTGAAAGATTAAAGTGTGATATATCTAGAGAATTAGAACTGGAACATATGGTAATTCAGTGATTTGTGCTTTGTCTCCAGTATGGACTGGTAGAAGCAAAATTGAAGTGAGCTATTGGTTTTTAATTGATGCTTAGGGGACACAGAATAATTTTATAATTTCTGTAATTCCTTTCTTAAAATCTCTCTCAAGAAGTTAAATACTAAGTAGGAGGGTAAATAAAATAGCATTTTTAATCCCATTTTGTTCTCATAAATCTAAGAACCCACAGAAACAACTCTGTTTATTTTTCAAACAATTATCTGTATTGACACAAATTTCTTAAACCATATTAAGTGTTCTAAACTACTACAGTATCTTTACCAAGAAGACTCCATGGATAGCATAGCTCATTGGAGTCATGAAGAGTCAGATGCAACTGAAAAACTGAATAACAAATTCTAAGCTATGCTTTTTAGAGTCAATTAAATAATAAGCATATATGAAGTAATATATATTCTGAAGTTAAAAATTACTAAGTAAATGATCAAATTGCAATTGAGGCTTTAGATATTGGTCACTCAAAATTTTGATCCTCTTGTATGAAAAAGAATGATAGGGATGGGGGAGAGCCTTAAGAATGAATTTTTATCCCTATAATTGTGTAAAGCAAAATCCCCAGTAATTTATATTAATTAAGTATTCTAAACAAATCTAAATAACCTAAACTACTCCTTTATCTTTGCCAAGAAAACCTTATGGACAATACCATCCATGAGGTCACAAAGAGTTTGACGTTACTGAAAGACTGAACAATAACACATTCTACATTAAGCTTTGCAGAGTCAAGTAAATAGCAATTAAATATTAAATGGTGTGTTCTGGGGATTAAAAATTTGCTAATTAAATTGTCATATTCCATCCAAGGCTTTAGAAATTGGTCATTTAAAATTTTGCTCTGTAAAAGCAATGATAGAAGCAGATGGAGAATTAAGAAGTTTAATTTCCAATACTATACTTCTTAAATAGGTCACTGAATTATTTGGTAACTTTTTTAAAAAATGTAAAACAGCAAATTAAAATGTTCTCTGTTTTAGAGAGAAGACGAGTATTGAGTTCATGATTTTCAAATTTGATAATTCTCTCATTCTATAATGAGAGATTGTTATTAAACAGCAATTTATATTTCCAAGGAAAAATTTAGATTGTGGTGGCATGTTTACATTCATTTATGTTCTAGTATGAAAAGCAAAAATATTTGAGTATATAGTACATATTATGAGTGAATACTCACTAAGGTCAGTCTTTAATAACAATGCTATTTTTTAGTTGTATTATTAGGATACTTGATTGTCTATCTACTCTGAGTCAAATAAACTGAACCAATTATTTTGAAACAGAATATATTTAAGGACTTAAAAGGCTGACAGCATAATAATTATAATATCATGATGATAGTAACTAAGTAACCTTAAATGAGGCTAAAATGTGAGTATTGTGTTGGAAAAAGATTGTCTTTATGAAGTTATTTTTTCCCAAATAGTATTTTTAATTTTCCCCAGTTATATGTCAAGAAAAATTTTAGCATACATTTTTACAAGACTTTGAATTCCAATTTTTTCTTCCATCCTTCCTCCCCCTACCTCTTTCAAAATTGTTAGGCAGTTTAATATAATTTATATATGTGCTATCATATAAAATATATTTCCATATTAGTCACAGTTTTGAAAAAAGAAACAGATTTAAAAAACACAAGAATAATATAAGTGAAAAAAACACAAGAATAGGGCAAATCAAAAAAATATATACTTCAATCTGACTTCAGAGGTCAACAATTCATTATCTGGTGATGGACATTAATACTGCTTTATGAGCCCTTTGTACTGGTCTTGGATCATTCTAAGAAGAGCAAAATCACACAATTTTGCTGATACTATGTATAATGTTTTCCTGGTCCTGCTCATATCACCTTGCATCTGTTCATTCAAATTTTTTCAGGTCTTTCTGAAATCTGTCTGTTCATCATTTTTTATTACATAATAGGATTCCATTATATTCATGTACCATAGCTAGTTCAGCCATTCCTCAACTGATGGACATCCCATCAATTACCAATATTTTTTCCAGCATGAATAGGACTGCTATAAATACTTTTCCACATGTAGGTCCTGTTGATATTTTTTCTACTTGTTTAGATCTGACTTTATTTGTGTGAAGCATGTTGTAATTCTGTTCATATAATTATTGGATTTGTCTTGGCAGATGGACTTCTAAGTATTTGATATTGTTTGTGGTTATTTATAATGGAATTTCTCTTTCTAGCTCTTGCTCCTGGGCTTTATTGATGATATAAGAAAATGCTGATGCATTTTATGTGGGTTTAACTTATATCCTCCAACTTTGCTAAAGTTGTTATTTTAAATAATTTTTTACTTGATGTTCTAGAATTCTCTAGGCCTACCATAATAGTAACTGAAAATAATGTTTTGTTTCCTCATTGTCTACTTCTAATTTTCATTATCTAATCTAATAATTCCTTTTATTTCTTTTTTCTTCTCTTACTATATTGAATAATAGTGGTGATAATGGGTGTCCTTGCTTCACTGATATAATTGAGGAGGTTTATAGTTTATCACCATTACACCCAATATTTCTTAATAGCTTTAGATAAATATCACTTATCACTTAAAAAATATTTCTTTTATTCTCATGCTTTTTCCAAAGCAATGGTGCTGTATTTTGCCAAAAGCTTTTTCAGCATCTACTGACATAATCATATGATTTTCTATTGGTTTTCTGATTGATATGGTCAACAATGTTGATTTTCCTAATATTGAACTAACCTAGTATTCCTGGCATAGATCCCACCCGGTCATATTGTATAATACTTGTGATATAGTGCTGTATTTGTCTTGGCATATATTTTCTTCAAAATTATTGCATCAATATTCATTAGAGGAATTGGATTATAATTTTATTTCTCTATTATACCTCTTCCTGGTTTAGGTGTCAGCATTATATTTGTGTCATAAAAGGATGTTGGTAGGATTTCTTCTTTATCTTTTTTTTCCATTTATATAGTCTTGGAATTAATTAATTGTTCTTTAAATGTTTGGTAGAATTCTACTTGTGAACCCAACTGACACTGGGAATTTTTTCCTGGGGAGTTCAATAATGACTTGTTATTTTTCCAAAATGGGATTATTTAGGCTTTCAATTTCCTTATGTGTTAATCTAAGTAACTTATATTTTCATAAATATTCATCTGTTTAAGTCAGTTTATCAGAATCAGCAGCAGCACTGGTGGCTTCCTGACCTCTCAGTCCAGAGACACCAAAGAGGACTTAGAAGGTCAGCAGAAAAGGTCTTTGGCAACAAGGTGAGATTTCAATGGGCAATCCCAGCATAAATCACACTAGTGCAGCCCCGGGACCAGTCCCAGGACTAATAAAGCAGTAATATATCACTTTAGCACACTTGATCTTACAGTTACAGTAGAGCTTGTAACTCCTAACAGGTCTAAAAGGACCTGCACAAAACTCTTGAAGCTTGGAACAGTGCACTCTCTCCCCAGCAAACAGAGAACTACTTTAACAAAGAGTTAAAAACTAAGTAATAATATAGAGAAATGATCAGGCAACAGAAAAAAAGTTTCTGATCTTAGAAAGTTACTATGGTGACAAGGAAGATTAAAATACACACTTAGAAAGCTCTTGCATTCAAAGCCTCCAAGAAAAAGAATTGATCTCAGGTTATGGAAGAGCTCAAAAGAGATTTTGAAAATCAAGAAAAGGATCAGAGTCAAGATGGCAGAGAGCAGACAATACTTTCTGTGAGTTCCTTTGACCTTTTCTCAAACCAACAACAGATCAAGCTCTAAACTGGTTTTGAAGTCAAAGAATCCACAAATATTTGGAGTATAACACATTTCTAGAAGAAGTTATCTTGGAAGAACTTCAGAACAGGTTTATTTCAAATGGGCAGGGGGACAATCTGGTGAGCCCAGACCATAGGACAGAGAGCAGGGCAAGAAGCTGGGGCCGGGAGTCAGAGTATTGCAGCTTCCAGGTACTTGGAAATCTTCTATGAGTCTCTTAGGCCACTCTCTCCTGGTTGCCTTTTGTAAAAGGCAAATCATAAACCACTGTGCCCCAGAAGAACACTGTACCTGGGCAGGATGAACCAGCACCCCAAAAATCAATCAGCAGAACTGGCTCAGGGCAGTTGAAAAAGAGTTTGAAAAAGACAAATTTGTCTAAAGGCAAAGCAATTTGAAAAAGACACCAATTCACCGCTGAACAAAATTTGTGAAACGGAAAAAGAAGGCATTGAGCAAAAAGATTCAATTGGACAACTACAAAAGGAGCTTAAAAAGGTACCTGAAGAAAATAATACACTAAAATTTAGAATTGAACAAATGGAAATGAATGATTCAATAAGACTTCAAGAATCAAACAAAAACACAAAAATGAAAAAATAGAAGAAAATATGAAATATCTCCAGAAAAACAATTGACCTGGAAAACATATCTAGGTCTTCCTGAAAGCCATGATGAAAAAAAAAAAAGCTAGACACTATCTTACAGGAAATCATAAAAGAAAACTGCCCAAATATTTTAGAATCAGAAGGTTAAATAGCCATTGAAAGAATTCACTGACCACCTCCTGAAAGAGACCCCAAAATTAAACCCTCAAGGAATATCTTGGCTAAATTTCAGAACTATAATACCAAGGAAAAGATATTGCAAGCAACCAGAAAGAAACAATTTATACTGAGGCTGCCACAATTAGGATTATCCAGGATCCAGTAGCTTCCACTTTAAAGGATTAAAGGGCCTAGAATCTGATATTCTAAAAGGAAAAGGAACTTGGATTGCATCTAAGAATAAGCTAGCCAGCTAAAATGAACATTATCTTTCAGGGAAGAAGATAAAACATTTAATGATATAGGTGAATTTCACCTATTTCTAATGAAAAGACCAGAACTAAACAAACAAACAAAAAAAATTCACTAAACACAGAACTCAAGCATAAAAAGGTAAAAACTTTTGAGAATTATATTTTGTCATGGGTATACTTAGAGAATGCAGGTATAATTTGATTTTATTTTGATAATATAAAAAAGAAACTAGGGGTGGGCTCTAAAGAGGAGGACTGTTTGAGGGACTTGGTCATCCAAAGCAAAATACTGGGGCAAAATGAAATGGGAAAGAAAAGAGAAAAGTATAACTTGGGGTAAATAAGAGGCAGGAAATACAGAATTAGTTATTTTAACTGTGAACATAAATGAAATTAACTCTCCCATAAAACAGAAGCAGATAGCAGACTGGATTAAATATCAGAATTCTACAATATGTTGTTTACAAGAGACACATTTAAAGCATAGTGATACATATATACAGGGATGGAGCAGAATCTATTATGCTTCAGGTAAAGAAAATCAAGTAATAAAGATAGAGGAAAAATTGGGGAAAAAATTGCAAAAGGAATTACAGCAAGCTTATGAAGAGAAGACTGCTTTAAAAGCAAAATTGGCCAAATGGGGAAAAATATGCCAAAGTCCAGTGAGGAAAATAATTCCTTAAAAATTAGAGTTGAGGACTTCCGATTAAGATGGCAGAGAGGAGGCACACAGCTGTGTAAGCTCCACTCTTTCTCTCACTATCCATTTCATTACAAGCCTCTGAATTAATGCTTGACTGAAAAAAAAAACCCACAAATAGTTACCAAGAGAAGCCATCCTTGAGATTCGCCAAGAAAGGTCTGTTTTTACTGGAGGGCTGGGACAGTTTTAGATCGGGTACAGGTGGCAGGCAGTGGCAGTGAGAGCACGGGAGCAGACTGGAGAGGGGGTAGGGAGTGATCGCAGCTGTCTCTGAAGGGAGAGCTTCGCTACAGGACTGGATACTTTTGCCCTGGCAGCAAGTCAGCAGCCCAGCAGAGAAGCTAAAAACACCGGGGGTGAAGAATACAACCCCAAACAGCTGGAGTCTCTCGGGACCCGGCTGCCCCTCCCCTTTTCTCCCCCCTCCCCAGTGACTCAGCACGCTCTGGGATCTCAGAGCCTGCAGGCGCAGCACAGTAGGGCTAGTGCCTCACTGCTGCCCCCGCAGTCTGTAGAGGAAGCTCGGTAACACCACTCAGCCCCTCCCCCAAAGAAAGACTCCAGTTTTTTCTTCTTTTCTTTGCTAGTTTGTCTTTGATTATTAGACAGAATGAGCAAGAAACTGAAGAGGACTTTAACCCTTGACAGCTTCTATACAGATAGAGAGCAGACTCCAAATTCTGAGGAGACTAAAAACAGACAGTCTTCAGGTGAATCCCCAAAAGAGGAGATCATCTGTTCCTCAGCACAGATGAATCTCATGGAAGAAATTAAAAAGGCTCTCACAAGGGAGCTAGAAGAAAAATGGGAAAAGCTGGCAAAAGAGCCTGGAGAAGTCATCCCACTCAGTTAAAGAGAGACTGGATAAAGAAATAAAATCCTTGAAAAATAGGATTAGCAAACTGGAAACAGAAAATAGCTCTCTAAAAAACAAAATTGGCGAAATGGAAAAAAATTCCACAGAACAAAAGAACTCAATGGGACAATTAGAAAAAGATTTTAAAAGAGTGAGTGAAGAAAATACTTCACTGAAAATCAGAATTGAACAATTGGAATTGAATGACTTGAGGAGACAAGAAGAATCAGTCAAGCAAATCCAAAACAATCAACCAATGGAAAAGAATGTGAAATACCTTCTGGGGAAGACAACAGACCTGGAAAACAGATCCAGGAGAGACAATCTGAGAATCATCGCACTCCCAGAAAAGTATGATTGAAAAAAAGAGCCTGGACACCATTTTCCAGGAAATTATCAAAGACAACTGCCCAGAAGTCATAAGAACAGAGGATAAAATAGACATTGAAAGAATTCATCGATCATCCACTGAAAGGGATCCTAAAATCAAAACACCAAGGAATATAGTGGCCAAATGCCAGAACCCTCAGACGAAGGAAAAAATACTGCAAGCGGCTAGAAAAACCCAATTCAAGTATTGAGGAGCCACAATAAGGATCACCCAGGATCTAGCAGCATCCACACTAAAAGATCGAAGGGCCTGGAATATGATATTCCAAAAGGCTAAGGAACTTGGTATGCAACCAAAAATAACTTACCCAGCTAGAATGAGCATCTTTTTCCAGGGAAGAAGATGGACATTCAACGAAGTAAGCAAATTTCACCTATTTTTGATGAAAAAGCCAGAACTTAACAAAAAAATTGATCTACAAATATAGAACTCAAGAGAAATCTAAAAAGGTAAAGGTTAATCTTGGGAACTATATTTCAGCTATAAAGATGTATAAAGAATACATGTATACCTTGTTCTAGAAACTGATGTGGAAAGGACATTGTACCAGAAAAAGGGTAAAGTGGGGGTAGTACATCTCATGAAGAGGCATAGGATACATGAAAAGATAGTTTTCACCATCCAACCTTGCAAAATCTTGTGTTCCAAATTTTTCTCCCTCCCACCCCTCCTCCCCACTCCCTTAGACAGCAAGTAATCCAATATAGTTTAAGCATATGCAAGTCTTATAAACATATTTCCACATTTATCATGTTGTACAAGAAAAATCAGATAAAAAGATAAAAAATGAGAAAGAAGAAAACAAACAAACAAGCAACAACCACAACAACAAAGGTGAAAATATGTTGTGATTTACATTCAGTCTCCATAGTCTTCTCTCTGAGTGCAAATGGTCCTCTCCCTCACAAGTTTATTGGAATTGGCCAGAATCATCTCATTATCGAAAAGAGCAAAGTACATCACATTTGAACATTACATAATCTTGTTGCTGTGTACAATATTCTCTTGGTTTTACTCAATTCACTTCACTTAGCATTAGTTAATGTAAGTCTCTACAGGCTTTTCTGAAATCATCCTGCTCATTGTTTCTTATAGAGCAATAATATTTCATAACATTCATATACCATAGCTTATTCGACCATTCTCCAACTAATGGGGATCCCCTCGGTTTCCAGTTCCTTGCCACTACAAAAAGGGCTACCACAAACATTTTTGCACATGTAGGGTTCTTTCCTCTTTTTATGATCTCTTTGGTATGCAGAGTTGGTAGACACTGATTCTTCAAAAGTTATGCACATTTGATAGCCCTTTGAGTATAATTCCAAATAAATGCTCTCCAGAATGGTTGAATCATAACTCTACCAACAATGTATGTTTCAATTAGAAATGCATTTTCATTTGGACAATCTGGTAATGCCATATTAGCCCAGGCAGTCACCTTGACTTTGTATGAATGCAGTAGCCCACCTTAATCTACTTGCTCCATAGTTTGAACTAAAGAAATCTTTGCAAACAAATTTGCAAATAATTAGGTGCAGATTGCACCATCTTGAATAGTTTTTCTTTTCATTTCTCATGTAAATTTACACAGTAGCAGTAAGAATTGAGACATTCCTCATTCATAATTCTGCAGGACATGTTAAACATGTATGATATATAAAGAAGAAATCTGAATGTAGCGTAATTAGTCTCTAAAACTCTGCTTCTTTCCCCCCCCATGCTGTCTGTTAGCATAACGATTTACTAAAATATGTGATGATGAAAGCTCTGATAAAATTCTTGTTCACAAATTTTTCAAACTCCATTTTGACAAATTCAGACTTATTACCCAGAAATTATATTGTCTGGCACTCACTGCTCTGCAAAATACTGGCACAGAGATATAATTGTTGGAAAGAACTTTATTTCAGATCTCTCTCTTCACAATCCCATTCATGGCTATGCCTTCAATGATCAGTTTTTTATAAATGATTCCAAAATTTATGCTTCCTTCCAGCTCTCCTCTGAGTATGTCTTGCATCACTAAAGATCTGCTGGACATTATCACCTGGATGCCCTGTCAATGACACATTAAACCTGAAGTAAAATCCCTAACAACTTGATTCTGTTGCTGATACCAATATCTTCTCTGACATTCAGATGCAAAGCTTTAGATTTATCACTGACATTTTTTGTTCTTTATCACTGTATCTAATTGCCTAACTCCTATCTATTATAACTCACCAGTCAATCCAATTTTACCTTTCACCTAGGCTGTTTCAATAATTTCAGGGTTCTCTTTGATTCAAGTTACTACCCTCTCTAATCCATTATCAAAATAGAAGACATTTTCTCAGTACACAGATCTGATCATATCATTCTCCTGTTAAAAAGCTTTCAGTGACTTCTAATTGTATACACAACCCTGGAGAATGAAAAATTATTAAGATTTTTATTATGATTTGATCATTAATTACAAGCTTTCTTATTAAATACATGACACTATTAATTCTGATACTTACTGGTCTGTGACTGAAGAAATCACTTCCTTTTTGTGAATTTCAGTCTTCTTATGCATGAAATTTAAATGGTAGCATTTGTACAAAATAACAAAGTATCATAGTTCAAAGAGGTTTTTGTGGCTCTAGGTCCAACTTGTCTAAAGCAATGATTATAGTACATAGATCATAAGATTAATAAACTAGAGGATCAGACATGTTTTCTGATCTTCCTGAACTGTTACAATTCCCCCACATAAGAATTATATTAAAAAATCAAGCAATTGCAGCCATCTCTACAGGCTAGTACACCAAGTCTAATGAGGGAGCAATCTGAATGAATGATGAACAACATGAAATAATTGGTTAATCCTTAAACCCTAATACGTTTACTTTGTATACTTTTCCCCATAAGACCCCTTACTCTGGCACAGTAGCAAAATAGAACATGGACTTATGCTCTGGTATTCACTTTAGAATTTCTTTACTGCTTCTGAACCTACATGAACCTTTATATTCACCCCATTCTGTAACAACAGGTATCAGAACTAGTTTCCACCCACTCCCTGTGGAGAAGGTAGAAATACAGGAAAACTGAAGATTTTGTCTGTGTTGGCCAACCACTATATGGAACCACAGTAGGATATTTTTTAATGGATCAAAAGAGAAATTAGAATCATGAAAGCAGAATTTATGGTTTGTCCAGTGAAAATTATTAGAATAGAAAATGTAATAGAAAAACTTAAATCCACAACAGCCAAATTCTCTAAAGAAATTAAAGATCATTTGTTAATATAAATAAACACACAAGAGTAATGGACCACCCAGAAGAATAGAAGCAAAAAAGTAACAATAATAAAATAACACACAGTATCTATACAAAAAGAACATATTTATTTTAAAGTAAAGATGTATAGAAGCAGTTTAAGGATCATAGTTCTCCCAGAAGAACACAACAAAACAAGAAAAAAAAATCTGAATACAATTCAAGAATGCTGCCCAGAACTTCTGAACTCAGAAACAAGTTGCTGTTAATAGAAAGAACTCTTAGATCACTTCCTAAGTGAAAAAAATTAAGCCAAAAATGCTTTATATGGTGAATGCCAAGGAATTGTAGTGAATTTTAAAAATTCTAATGATAAACAGAAAATTCTTCAACTGATCAGGAGAAATGTGTGTATATATATATGAAATGTGTATATATATGAAATATGTGTGTATATATATGTGTATATGCATATATATGAGGAAATTTATATTACATGATTTTTCTGATTCCATCAAAAAGCACAAAAGAGAAAATAATATATTACAAAGAGCACAGAAACTCAAGATACAACCAAGATAACATATCCTATAAACCTGAGCTTATTTGTCAATGAAAACAATTTAATTTCCAGCAAGAGAGAGACATTTGAAGCATTCCTACAAAAAAAGACAAGTACATATTATTTGTTTTGCAAACATCCAAGATAATAAAAAGGCAAAGAAAAAGGTATAGAATTGTAGCTATCAAGGAAATCATAAGAAACACCCTAGGGGTAAAAAAGGAAAAACACTTGCAAGAGAAAGATGTCTATGGGACTAAATAATAATAATAGACTAAACCTCATAACATCTAGCCTACAGGTGAAGTGATATACTTTTGTGAGACTAAAAGAATGGAAAGGTACATTAAAATGGATAAAGGAGAAAAAAAGAGATGGGAAAGTATGATGTCCTTAATCCAAGTAGTACAAACATAAACAATCCCCAACATAACATAGCTGAGAAGTAATTGTCCTGTTTTTGAATGAAATTTCTAGGAAGAGGAAATTCACTATCTCCTGAATATACTCATTACACTTTTAGATAGCTCTAGTTGTTAATTAGTTATTTTGTTTTCCTATATGATTATCACATTCTAATTTATATTATAGAGTTTTGTTTATTTCTTCTTTTTTTTAGACTAAATTAAAAGTTCCTTGAGGGCAGAAATTCTGCCTCAATCTGATTAGCATTTTTTTCAATATAAGAAAAGTTCCTTATACACGGGGAATATTTTTTATTAAAGCTCTTTATTTACAAAGCATATGCATGAGTAATTTTTCCAATATTGACTCTTGCAAAACTTTCTGTTCCAAATTTTTCCCTCCTTCATCCAACCCCTTTCTAGAGCTGCCAGGTAGTCAAATACATGTTAAATATGTTGAAATACATGTTAGATCTGATATGTGTATATATATTTATACAGTTATCTGGTTGCCCAAGAAAAATCAAATCAAGAAGGAAGAAAAAGAAAAATTGAGAAAAAAAATGCAAGCAATTAACAACAGAGAGAGTGAGAATGTTATGTTGTGTTTCCTTCTCTGTTCCCATGGTTCTCTCTCCATGTGTAGAGGGTTCTCTTCATCATTGCACAAGTGGAACTGGTTTGAATCAACTCAATGTTGAAGAGAGTCATGTTCATCAAAATTGATCATCATATATTCTTGTTATTGCTGTGTATAATGATCTCCTGGTCCTGCTTATTTCACTTAACATCAGTTCATGTAGGTCTCTCCAGGCGTCTCTGAAATCATCCTGCTGTTCATTTCTTACAGAACAATAGTATTCCATAGTATTCATATACCATTATTTATTTAGCCATTCTATAATTAATGGGCATCCACTCAGTTTCCAGTTTCTAGCCACTACAAAGAGGGCTGCCACAAACATTTTTGCATATGTGGGTTTTATTCCCTCTTTTAAGCTCTCTTTGCAACATGGGGGCATTTAATAAACTTGTTTGAGTGCAATTAAAATAGGAGAATTTGAAGGAATACTAATCTGCATTGGTAGGGATGTTCTCTTTCCATGGAAGCAAGAGTCCATTCTCTTTCCTGTCTCTTTGAGGTATCTTCTTCATTCTTGGGTTCTTCATCTTTAATGGTCCTTTGAAATCAATATGGTAATTATGCAGAATCTTTCTAACCAAACTGCAAATACTCATTGAGATTATGATGACTAATCATAAAAAATTCAAAAATTTAAAAAATCATTTTAAAAAGATTGGTACTTAGTGCCAGGAAAACTAGGTTCTGATGCCAGTTTTGCCATGACCTACCCATGCAGTCTGGGGCAATTCATTAATCTCTTAAAGAACTCAGTATTTTCTTTTTTGAAATAAGTAATTCATGCAAAATTCAATGTGATGAATTAAATTAAATAAATAATTTAAGTCCCTATTGTGTACAAGGTATTGATTGTGCTAGATTCTTGAGATGGAAAGATGATAGAAAATATAATTTTTTGTCACTAAGATGATAATAAATCTTGTAATGTTCTTGGTGGTTCTCTGAGCAGCCTTCCTTTCAGCAGAGTAATCACCACAAGAATAGCCAGGTGTTAAAAGTCTAAATTCTTTATTATCTCCTTCATAATCTAGTTTCCTTGCCTGGGGCCTGGGCCAGTTTTCTGGAGAGTCTTTCAGTCTGGCCTTGGTCTCAGTGGGAGAAATTCAGAAGGCCAGCTACCACAAGACTGATGAAGATGGAAATGAATCTGGCTTCCCTTGGCTCTAAGAGCTTGAGCTCCTGCCTCTAGTCTACTTGTCTTCTCTGGCTCTGAATCCTACCTGACATATATGCTTTATTCTAAGTATAAACCAATCATTATATCACTAGGAAACCATTATTTGTTGTAAGAGTAAATCAATCATACTGAACTTAGAGAAATATTAAGCACCATGCTAAACTAGATAACCATTGTCTTTATCAATTCCACTGAGTTAACACCTTGTAAGAATCCTTGTTTCTAAGTTCAGAATTCTGGTCCATAACAAAATCTGACAACATGTTAAAGTAGAAAGACCACTAGAATGGGAATATATATGGAGTGGAGTCCCAGCTTTGCCATGTGCAAGCTGTATGCACGTGGGCAAATCACCCAATCACTTTGAACCTCCTCTTTCCTTATCTGAGAGGGAAGGGTGATAGTGTCTTTAGTATCTAATTCAAAGAAATGTTCTATTAGCTATAAAGCATATTATTACCAGAAGTTATCATCATATTGCAATATAGTTGAGAGTTTAGAATATGTATATAAATAATTAAACAGTAGCAAGTACATAATGAAAATCAAAAAGAGTGGTCTGAGAAATCCTAGAAGAATGGGATCACTCTTAAGTTAAGATAATTTAGAAAGTCTCATCTAAGCTACAATAAGAGAAGAATTTCAATAGGCAAATGTATTGTAGGTTCATTCTAAGCATAGGGGACAGTATATATCAATTTGGGGGGAATAGGAGATAGGAGCCATTTACTTTGTTGAAGAATGAAATACTAAATCTGGTGTTGTGTGAAGTTGATAGGCAGTAGGGTTCTGAGCTTCCTTCTTCATAAATAGAAGACACTCCCATTCTTCAGGTTCTCTGAATGTTTAAGAGCTGCTGGGGGATAGGGAGAAAGGAAACAATTAATTGCTAGGACAGGAAGCCTGAAATACTTGCCATGAAATCTTGGGGTTGGTTAGCATGGATCCAGCAGGTATGCAGTAGAAAATAGACTATCTGAACTCGAGGGGTGACTAAGCTGGATGAATTCACTTGGCACTGCTGAGGAAGAGCATGGTGACATATATGATTTCTCACAGAGAGAAATCATTCTTTTATGATTCCTTCTGTGATCATAAAATTAGTGTTTGTGAAATAATCTCAAACTTGTCAGCATAAGCAACAAGAGAGAGCCTGTACAAGTGGCTGAAACATCAGGGGAGTTTTTCATTTAGCAACAGTCACAGAGTTGGCACAAAGGAGGACCTTGGAAAGGCAACAAGTAGATGTCCTGGCAGGCACATGAAAAATGGTGTCAGGAAATTCTGTTGTAAGGGATATTAAAAAAGAAAAACATGGAGCAAAGACCATCAAAAGGAAGTAGAAGGAATATATGCCATCTGTAATTTTAGATAAACTATACAATTTGATGCTTAATTTGGATGTCAGTTTCTTGGCAACAAGAGAAAGAAAAACCTAACATTACTTATGCTACAAATATTAGTGAGAGAAAATAGATACACTTGTTTGAAAAAAAAAAACTTTCTAAAATTCAAATCAGGTAGGAATTTGCCATATAGATCTTTGTGTAAAGGCATATTGATGCAGAGTTGGAATGTTGGATGACTGAATACCCTTTGGTAGCTGACATCTCAGTTCCACATCATGTTTAAGGACAGTGTATCACAGCTTGAGCAGGTAGTGAATAACCTTTTCTAGATGGAATGAACAGAGTCTGGATTGTAGCATTGTATTTGCAAAATATTGATAAGGAGATGGAAATCTTAGTAAGATGCATTACCTCCTGAATGGCCACTTACTTGATTGACCACCTAGACTGTTGAATCCTAGAAATGGTAGCTAGGAAACCTTCATGGAGCTTGATAGAAATGATGTAGCTGCAGAGAGCTGGAAGGACCAGAAACACTTCAACCAATGTCTACTGACTGGCATGATGGTGGCTAGGGTACTTATTCAGCCAGAAATGACTATGCACTAAATCTACCTTGCAACACATCTAATCCACTCACTCCATTCCACCTGGGCCTCTACTCTGACCTGACAAAAAGGGGAAGCACTATATACAGCCAATATCTACCATATGGATCTGTATCAGCCTTTCTCCTACTGTCCTAACCCCTGCTTCCCCTCTTCCAACTTTCCTAATAGTATGCAACCTGAAACCCTTTGGCTCACTTCTGTTTGCTCTTCATTTTCCAAAGCAGGGATAGGGAATAGGCAGGGATACAATTTCCTGAATTTTTGTAAAACTGGGAATGCCAGTTGCCTAAATTGTGACCTTACACTGCCTAAGACATAACTATACACCACCTTCATACCTCCTAGGATAGAGTTCCTTGACCTGACCAAATCAAGAATTAAAAAAAAATACAAACCTACAATTATAGAACTTTTCTGGGAGGAAAAAGCATAGATCAACTTAATTTTTATTATTGTTATTAAAGTGGATAAGTTTAATTCTTTGTGGCTTCCAATGTTGGGGAATGTACTCTTAGATTGAAGTTTTTATATCACAGAGGAAGGATTTTCTCCAACAACTCCATGCTTGGAGCAGGGAGTGAGTGCCTTGCTTGTGTAATCCTGTATTTAGTTGTCACAGGTTACTAAGTTTGGGCAGTCTTCCTTAGGCTGCTCCTTTCAGTAACTCCAAATTTTGATCCTATACTTTCAGATATAGTATAGAAATTCAGCCATATGAGTGGTCCAAAGCATTTCGGGAAAGTGGCCTGACCTGGTCTTGACTGGCTTATTTTTGGTTGGAACAAGTGGGTCTGTAGAAAGAAGGTATAATGATGGATGTCAGTTCAACATCATATCTGAATTCCCCCCCACTCCCCCTCACATATTCAGACCTGGTTCTGCTCATCAAGAAGAAACAGGATGTACAAGGAGAGACCCAGGTAATTAAGTTTTCAAAATACAGTTTGGGATATTAGCTGCTTAGGCAGACCAAGGCTTTGATCCTTCACACTGCCTGCTATTCATGGTATCTACCATAAGTCTTAAGTCCATAATGCAAGTGATTTACCTCTACCACCAAAAATGCTTTCTTTGTTCGAGATGACAGATCAGCCAATTCCCACTCCACTTTGTTATTTGTATTATAGTCTTGTCTTTGCTGCCTATATTTTGAGATTAGTTTTTATTCCTTGTGAAGATGATATTCTATTTTTAGAATAGACCTTGTCTGCAGGACTGCTATATGATAAACTCATGGAGAGATAGTCCCCTTACTCCCATTAAATCTCACCTTCCTCTTTAATGTCCACAGGATGTGGTGATAGAAATGAATTTCAACTAATAAATTGTTTGATTTGGAACACATATATACCTAGCCAAAATTGGTGATGTTATCAACCTTTTGTCAGCTTTAGCAGAATATGCATCTAATTCAGGAATTATTTGTACCCAGTTTTTCAGGTAAATATGAGGAAGAAGAGAGTATTTAGGGATGATTCTCTTTGTAACTAATCAAAATTAGAATTCCATCTATCTACTTGCCAAGCCTCTCTTACTTTTTAATAGCTTTTTATTTTTCCAAATATGTGCAAAGGTAGATATCAACATTTATCTTTGTAAAACTTTTTTTCTCTCCCTCTCCCCCACCCTCTCATTGACAGAAAGCAAAGTAAAAATGTGCAATTCTTCTAAAATATTTCCATATTCATTATGCTGCACAAGAAAAATCAGATCAAAAGGTGAAAGAAAAAAACACAAGATAAAAAGCAAACAAACACACAACTTCAAAAAATGTAAAAATACTATTCTTTGTTCCACTTCAAAATTCCATACTTTTATCACTGACAACAAATGGCTCTTTCCATCACAAGTCTATTGGAATTGCCTTGAATCCCTTCATTGTTGAAAAGAGCCAATTTTATCAAAGTTGATCATCACATAATCTTGTTGCTGTGTACAATGTGCTCTTGGTCCTATTAACTTCACTTAATATCAGTTCATGTAAGTCTCCAGGCTTTTCTGAAATCAGCCTGCTCATCATTCTTATATAACAATAATATTCCATTACATTCATATACCATAACTAATTCAGCTATTCTCCAACTTATTTCCAGTTCCTTGCCACTACAAAAAGAGCTGCTACAAATATTTTTTGCATGTGTGGGCCCTTTTTCCTTTTTTTGTGATCTTTTTGGTATATAGACCCAGTAGAGACACTACTGGATCAAAGGATATGCACAGTGTTATGGTAATAGCATAATATCTTATAATAAGAAAACATCTTATTTTAACAATAGTGTTCCAGTACACTCTTCAAAGAAGCACCAATAATTGATACCAAGTAAAATTTAGACCATTTGTCCCATGAATGGTTCCTGCTTATTAAATCAAAGGCAAATAAATTTGATCATTAAATCTTGTAGATACACTTAAATTACTACATATATTTTTTCCTTAATAAGTTGGTATTCTCTTTGTGTAAATCATTCTAGGAAACACAACTCTATAATATCTTAAGGAAAAAATTGGCATGGAACTTTTGAATATTTGTCCATCAAAGTGATTGATGGTGTAATTTAAAGGTAATGAAGTAATTAACTTTAAAAGTTAAAAATCTTTTAAAAAGATGAGATAAAACCACTTTCAGGATCTTAGCTTGAGTTAACTAACTAGGAGAGTCTGACAAAAAGAGTTTAAACTCTACCAAATAGCAAAATATTACTAAGACATTTTAGAGCAGAGTTGCTGGGACCCAGCTCAGAAAGTTTTTGAACTCTGACAATTGTTCTGAAGAAACAATCAGTAAGGACTGAGTTGATTGAAGTAGCTTATCCAGTTATTACTAAAAATATAACAATATTGAGTGGGGACAGTAGTAGATGTTTGGAATGAAATGTAGACATTCTGATGAAATTGTACATTGTCTTTTTATCATCATGGACAGGAAAAGAAACTGGGTCTCTAATTTCATTAGTATGAGGAATTTCTAGTGAGAAAACTCTTTTTACCAATGTACTTTCCATGCAATGGTTTGTTGTAAAAATTTGCCTAAACTATTATGAGGTTAGATGACTAGTCCATGGTCTTAGAACAAGTATATTTCAGAGATAGAATTTGAATCATTATCTTTCTGGCTTTAAAATAATAGAGAATTAATTAAATACTTTATCAGAGAGAATAATGTCTTGAATAAAATAATTCAGTTAAAATAAATAAACAATTATAGTTAGAAGTAAAAATATAACTATAGTTCTCATTGATTAATTTATTTATGGTAACTTGAAATTTAAACAAATTATGTCATTTTCAATCTTCATCACCAGAGTTCTTGATATGTATATATACAAATCATTATTCTCAAGAAATGAGTTTGCCTGTATTTATTTTCCAAATTATTTGTATGTTTTAATTCCTATGAGAATCTTATATGTTCATTATGAATTTAGAATCTAATTTTAATAGTATCATTATGATTTGTTATTAAATGGCATTCCAAAGATTTTAGAAACCAATGCCACCCAGAAAAAGATCACTTTTACAGGGAAATAAAATGCCTGTGGATAAAAAATGTAAAGAAATTGAAAAGGTTAAAAGACTTAAGATTATTGATCTTGAAGAATATCAAGGTGTGATTTAATAATGACATTTAATATATATTCGGGTAATTCTAAAAATAAATTACCTGACATACATTTCATTAGCCTAATGATAAGAATGAGCAGTTGATCTGAACCCTTTCCTAGGCCTTTACTTTCAGTTCAGATTATTGTAGTACTTTTTGGAAGGAAATTTTCTTTCCTCAAAAGCTGGATGATTCAAAGCTCCATTTGATAAAACATGTCATAAAATATATAGCCACATACATCTAGCAGCAGCAGTGAAGTCCTTTGGGGAGGAAGACTGCAATATACTTTATGAAGAGAATATGAGGAGGTAGTATGGTAAAGTGGAAAACTGATCACTTGAGAAGAGTATGGTAAGCTGGAAAACAAACAAGTTACAAACAGGCCAAATTGGAAATAGTCAACAAAGTGAAAGCACTGGAAATTAAGGGACTGCTAAATGCTTCCTTTAGATTATGGAATTTTATCGGGGACTTAAAGGATCCAGGGAAGCCAGAAGGTGCAAGTGAAGAGGAAAAGTATTTCCAGGCATGAGGGACACCAGTGAAAATCCTTGGAGTTGGAAGGAGTGTTTTGTTCCAGGAAAAACAAGGAGACTAATGTTATTACATCACAGAGTACAGGAGGAGGTGAAGGTAAATAAAGCTAGAAAGGTAAATAAGGCTAGAAAGGTAAATTGGGGACTAGATTTGAGGGACTTTAAAAGTCAACCAGGGAATTGTATATTTGACCCTGGAGGTGATAGAGAGCCTACTGGAGTTTATTATGAAGGGACATAATCATTCTTACATTTTAGGAAAATCACTTTGACAGCTGAATAGAGAATGGAGACCAACCAGTAAGCTATTGCAGTAGTCCAAGCTTGAGTTGATGAGGAATTGCACCAGATTGGTGATAATGTTGGAGTAGAGAAGTGTATGCTAGAGATGTAACAAAGGTAAAATTATTAGGCCTTGGCAACAGATTGGATATAGGGATGTGTAAGAGAAAGGGGAGGGTACAGATTGACACGAGTTCCAAGTTTGGGTGCAAATATAATGGCACTCCCAAAAGTAATAGAGAAGTTAGGAAGAAGAAAGGACTTAGGGGAGAAATAAGGAGTTCAATTTTGAACATGTTAAGTATGAGATATCCCTAAGACATCAACTTCAAGATGTCAAAGGGGATTCAGAGGTGTAAGATTGAAATTCGGTGGAGAAGTTGGGTTGGGTTTGATACACATATTTCAGAATCCTCAACAAGGGGATAACTGAGTCCATGGAAGCTGAAGAGTTTACCAAGTGAAATAATGTAAAAGAGTGCCTAGGAGAGTGTCCTTTAGCTCTGATTCCATGACCAACCAATAAGGCTCTTCATCATCACACATTTATCAGACTGGAACCAGTTACAGAATGACTACATGCTCCAGAATCCCTGTGAAAATCACATCAGCTAAATATTCTGAGCATCTTCATAAAGACCGATCTCTGTTACTTGGATGTTTTAGGTTTCAGCCCTTAGAGGGAGAATATGTTCTTGATGTCATTTGATGCCTCATCATAATGAAATTATCTCTCCATATAGGACACAATAAAGATTTTTCTATCATTCATTCTAACAGCTAGATGTATAGGTAAACTTTTATATGTCTTCTCTCAGTCAATACGTGAGTGGAGTGAATGGCCAGCTTTGTCCCTTAATTTATCGACACATAAATAGATAATAATTTTCTTAGTCTTAAATTAACTCCCTGATTAATCCACCACTATTATCCTAGGCCATGAGTTTGAACTTATAGTGGTAAATATTATTTCATAAGAATGTCACAATAATGATACTTTGCAAGTACTTTCAAGAATGAAAAGTTCTAGGTTCTTTCTTGCAACAAGGGATCCTATTTCCTATACAAATTACAGTAAAACTAGGAACACCAAAAATAAAATATGAAAGGAAAGGAGAGTTAAAGGTCATTACATAATGTAATTGGCAAAAAAAAAAAAATTAAGGCAGGAGCGACTAATCGGGAAGAATGCACATATGAAGTGGGAACAGATGTTAACATGCAGGTGGTTGCACATATGATAATACAGCTGTACTTCATGCTGTTATACTAGCAGAACATCTGCATTTGTGTGTTTTAGACCATTCATATGACTGGATAAAAAAGAGACTTGTCAAAATAAATTGCTTAATTAAGTGAAAAGAATTAGGTTCATGATTAAATTTCAATGAGTCTGATAAATTTAATATGATTTAGATAGACATAATTAAATGGTATGGCTATAAAGTAATGAGACTGGTTTTCATAAATGACATGCCTGAAAATCCATCATAATACCCTTTCTTATTTTGTTTTATTATTTCTATTTTATAAACATACCATATGTACAATTTATATCATATTTAATATAGCTATATGCATACATGCATATATATGTTTGTGTATATGAATGTGTGTGTGTGTACCCACATAAAGACACAATACACATTGGTTTTCCCATATATTCCTGATATTTTCTTTAAAAATACTGGAGTCATATTCATGATTTAATAGCAATTTCAGTATCTGGAGCAGAAAATGATAGACTAATTTATATTGTATTATAATGTTTTCATGGTCATGAAGCACTTATTTGAATTATTTTCTGGAAGGCCTTCCCCCAGGACAATTTATTATGTGTGATATATCATGTTTTTGTGTTTGCATTGAGTATAAACAATCTTTTCATTGGTACACATATAATCCCATCCACAACTATTCATCCTGTTTGACTTTTAGCCACATTCTATAAATCTTCAGTAGCAGGAATCCCCTTCCAAACACCATTTCTCTGGGTCTCCTAAATTCATTATGGGAATACCAGTGCAATATAGGAGAGATCTCCCTCTTGTCCTATTCCCTATACATAACTAGTCCGCTTCCTTTTTTGTTCAATCATTTCTTTAATCATATCTTTTATGGAAATTCTGTTTCACTTTGCACAATTGTGATTCTTATTAAATGGTGTAGTGGATAGAATTTGGAGTAAAAAAAAATCAATGTTCAAATATAGCCTGGAGCACTTTCTAGTTATGTGACTCTGGGCAAGTCACATCCCCCTATTTGTCTCAGTTTATTCATCTTTAAAATGAGCTGGAGAAGGAAATATCAAACTATTCAAGTTTCTTTACCAAGAAAACATGGGATCATGAATAATAGAACATGACAGATATAGATGAACAGGAGGAAAGAGAATACATAACTACATGTATGTATTGGTTTAAGGGTTGCAACATGGTAAATGATGATAGTGACAATGACAACGATGATGATGATAATAGCTAGCCTTTCTATGGAACTTCAAAAAAAATTACTTATTAACTATATCTTATAAATTTTTACATTTATTTTATTCATTAAATTATTAAATTTATTTTATATGTTTTTAAAACAATTATTTTCATAACATACTACAATAAAAAAGATGATTGCACAAGAAACCACAAATCCACTTTCCATTGCTTTTGATTATACAATAAAGTTATTATATAAATTTCCTTTTTCCTCTTTTTTCCTCCATTTCACCCCAGAGGTGGCTATCATTGTATACCAATATATACCATAAATCTTACTTCACATATTTCTAGTTATCAGTTCTTTCTCTGGATACAGATAGCATCTTCCTTCATGTCTTTTGTTGCTAATTTAGGTATTTATAATAGTCAAAATGATTTAGTTACTCAAAGTTGTTCTTAAAGCAATATTGCTATTATAATATACATCATTTTCTTTGTTCTATTCAATTCATTCTTTATTATTTCTGTGTTTTTTCTAAGATCAATGAACTCATCATTTTTTATACCACAATAGTATTCCATCATAATTATATCTCTCAAATTGTTCAGCCATTCTTCAATTGATAGGCATCTCTAAAATTTCCAGTTATTTTCCACTGCAGAGAGCTATTAAAAACATTTTAGTACATATAGATAATTTTTCCCTAATCATGTTTGGGAATAAACCAAGTAATATTATTTCTGGGTCAAAGGGTATATGCAGTTTATTAATAAGTTGGTCATAATTCCATATTACTTTCCAAAATGATTGGGTCAATTTATAATTTTACCAACAATGAATTAGTGTAATGTTTGCAAAGCACCTTAAAAATATCTGATTTTGTCTTTACAACAATTCTATGAGATAGCTGCTTGTTTAATTCCCATTTTATGCATAAGGAGATTTGAGATTGATACAGATAAATGTTAGATGACTTGTACAGGGTCGCAAAATTAGTAAGTCTTTGAAGCTGTATTCAAACCCAGGTGTCCCTCATTTTGGCTTTAGTGCTATATCCACTGTGATGGATATATATATATATATATATATATATATATATATATATCCTATATATATGTATGTATGATGTATATATGTGTGTATAAGTAAAATTTGAGCTTCATAATAACCTACAAAGAAGATCATACAAATATTATAACCTCCGTTTTAGAGATAAGAAAACTGAGGTCTCAGGCTGGTTGAATGACTTGCTTACAGTCACATAGCTAGTCAGTATCAGCAACAGGCCTTTCCTAAGTCCAAGTCTTTTCTAATATACTATTTGATCTCAGGTGGATTTGGACCTCATGATATCCCATGATTTGTGACCAAATAGCATCACTAGAAGACTGCCCATCCAATGGAACATTGCAATATTTTTGCAATTAACTATTTTAGGCAGTCTAGTACCTTCACTATTAAAAAAAAAAACATAACTTTATTTAACAACTCTCTTGGTCACTTACTGTATATGTTATGCTAGGGACTGAGGGAGAGAGAAACAGATAAGCAAGAGCTTTTCCTTATAAGAGATTATTTATAATTTGGTTGCACAGATAAGTCAAGGACACAAATAATTCTTAAGACAAAATAGATGATGATAAGTACACACATAGATGCCAACAGGCAATTAGAAATACAGGCCTGAAAATTGGGATAAGGAGATACAAATAAGAAAGTATTATATAATAATAATAAAATATACTATCTGATTTTTAAAGCAAAGTTCAAATCATCATTTTTTAAAACAAAAGAATTACTACATGTAGATGTTGTAATAGCATTTGACCTATACTTGTCTGCAGAATTGCTTTAAACATATGGTTCTGCATGTGTATAGAACAATTCCTTAGTATTGTTGCTTGTTTTTCATACCATACATTCCTTCCACTGAGACTTACACTACCAGTTGGTCTAATTATTTTTCATATTTGGCTATCATATTGTGAGCATATGAAATAGGTGAAATGTCAGGAATAATTAAGCCTAGTAATGCTGAAAACCCCAGTGGATAAAATGCCTCTGTTATCAAAGAAACCTGTTACCTGTGGACCTGTCAGTTCTACTTAACCAAGACCATCTGTTTGTAGCTTTTTCACTTCCCAGAGGAACAATTCATCTTCCGAGAAGAGCATTCCCATGACGTCACAAATGCTTTCACCATAAAACAGCTAATGATCTTTGTTTATTCTTGTTGGTCTTTAAAAAATATTGTTTATTTTAGGTTTAACAAAGTTGAAGCTATATGGAGCAGAAGGTGAGATGAAATGAATATGATAAATTGTAATACATTTCATAAGGTAGTCTCAATAAACAATTGTTGATTGACTGATGTTCTACAGAAACTATTCTAATGGAAAGCAGCTCTTAAAAAATACTTACATATACCTATGACTAATAGTACCTTTAAAGAGCAGTAAACTAACTTCCATTTGTCAACTACATTATTCTTAATTTTTCAAATTTAATTCAAAACCATTAGAAAAATTATGAGAGAAAAAATGTTTTTAATATGCCTGGAGTCTAAATAGTTGCGGGATTTTTTCCCCAAGTATTTGCAGAAAATAATAGCAAAATATGTTCAGGTCTATAAATTAACTAACCTACAAAAAGAGACTAACACTTTTACATAAATCATTACTATTACATAGCAAATATATATATATATATATATATATATATATATATATATATATATATATATATATGTATGTATGATGTATATATGTGTGTATAAGTAAAATTTGAGCTTCATAATAACCTACAAAGAAGATCATACAAATATTATAACCTCCGTTTTAGAGATAAGAAAACTGAGGTCTCAGGCTGGTTGAATGACTTGCTTACAGTCACATAGCTAGTCAGTATCAGCAACAGGCCTTTCCTAAGTCCAAGTCTTTTCTAATATACTATTTGATCTCAGGTGGATTTGGACCTCATGATATCCCATGATTTGTGACCAAATAGCATCACTAGAAGACTGCCCATCCAATGGAACATTGCAATATTTTTGCAATTAACTATTTTAGGCAGTCTAGTACCTTCACTGTTAAGAAAAAAAAAAGTAAAATAATGTCACTTTTTTACTTTTTTATTTTGGAAAACAGCTATTTTTTCTTAAAAGAATATGTTATTAACAGGTTTGTGGTTATTTTTAAATGAACGTTTTTAAAATTTATCAGACCACATTTTAATATTGTTAATGTTGATACTATTATCCACATAAAAGTTCTTTAGGGTTGTCAATAATTCTAAGGAATGTAAAGCAATTCTAAGAGCAAAAATTTCATGAATCCTTGGAACTGTGGATCAAGAACTTTCCCTAGAGTCAAGAAGACCTGAGTTCAAGTTCCGTCTCTTGTCATGTTTACATGCTCTGTTAGACTCAATAAACCATTTACTCTTGCAATACCCAACACAGTTCTTTTAGGCTAAAGGTCACAAAATAGTTAGTTGCTGATCTTTGCTTATATATGTTTCCTATTGAGCATATCTTATCTTATTGAAATTATAGCTACAACCTCCTCCAAAAATTACCTTGTATCACATAATTAATATTTTTAATAATTATTTTTAAATGTGATATTATCCATGATTTCTATGATGCTTCTATCTTGATTCTTTGATGACTTGGAGATTTCATTAATGTGAAGTGTACTCCCTCCAAAAATGCAGACCACAACCACCCTGCCTTCTTAAGTGTATGACTCTTGTACAGGTTAGCTTACAAAAGCTTCATAGACGGTCCTCCAAATGATCTAGGAATTTCCCTCTGGGTCTTTTGACATTGCTTTCATACCAATGGAGTCCACAGGCTATCCATTCATTATCCCTTATTCTTATAACAAAGAGCTTTCATCGATCCCTTCTACATATTTGGATTTGAATTTAGAATTATAAGCTTTTAGCCTGTTAATAATCCTAAAAATTTTATTGCATAAGAAATTTATAGAATCAAGTGCTGAAATCAACAAAAACTTCTCCTATAGAAATCTCATTAAAATTCATTTCAAATTATACTGCACATTTCCGTTGAAACTCATTTTCCCCACTTAGACTTCTCTAATTTTCCCTAAGTCAGCCTTTCTCAAAGTCTATATAGCATATAGCCAATAAAATTCTCGATAAAGCAAATTGGTAATGAGACACAAATTCTTTTTTTTTTTTTTTTTCTGTAAGGGCTTTATAAACTTCTTGGTTTCAGCCTCTAGTGCTAAGAAGATTTAAAATTTCTAAACTCTTGTGCTTCCACCAAAATGTACATTTATGACCACCATATGGGCTTGGTTAAATCACCATGGACAGAATTCATCAACCTGAAATAAATGACACAAATTATAAACATATTGAGATGGTTGAGAATAGAAGTAATGTAACATAATGAAACCAAGTAGATATGATATCAAATCCTACCTGACACTTAATAGTTTTGTATGAAGCTAACTCAATTTCCTTATGCTTCACTTTGCTCATTATAAATTGAGAAAATAAAACCTATTGATTTGATCTTATAGGTTATCATGAGGTTCGAATGAGATCATATATGGCAAAAACTTTGCTAACATTAAAATGCTTTTTAAATGTCAAGTATTATTAAATCAGTGCATTGGATACTCTGCAACAGTTTGGAAATCACAGACAAATTCTTGCAAGTGGATTCTTTTATTAAATAAAATATATTAGTGATGCAACATGTTTTTCTTTTCTTTGACATAAGGAAAATGCCTCACACAATGGACCAATCTTTATAGTAAACTTATTGCAAAGTCCCTAGTGAACTGGGTAATATGGCATTGAGGAATCAAAATTTTTTGATATTCTAAATCATTTAGGGACATGTATTTAATCAGGCAAAGTTAGTCCAAAGCACCTAGTGACTTTGGATAACAATAACTAAGCATACTAATCATAGACATTCCATTTTTGTTGACATTTTCTGGTATGTTATTAAAGTGATGCAAGCAAATGATACCAAGTATAATCCATGAGGAAATTATTTTTATATTGGCTATGAAGACCCTGCATAAAGACAAATATACAAATTCAAATATTTCATGTTTGATTTTTTTTGTTTGTTTTTTGTAAAGATAATGACATTCCCAATAAGAAAGCCAATCCATTGTAAAGTCATCCATTGTCTGAGCACTGGCTATGTTCCTTAAGAGTATATCTGCAACCAGATTCAGAGCCAAAATAAAAGGTCATAATTTGACAAAGGAAAAAAAAATCTTATTGCCTGATAGTTCAAAGACATCTGTCAGCAATTTTCATTTCTTCTAAAGGGCAACACATGGCTGACTGAACTTATAGCAGGATTTATATGGATAATTATTACTTATATTTCAACAAATCACTTTTATCACTAAAAACCTAAAGCTTTCAAATTTTATTTTTCAGTACTCAGTGTTGAGATGAACTTTTTCTGTAAAATGAATTTTAATTTCTAATAGGAAAAAAGTCACTAAAATTTCATCAGCTTAATTGTAAAATAGAAATGGTGGTATCAAGCATTTGTATTTTCTTTTGTTTTTAAAAGATTTCTAAGATTTCAAAATTACATAGAACCTTAATTTTATGAAGAAAGCAATCTGTCAATAAATATCTATTAAATGCCATTATATATGTCAAGTACTGTTCAATTTGGGGTACAGAAAGACAAAAGTGAAAAATCTCTGACCTCAAGGAACTTCTTTTCTAGTGGGAAAACGATGTGTGTGTGTGTGTGTGTGTGTGTGTATACATATATATATATACATGTATATGCATGTGTGTGTGTGTATATATCTATACATACATATATATATACTTAATGTATGCAATAAATTTCACATAGTTTTACCCCAGCATATACCTTTTTATGTATTTATTTTATTCTGAACCTAAGAAATAAAATAATCATTGTCCTAATGTAGTAAGATAGGAAAAGAAAAAAAGGGGGGGGGGAGGGAATTGCACATGTAGTTGGAAATCTATTAGGTACAACTTGCTATTCCTTTTAAATAATAGACAATAATGATCCATTACTTCCATATATCAGAACTTATTCAGGCATTCCCCAATTGATTGGCAACTACTCATTTTCCAATTCTTTACTGCCACAAAAGGAGGCTTCAAACATTTTGGACATGTGGATTTTTTTCCCTCCTTTATAATTTCCTTGAAATACAGTCCTAGTAGTAGCATTGCTGGGTCAAAGCATGCACAGTTGTGTAGCCCTTTGGGCATAATTCCAAATTACTTTCCAAAATAGTTGAATCATTCATTGCACAACTCTATCAACAATGCATTAGTGTACCAGTTTCCCCACATGACCTTCAATATTTATCATTATCTTTTCCTGTTATCATAGCTAATCAAAGAGGTATGAAGTTGTGTGTTGCAATTGTTTTAATTTACATTTCTCTAATCCATAGTGATTTTAGAGCATTTTTTTCATATGAGTAAAGATAGCTTTAATCTCCTCATTTGAAAATTGTTCATATCTCTTAATCATTTATCAATGGGGTAATGACTTGTATTTTTTTAATTTACTTTTTATTGGAGTTTTTTTATTTTCAAAACATATGTAAGGATAATATTTCAACAACTGATACTTGAAAAATCTTTCTTAATTTTTTTTCTCTATTTTCAACCTACCTGATTTAGATATCAGCACCATTTCTAGGTCACAAAAGGAATTTAGTAGGATTCCTTCTTTCACTATTTTTTCAAATAGTTTGTAGTATTGGAATTAGTTGTTCTTTAAATGTTTGGTAGAATTCACATGTAAATCCATCTGGCCCTGGAGATTTTTTTAGGGAGCTGATTAATAGCTTGTTCTATTTCTTTTTCTAAAATGGGAGTATTTAAGTAATTTATTTCCTCTTCCATTAATCTGGGCAATCTATATTTTTGTAGGTATTCCTCTATTTCACTTAGATTATCAAATTCATTGACATAAAGTTGGGCAAAATAACTCATAATTATTGTTCTAATTTCCGCTTCATTAGTGGAAAGTTCTCCCTTTTCATTAAAAAAAAAACAATTTGATTTTCTTTTTTCCTTTTTTTAAATGAATTAACTAAGGATTTCATCTATTTTTTATTTTTATTTTTTATATAAAACCAACTCTTAGTTTTCTTTATTAATTCAATGGTTTTCTTATTTTCAATTTTATTAATCTCATCTTTTATTTTCAGAATTTCAAATTTGCCATTTAATTGGGGGGGGAGGTTATTTGCTCTTTTTCTAGTTTTTTAGTTGTAAGCTCAATTTATTGATCTTCTCTTTATCTATTTTATACAATTAAGCATCTAGAGGTATAAAATTTCCACTAATAACAGCTTTGGATCCATCCTACAACAAATTTTGTCTCATTATTGTCATTATCTTAGATGAAATTACTGTGTCTATGATTTGTTGTTTCACTCATTCATTCTTTAAAATTACATTATTTAGTGTTAAATTAATTTTGGTCTATTTTCCCCTAGCCATTTATTACATGTAATTTTTATTGCATCATGATCTGAAAAAATGCATTTACTCTTTCTGCCTTTCTGTATTTGATTTTGAAATTTTTATGCTGTACTACAAGGTCAATTTTTGTATAGTTTCCATGAACCACTGAGACCAAAGTATGCTCCTTTCTGTCTCCATTCAATTTTCTCCAAAGATCTATCATGCCTAACTTTTCTAGTTTAGAGAGAGCAAGGTTGAGATCCCCCACTAGTATAGTTTTGCTGTCTATTTCTTCTTGCAACTCTCTTAAGTTATCCTCTAGGAATTTGGATACTATTATCACTTGGGGTGTGTGTGTGTGTGTGTGTGTGTGTATGTTTAGCATTGATATTGCTTCATTATCTATGGTATCTTTTAACAAGATATAATTTCCTTCCTTATCTTTTTAAAATTAGATCTATTTTTGCTTTTGCTTGATGAGACCAGAATCACCACCCTGCTTTTTTTTTTTTACTTCACCTGAAGCATAATATATTCTGCTCCAGCCTTTTACTTTTACTCTGCTGTATCACTCTGCATTTTTTGTAAACAACATATTGTGGGATTCTGGCTTTTAATCCAGTCTGCTATCCACTTTCAGTTTAAGGGAGAGTTCATCCCATTCACATTCACAGTTAAAATGTATTTCTTTATTTTCTGCCATATTATTTACTATAACTTATGCTTTTCTCTTTCTTTTCCCCATTTCCCTCCTCCCCAGTATTTTGCTTCTGACCACCACCTCCCTCAAACAGCCCTCCCCCTTTACAGCCCTTCTGTCTTTCTTATATCTTCCCCTGACTGCTTCTATTTTCCCTTCTATTAGCCTCCCTCTTTCCTTTAGCCTTCCCCCCACCCCCCACTTCCCTAAAAGGTGAGAGAAGTTTCTCTGTGGAACCAAATATGTTTGATATTCTTTGTTTGAACCAATCCACAGTAATTTAGAGTAGTTTTTATAGGAGTATAGATAGCTTTCATTTCATAATTTAAAATGATTTTGATCATTTATCAGAGAATAATTTCTATTCTTATAAATTTGATACAATTGTTTATATATCTTAGAAATAAGAACTTTATCAGAAACACTAGTTGTAAATTTTTTTCCAGCTTTCTATTTCTCTTTTAATCTTGTTTGTGCAAAACCTTTTAAATTTAATGTAATCAAAAGGTGTCCATTTTGTATTTCATAATGTTCTTCTTTGCTCTTAAATTCCTCCCTTTTTCAAAGATTTGAAAATTAGATTGTCTCTTGCTCTTCTAATTTGATTATGATATCACCCTTATACCTAATCATATACACTTTTTGATTTCATTTTGGTATGAGAAATGAGATGTAGGTCTATGACAAATTTCTGACATGTCATTTTCCAATTTTCCCAGCAATTTTTTGTGAAATATTGAGTTCTTATTGCAGAAGCTATAGTTTGGAGGTTTTTCAAATATCAAATGACTACCAAGGTCATTAATTAGTGCATTGTATGTATGTAACCTATTCCACTCATCCACCACTCTATTTCTTAGGCAGTACCAAGTGGCTTTGATGACTACTGCTTTATAATGGAATTTTAGGTCTATATTGCTAAGCCACTATTCCTTATATATTTTTTCACTAATTCCCTTAATATTCTTGATCTTGGTTCTTCCAGGTTAATTTTCTTACCATTTTTCTAGGCTATAAAACAATTTTTTTTGGCAATTTGATTGGTATGGCACAGCATAAATAGACCAATTTGGGAAGAATTGTCATTATTATTAGATTAGCTTGATGTACCCATGAGCAATTGATATTTTTCCAGTTTAGATTTGACTTGATTCATGTGAGAAGTGTTTTATAATTGTGTTCATATAGTTCATATAGTTTGTCTTGGCAGGTAGACACCTAAATATTTTATTTTTTGTGTACAGTTATTTTAAATGGGATTTTTCTTCCTATCTCTTGCTACTGGATCTTCTGGTCCTGCTCATTTCACTCAGCATCAGTTCATATAAGTCTTACGACGCCTTTCTTTCTGAAATCATCCTGGTGGTCATTTCTTATTGAACAATAATATTCCATAATATTCATATACCACAATGTATTCAGCCATTCTCCAATTGATGGGCATCTACTCAGTTCCCAGTTTCTAGCCACTACAAAGAGGGCTGCCACAAACATTCTTGCACATATAGGTCCTACTCTTTTTAAAAATCTCTTTGGGATATAAACCTAGTAGTAACACTGCTGGGTCAAAGGGTATGCACAATTTGATAGCTTTTTGAGCATAATTCCAAATTGCTCTCTAGAATGGCTGGCTGTATTCACAATTCCATCAACAATATATCAGTGTCCCAATTTTCCCATATCCCCTCCAACATTCTGCATTATCTTTCCCTGTCATTCTAGCCAATCTGACAGGTGGTATCTCAAAGTTGTCTTTATTTGCATTTCTCTGATTAATAATGACTTGGAGCATCTTTTCATATGGCTAGAAATAGTTTCAATTTCTTCATCTGAGAATTGTCTGTTCATATCCTTTGACCATTTATCAATTGGAGAATGGCTTGATTTCTTATAAATTAGAGTCAATTCTCTATATATTTTGGAAATAAGGCCCTTAGCAGAACCTTTGACTGTAAAAATGGTTTCCCAATTTATTGCTTCCCTTCTAATCTTATCTGCATTAGTTTTGTTTGAACAAAAACTTTTCAATTTGATATAATCAAAATTTTCTACTTTGTGATCAATAATGATCTCTAGTTCTCCTTTGGTCATAAATTCCTCCCTCTTCGACAGGTCTGAGAGGTAAACTATCCTATGCTCTTCAATTTATTTATAATCTCATTCTTTATGCCTAGATCATGAATCCATTTTGACCTTATCTTGGTGTATGGTTTTAAATGTAGGTCAATGCCTAGCTTCTTCCATACTAATTTCCAATTTTCCCAGCAATTTTTGTCAAACACTGAGTTCTTATCCTAAAAGCTAGAGTCTTTGGGTTTGTCAAACACTAGATTGTTAAAGTTATTGGATGTATTGTCCTTTGAACCTAATCTATTACATTGATCAACTAGTCTATTTCTTAGCCAATACCAAATGGTTTTGGTAACCACTGCTTTATAATAAAATTTAGATCTGGTACAGCTAGGCCGCCTTCATTTGAATTTTTTTCATCAATTCCCTTGAAATTCTTGACCTTTTGTTTTTCCATAAGTTCATATGAAACAAAGTTCATTGTTGTTATTTTTTCTTGGTTATTAAAATAGTTTTTTGGGAGTCTGATTGGTAAAATGCTAAATTAATAGATTAGTTTAGATTGTATTGTCATCTTTATTATAATTGCTTGCCCAATCTAAGAGCATTTAATATTTTTTCCAATTGGTTAGATTTGACTTTATTTGTATAGAAAGAGTTTTGTAGTTTTGCACATGAAGTTTCTGATTTTCCCTTGGGAGATAGATTCCTACATATTTGATAAAAACTGCTGGGATAACTGGAAATTAGTATGGCAGAAATTAGGCAAGGACCCACACTTAACACCACATACCAAGATAAGATCAAAATGGGTCCATGACCTAGGCATAAAGAACGAGATTATAAATAAATTAGAGGAACATAGGATAGTTTATCTCTCAGACTTATGGAGGAGAAAGAAATTTGTGACCAAAGATGAACTAGAGACCATTACCAATCACAAAATAGAAAATTTTGATTATATCAAATTAAAAAGCCTTTGTACAAACAGAACGAATGCAAACAAGATTAGTAGGGAAGTAACAAACTGGGAAAACATCTTTACAATTAAAGGTTCTGATAAAGGCCTCATTTCCAAAATATATAGAGAACTGACTCAAATTTATAAAAAATCAAGCCATTCTCCAATTGATAAATGGTCAAAGGATATGAACAGACAATTTTCAGATGAAGAAATTGAAACTATTACCACTCACATGAAAGAGTGTTCCAAATCACTATTGATCAGAGAAATGCAAATTAAGACAACTCTGAGATATCACTACACTCCTGTCAGATTGGCTAAGATGACAGGAAAAAACAATGATGAATGTTGGAGGGGATGCGGGAAAACGGGGACATTGATGCATTGTTGGTGGAGTTGTGAACGAATCCAGCCATTCTGGAGAGCGATCTGGAATTATGCCCAAAAAGTTATCAAACTGTGCATACCCTTTGATCCAGCAGTGTTTCTATTGGGCTTATACCCCAAAGAGATACTAAAAAAGGGAAGGGGACCTGTATGTGCCAAAATGTTTGTAGCAGCCCTGTTTGTAGTAGCTAGAAACTGGAAAATGAATGGATGCCCATCAATTGGAGAATGGCTGGGTAAATTGTGGTATATGAATGTTATGGAATATTATTGCTCTGTAAGGAATGACCAGCAGGATGAATACAGAGAGGCTTGGAGAGACCTACATGGACTGATGCTAAGTGAGATGAGCAGAACCAGGAGATCATTATACACTTCGACAACGATATTGTATGAGGATGTATTCTGATGGAAGTGGATTTCTCTGACAAAGAGACTTAACTGAGTTTCATTGGAGAAATGATGGACAGAAACAGCTACACCCAAAGAAGGAATACTGGGAAATGAATGTGAACTATTTGCATTTTTGATTTTCTTCCCGAGTTTACCTTCTGAATCCAATTCTCCCTGTGCAACAAGAGAACTGTTTGGTGCTGCAAATATGTATTGTATCTAGGATATACTGCAACATGTTTAGCATATATAGGACTGCTTGCCATCCTGGGGGGGGGGGGAGGAGGGAGGGAGGGGAAAAAACGAAACATAAGTGATTGCAAGGGATAATGTCGTGTAGAAATTATCCTGGCATGGATTCTGTCAATGCGAAGTTATTATTAAATAAAATAAAATTTATTATTAAAAAAAAAAAAAAGATTTTAGCATCAATATTCATTAGGGAGATTGGTTTATAATTTTCTTTCTCTGTTTTCAACCTACCTTGTTTAGGTATCAGTACCATGTCTGTGTCATAAAAGGAATTTGGTAGGACTCCATATTCCCTATTTTTTCATATCGCTTATATAGCATTGGGGCTAATTGTTCTTTAAATGTTTGGTAGAATTCACATGTAGATCTATCTGATCCTGGGGATTTTTTCTTAGGGAGTTAATTAATAGCTTGTTCTATTTCTTTCTCTGAAATGGGACCATTTAAGCAATTTACTTCCTCCTCTGTTAATCTGTGAAGCCTGTATTTTTGGAGTAATCATCCATTTCACTTAGGTTTTCAAATTTATTGGCATAAAGTTGGGCAAAGTAACTCCTTATTATTGCTCTAATTTCTTCTTCATTGGTGGAAAGTTCCTCCCTTTCCTTTTTAAGACTAGCAACTTGATTTTCCTCTTTCCTTTTTCTAATCAGATTTACCAAAAGTTTATCTATTTTATTTATTTTTTCATAAAACCAACTCTTAATTTTATTTATTAATAGTTTTTTTTTACTTTCAATATTATTGATTTCTTCCTTTTAATTGTAGAATTTCAAGCTTAGTATTTGATTGGGGATTTTTAATTTGGTCTTTTTCTAGCTTTTTAAGTTGCAAGCACAATTCATGGATCTTTTCTTTCTCTATTTTATTCAAGTAAGCTTCTAAGGATATAAAATTTCCCCTAATTACTGCATTGGCTGCATCCCACAAATTTTGGTATGATGTCTCATCATTGTCATTATCTTGAGTGAAATTATTAAATATGTCTATAATTTGCTATTTCACTCAATCATTATTTAAGATGAGATTATTTAGTTTCCAATTACCTTTTGGACTATTTACCCCTAACTTTTTATTGAATGTAGTTCTTATTACATCGTGATCTGAAAAGAAAGCATTTACTATTTTTGCCTTCCTGCATTTAATTTTGAGGTCTTTATGTCCTAATATATGGTCAATTTTTGTGTAGGTTCCATGAACTGCTGAGAAGAAAGTATACTCCTTTCTGTCACCATTCAGTTTTCTCCAAAGATCTATCATATCTAATTTTTCTAATATTCTATTTACCTCTTTAATTTCTTTTTTATTTGTTTTGTGGTTTGATTTATCCAATTCTGAGAGTGCAAGATTGAGATCTCCCACTATTATAGTTTTGCTCTCTATTTCTTCTTGCAACTCTCTTAACTTCTCCTTTAGGAAGTTAGATGCTATACCACTTGGTGCATATAAGTTTAGTATTGATATAGCTTTATTGTCTATAGTACCCTTTAGCAAGATATAATTTCCTTCCTTATCTCTTTTGATTAGATCAATTTTTCCTTTTGCTTGATCTGAGATAAGGATGGCTACCCCTGCTTTTTTGATTTCACCTGAAACATAATAGCTTCTGCTCTAGTCTTTTACCTTTACTTGCTCTCTCTCTCTCTCTCTCTCTCTCTCTCTCTCTCTATATATATATATATATATATATATATATATATATATATCCCTGCTTTAAATGTGTTTACTGTAAACAACATATTGTAGGGTTCTGACTTTTGATAGCAGATTGCTATCTGCCTCTGCTTTATGGGAGAGTCCATCCCATTCACATTTAGAGTTAAAATTACTCATTCTGTATTTCCTGCCATCCTAATATCCCCAGATTATACTTTTCTTTTTCTTGCCCCTCCCTTACCCTCTTCCCTAGTATTAAACTTATGAGTCCCATTTGCGTCACACAGCTCTCCCCTCTCCCTTTTTAGGATCCCTTCTTCCTCCCTTTGAATTCCTTCCCCTTTCTTGTACCCTTCCCTTATTACTCTTTTTCCTTTTCCTTTTTCCTCTCCCACTTTTTAATGGGGTGAGAGAAGCTTCTCTGTAAAACAAATATATCAATTATTTCCTCTTTGAGCCAACTCTGATGAGAGTAAGATTCACACAATGTTCCTCCCCCTCTCTAAGTTCCTTCAGATATGATAGGTTTCCTTTGCCTCATTTTGGGATGTAGCTTCCCTCTTTTTATCTCCCCTTTTCCCTTTTTCTGACACTGTCCCCTTTCCATTTCTACTTCCCTTTTTTATGTTATATCAGTAAAATCAAATTATACATGTGGTTTTTATGTATATACACAACAGAAATATAGTTCTCAAGAGTTCCTTTTACCTTTTTTCTGCTTCTCTTGAGTCCTATGGTTGGAGATCAATTTTTTTTTTTGTTTGTATAAATCTGGTTTTTTTCCTTAGAAACAAATGGAATTCCTCTGTTTCATTAAAAGTCCATCTTCTTCCATGGAAAAAAATGCTCAGTTTAGCTGGATAGTTTATTTTTGGCTGCATTCCAAGTTCTTTTGCCTTTTGGAATATCAGATTCCAGGCCCTTCAATCCTTTAATGTTAAGGCAGCCAGATCTTGAGTGACCCTTATTGTGGCACCTCGGAATTTGAATTGTTTTTTCCTGGCTGCTTGTAATATTTTTTCTTTTGTCTGAAAAATTCTGAAATTTGGCCACAATATTTCTTGGAGTTTTTATTTTAGGTACTTTTTCAGAAGGAGTTCGATTAATTCTTTCAAGGCCTATTTTACCTTCTGTTCTATTACTTCTGGGCAGTTTTCTTTGATGATTTCCTGCAAAATAGTATCTAGGCTCTTTTTTTCATCATAATTTTCGGGTAGTCCAGTCATCTTCAGGTTATCTCTCCTAGATCTATTTTCCAGGTCTGTTGTTTTTCCAAATAAATATTTGACTTTTTTTCCCATATTTCTTTTTTTTTTTTTTTTTTGGTTTTGCTTGACTGATTCTTGATGTCTCAATGAATCAGTCATTTTTATTTGTTCAGTTCTGACTTTTAGTGAGTTATTTTCTTCATTAGCTTTTTTAAAACTTCTTTTTGTATATGTCCAATTGAGTTTTTAAATGAGTTGTTTTGCTCTATGGAATTTTTTTTCCATTTCACTAATTTTTTTTTAGTGAGTTGTTTTCTTTTTCCAATTCACAAATTCTGTTTCTCTGCACTTCTTGGGAGTTTTTTTTTTTTTACCTTTTCCAATTCACATTTCAGGAAGTTATAGCTCTCTTGCATAGTTTCTCTTTCCTTTCCCTACTTTTCTTCTAGTTCTCTTTTAAGTTTTTTTTTAATAGTCTCTTCTAGGAGAGCCTTTTGTGTTGGGGACCAACAATTGTCTGGATTCTGTCTGCTATTAGTCTTCTCAGTGTTGAAAAGCTGCTCTCTTTATGTATAGAAGCTATCGATTGTCCTTTTGATTTTTTTACTCATTTTTTAAGGCCTGTAGGGTCTTCCTTCAGGGCCAGGAGGTTACCAGCTTCTTCTGCAGAGCAGTGATAGGTGTATGTATGGGTAGCTGTCCTGCCAACTAGCAACAAAAAGCAGCTAGGTACTGGAGTCCTCTGGGAAAGAGTTCCCCACCCAGAAGTAACTCAGGCCTGCAGGGCTGAACTGGGAAAGTGCCCTGCAAAGAACCCTGCTGTACGAGTTAATGACTGCCATAGGGCTGGACACTAAGCAGTGAAAGTTTCACTACCTCAAGCCAAAGCCCGCCCTGGGGCTGTGGGCACTAGCTGCTGAGCAGTGAATAGTTCTCCAGGGACTGGAAGTGTCTCTGCCCCTGGAAGCACAATCATGCTGGGGAAGTTCTATTGCCCCCAGGCCAAGCCCCGCACTGTGCAGATTAGAGGCTGCCCAGGGTTATGCCCCCTGCCATGCAGATTTGTACCTGCTCTGCAAAATCTCCATATTGCAGGATGTGGTTGCAGGGCTATGTTACGGGTCTGTGCTGAGTCACTTCTGGTTTTGGGTGGTTATAGCCAGATCTTGTTAGGTTCTGGCATTTTCTAGAGAGTACCCTCTGTCTTTGGCTTTAATTTCTCTGCTGGTTTACTGCTTTATAATTAAGGCAGAGCAGTTAGCCTATGGGAGAGTCATCTCTAGCCACAGAGGTCACCCCCGTCTCTGGTCTGCTCTGGAAGCTAATCTCTCCCTGCCTGTGCTGGTCTGTTCCTGGCCCCTCAAGACAAACCTTTCCTAGCAATCTTCTAGATTATCTTCAGCTGGTAAATTGTGTGCTTCTAATCTTCATGAATTTTAGCAGTTGAGCACTATTTTTGAGGCTGAATTTAATAGTTGGTCATGAGGGCATGAAAGGAGCTTAGAAAGCTGTGTGTGCCTTCTCCTCCATCTTGGCTCCACCCCTGCTCATAAGTTATTATGAACTATTTGCTAAAATTTTATTTTTTGCATTAATATTCATTAGGGAGATAGGTCTATAATTTTCTTCCTCTGTTTTGGCTCTTCTTGGTTTAGTACCATATTTGTGTCATATAAGGAATTTGATAATACTCCTTCTTTACCTGTTTTTCCAAATAGTTTACATAGTATTGGAATTAATTGTTCTTTAAATGTTTGGTAGAATTCACTTATAAATCCATATAGCACTGGAGACTTTTTCTTAGGGAGTTCATAAATGACTTGTTCAATTTCTTTTTCTAAAATGGGACTATTTAAATAATTTTTTTCCTCTTCTGTTAATCTGGGCAATTAATATTTCTGTAAATATTCATTCATTTTGATTAGGTTGTTGAATTTGCTGCCATACAGTTGGACAAAAGGGCCCCTAATTATTATTTTATTGGTGATAAGTTCACCCTTTTCATTTTTGATGCTGGCAATTTGTTTTTTTTTTTTTCCTTTTCCTTTTTCTAAGCAAATTAATCAAAAGTTTATCTGTTTTGTAATTTTTTTCATAAAGCCAAATCTTTGGTTTACTTATCATTTCAATAGTTTTTTTAGTTTCAATTTTATTAATCTCTCCTTTGAGTTTCAGAATTTCTAATTTGCTATTTAATTGGGTTTTAAAATTTTGTTCTCTTTCTAGCTTTTTCAGTTGTATGTCCAATTCATTGATCACCTGTTTCTCTATTTTATTCATATAACTATTTAAAGATATAAAATTTCTTCTAAGAACTGCTTTGGCTAAATCCTATAGTTTTTTGTATGTTGGTTCATTATTGTCATTCTCTTAGATTAAATTATTTATTGTTCCTGTGATTGTTCTTTGACTTCATTTTTTTTAGAATTAGATTATTTCATTCCCAATTGGTTTTTAGTCTATCTTTTGCTGACCCTTTATTGAATCATTTTTATTGCATCGTGGGAAGCATTTACTATTTCTGTCTTTCTGCATTTGATTGTGAAGTTTTATGCCCTAATATATGGTTAGTTTTTATGTGTGTGCCATGTAATGCTGAGAAAAAGGTATATTCCTTTCTGTCCCTGTTTAATTTTCTCCAGAGATCTATCACGTCTGAGTTTTCTAAGAGTCTATTCATCTCCCTAATTTCTTTCTTATTTATTTTGTGGTTATATTTGTTTCTAATTCTGAAAGGGAAAGGTTGAGATACCTCTCTAATATGGTTTTGCTGAATATTTCTTCCTTTAACTCACTTAGAACCTTCTTTAGGAATTTGGCTGCTCTACCACTTAGTGCATACCCATTTACTATTGTTACTACTTCATTGTTTATGCTATCATTTATCAAGTATTTTCCTTCTTTATTTCTTTTAATAAGATCAAGTTTTACTTTATCTTTATCTGAGATCAGAATTGCTACTCTTGATTTTTTTTTTACTTCAGCTGAAGCATAATAAATTGTTTTCCAGCCTTTTACCTTTACTCCGTATGTGTCTCTCTGTGTCAAATGTGTTTCTTGTAAACAACATATTGTAGAATTCTTTTTTTTAATCCACTCTGCTATTTACTTCTGTTTTATGGGAGAATTTATTCCATTCACATTCACAGTTATGAATACCAATTCATATTTCCTTCCATCCTTTTTTTTTCTTCCCACTCTCATATTCTAGAGATGACTACCATTAGTTACAAGTATGTATGTATGTAAAATAATTGTAAACATGTTTCTAGTCATCAGTTCTTTCTTTTAATACAGATAGTATCTTCCTTTGCAATTAGTTTGGATATTTATAATAGTCAAAATGAATGTGTTACTCAGCAGTAACTGCTGAGTTTTTTTTTCTCTCATTTCCCTTATTAAATAAGAAAAAAGTAGAATAGAAAAAAAGAAAGACAGAAAAGCAAATAAAAATTAAACAAAACAAAACATTGTCATATATCTAGCAGAACATCTGGTAGGATTCAAAATATATAACAATAAATTTCCTTTTCAAGAATGGATATAGTACTAGAAGAAATTGTATTCTTGAATGTCCATCCTTTCTTTGCTTCTTTGTAGTTTGTGCTTTTATTCTCTGCTGTACCCTATTTTTACTTTGTTCTTTTATTCCCCTTTTCAACCCCTAACATCCCCCAAGGAGGCTATAGTTAAGCACATATGTAGATATATATATATATATATATATATATATATAACCCCCCCAATACACACACACACACATATATATGCATTCATATGCACACACAAATGAACACATATATACATATATCTATTTACACACATACATAAAGCTACATGTTTACACACACACACACACATATATATGTATGTATGTATATATATATATATATATATATATATATATATATATATATACACACACACACACACACACAAAACACAGACACATAAATATCCACACACATTTATCCATATGTATACCCATATGCGTCCAAAACAATATTAGTATAGCTGACATATAAAGTAGATTTTTCTCAATTAAATTTTTTTTTAAAGTTTGACTTTGTATAAGATAAGTGATTACTACTTGTAATTTTTTCTAATAAATTCTACTCCTGATCCTTGTTGCAGTGTTTCTATATTTCTCTTTTTTCCCCCATTCCTCCTAAGTCTTCTATTTTAATTCTGCTCCTTAATTTGCTTTCCTATTACTTAACCTCCCCCTCTACATGGATCCCTCCCTTGTCTTCTTCCCCTACCCTTTGTTTCCTCCTCCATCCCTGCCCTCTTATTTCTTTATATATTTCAAATAGTGCTATATTCTTTATGATATCTATGTAGTGTTGCCTATTTTACCCATTCCTGATGTGAATAGGTTTTCAGAACTATGAATTCTCTTCCTATATTTAATTCCCCTGTATCTATTCTTCCTCTGAACCTCATTTTTAAAACATAATGATTATTTTTGTTTTCCTAGATAGTTTTGCTTTTTAGAGTCAGATCAATATTCAACTTGGCCCAAATTTTTTTTTGAGCTACCCAAGTACTGATGTCAATATTAAATTAATGGTATATATTTCCATGTAGAATACATAAACAATTTGTCCATGGTGAGTTCCTTGAAATTGATCTTTGATATTGGCTCTTATATGTTAATTTTCTATTGAGTTCAAATTTGTTTGAAAGTTCTGAAACTCTTCAAGTTTGTTGAATGTCCATTTTTTTCCATTTGATATTATCAATCATTTGTGCTGCTGATAAGTCCTGTACAATTCTATTTGTAGTTCCAGAATATTTGAACTGTTTTTTTTTTCTTGTTTCCTGCAAAAAAAATTTTCCTTTAATATTAGGGTTTCAAAATTTGGCAATAATATTCCTATGTGTTTTCCACAAAGGATCTCTTTGAGGTGGTGATTGGTGGATTTTTTCTATTTCTACTTTCTCCTCGTGTTCTATCACTCCAGGACAATTTTCTTGGATTATTCCTTGCATCATTGTGTCAATTTTTTTTTTGCTCACAGTTTTCAAGTAATCCAGTTATTCTTATGTTTTCTTGATCTATTCTCCAAATCTGTTGTTTTCCTTATAAGATGCTTCACATTCTGTTTTATTTTTTTGATTCTTTGTGTTCTGTTTTGTTATTTCTTGGTCTGTTGTAGTTTCACTGGCTTCCCCTTGCCCAATTCTAATTTTCAAAAAGTTATTTTCAACTTTTAAGATTTTATCTCCTTTTGTAGTTGGATAACTTTTTTTCATGATCTTGCTTTTTCAGATGGTTTTTATTATTTTTTTTAAGTTTTCCTTAGTATTTCTTATTTGATTTTTAAAAGTCTTTTTTGAGTTCTTCTGTGAATTCTCTCTGGGCAGGAACCATTTAGTTTTACTCTTTGGGAGAGAAGAAGCTTTTTTAAATTTCAGTTTGCTCTTCTGAAGATGAACCCCAATCTTCTCTGTTTACCTAGGAGGTTTCTATTGTTGGATCTTTATTCTTTGCCCTTTTTTTTTAATTCTTTTTAAGAAAATGTATTAGCACCTCTAATCATGGGGTGGGAGATAGTGCCTCTAGTTTTACTTCAGCTTGCCCCTCTGACCTGGAACTCCAAACCAAGAGCTTCCTTCTTACTGCAAATACCCACAACCAGAAGTATCCCTGCCCCATTGCCTCTGCGCTCATGAGATATTGGTTCCTTCTCAGCCATGGCCTCATCTTTGCAGCAGAGGTTGGCCTGGTCTTCCTACTAAGCTGAGTTTCTCTCGGTCTGCTTGGGCTCACACTCCCTCCCCCCAATTCCTAATGCAATCCAGGAGGTGAAAATGGCTGTTGTCATTTTCCTGAGGCTCCAGCTACACCCAGTTCACCTCAGGAATCCCCAATTGGTATTTCTCTGGAGTTAGCCCATATTTATTTGCAATTCATAAGGGTTAATTTCCAGTTTAGAGGCTTTCTTCAAATCTTCTTGAAGGACTCCTATTTTACCCCAAGTCTTCTTGATTTTTCACCAGTCTATGTTCATTCCAAGGAACACATTTATTCTGTTTGTGGGGGAAATCTGGAGAGCTTGAAATTTACCAACCTAATCTGCCATCTTCTCAGAATTGTTCTTAAAACAATATTGCTGTTACTATATAGAACTGTTGTTTGGCTGCATTAATTTCATTCTTAATTATTTCATGTGAGTCTGTCCATGTTTTTCTAGGATCATGGGGCTCATTATTTCATATAACACAGTAATAATATTTTATCATGATTATGTACCACAACTTGTGCAGACATTTCTCATTTGACAAGTATTCCCACAGTTTCCATTTCTATTTTCCATTCTCAAATGTTAATTATTTTTACTCTGTACAGCTTTCCAATAATCCAATAATATTTCCAATAATAATGAGGCAAGCAAATTGATACCCTACCATAAAATGTGAATTACATCAATATTGTCATTTCAGTACATTAATTCAGTACTGAATTAATTTCAGGAATTCAAAAATTAAAATAGTGGCTGAATAGATATCTCAAAGGCTATTTTTAGAGGTGCAAGTGTAGGAGATAGCAAATTTGTTTTTTGTTATATTCTAAGACAATAAGAAACACAGCTTTATGATAATTTTTCTTATATGCATGATCAAAAAAGGAAGAAGATTAAGATCTTTTAAGAGGAAGTGATAGCAAAGGAATAGAGCAGTGGTCAACGATATGTATAAAATATAAACATCCTAGAGCAAGGGCTGCCATCATATTGGAAAACAAGGAAAAAGAAAGCACAGTATGAGTAGGGATGTATAAATTATATTCTGTGCAGTACTGGAAGGAGTATCACCATCACTCAATTTAACAAAAAGCATTTATTCATTTCATTGATTCATTGACTCTATTAGTCAAACAAGCACTTATTAAATGATTATTATGTTCCAGGCACTTTGCTAAATCCTAGTAATATAAAATTTTGGGGAATTGTATGGGAGAAAAATTTTGAAAGAGACTATGAATCAGGAAATCCTTGATTTGTGGCCAGCTTTAGATACTTAGTAGTTGTTTGATTTGGGGTAAACTGGGGAATCTCAACACCCAGACTTTCCATCTGCTTCATGGAATTCTTGTGAAGTTCAAATGAGACTAGATAAGTTAATATATACAAAGGACTTCACAAACCTTAAAATGTTCTATAAATGTCAGCTATTATTCTGTTCTCTAGCAGGAAATTTCTCTGCTCAAAGCTTTCTGCAACCAGCACAGTTCAAGTACACCTTAATACCAGGATGAGGAATGATCAAAGTATAAAAATTATACAATTGTGTTATATCACAAATGCATCTAGAATGGGTTTGTATCTCTAAATGATTACTTCTAAGGAGACCTGTGGTCAGTCACATAACTTCTCTGGCATTGGAAGTGATGGGTCTTCTGATTAACCAACCCTATTTGCACTCTTTAGTATTGGATGGGGTCAACTATCTTCCACCTGTAAGTCAAGTGAAGCTAACAAGGATTTATATCACTACTTCAAAAACTATTCCAGTTATTGTGCAGTACACTGATAATGTAGATATTTTTCAAAAAAGACAAAAAAAAAATCCTTGTTCTGATAGCCAAAAGTTCTAAAGAGGCAACTTTGGATTTAATAAAAGAATGATCTAAAAGTCATAGTATTTCCAAAATGGAATAGATTGAATAAACACTAATCAGATATGTTCTAGAGAGAATTCTTGTTGTTAAACTACATTGTTTCTGATGTTCCTTCAAGTCTTGAGATTCTCTGATTTGGAGGGTTGAAACATTTTTGTATTTTGCCTATAATCTCCCTTTCTGACCACAATGTTGGCATCTCCATAGCTTGCTATTTTTCCCTCTCCCTTTTACTCTCCCTCCTCTGTCTTACTCTCTGTGTGTGTATCTCTCCTCTTTCTCTCTCTCTTAGTCTCTCTCTGTCTCCTGAATCTGTGCTTCTGTGTGTCTCTCTCTATTTCTGCGTGTCTCTTTCTCTCCCTTTGTCGCTTTCTCTCTGTGTGTCTCTGTCTCTGTCTTTTTCTCTACGTCTGTCTCTCTCTCTCTCCCTGGCTTTTCACACAGGCTCTTCTAATTCTAGCCCTGAATTTCTTTCACAGCATCTGGAGTTATTCTTTTTTCACTCAGCTCCTTTCCTGTCTGGCCTACTGTATCTGAAAAAGCTCTCTTTAGCTTGGCACACTATCTCAGTGTCATCAGGCCACCTGGATAGAGTTCACTGTATTCTTCCTCAATGTCCTCATTCATGGATTCATGATGTACATTTGCATGTTAAAGGCAGTCTGCTTCTAGCTGGGGGATTCCCCAATGACTTCCATGACAACAGGGAAAATGCTTAAGATCCCACATTTACATTTTAACACTGAAATCTTCAGCCTTCTATCACAGGTATCCTTTCAATTCAAGTTATATTTTGGGAGGTGGGAGATGCTTGCTCTTATGCTTACTTTATGTGTTATTTGTATTTCTAAATATGTACTTATAAGTATTTTTCACATACAGAATATTTTCCCTTTACTTTCATTTTGAAGCAGATGATAAAGTTTATAGAGGAGAAATTGATTTCAAATAATAAAAGTACATATAAGAATTAAATGAGCTTTTAAAAATCATGTATTAAAAACAAATACTACTTTTCTCATAAAATAATTATTATCATTTTGGTATTCAATATAAAGGCTAGTAAACAAAATGTTTATCTTAAATTAAACATTAGTTAAAAATATAAAGGAAAATGGCAGCCTAATTTAGGAGAATTTACTGGATTAAGATGTCATCCAATTTCTTTTTATTTTCCTCCCAGTGCACTGTGGTAAGATACTACTACTCTGCTTGGCTTCAGAAAAACTGTTTACTAATAATTTGCTGACAGTTAACATGCAAATATTGCATTGGAGATGGGGCATGACAGAGGAGATGCTGGAAATCAGCAAGGAACAGGAAAAGTTGTTTTAGAAGCCAGACAAATAGGAAGGAGAAGTTAGGTCCCTTTCCTTCAAACCACAGGCACTGCTGCTTAAGACTAGGTCTTTCCCCATAACTGCCTCCAAACCTTTAATATATTCAATATAGAGAACTCCTGATATGGAAACTACATCCATCAGTTCTTCCAGTGAAGATCAGCCAACCCTTTGTAACTTAGTCTGGAGTTTCCTTTTAGGCACTGAGAAATTGACTTGTCCATGGTTAAATCACTAGTGTGTAATCAGAGGTAAAAAAAATTGCATCTTCAATTTTAGTTCTCTAACCACCATACCAAACTGATTTACTTATTAAAATACAAAACAAAGCAGTTTAAAATCAAATGCTAAGGAATATAGGTTACCCCAGGAGTCTTAATGCAGTTTTGTCTTAATAAGTTTAAGAAACTTTCAGCAATAAGATTTGTAAAATACTATATAAGACAGAAAATAAGTATTACAGAAATTCAAAGACAATAGAAAGGTATTGTGATGTCTTGGAAAGAACTCTAGAATAATAGTCAGAAGACCTAATATTAGTCATATAAAAACTGGAGGCTTGACAGATCATTTGACTTCTCTCTTCCTCTCTTTTCTTCATCTGGAAAACAGGAATAAAATCATCTGCTTTACTTACCTGACAGGATTTGCATGAGGATTAAAAAAGATAATATGTGTAAATATACCTTGGAAAAAATAAAGTGCTATCTGAATATAAGGTATATGAGCTCTGGAATAGTTTGAGGAAAACATTTTTAATAAATTTGAACTAGGTCTTGAAGAATAGATAGAATTCATATTAGAGGAGATAAAGGAAAACAATCCATAAGAATGTAATATGTTCATGTTTAGCCAACCCAGATTAATGTCCCAATGATTTAAGTATGAGGAAGGTTGGGGCTGATAAGCTGATGGGAAATCAAGGTGTATCACAGATAATAAACAGGGAATTTAAGAACCAATGGTCTCTTCATTGGTCTTTACTTTACTTTCTCTTTACTTTCTCCTACCAATTGGGAAAGATGTAAAGCTTTACTGAGAATATTTGATATTGTCATAAAAAATATACATATAGGAAAAGAGGAAAACAAAACCAACAATGTTTGGCCTATAATTATCACTATCTATATTCATAATTTGAAATTATATGCAAAGAACAAATATACCAAATAGTTATAGAGACAAAAATATCCAGACAATACCCATATATATTCTAAAAACATGCTTGTATTTTTTTAATCTAAGGTTTCTGACTATAGAAGAATGGGATTCTAGCTTCATAACTGATACAAAGGACAAGTCCCAAGCTTTTCCCTTTTTTGTTCTGAGTCTTCTTTCACAACACCACTAATGTAGAAATATTTTTAACATGATTGCATAGGTATAACCTGTGTCATACTGCTGGATCTCTAGGAGGAAGGAGGGAAAATTGGATCTCAAAATCTTACAAAGATGAATATTGAAATTTATTTTATATGTAATTGGAAAAAAAATACCACAAAGTAAAAAATAATAAATAATTGCTGGTTGATTTATTGACTAATATATAGGATTCCATTTGGGTTAGTTACATTCAGCAACATTGGAAGAATAACTAGGTCACAGGTCCATCTAAGTGTTCAAGAAAATCATTATTTGCATTGCAAAAATTATTATTTCTTTTACAAAAGGATTCACTTAAGGGAATCATTTCAAAATATTGAGCTACCTCAGTGAATAAAATTGTTTTCTGACATATTATACATAGTAGAAGCTTATAGAGAAATTTTCACAGATTTCCCAAGACAATGATTCTTTACCTGAAACTGAAGTCTGGGGTCTTAGAGCTCTTGACAAAGTAAGGAAAGAAGTGCTTGTATGGGGATGGGCAGAAAGGACCTGGAAGTTAAAGGACCTTATTTGTTATAATTCTAGATTTTTATTTTACTTCTTGGGTGACTGTATAAAGAGGAAACTTTATACTTAAAAAAATTTTGACCAGTCATGAAAGAACACATTAAAGTCCTGTCCATATCTAACCTTTACTCTCCATTACTAGGAAACAGGAAACAAGAAATAAGAATCATATAATAATCAAGAAACATTTGTTAAAGGACTACTATACCCTAAGAACTGTCCTGGGACTTAGAGATATAGACAAAAGTAAAATAATCCACATATTCAAGGAATTTGTTTTTAGGCAGTTCATACCTAATCTTAGATCAGTGAATTTGTTTTAGATAGATGACAGAGTGATTTAAAGAGACACATAAACTATTCCAATAGGATTAATTTTCTTTTTTATCTTATGTATTTCATTTTTTCCTATTTAAAAACATCATTCTAGGAAGAGATTCATAGGCTTCACTAGACTGCCAAAAGAGTCCATGACCCCCTCCCCCCAAATACATTCTGAAATCTTGTTCTAAGGTATTGGGAGAAAAGGAAAAAGAAATAAAAGATGAAAATGGGAAAGAAGAGGATGTGTGTATACATACATTACATATATATGTAATATATATATATATATATATATATAGAGAGAGAGAGAGAGAGAGAGAGAGAGAGAGAGAGAGAGAGAGAGAAAGGGAAATATATTTCTTCTTATCTATACATATATCTATTGTACGTGTGTATATACACATACAGTATAAAATCTTCCTACCATACTCTCCTTCCATACATGCATACAGTAAGCTTCTCTTTATATTTATGGTACAGATTAAAGGCATTGTGTTCAATACTAAAAAGAGTACTTTCTCAAACATGTTTCATAAGAATGCAAGAGATTTGTCCTCTTGTAAATATTTAACACAAAGTATAATCCAGATACATGAGTGAATATTTCAATTCTTTGATGCATCTGTCCTCTTACAGATGAAAGGTACTTCTTCCATAAACATAAATTGCAATCAAACATCTTTTCATCCTGAGATTCTTGTCCGTGTCTAAATTTTCAATAGCCAGAGTCCTTCTTTTGGTTATTTTATTTGTAAATAGTCTTAATAAAGCAGCAACCAGGTTATCATTCTCTTATAAGTCATACTTAGTCATCTAAGTGCCTTCCCATTCTAGTCATACATGGCCTCAGTAAATTTTTATGTAACTTAACATATGTTTATCACAATTAGCAACTTGTTACAGCCTCCTTAAGCCTTCCCTTTGTCCTTTAGGTCATCAATAATTTTGATTTACCTGAGATTATAGTGTTTTATGATTCATGGTCATATATAATTGTCAGGAAAATATTGGTGTTAAAAACACACAAAACCTTGTGTATCCAAAGAAAAAAATTAAATTAAAAGTCATTAAAAAAAAAAACTTCCAAAACACAATTTAGCATGATCTTTATCTATCCATAGTGCTTACTCAAGGTAATATATACTGATGAAGTAACCCTATAGGCTGCCCAAATCATTATGTGATATATATATACAATACTCATTCATCATCCTTAACTGTGTTGTTTTTATTTTGTGTTAAGCATATCTCTTTATTTTTTGTCTCTATTTGAAGCTGATATCAAAAGGATCTTTGAACAAGAACTATAATGCTTAAAAAATGCTTTTAAAGTTTGAAAACTTGTTTTATATTCATCATATTATCTAATCCTTATTAACAGACTTCTAAATCATTTGTTATAGATATTATCATCATTTCACGTATGAGGTTCAGAGAGGATTGGTCTCTGATTTGTATAAAATATATAAAAAGTAGTATAGCTGGAATTCAAGTCCAGCTTCTAAGCAATTCCATGCTCAGAAATTTTCTACAGTAACATGTTGCCTTTCAAAGTCATGTCTCTGAGGGTATTCATTATGGAATCTTCAATAATCTTAACATGCAGTGAAAAGCAACATTGTTCCTCAAAGATTAATTTTGTTCCACAATTTTAATTTTTTCTTTTGTCAATTAACAATCAATAAATATAACAAGTTAATAAAGCTTATAGTTCTTATTCATATATTAGACTTTGAAGATTGAGGTTTGTAATTAATAAAAATTCATCTGTGAAAATATATTTCCATTTTTTCATCAAGGACACCCTAATAGGATACATAGACCAATCTCATAAAAGTTTTATAACATTAGAGAGTAAACAAATCAATTGATAGCTGCCAGTGGATTCTTATTTACCTCTTTTGGTCTATAAGTATTTCAGTTTTTAAAAATGTTTCTGTTTCTGAGATAAACTGAAAACTATTTCCTGAACAAATAGTTTTAAAATTGTTACAAGTATAGAATTCTTCTTTATATAATTGTTCTGGTCCAGCTGTCTTCCCTGACACCTTTAGTGAAGCCATATGATATAGTGATAATCTCACTGGATTTAGAGTTAGGGGACTCTGGTTCAAATCCTAATTCTGTCACCTACCATTTTTATAAAATTGGACAAGGCACTTATCCGGTGTGGGATTTATTTTCCTAATCACTAAAATGAGGAGGTTTGGCTCCATGACATCTAAATCTGTAATTTTTGCTCTGAAACTGTGATTCCCAGGAAACTTTCCATTTATCCATGTCTATTCTCAAGGAGTATGTGACTAGTAAGTACATTTGGTACTGATGATTCAGCATCCATAGTTAAAGATGATAAAAATAGGCCAATATAAAAATACTGGCAGATGTTTCATTTCTCTTTTGTTGAAATACTACTTCTAATTTCACTTAGAAAAATATTTGGGACAATCTGGTTTACTAATTTGTAAATAATAGCACTTACTTCAGAAGATTGTTGGGAGAATCCAATGAGATAGCATATGCAAAATCTTTTACAAACCATAGAACATTTTATAAATGTTAATTGTCTCTCTTTTCCTTCTGAACGTGGAAAGACCTTGCCTTCCATTCCCAATATCAATACTAGTTAAATAGTATTATCTTTTTCATCTAACTCTTCTCCTAGTGATTCAGTACTAGGTAAACAGGCTCCCTCACTAGAAGGAGTATTTCACTCAACTGCATTTTACTGATATCTGTGGGAGTTGCAAACCAAATTAACCCTTTGTTTTCCAGGTCCTTAAGCTTGAGCTCTGAATAGAATAAAAGGGAAAAAAAATATTTTTAATGACCACTGTTTATGAACATATTTTTGTATGAAACAAGATATGCCTCTACAGTAATTTGCTATGATTTCAAAACACTTAACAAAATTCAGTTTTAGAAAAATCAAATCCAGTTTTTTCAATGTCTTTGATTTCTCAAAACCAGAAATACTGAATTTAAATTTTAAAAAAGAAAAAACCAACTAGTTGAGAAATCATATTTTAAAGTATTAATATAAATTTCAGGAACCTACATCTAAAGCTTTTTTTTTTTTTTTGTATTTAAGAACTAGAAATAACAGGGTGCCTGAATTCTATAGAATATTTCCTCAGATAAATGCAGGCTCCATTCAAACATAATTTAAATTGCTCCCTCTTCAGGGATAAGATAGATTTAATTTTAAGTCTTTTCTTACTGTTATATTTATACATTATGGCCATGAATACTAATTTTAACAATTATTTCTGTAATGATGCTGAAGTCTTTTGAGCTCATAGTTTTAAAAATATGGACATCTATATTAATGCAATTAAAACCATTCTTCTTAGGTAATAGATCTGTTTTGAGAAAGATGTTTTTTACTTATTTGGGAGCTATCAAGTCATTTCATGAAAATCACTCATTGATTCAAAAGCCAGTTTTCTCTTCCTTTGGAGCCACTTAGCTCAGGTTTTTAAAGTATTCCTGGTTACGGAAGAACTAAGTCACATTTTATACTTATCAACATCTCTTGACCGGAAGAAGCTCAAACCTTTCTAGTAATGTAACACGCAAATCAAACCCTTTTTCTTTTTTTCCTAATGTGAATGTTCTCTTTCAAGCCTAAGAACTTCATTTCATATAATTACTGCATCTTGGTTAGATTTTGCCAGTACTCCGCAAAATGATTCTCGATGATTCCTTCAAGCCCTTGACTGGAAAATGACAGGCTCATAGCTTTTCTGCTTGTTAGATTAACATCAGAAAGCAGAATTTGCATCTGGCCACTAAGCCTTTAGTTATCAAATCAGCAAATGGAGCTAATGTAGAATAATAATGGGAGTTTCCACTTTCAAGCATTAAGGAACAAGAGAGATTTTTTCCATAATATTCAGTTCACATAAGAAAATCACAAAAGCCATTAAAAACTGAATGCATCTTATTCGTCATGTCAGCAGAGGTTATCATTGTCTGTTCCAGGGCACTTAGGATTTTCAGCCAGCAAGTGTTGCTGTTGAGAATTTCTGATAACCATTTGAAATGCCAGTCATGTAAATAGTGTTCCCAAACGTTAGTTTTCCTCTTTAGAGCCCCATATTTTTACATGTGTATTTTCCATATTTTAAAAAGTAAGCCTGAATGAAGAGATTAAGAAACTATTTTAAAATATAGCACTGAAATGTGATCCAGGGGAATTATCATAGAAGCAATAAAATGCAAAATATGGTTTTTCTCTTCTGTTCTATGTTGTGGGGGGAGGGGGGAGAGGAAAGGAGGGAGTGATGGTCTGAAGCAGTGATAATTTAAAAAAAAAAAAAGAAAACTGAGAAATGGCTGAATTTCCTTAAAGTTTCCTTTGTAAATCTGCAATAGGATTAAGCATATTAAATACTGCCTATGGAAAAATCCAGGTCATATTTTCTGATCATTTCCAGAATTAGTGATATTTTATCTTGAAAACCATCAAGTCTAATTTTGATTAAGTAAATTGTTTTCTATTTCTTCAGGTTTGAAGAAAACAGATTTCAATCTAGCAGGACTTGAACCATCTTGCCAAATGGTAGTCCTAACCTCACTTTGTCAAGGAACATCATGGGATGATGAATCAAAGACCATTTCCAATATTTATTGTCTGTATTATCAGTCAAGGCATTTATGTTTGTTGTGCTTTAGTTTCCTCATAGATAATAAAGCTTTCAGTATCTATTTTCATAGCATTAATATGAGCCTCAAGCTAACTCATGTGAGATGTATCTAACACATTTTGCATACCTTAAACAATTCTGCATACAAACAATTCACCCTGACATTTCTTTTCCTGACTCCTCTCTTTTCCCTTTCCACTTATATTTACACATGAACACAGACAAATTGGCACATCAAAATGGCTTTGCAAAAGTGCATCCTTCAGAATTAACCCTATTTTTAATGGTCTTCCTTTATTCCTTATCATGATACAGTAACATCGTTTTTCAAATCTTTTCTAAATCTTCCCCATCACTCACATGTTCTGTTGTTGTTTGTTATGGTACTTCTTTGGGATGAGATAGGGAGCAATAAAAGCAAAAGAAGCCTGAGATAAAGAGGTTACTACAGGGGATGATGACATAGGAAGGACTAGGAACCTTCAATTCCATTCTGGACTGGGACCTATTGGGGTAGGAGCCAAAAGAGCAGGGATCCTGGAAACTGAGCAGTATCCCCTTACCAGGGATGATATTAAAGCTAGTGATAAATTCATAAAACATTAAGGAAGAAACATAAATGATTGATTTAGAGCAAAGTAGTCATTTTCTTCTTCATTGTACTACTTTCTATAATGCTGCTTTTTTTCATAATGGTTTAAGAAAATTGCTGCCAATGTGAAATAATTCATGTGCTGAAGTTAAATCTGCCACTATGTAACTGGGCAATTCTATTGAAGTACTCTTTCTTCCTATCCCATTTTTAAAATAGCAGTTGAGATTTGTTTCTTCTATTAACAATTAGCCCCACTATCCATGGGAACAAAAACCAAAATGACAATAACAGTTTTCATGGTTTATTTTTGTTACATTTTTTTATCTGTTTATGCAACAGATTGTTTTATAGAAGTTGTTCCCTACACCATTTTATCATCAACTCCACTTTGTCTTGTTTATTGTATTTAGTTGTAGTATACATTCTTTTATATCTTTCATTACTTTTTCTTTTCCAAAGAAGCACATCTATGTTTTATGCTGTTGGGTATAGTTTTTGATTCCTCTAGCTCCTTCTGCTCTGCAGTTTTTCTTCTGGTTAACAAAAGTTATTTCTTGGTAAACAAAAGATACTGTTTTCAAAAAATAAAAAAAAAAAGCTGTAAATGCCATATTGTGGATGTTTTCGTTGCCATTGTTGTTTTGAAAATCTGTAGTAGGAAAAGGGAACTTTGGCAAGCTCCTATCACTTTCAAATGTATTGATAATTCTACATGGCCACAGATAATTCTTTTGATAATTCCTAGAATCAGACTAATTTAGTATTACAGTTGGCAGAGACCTTAAAGGTCATCTACTAGAGTGTCCTCAATTTATAAAGAAATAAACTGAGTCAGAAGAGACCATGCTGATTATGAAGGTCAACTTTTTATTCAATAAGGAATTATCTCTAGAATATCTTTGAAAGGTTACCTTTCATTTAACAATTTTACTATAGGAAACCTCAAAAGGAAAGCTGTTTAATTGTTGAATAACTCTAATTATTAGGACATTTTTATTTATATTGTACTGAAATATTTAAAGTTATAACTTTCCTAGATATAAGGGAACTCGAAGATACCTTGGAACATGGCCATCCAAAACTCCATTGTAGTATCAACTACTACTAAAATCAGTCCATTTCACTCTTAGATAACTAGCTGACCTGAGCCTAGAGTCAGAAAGAACTAAGGCCAATTTTAATCTCAAACAATTAACTGATTTGTGGTCAGGAACAAGTTATTTCACCTCTGTTTACCTCAGTTTCATCATTGTAAAAATGGGAATAAAATTTTGTGGATTAAAAGAGACAATATATATCAAGTGCTTAGCACAATGCTGGCACACAATTAGATATTATTATCATTATTTTTTTATTAGAGTTCTGACTTTTGGGGTTATTCATATCCTTCTTCCACATGACAGGTAGTCATTTCTCATTTTTCCCTTTTCCTGTCTTCTCTTCACCAGAGTAAACATCCTTCCTTCATTCCACTATTTCACTTAACAAATGTTTTCTGTCATTAGCCTGTTTGATTTTTTTCAACACCCCTCTTAAAATGCAGTATCTTCAACCAATATTATCTGATATGGGCAGTGTATGAAGAGATGCTAAATTACTTTGTCAGGAACATTATACTTTTATTGATGAATTGTAAGCTAATATCAGCTTTGGGGGAGAATCATGTCATCTTATTCCTTTCTTATATTGAAATTTCATGTATCTTCCAGATGAATTACTTCCTGGACATGATTCCCTTATCATGAATTTATATACTTGATACTTTTTAACCCAAATGTTATAAAGTAATTAGTTAGAAGACATCTGTTTCCACAATATCTGGGCTTAATTCCTTACTCTGATATTTTTGAAGTTGCTTAAATTCCCTGGTTCTCAGATTCCTCATTTGTTAAATAAAAGAATGGAGCTGAATTACTTCCAAAGTTCTTTTTTTTCAGTTCTATATACTAGAATTCTGCTTTGGATGCCTAAGGTATCTTGGGTTACCTTCTTAATCTTTCTAGAGATATTTATTCTAGTTCTCAACACCAGAGGAATCTAGACTAATTAAACTCAATCATAGACCAGTACACTCAGTAGATCTCTTATCACATATCTCTCAGATCCTCTAAAATCTTTACTGACCATTTAGATGCTTCCCAATCCACCAAAAACTAAATTGGGAGATTCAGATTAATGTTTCTTAGTGAAGTGGAGAGAACACTGGATTTGTAGTCAGAAAGAACCAATTTATAATTTTGTTTTATACACTTGCAAGAAGTATCACTCTGAGAAAGGGGATATTCTTAATTCTTTTTTATTCACTGTCTTCAAAGATGCTATATAGATGGAAGAAAAGACAAAAGGGTTAGAAGTTAATGAAATTCTTTGTTACCTTTAAATTAGATGTTTCTCATGTGTGATACCTACCTGATCCTCCTTCATTTACTTTATGTACTGATCCCTCAATGTACTGATGTACTGATCCCACTGATCAGTATAATGTACTGATCCCACAAGGGAATTAACTTCAACACAGATCTCCTATGTGTAGACTTGCTTCTACCTGATTGCTTTCATTGTATTTAATTCACTTTAATGCTCCTTCATAAATACTTAAGAATCATAAGGTACAAGCATGGTAGTTGTACTGTTTTTGTTTGGGGTTGAGGAATGTTGTATTTTTTAACAAGTATTTTCTACTTTTCTTCTGTTTGTAGTCATCTCTCCATTTTCATACAAGAATACCTTCGAGCTGATTTTGTTTAGTTGAATATCTTGATTGAGATTTCTTTGTTCTAGTTTTATCCTTACTCATCATCTCTGCTTTATGAGATGATACTAATCATCATTGTCTATTAACTTTATTTTAATTATTTAACAGATGAGTTTATATTAATACATCATTGTCTTTCGCAACCATCTTTCTCCATTTGGAAAGTAAGTCAATTGTTTGCTAACTAAAGTGCTTTCTGAACCCTTTTGGTTGCTCTCTTTAATGTAACAATGTATATAATTTCTAGAAGAAAAAAAGTTCTAATTATTCATTTTCTGCTGATTATTTCTAATTTAAAAATACTGTGATTCTAAGGGAACATGAGCATATTTAAATATATACAAAATTGGTATAGAGAATAAAAAGAAATAATTATAAGGTAACAAAATATACAGTAATTAAAGAAAAGACTAGAAAATCGGAAGAATTTAAAAAAGCTTTATTTTAAAAGTCAAATGAAAGGAGATGGAGTGAATTTGATTCAATCACTCCACTCAATAAGCATTTTTTACAAATACCTACTGTTCTCCAAGCACTATGGGGTGCCAGAAATAAACATTTTTTATTGTTGAGTGGTTTTTGTCATGTCCAATTTTATTCAGTGGGTTAGTCATATCCATGGTTTAAGACAATGAAGGGTTTTAAAGATGAAAATTCTTTTTATCTTTTATATTCTGTGATTCTATAGCAAAACAGGAACTCTTGCCATAAGTAGGATAGATAAACAAAAAAAGGGAAATGGGTGTTGCCAGCAATCAGACAATAGTGAGTATACTGAGAATTGCCCCAAACAATTTATTTGGTGGTAGCAGTACAGCAGCTACATTAACTAGAAAATAACTTGTAGTATCTATATGATTTTGAGGTTGCACATATCCAGTAATTGTGCCTGTCTGCAGGGATCCTGATCAGTCATGAAAACACTTTATTTACACAGTTTCATATATACCTTGAATTCATACTTAGGTTTTCTCTTGTAAACAGGAATATATAACATACAGAATTAGCTTTACATCAATCACTAAATTTTCACTCAATGACAAGTATGCAAATCATTTTTCATCAAAATGGAAAATTAATCCAATCAGATAACTACTTTGAATGAGAAACTTAGCTTTAAGTTTCCAGCAGCAAATCATGTATCACCAAAAAAAAAAAAAAATCAGAAAAAAGATAAGTAGGAAGAAAATTAAGGGAACAATGTGATTCATAAGATGAAGATGATGTAATACTTATATGGATACAAATCTGTGTAAAATATTTGAATAAGAAGAAAAGAAAATGGGAAATATAACAAATTAGCAAAAAATGTTTACAGAATCTTATTGATCTATTCTCCATGAAATGAACTGAAACATCAGTAAAATAAAAGGATGAGAGAGATTCAGAGAGATTTAGCAAGATAAAAAGCAGTTGGGAGAGCCTGTATCAAATCTCCCATCTAAGTCCATTCATGAGTTTCAGCTTTGACAACAAGTCTTGCCTCTATTTGTCAATTGTACTTTCTCTTATAAATTTCAATATTAAATTCAGTTCAATAAGCCATTATTTTGTGAATGAAAATAAACTTTGTATGAAGCACTATCCCTGTGTGCTTAGGGAAATAAAATTGAGAACAAGGCTTGATACCTAGCATGATACTGCCTAGTCTAACAAGATAATATATTTGTAGTCATGAATCTTATCATGTCAGGTATCAGTAATACCTATCAAATTTGACCCTTTGCATTGGGGTAGTTAGGTGGCACAGTTGAAAGCACACCGGGGCTGGAGTCAGGAAGATTCATCTTCCTGAGTTCAAATACGGCCTCAGACACTTTCTAGCTGAGTGACACCCTGGGTAATTCACTTCACCCTGATTGCCTCAGTTTCCTTATCTGTTAAATGAGCTCAAGAAAAAACTGGCAAACCATTCCAATATCTCTGCCAAGAAAACTCTAAATGGGGGTCACAGTGAGTCAGATATGACAAGAAAATGACTGAACAACAGTTGGGATCTCTAATTATTTTTTCATATATTCACACCATTTGTTTATAGACAAATTAAACCAGACTATGCTTTTTGTTTGTTAGGTTATTATTTTTTTGGTAGTGATTAGTTCTCTTTCAAAGTATAATTTTCTCAGAATATCTCTGTATATGTATATGTGTGTGTGTGTGTGTGTGTCTATGATATAACATGAACAGGTGAAAGAAATCCCAATGAAACTTGTGTACTTCACTCATAGACTGTCTACTCTTCTTTTATACATGATTCTAAAATATTTGTCCCTATGCATTGCAACACCAATCTATTTGAGGAGATAATTATAAATTATTTTCCAAACAATGCAAACTATATATGAAGTCCTTCAGTTGCTACTTAAGTTTTTAGAGACATTTATTAGTAATATTAGCTTAAAACTGTTACATATGAGAAATTGCAAGGAGTGTAAAATACAACAAATAGAGCATCTTAATTTCTTCACACAAATAAAGGAAAATGCTTTTAACTAAACTATGTACAAAATTGTGAAGGAAACAGTCTTAGATGTGTCCCCCCTTTTTTCTGAAATTTTCTCTACTTCAGAATGTTTCCTTTCTCTTCTTCTAGGTATTTAATATTAAGTTAAATTGAATTCAGTAAAATTTCAATAAGTGCTTCCTGCTCAAGGTGCTAGAGGAAGAGAAAAGTTTCCATAAGAAATAATTCTGTCCTTTTTTTGGGGGGGGGGATTCTAGTCTACATTTACCTTCACAGATCTTCTTCCTCTCCCCCCCTTTTAAAATCCAACCTACTTTCCAAAACAAATACGATATGTCATTCAAATCTTTGTAAGAACCTGAGTCATGAAGTAGTTCATTCATTCTTTTTTTAAATTTTTTTCTACTTATATATGTATATTGTCTTTTTAAACATTTCTTCATGAAACTTGTTGGAAAAGAAAAATCAGAACAAAAGGAAAAAATCATGAGAGAGAAAAAAAAACAGAAAAAAGAAGTGAACATAGCACGTATTGATTTACATTCAGTCTCCTTAGTTCTCTCTTTGTATGCAGACAGCACTTTCTGTCCAATGTCTATTGAGATTGCTTTGGATCACTAAACTACTGAGAAGAATCAAGTCTTTCATAGTTGATCACATATTCTTGCTATTATTGTGGTCAATGCACTCCTGGTCCTGCTTGTTTGACTTTTTAGGACTTTCTAAAATAAGCTTGTTCATCATTTTTTATAAAATAGTAATATTGCATTACCTTCATGTATCACAACTTGTTCAACCATTCCCCATTTGATGAGCATGTACTCATTTTCCAATTCTTTGCAACCACAAAAAGAGCTGCTACAAACATTTTTGCTCATATGGGTCCTTTTCCCTCCTTAATGATTCCCTTGGCATACAGACCCACTAATGGCACTAGTGGATCAAAGGTATGGATAGTTTTTATAGCACTTTGGGCATAGTTTCCAAATTGTTCTCCAGAACAGTTAGATCATTTCACAACTCCACCAAGGATGCATTAGTGTCCCAGTTTTTCCACATCCTCTCCAACATTTTATCTTGTCATCTTAGCCAATATGAGAGGTATGAGGTGATATCTTAGAATTGTTTTAATTTGCATTTCTTTAATCAATTGTGATTTAGGGCATTTTTTTTCATATGACTGTAGATGGCTTTAATTTCAATATCTGAAAATTGTCTGTTCATCTCTTTTGACCATTTATCAACTGGAGAATTATTTGTATTCTTATAAATTTGACACAGTTCTTTATGTATTTTAGAAATGAGTTCTTTATCAGAAAAAAGTTTTCCCCATCTTTGTGCTTCTTTTTTTAATCTTGTTTGTATTAATTTTGTTTGTGCAAAACCTATTTAATTTAATGTAATCAAAATTATACATTTTGCATTTCATATGTTTTCTAGTTCTTCTTTGGACTTAAATTCCTTTCTTCTCCAAATATCTGATAGGTAAATTATGTCTTGCTTTCTTAATTTGCTTATGTCATCACCCTTTATGCCCAAATCATGTCCCCATTTTGATCTTATTTTAGTATGGGATGTGAGATGTAAGTTTGTGTTGAATTTCTGAATTCCAGTTTTCTTAGCAATTGTCAAATAGTGAGTTCTTATTGCAGAAGCTGGAGTTTTGGTGTTTATCAAATATTAAATTACTATTGTCATTGATTATTGTGTCATGTATATAATCTATTCTAGTAATTCACCACTCTATTTCTTAGCCAATACTAAAAGGTTTTGATGTCTGCTGCTTCATAATGGAGTTTTAGGTCCGGTACTGTTAAGCCACCATCCTTTGCAATTTTTTTTCATTAATTTCCTTGTTATTTTTGTCCTTTTCTTCTTCCAGATGAATTTTGTTATTATTTTTGTGGCTCTATAAAATAATACTTTTGTAATTTTATTGGTATGGCATTGAACAAATAGACCAACTTAGGTAGGATTGTCATGTTTATTATAATAGCTCAGCCTATCTATGAGTAATTGATATTCTTCCATTTGTTGAGATCTGACTTCATTTCTGTGAGAAGTGTTTTGTAATTGTGTTCATATAGTTCCTGGATTTGTCTTGGCAGATAGACATCCAAATATTTTATTTTGTCTACAGTTATTTTAAATATGATTTCTCTTTCTATCTCTTGTTGCTGAACTGTGTCAGTAATATGTAGAAATGCTAATGATTTTATGGGTTTATTTCATATCCTACACCTTTGCTAAAGCTGTTAATAGTTTTAAGTCAGTTTTTGTAGATTTTCTAGGATTCTAGAAATATGTATAACATTATATCATGTGCAAAGACTGATAGTTTTATCTCCTCATTGCCTATTCTAATTCCTTTAATTTCTTTTTTTTTTTTTATTGCTAAAGCCAAAAATGCTAGTACAAAATTGAATAATATTCATTCTTTTAACAAACTTTGCTAATGTCGACTGTACTGGGCACTAAGATGAGTACAAAGCTTAGATAAGACTTTGGCAGTAAATTTCTAATTTAGTAGGTCGATCATACCCAGATAACTCTAATATATAAAATTACAGAAGTGCACGGGCAGTTGAAAGCCAAAATGTTGGGTAAAGTCTGAAGTAGGAACATCACTTTAAATATTAGAGATCAGAGATAGCTTCATGGATGATATGCCTTTTAAAGTTCTGGAAGAAATCAAAGGAAGGACTTTCTAGGCAAAAACAACAGTAAGCAAAAGTATGGAAGCAGATGAGCACAGAACTTGTTTGAGGAGTAGATATTAGACTAATTTTGCTCAATTACAGAGCAATGGGGAGCAATATGAAATAAGGCTGAAATTGGGAAAATAGTAACAGATTTTAGAGGGCCTTAAATGCCAGGCAAGGGACTTCAAATTTTATGAAGTAAGCAAAATAGAATCAATGCAAGATTTTTGAGAAACATGACTTTATTTTTTAAGAAATCATTCTTGTACCAATATAACTTTTTTTTTTTTTTTAGTTTAAAATATTCTGCAAAAGCAAGAGACATATCTTGTTTTGAGTAATAAATCTGGAAACAGGTGATAAGGGAGAAATGAAAGAAGAATTACATCATGGGAATGAAGAACCCTTTTTCTGCTCTCAAGCAAGGATTAAGCACAAAAAAAAAAAAAAAAAGCTGATGCAGATAGTAGAGGAATGAATCATAGGGAAGGAATAGGACATTAGGTGAAGTGTGAACAATTGTAAATAAGAATTATGTGTGCCTTTGGATCCTTCTTGATAATCTTATTTCTTGGCTTGAGAATTCCATCTATTTGTTGATAATATAAGTTTTATGATTTACATCTTGCTTTTTTTTAAAGATGGTGTTGATTGGTCATTTCAGTCATATCTAACTTTCTGTAACCCCATTTAAGGTTGTCTTGGCAAAGACAGTGGAGTGTTTTGCCATTTCCTTCTTTATCTCATTTTACAAATGAAACAACTGAAGCAAACAGGGTTAATTGAATTGCCCAGGGTCACACAGTTAGTTTCTAAGGCCAGATTTGAACTTGGTTCAATCTGACTTCAGATTCTATGTAGTCTATGCCACCTTTATTTAATAAAGGGTCCATTACCCTTTATTAAGTTGAGTTTTATGTTAATGGTCACACCTTAAGACACTGATTGCTTTTAATATTCCTCAGCTTGCATTACATTCATTTCTCTTCCCGTAGGCAATAGTCACAGCAATGAAAAGATAGGTTTTTAGGAACTAAGCGAATGCCTTTTCTTCTTGTAGACCAGTTTAACATATATTTCTAGCAAAAGTTCAAAAAAATTATTTTTAGCCTAAAGATTCATTTTGACATAATAAGTTTTTTCTTTTTACAAATTAATTCAAATGATATTAAAAATGCCAGATAATCTACATAAGCCTCTTTATACTATTGCAATCTTCCTACAAGTTTTCTTCTCAAAAAAAAATCTATATATATCTATATCTATGTATAGGTATAGATATAGATAGATAGATAGATATAGATATATAGTACAGAAATTTCCAAAGTCCTGAATTTGACCACATCATTTGCCCCCAACAAATGTACCTAATGCAGTAAATAGATAAACGTGATGCCCTAGAAATGGGCCTGGGTCTGAGTCAGAGACAGAGGCCCAAATCCTGACTCTGTCAATTAGCATCTTTGTGGATGTGAGAAGGTTAGTTAACCTTTTTTCCACCTTAGCTTCCTCATTATTCTAATGAAGGATATTAGAGTAATGAACCTCTGAGGTTTCTAAAAACTTCATAAATAAGTGAAAGGTAATTTTTGAGAGGGAAGATTGTTGGTAAATGGTTGAAGGTCACAAATAGAGAATAGGCTGGAGTTTTCCTGGAATGGTGGTCCTCAAGAGCCACTGTCTAAAAGGAAAAGCTAGGCTCAAGGACTGAAGTTTCTGCATGGAAGCAACATGATTGGTGAGCCCTTGGAAGAGGTGACCAGTGAACAAAAAGTTTTAGTTTGTTGAATTTCTATCATCTAGGCTGGATAAATTAAGATTGAATGAGTGGGAAGTAATGGGGAATACAACTATAACAGTAACAGTCATATTTAGTTGGGTCTTAAATGCCACTTTAAGAAACTGAGGCACAGAATGTTTAATGGGGTTGCCTAAGAGCACTATAAATAAAAAAAAAAAAAACAACAACAACAACAAAAAAAAAACAACAACCTGGAAATTCAGCTAGTATTGATGAATCTAGGGAAGAAGATATAGTCAGGCCAGATTAAAAGACATATCTTCTCTGTAGCAAGCATGCATATTAAATAACCAGAGGTTGAATGACTATGAGATTCATTGTATTCAAATAAGTAAATTCCTCTGTGATTTATTCAGAGCCAACATTTTAACAGTGTCAAAATGAGAACATTACCTTCATCTTGAATTTAAAAAAAAAAAGTATAGGGAAGAGGAAGGATAGTATAATTCAATGAATCATATAACAGCATAATCCATTAAGACAATGAAGCCTACACTTTTCTTGGTGTATGTTAGATTGAAAAATGCCCCTGGAATGTGTACTCATGCTGGATAAGTGATGAGAAGTCTGATTTGGAGCAAGATCATTTGATACCAGCTTTATATTATAATGTGTAAATCTAGCAGCCAAAATTAATAACACTTAAAGGCTTAAATGGCCCTAGGATAGATTGTTAACAGAAGACTGGTATAACTGTCAATATAAAGCTTTGGAACATTATTCAAAGAGACTTAGAGCAATTAACCTGACTTCATTCAACTGAATTTTCAGAGCACAAGAAAATGTTAGGAAAAATATCATGGCTAAAAAATGGAATTTCATATTATTTGGACGCCCTGTCACTATAGATTAGAAATTAAATATAATTTAATCATGCTTTACCAATCAATAAATAATCTGGAACATATAATTTATATAGCTATAATAAATGGGGAAATCATTTTTGAGTTTATATTCATATTTTTTCATTAATATTATTCTACAAGACCCTTAGCCTTGTTCAGAAATCAATGAATTGTTTGAATCTATAAAGCTTTCATTCATTTAAATTTAAATACCACCTTGAATTTAAGATGAATTATTCAATATGAATGGAATGAATAGTAAGTGAGAGATGTTGTGGCATAGTGGAAAAAGACTGGAAGACCTAGATTCAAGTTTAACCTCTGACATATAGTAATCTAGCTATATGATCAGAAGCTAAGCATTTAATATCACAATGCCTCAGGCAACTCTCTAAGGTAATAAGTAACAAATGACTTACTAATCTGCAGGCATTTGAAAATGTCCACATTGGAAATTTCCCTTATCTGTGAATTTATAAATCCTTGTCTCCACCTTACCCATGGGGAGAAAAAGTAAATATAAAGGCAGATAATAGGAAAATGTAAGATTTTAAATTATATTATAAATAGCATTTTTTTTTCAAATTTAATATTTTTGTTTTGATATTTTAAAGGAATATTTTATTTAAAAAGCTTCATTCTGAGACTTCACATTACTTTTCTTCCTAAACTCTTCTCTGATTTGTATATACTCAAAACCACATGGCAGTTGTACATGACTATGTGTACTTTTTTTTTTATAGGACAGCTATTTATTTCCTTAAGAAATGTTTAAAGCACAAAGGATTCATAAGCATATATTGACAAATACTTAAAACATAATATAATAATTCTTTTTTTAAATAACATTTTATTGATAGAACCCATGCTAGGATAATTTTTTACAGCATTATCCCTTGCACTCACTTCTGTTCCGATTTTTCCCCTCCCTCCATCCCTCCATCCCCTCCCCCAGATGGCAAGCAGTCTTTTACATGTTGAATAGGTTACAGTATATCCTAGATACAATATATGTGTGCAGAACCGAACAGTTTTCTTGTTGAACAGGGAGAATTGGATTCAGAAGGTATAAATAACCCGGGAAGAAGAACAAAAATGCAAGCAGTTTATATTCATTTCCCAGTGTTCTTTCTTTGGATGTAGCTGCTTCTATCCATCCTTGATCAACTGAAACTGAATTAGCTCTCTTTATCGAAGAGGTCCACTTCCATCAGAATACATCCTCAAACAGTATTGTTGTTGAGCTATATAATGATCTCCTGGTTCTGCTCATTTCACTCAGCATCAGTTCATGTTAGTCTCGCCAGTCCTCTCTATATTCATCCTGCTGGTCATTCCTTACAGAACAATAATATTCCATAACATTCATATACCACAATTTATTCAACCATTCTCCAATTGATGGGCATCCTTTCATTTTCCAGCTTCTAGCCACTACAAACAGGGCTGCCACAAACATTTTGGCACATACAGGTCCCTTTCCCTTCTTTAGTATCTCTTTGGAGTATAAGCCCAGTAGAAACACTGCTGGATCAAAGGGTATGCACAGTTTGATAACTTTTGAGCATAGTTCCAAATTGCTCTCCAGAATGGCTGGATGTGTTCACAATTCCACCAACAATATTTCAGTGTCCCTCTTTTCCCGCATCCCCTCCAACATTCCCCATTATCTTTCCCTGTCACTCTAGACAATCTGAGAGGTGTGTAGTGGTATCTCAGAGTTGTCTTAATTTGCATTTCTCTGATTAATAATGATTTGGAGCATATTTTCATATGTCTATAAATAGTTTCAATTTCTTCGTCTGAGAATTGTCTGTTCATATCCTTTGACCATTTATCAATTGGAGAATGGTTTGATTTCTTATAAATTAGAGTCAATTCTCTATATATTTTGGAAACGAGGCCTTTATCAGAACCTTTGATTGTTAAAAATGTTTTCCCAGTTTATTGTTTCCCTTCTAATCTTGTCTGTATTTGTTTTGTTTGTACAAAAACTTTTCAATTTGATATAATCAAAATTTTCTATGTTGTGGTCAATAGTGATCTCTAGTTCTTCTTTGGTCATAAATTCCTCCCTCTTCCATGGGTCTGAGAGGTAAACTATCCTATGCTCTTCCAATTTATTTATAATCTCATTCTTTATGCCTAGGTCATGAACCCATTTTGACCTTATCTTGGTGTACGATGTTAAGTGTGGGTCAATGCCTACTTTCTGCCACATTAATTTCCAATTTTCCCAGCAATTTTTGTCAAATGACTATGTGTACTTAAAAATATATATATATTTACTTTTCTCTCAGTTCAGCTTACAGCCCATTGATAGGGCTTTATGAAGGACATGAAGACCTGTATTACCAAAAATAAGACAAATCTAGAGGAACCAAAAGTCAAAGCAAGTCAACAAACATTTAAGTACCTACTGTTTACCAGGCAATGTACTAAGCACTGGGGATATAAAGATAGACTTTTTTTTGAAGTTATATTATAAAGGAGCTCATCGTCTAATAGGAAAATAATAAAATATTTCTCCATATAGAGATATGACATGTCACTCATTAAAAATACAAAGTCTTTTTATTTGTTTGTTTACCACAAATATAAGTATGAAAGTATACTGTAATCTTAGCCAATCTTATTTTCTAATTATTGTCAGTGAAATCATAAAGCCCGTTTGAATAAGGCATTTCTTGTGTGTGTGTGTGTGTGTGTGTGTGTGTGTGTGTGTGTGTGTTTATAACATTTTATCGACAGAACCCAAGCCAGGGTAATTTTTTACAACATTATCCCTTGCACTCACTTCTATTCTAATTTTTCCCCTCCCTCCATCCCTCCACCCCTTTCCCCAGATGGCAGGCAGTCCTATACATGTTAAATAGGTTACAGTAAATCCTAGATACAATATATGAGTGCAGAAACGAACAGTTCTCTTGTTGCACAGGGAGAATTGGATTCTGAAGATATAAATAACCCGAGAAGAAAATCAAAGATGCAAGCAGTTTACATTCATTTCCCAGTGTTCTTTCTTTGGGTGTAGCTGCTTCTGTCCATCCTTGATAAATTGATACTGAATTATATCTCTTTGTCGAAGAGATCCACTTCCATCAGAATACATCCTCAAACAGTATGGTTGTTGAGGTATATAATGATCTCCTGGTTCTGCTCATTTAACTTAGCATCAGTTCATGTAAGTCTCGCCAGTCCTCTGTATTCATCTTGCTGGTCATTTCTTACAGAATAATAATATTTGAATAAGGCATTTCTTAAGCAGACTCTACAACTGAGTTATTCATGATCAGTCATTCAAAAGAGCAGTGAGTCTTTTGTTTTGTTTTGTTTTTTTTCCATTTAATGTTTTTCTTAGTATGTCCTTCAGGTAGCATTTGATGTACATTTTATCAAAATTTCATTTCAACAGAAGCAACACAATCTCATAACAGGAAGATAGCATCTAATAATTGCTCAAATGATGTGAATTATTCAAGATGTCAACTCTTTAAAATGAGCAAAAGCAGAGATTTTACTATCCAATAAGCTTAATAATAATGCATTTAAACTTTAAATCTTGTATGTGGTCCATTTAATTCAGTCTTTAGTCTGAAGATTGTTTAAAATGCAAATTCATTCCAAATGTATTTTAGGTACTTCATGTATTTTCAACCAATCAGTAAACTTATTTTATAATGAATTTTGCTTTAAATTACAAGAAACAAACATATCTCACCTACATTCTTAAAAAAAAAAAACTCTTACATATTTATTTGATTGAAATTCTTAGTGATTTAAACATTCAGGGGTTTAAAAACACCTGACAAGTACTGTAGAGCAAATGTAGGCCATGTCTCTAAGTCGAGGAGGGATCTAAAAACAATATATTTTTTAAACATTTGGCTAAGATAGGTTAAATCTTCGGTGGCTTTTTCAAGTTGTAACATGCAGAGTAGTCATAACTTAATCCAGATTCTCTGGTCAATCCAGTTTTCAAAGGTATAAAAGGAGTTATAACTAGAAACTTTTGTATTTATGACACATGGCAAGAGAGAAGAATTGGCTGGAGCTCAGACACTGAGCTGGGGAGGAGGATGCATCATCAAGATACTGTAAATCTATTAATAGGGACCAACTCCCTCCCATTCCTACCCCTTGGGATGAAGTCACCCTTGCTTGAGAATAGGACCAGACAGGAAAAACAAGGGACCCCCTCAGGACAGGGTTTCTGGGGATTCAGGAGGATTTTAAATTTTTCCATCTGTAGTGAAGTACTTAGTTCATCTATTTTCCCTGTCTTTAAAATGGGAATACTTTTGCCTCAGAAAATCAATTATTAGTGATGTTCATCATGTTATGACTAGCTCTGCCTGAAGGAATTCTGACCACCTGACATTCAATAAGTAAGTGGAAACTCTCTCAAATCTCAACATCACTGGCTTTTCTTTGAACAGAGGAGATTTTTCCTTGCAGAAATATGGAATGATATATCCATATCCTACAGTTGTCCACTAACTTTTTGAGAACTAATTCTCAAAATATCAACATATGTCCACCTCTTTGTTGGAGCTCAGTGATAACTGGACTGGTGTATGTTACCTCAAGATTGGCCATTTGATTTATGTTGGAACTGGAACTGGAGTGTCATCCAGTAATGACACTCCATATACTGTTTTACCATGACCATAGTAAGTCCTTTAGCCTCAGTTTCCTAATCAAAAAATGATGATACTAGTACTTTCAATACCTTAATTTCCAACCAGAGTTGTAACTGGCACAAGGCCATAAAGTTCTTCCCTGGGACACTAATAATCAGAGGCTCATACTTCATTCTCTTGTTGATGATTCTAGTTGGCACAAGGTAAAAGAAGCCTCTGCAAAAATCTGAAATGGGAAGGAAGCACCTTAAGAGTAAGCTCCCTCATTTCCCTGATTTCACAATATTACAACACTCTCCCAGAGCTGACTTTCCTTATGGGCACACTGGCACAAATCCCTGATCTGAGTGTGGTGACTATGGTTCTCTGCCCTGATAATCTGTACCATGCAGGTTATATAGGATATATAGCACAGATTGGCCTCTGGGTTTCTACTACACACACACACATATTGCCTAATCCTTCTTCCCAATAGAATTTATCCAAGTTGCTATATATTATGAATCAGATCACAAATTCAGAAAGAATCTTGCTAATGTGCCTCAAAATTCTGCCTTGTTGTGGTATTTTTAAAAATTTTCACAATTGGTAGCAACCAAGCATATTCCTATAGGGGGGAAAATAATGATTTTCCCCCAGACTCCAATACAGAATTGTCAGAAATACTACTTGTTAGGCTGCTAGAGATTGGAGTAGCCAACAACCCTAGAGAGCCTAACCTTCCCATCCTTTTACTGAAATTTTATTTTATGAAGCCAGATAGAACATTCATTAAGACATTATAATATGACATGCTGTGCTAAGTACTTTGTATGCAAATAAAAGGAAACAAGATGGTTTCTGCTTTCAAGGAGCTCTGGAGAGCAATGTAAGTTGTAGTTATGGAATATCTGAGGATCTGTCATCATAGTCTTGCTCTTTTAGGGTTGTTTTGTATTGTCCCTTAGGATGTGAACTCCTTGATGGCAGGCACCATCGTTTTTTTTTAAACCATTTTTTAAAAAAATCTAGCAATGAATAGAGGGAAAGAAGAAATGTAGTGATTTAAGAAATAGAAAAGCTCACCAAGGGGTTGTTGCAATTACTGAGGCAGTAATGACAGAAATGTAGGATAGTGGAAAGTATTTATTAAAATTATTAAAATACATACAATAGGAGGAGGAATATCCTCAAAACTGAGGATAGGTCAATGTATAATGTCTATTCAGCATAATCTAGAGAGTATTGAAGTGTGATATCCCCTGTTTACTCAGCAAAGGTTGGGAGGAAGAGATGTGATTGTCTATTTTTGTCCATTTCTCCGTTTTCTATTTCCATTTTGCTATTGGCAATTATTTTATGAAATTTGGTCAGTGCTGCATGTGTGTTCATTTTTGATGTTCATTTGATCAGCACCCCATTGCGGTGCTAGGTTTGCAGGTATAAGGCAAACTTTCTTTGAAATATCAGATGATGGAGAATGACATACCCAGGATCTAGAGTCTGGTGTTACCTCCCCAGTGTAAGCTACATCCATGAGAATCACTGACATTTCTAGAGTATTTTCAAAAAACTACAACTATAGTACTTTTAAAACTAATCAGGGGAGAGGATTCTGGGAAAATGGCAGAGTAGGTCAGAAAATATTCAGGTTTCCAAATTTCCTTCGCAAAATAAGGCAGAACTTCTTGGAGCAGCAGAAATAAACACAAGATAAAGCAGTTATCCTCTGAAGACAATCTGAGAAGACCCAAGGGAAGATCTGACCTCCAGTGATGAAAGTTCAGTCTGAGAGAAACACAAACACCTCAAGGCCAACTCTGTGGAATCAGCAAAAAATAAACCCTTGGGGCGTCTGGAAGAGAAGCAAGCTCAGCTTTAGAAACTTCCCTTTTGTGGACTATGTCAGGATCTGACAGCTGAGTAAAAGCATGAAGAATTTTTCAATGTCAAGGAACACCAAGCACAGCTAGGCTGACCAGACACGTGCTGGGCTGTGGCTGTGGGGAGAAGGAGCTAGCACATGAAGAAGGGAACTGAAACTCTAAAACTCCTTGAAGGAGAAAATCTTCAATTCTGCCTCAGGGAGGGACCCTGCCCAACCAAGAGAAACAAGAGAAACAGTTTCATTCTGTTATCTAAGTGGGGTTGGTTCAATCCTGAGCAAAAGAATTCCAACTTTATTGAATTGAAGAAACTCATTTAATTCTATTCAAATTCCAGCTCTAGCTGAAACCCAGCCCCCAGTAAGGTCCAATATAACAGCTTTCTTCAAGGAAGGTCTTTTTTAGATGGACCTCTGTAGCTCACTCAACTGCCAGGACTTTCTGTCCACTAAGAACTGCATTCTCAGTGCAAAACTCCATTTTCCATAGATCTGCTATTATAGAAGTCAGTCTCTTGGTAAACTGATTTCTATCTAACAATAAACTTTCAATTTGCAACTAATAATTTGGGAATGGGAGAATTTTTTCTTTCCTAAAACCTGTGGCCAATTTAAAGGGGATTCTTAACAAGTCTCTTATAACCACTAATCTATACCACTCAAATGGCATCATCACATATACCTGGTTAGTGCAGTAGCAGAGAGGAGGACACCACATGTTGGCTGTGAGTAGTGACCTTATTGCGGAGTCCCTGGTTTCAGGTCTGGGGCAGAAAGAACATCTGTATTTTGCAGCTATTTAAGGCTTAAGAGTGGCCAGGAGAGCCCAAACTTGTCCCTGAGTCTGAGTCCCTCAGAAAATAACAGTAAGAATGACCAGAGACTTAGGGCATCATGTCCCTTACCATGGGACTACAACTGATTGCAATAATAGTTGCTAAAGACCTAAATAAATAAATAAATAAATAAATGTGATTAAGCAAAGGAGAAAGAACTGAACCATAGATAATTCCTATGGAATAGAAAAGATCTGGATTCATATTTTGAAGAAGATAATGGAGCTAAGAAAGCAATTCCTTTTTCCACGAGAAATGTGCCAATGGTCCCAAGCAAAAAAAAAAAAAAGAAAAAAAAAAAAAAGAAAAAAAGAAAAAGAAAAAAGAAAAAATAGTTTTTGGAAGAAATTTAAAAGAGCTTTAAAATGCAAATAACATAGATTGAACTAAAAGTTTAAAAAAAAAAAGAGCAATCCAAGAAAATAAAGAAAATTATGACAAGAAAGTTAACCAATTTAAAATAATAAAAAACTTTAGAAAGAAAATAATTCCTTAAAAACTATAATTGGATACAAAGAAGCTAATGAACTTAAAAGAATGAGAGAATAGAAAAGAAAGTGAAACATTGCATCAGAAAAGCAATTTATCTGGAGAACCAATCTAGGAGAAATAATATAAGAATAGTTGGACTACCTGAAAATTACAATTAAAAAAAAAGAATCTTGATACAAGAATTTACCAAAGAAAATTTCCCTGAAATTCCAGATCAAGAAGACAAAAGCAGAAAAAGAAAAAAATCCACAAATCACCACCTGAAAGAGATCTCAAAAAGAAAACTTATAGCAATATCATAGCCAAGTTTCAAGGTTACTAGCTTATAGAGAAAATATTGGAAGCAACAAATAAAAAGCAATTTAAATATCATGAGCTACAATAAGGAAAACGTAACACCTAGCAGCTCCTACATTAAAGGACCATAGGTTTTGGAATCTGTATATTCCATAGAACAAAAGATCTGGGGTTATAAAACAAAGGGTAACTTCCCCAGAAAAGGTAAATATGTGAGAATGTGAAAAAAATGGACATTTGACAAACTTAAAAAGATTTTTAAGGGATTTTGTTGTTGTTGTTGTTGTTGTTGTTGATGTTGTTGTTGCTTTTTACACTAAATCCAGAACTTAAGGAGAAATGTGACATATAACATCCAGGAGAAATATAAGACAAATATTCAAGACCATTTATAAGGGACTCAATAAGATCAAATTGCTTACTTTATATATATGAAATATTAGCATTAGTCTGGCCATTGTTGTCATTATTTGGGAAGTTTGAAAAAAGACAGACTAAATTGAATATGATCGAGGGATTCTAAAAAATAAAAGTATGAAGGGAGAGATAAAAGTCAGTTATTACTTCATGCAAATAAGGCATAAGAAGAAAAATTGATATCAAAGAAGCAAGTAGGGAAAATACTAGACAGTGCAGAAACTTTACTTTTATCAGGAATGAGCTACAGAAGAATGTGTGTATCTGTGTGTATGTATGTGTGTATATATTCATATGTAAATATACAAACACATGTATGGGTATAAAAATCTTCTAGATTCAGAAAGAAATAAGAGAACAGAAGGATAAGGTTGAGGAAGAGCATAAGTGAGGAACTTTTAGAGGAATGGGAATATGAGGACAAGGTAGTAGGAAGAAGTAAGATAGAGGAGTCAGGAGAAAATAGTAAGAAAAAATAGGAATGAGGAAAATACACAAAAAGAGATTGTAGCTTAGACCATGAATGGAATGAATTTGTACATAAAACTGAAATGGATAGCAGATTAAAAATTTAAATTCAACAATATATTGCTTTCAGGAAACATTAAGAAAATTTTATATATATATATATATAAAGCTATATATATATAATAAAGGGAAGGAATATAACTTATGATGTAAAAAAAAAGCAGTGATAGTAATCATGATTTTAGACAAAGTTAAAGTGTATTTAATCAAAAGTGAAAAATAGAGAAACTATAATCTGTCAGCAACATTATTCAATATTGCTTTAGACCATTTAAAATATCTACACAGTATAAGATACCTGAGATATATACCTGCCAAAATAGATAGAGGAACTATATGAACAGAAATATGAAACACTTTTTATAAAAATAAACTCAAATCTAAATTTTTGAAGTAATATTTATTATTCATGAGTAGGTAATGCCAAAATAATTTCAAAAATGGCAATTTTATCTAAGCAATCTATTCAATGTCATCACAACTAAATTACATAAAAATTTATTTTACTGAATTAGAAAAAAATAATAACAAAATGAATTTGAAAGAGCAAAAGGTCAGGAACTTCAAAGAAACCAGGGGGGGAAAAGATGTAAAGAAAATATATTCAATAGCATCAGACCTGTATTATAAAGTAGAGCATCATTGAAAAATAAAAATGATTTTTATTATTTTACATGAAAATTTTCTTATGTAAATTAAGCCAATGTGGACAAGAGTAGAAGGAATGTAGAAAATTAGAGGGAAAATACCTCCTTAGATAATCTCTCACATAGAATGTGGTTGAATTGGAATATTCCTATGGTTTATGACCTGATGAGTCAGTTGATATAGAAAAACATGATCAATGAAGGAAGATGTTATCCACAATCAAAAAAACAAATGATAGGTGGAAATAAGCATAGTATGGTCTTACATATATATGTGAATATGTATGCACATAGGTGTATGTTTATAGATATCTATGTGTGTATGTGTGTTTGTATGTAATTTACCAAAAATAAATAAAAGAAAATTAAATTAATCAAGGAATTTAAGGGTGGTTGATTCTAGCCCAGAAAAGTGTTTTACTTGGGAGGTGTTTATTCCAAGGTTTAAATAAAAATGCAATCTATGTTCCAGGTGACTAAAGCTTCTTCTTTTATGAACTTTTATCTATGCTAATTAAACTGCCTATGCATGTAATAAAATTGCTCAGAGTATACACAAAACTGACCTTCTTGATTCTTTCTAGCCATCCATTTGTGTCTGACTTAGTGCTGAAGGAACTTGGTATTTTAGGATATGAAGCAGTCTCCTATTAGCTGCTGACTCAAAAGAAATAAAGACTCAATAGTAAATATGGGTATTTTTAAATGAAACAAACCCATTTTCAATGTTCTCTTTCCTTCAGACTTCAGAATCTTTCAGGTTTTATTTAGAGACAAAACAACTCAGAATCTCTAAAGGGTGGGAGGAGTTGGCTTGGCCTATTTACCATCTTAACCATGGTGATGAATATATGACAGATATATGCCCTATGCAGATAAATCTGGTCCTAAAGCTAACTTTTGGCCTACTTTTGCTATGTCCTAATCTGAGGCTGGCAGGTGAATTTATGAATTCAAGAGGCCCAGGAGTTCTGAGTCTTCTGTTTGGAACAGACTTTTAGACAGAGGAGGAGTGTGTGGCAACTATTGCTGGCTGACGACCAACAAAAGGATGGTCTCAGACCTGGCTTGTTTCACAAGAAGGCATGGACCAGGAATTATTTGCATAAGGCAGAGCTGAGAGGAAATGTGAAATGTCTATTTGGCATTTCCACAACTTCTGAATTTTCTGACAAAGTTGTAGTATCTGCCTCTCAAGAGATAGTAGTCCATACAAGATTCACAATCTAAACTTTGTATAATTTGTCTTTATGAGATTAGGGTGAGAGATTAAAAATTCAAAGAGTAAGAAAAAAAAAAAAAAAGCCTGATCTTCTTTCAAAAGAGAACAGTTTCTCTTCAGAATGTACTTTGAATAATCCCAGTTTTTAATTTTAGTTTTTTTAAAGGAGCATTTTATAATTTCCATTAAAAAACTATAATTGGATTCTCAAGTATTTTAAATTGTTAAAATGACAAGAATCATCCAAACATATTTAAACCACCAAATTAACTATAGTGCTAAGGGGCAATAAACATATTCTAAGAATTCTGTGCAGCCCTTGAGGTTTACAAGAAGATGATTACGTTAAAGTTAAATAATACAATAATTTTTACAATCATTATTTTATAGACTGACAAATATGAACTTTGATATAGATTGAAATCCATTATCTTTGGTAAGGAACATTGATTCATCAGACCTAGAAAGAAGATTAACATAGCACCATATTTTAATAAGCAATGTTACAAAGTTTCAGTTATTAAAAATTCAAAGAGGTTAACACTTTAGATATCAAAAGAGCAAACTGTCAATTGATTAATGGGAGGTAAAGGGTAAAACGTGCAATGTTGAGCTTTCAGAAATCCAATTATTCCTGTAACTATGCATACATTAAACAGTCATATTTTATTGCTGTCCCATGCCTCACTTGTCTTGCTGCCTCTTATCAAACATCCTGTTTGCATTTTAATTGACTCAGGAAAGAGCTGGAGGAAAAGGGAAAGTAGGAAAATTAAAGTACTTTTTTAAAAAAACAGTATAAGTATATATAGGTAAGGTTCTCTTTTATGGCATTGTTTTAAATCACCCTATGTCAGATCCTTTTCACATTGGCCCTTTAAAGCTCGTCATTTCTAAGCACAAACACAACTTATAAACGTTTCCATCTCTACTTTTATGACATTTATTATAGCTTTTTGCATATCATTACTTCCTATTAGTTTGTTAGATTCTTCAGACCAAGAACCACAAATTATTCTTCTTAGAAGATCCCGGAGCATCTAGCATAATGGCTTACACATAGTGGAGTTTTTTTTTAGTAAACATACAGAGATTGTTGCTTTTCCTTTGTTCTCAAAGAAGACATTGACATCAGAGAGGTGATACTTTGACATACAAATGAATTGGATACAAGTGAATGATGAGTGTGCAGAGATGTCAGCCTCAGTTTCTCCTGTGAAGCTCTTTTATTTTACTGGCCAGATATAGATCAGGAAGACTAGATATGATCCTGGATGTGTAGGAGATCATGGTCTTTTTATAAGCTAAAGTCTTTTACAGGTCTTAGTTTGAGTGAGGCAATGCCCATTCTCTGATTAAGGCTAAGTAAGAAATGAAGCAAATCTTTTTAACACTCCCCTCACCCCCGCAAACCCCCACCCCCATATATCTATCTATCTCTCTGTGTATCTAAGTATCTATGTACCTAAGTATCTATGTATCTGTGTATCTATATATGTATGTATGTATCTATCTATCTCAACTTGGAAGAGGAAGACCCTCAATTTCTGGCCAAAATAGATAGCATTGCTATTTACATTGAGTTTGAGCTAATCAAGGCACAAATAATAAATGTGGCGTTTGACCCTAGGACCTATTTTTTGCCAATCATTGAGAACCAGAATGATCTGAATTTAAGGCTAAAGCTTATAAACTCCAAGATATCTTTGGCGGTTTCAATCTTCAAAATTTAGATTCCTTTGGGAAGAGCATCCATAGGTAAGGTTATGAATATCTCATATGGACAGTGAGAAGGGAAGGGAAAGAAAAAAAAAAAGAGAAAAGAAAGTTTTAATTTGTTGCCTTCTTCAGGCCGCGAACTGCAAATTATTATTCTCAGATGATCCTAGAGCATCCAGCATAATGGTCTACACACAGTAAGTTTTCAATAAATACACATTACATGAATGAATGAACTAAATCATGCTATGTTCCTAAACTTCTTTTTAAAATAAGAAATTCATTTCTGGGGGCAGCTAGTTAGTGCAGTAAATAGAGTACCAGCCCTGAAGTCAGGAGGACCAGAGTTCAAATTTGGCCTCAGATATTTAACACTTCCTAATCACTTAACCCCAATTGCTCTCAAGGAAAAAAAAGAAAGAAATCCATTTCTTTTAAGCAACAAAGAATGCAGACTTTTGATGAATTTGTGTACTCTGACTATATTCATAACCTTATAATGTAGAATTCTTGTTCTAATAGAGACATCTTTTTCCTTTCTTTGAACATTATATATTTCAGGGTCTTTCAAGCTTGGCTTCTTTAAAAGAAGCAAAAAAAAAGTAAAAAAAAAAATCCAACTCATTGTCCTATATTCTTATAGGTGAATCCTTTTGGCTCAAGCAATATATAGGGTTCTAAATTAAAAAGAAAACATTCCCTATAAATAAAATAAGTATATAAATAGCAACAAAAATGTACATATTTCTATATCTTCAAATAGGTGAAACTAGTTATGTATTCATGCAAATATATATTAGGGAGAGGAAATTTCCCCCTTTTTACATACTGGTTAATTTGAGGTCATTTATTATTTGAGTTTGTAAATTTATGATTTTGTAAATTTGGCAATGATTTTCATGTTTCGTATGTAAACAACCATTATCCTTTGACTTATCATTCAATGACTTTTACATAATTTATTCATTTTTGAAAGTTAATAATTCTAGCCATATTACTTCATGAAAATATAAAAAAACCATGCACATGGAACAGAACTAAATTACATATTCAAAAAACCATTTTATAAAAAATTATGATAATATCCTTTCTGTTGTTCATTGCCATATACTTGGTGTAAAGAATAGCAATGTTTTAAGTATTTAGCCAAACACACAAATCTATATGTCAGCTATATTATTATGAATATACAAAAATACTTTAAAATTTTTTATTGAAATATATGTTGCAAATGTCCCTCTTTAGAATTGTCATGTTCCTTCTCATTCCTAGAGTCTGATGATGCCAAATAGAAATAGAATCTCTTAAACATGTGTGTGAAGCCCTGATAATGAATAATACTTAAAAATAATTGCTGCACAGACACCATACTTTCATGCTCTATCACACACTGATGGTCCACCACAAATTTCCAAAGGCTATACCACTCATGAAACAAACTGTCATGTTCTACTAAGCTGGAAGACTTTTGAATTTGGATCAGTCCATGTATGCCATTCAACTACCTGCCCTGCTAGGAACAACCAGGATCAGCATCAGAAGATTGGCCTTTAAACAAAGAAATTTTTAGCCATGACAACCAGTGAAACAAATGAAAATATAAAATTACCTTCACTCTTACAAAGCCCACTTCTATGTCATAAAGTAGTAGAATGATAGAAAGGGGGTAAGGATGCTGAAAATCACAATTTTTCAATAATCTGTGGACATTAAGACATTATTAAGGTTATACTGACAATCTTCCATCAGTGCCCAATGAACATGCTATATAGAAGAATTTGACCATCTTCATATCATTTTGTTTTGCTTTCTTTATTAATGAAACCAAAATACATGAAGAAGTTGCTTCTAAATAAAAGAACGATGCAGCAGTCCTTTTCCAGAGGCAATTAAAGAAACTAGTTTTATCATATGCCCAAAGGTAACATTTAATAGTTAACTTTCATAGAATTCTTTAAGGTTTGCAGAATGCTTTACAAATATCATGACATTAATCCTTATATCAACCCTATGAGGTAAATGACTTTATTATCTCATTTTATACATAGGGAACAAAGTCAACAAGTGTAACTTTTTTGGGGATACTTTATCTTCATCAATCATCAATGATGTATTATCATAAGTAAAAATACCTTAACAAAGATAATCACAGTATATGAATTACTCTCTCTTTGGGAAAATAAAGAAGTACACAAAATCCATGAAGAACTTGACAACATCTACCAAAGTCAACATTTACATCTTTAGTAGATAACTTAAAAATTAAAATGTATAATGGTGAGGACAACCAAAAATAAACTTAGAAATATGACTCAGGAAAGAAATTAAGAGATAGAACATCAAAAGCTATTCAGAAGTTTCAAGCCTCCCTATTTTCTTCAAGAAGATAACCCAAAGTTTGATTTGTGATGCAAACCTCCCCAAAATGAAATATCTTAACAGATAAGAAACAACTCATTGCCAGTCACTTAACTATCAGCTGTCTGGAAAGAAAGGATCTATACATACAAAGGTATTTATTTATCAGAGCCTTTAATCAAAATAACTGAAAATGGGTTCTCTCAATTGGTAAACAACTAAAGAAATTTTGTTGTATGAATATAATAGAATATTGTTGTGCTATAAGAAATGATAAATATGAAGGATTAAGAGGAACTTGAGAAGACCTATGTGAACTGTTAAGAACTGAAATAAGCAGAGCCATGAAAGTAATTTAAATAGTAGCCACAATAATAGAAAGGAAAACTATTTTGATAGGCAAAACATTGATCAATGCAAGAACCAAATGCTGACTTCAGAAGTCTAAAACATAACTCCCACTTTTGGCAGCAGAAATGGTCTGGAAGTTAGTTGTCTGCAAAATAGAGCATTGATCATTCTTTTAGAACCCTCTCTATGGCACGGTATCTTCAAATTCAGTTGTCATTTGCCTTTAGAAGAGTAGACTCCAAATGTAAATTTCATCTACTTAGCAATTTTGCTCAGACATGCGTGCTCTTTGTCTTGGATTATAAAAATATAAGGACCTGTTTTGTAAATTGGCAGGACTCATTCTATGCCAATGGTGAAAGCAGGAAGTAGGAAAGCATAATGAGGAAACAGGTATGTACTTGGTTATAATAGTGAAGTAGAAAATAAAGGAAAGTAGGGGAATAAAAAAGGCATTGGTAAATAGGAAAACAGAACAGTGAAATGAAGTAGAAAAAAATGCAAAGAATTAAAAAGGGAGAAATAGAAAAAATTAAAAAGAGAAATAAAGGAGGAAGGAAGAAGAAAAATAAGGTGATAAGGAATAGGATATTCAATCAATTAAAACATTTATTAAGTGCCTACTATGAGTCATGCCCCATGCTAAGTGCTGGGGATTCAAAATAAAATGACAGTTTCTGCTTTCAAGGAGTTTATAATTTAATGGGGGAAGACAACACATACAGGAAACCAGAAAGAATAGAGATGAGGGCTGGAAGAGGAGAGACAAGGGGAGACACCAAGGAATATCTTATTCCATAGAGTTAACCAGATAGAGCTGTAGATAGAAAGTGTAATGATCTAAAAATCCAAATAAGAGAAAATTGTATTTTATTTTTGGTAGTGCTTTCAAGAAATTAGTAAATTAGAACTGTTTTTTATCTAGAGTTTGAAGTTAGTTTTAGTTTAAATCCTTGGCTTAGACCTCTGATTTTACGAAGAGCAGAATTCTAGCAAAAAGAGCATGTCGATTTTGAAAGTACTTTCCAAATATCTCATTTGATTCTCATAACAAACCTAAAAAGCCAGTGAGGTAGATATTATTGCTTCCATTTTCCCAATTAAGGAAATGGATTTTCAGAAACGTTTAGGACTTAATTGATAGTTATATAGCTCACAAATGATAATGCCATGAGTCAAACACATTTCCTAGCACTTTTACCAGGGTTTTCCCATCCAGTAATGTAATAATACTCTAGATTAATACAAATTATCATTTTTAACTTTTCTGTTCTATATTAGATAATTTAAGATGATGTTTTCCAAACTTAATTTAAAGAAATCCAAAACTACCTCCATTGACCATAATGAGTTCTTTAAAAGTCAATCTAATTCAACAAGTGTTAAGTGCATACTGTGTAACAGAAAGTTCTAGATGTTACTCAAATGGGGCTCTCCTTCTATTGAAGAAAGACAATGTGTCCAGAGAAATGTATTTATATGCAACATACATACAAATTAAAAAGAATTGAAACCTTTGAGAAAATCAATAAAGAGACCTTATAGAAGGTGGCACTTAAATGTAATTAAGGATTCTAAAATAGCAAAATTGAGCAGACAAGACATTCCAGGTATAGGGGAAATCCTGGAAAAGGCAAAGAGGGAAGAAATGGAATACATAAAGACATCAATCAAAACAGTGAGGTTAGATTATAGAGTGTATAAGATTAGAGTAATATGAAATCATGAACCTAGAGTTGCAAACCTTGGAGTCAGGTTGAAGGATAGTTTAGAAGAAGAGTAATGAGTTCTGTTTAAAATTTGTTGAGTTTGAGATACCAATAGGAAATCCAGTGGGAGGTAGCTACCTGATAGACTGTCATGTAGAAAAGGAGGCTAGGAGAGATTTGAGGTCTGTATATGCAGATATGGGAGTCATCTGAGAGATTATTGTTGAACTCATGGGAAATGATGACTGTAAAATATTTTACTAACATTTTTAACTTTGTAGAAATCTATGGGCCCTTTATTTTTTTTCTATTTTCTCTTCTGTAGTGATATATTTCTTTCTTATTTGTATGACATTGTTGTTACTGAAATAGGTTGATTTGTAAGGTATGTTCCCAAATGACCAATTACAGCTTCCTAAGACTATCTTGGCAATTCTGATGATTTGCATCAGGTTGTAGTGGTGCATTAGGGAATACAAGACCTTTCTCCAGATAAGAATGACTGAAATTCACTTCTAAATTTTCTTCTGTAAAATATTTCTTTATTAAAATAACTGAGAAACATAAATTCAACATTAATATTGACTTTAAGGGAACATTTCATTTGGGAAAACTTTTCAAGCATCACAAATGCTTAAGTACATTATATTAAATAATTTAGCTTAAACTTCTATTTTTTATTCAAATCAACATTTGTTAAGCAACTACTATGTGTCAAACATTGTTTTAGAAACTAGGGATGTAAATACAATGAATAAAACAATCCTTCCTCTCAAGGTGCTTATATCCTGTCAGGGAAATAACAGGAATATAAGTAAGTATATGCAGTATAAAGGTATATTAAAGCAATTAAAACAAAGTTAATAAAAGTATTGGTAGAGAGAGAAGGCGGACTCAGAAAAGGCTTCTTGTAGAAGGTAGTGTTTGAATTGAATCTTAAAAAGAGTGATTTTGTAAATTGGAAGTGAAGAAGGAGTCCAATATAGGCACAAGGAACAGCCCGTGAAAAGATTTAAAAAAGGGGAGTTCATGTCCTGTGCATGACTTAGCAGAGAGAAGGTTAGTTTCACTCAACTATAAAGAATAAGAACAGGATAATGTATTTTAAGGCTGGAAGGAAATTGGGGCTAAATTGTTCATGATTTTAAATGCCAAAAGAGCTTGTCATAAGTACAATGGGAATTTATTAAGTGTGGGAGTGACATGGTCAGATGTGTACCTGAGGAAAATCACTTTAGCAGCTACTTGGAGAATAGAATAGTGTGGAGAGAATATGATGACAAATTAGGAAACCATTACAATATCATAGGCAAGAGGTGATGAGATCTGAACAAAGGGGATAGTGAATGGAAACAAGAGTTTGCACCAAGAGATATTGTGTAGCTAAAAAGAGCAAAATTTGGCAACTTATTAGGTATCTGATGATGAGAAGAATTAAGAGTTAAGTATGATCCTGAAGTTATGGACCTTCGGAGACAGGAAAAAATGATGGCTTCAAAAGAAATTGGGATGCTTGGAAAGGTAGAATTACAAGAAAAAATAATGATTTTCATGTTAAACATATTTAATTTGAAATATTGTTTTCAAAGCATCTATGTGGTCAAATGGATAGAATATGAAGCCTATAGAAAAGAAAACCTGAGTTCAAATGTGATCTCAGATCCTTACTAGATGGGTGATTCTATAAAAGTCACTTTATCTCTTTTTGCCAGTTTTCTGATCTATAAAATAGGGATAATAATCCCTCTCAAGATTTATTATCATACAGCTCTCTGGTCAGCATAAAGATAAAATGAGATAATATTGGTAAAGCATATAGCACAGTGCCTGTAACATAGTGGTCAACATATCAATGTTTGTTTTCTCTCTCCCTTTATCACCTCCTTTTGGAACAACTAACTTGAAATGAACAATTAATGATGTGGGAATGAAACTCAGGAAAGATAATGGGGACAGATATATAGATTATTATTTGCATAGAGAGATAATAATTAAATACTTGGTACCTGATGAAGATGCCAACAAAGAGCAATCGGAGAGAGAAAAACAGTATAAAGATTTAAGTTCCACCCTCAATTAGGGGGATGATACGAATGAGTCAGCAAAGAGTACTGAAAAGGCATGTTCAAATAAATGACAGAAAATGACAGCTCCTTGAAATCAGAAGAGAAAGTATTACGTGCCAAATGAGAGGACAAGAAACACAATGACTAAGAAAAGATCACCAGATTTGACATTATTAAGATCATTGCTATCACTGAAGAGAGCAATTCCCATTGAGTCAGAGTGTAAAGTGCTAAGAAATCGCTTAAGGAGAGAAGTGGACCCTGTATAGATAATCTTTTCTAGGAGATTAGATTGAAAAAAAAAAAAAGAAATGATATTAGATAATAATTTAGGATGAAAGCTTGAGACATGCTAATTTCCGGTAAAAGATTTTTTAAAATTAGAGGAAGTTTGAGAGTTCTTTAGGCAAAGAACCAGTAGACAGGAAGAGACCAAAATGTATAGAGAGAAGGGAAATAATTGAGAGGGCCATCTACTGGAAAATATGGAAAGGGTCCAGATCAAAGGCACACAGAAATGGGTTCACCTTGGTGAGAAGGTTTCCCTCATTATCAGAAATGAGAAGAAAAGAGAGTGAAGGATAATATCAAGAAATTTTTTTATATGAATAGAACTGGAGAAGAGAAAGCTTATAGTTTTAAAGACCTTTTTTTTTCCCACTAAAAAGGCAGTTAATGAGAGAGGCAAAAGAAGGGGAGTATGGGAAGTTTGAGGAGAGAATTCAAAATTTTCAGTAACTCCTATGAGGATTATGGCTGGGAATCAGTTAGGAAGGAGTAAAAATTGTCTTGACAAAGCAGGGGTACAGTTGAAGTTGAATAAATAAAAATTATCATGTGACTTGCTAAATCTTTGTTTTACTTTTAGTTCATCTCGTGCCTTTATATCATTACCAAATTCCTTTTCTTTAATAAGAAGATGATGCTAGTCATTCCTGGCAATTAATAGAAAGTGAGGGAGAAGAACCTTCCTAGAAAAGAAACTGTTGTACAAATTGTGTCCTGGCAGTTTGTGAGTGTTCAAATCCAATGGTCAACACTGAAAAACTCTACATCTCAATCTATTTCTAGACGTAATAGGACAGTTAACTAATCTTTCTGACACTAGGTATTGGAGGTCTGGATGTTATTTTTTGACATAACACTTCCTGTTTTAGATAGGAAAACCTTTAATAACTCAATTATCCTAAGATCCCATCAAGGTGTATATGATAAACTGCTTTTGTCTTAAGTTTCAGCTTTAGAATTCTCCTCAAGATGGGGAGAATTGGGAAATGGGAATGGGAAATTCCCAGGCGAATGGGAATAGGAAAATATCTGTTTTCCTATCTTCACACATATGTCACATCATCCTTGAGGCCATTTATCTTATCTGGAAATACCATCCTGAATATCACTTTTCTGGGTAAGGATTCTGCTTCAGTCATTCCACTCTTGTTTTAATATAAAAAAGGTCATTTGCATTGTTTTTCCTCTCAAATTTCAACCTTTTGTTGTCAGTGATTTTGTATATGTGTTTATTTTCAAGCTGCTACAGCAAATTTTAAACTTTCTGAACATTTCTAAACATTTTTTAACATAATAGAATTATTTTAAAAGTTTTATAGAAGAGTAGTTTTATCCCAGCATGTTTTCTGGTTTCTTTCTCAGGAATGTCTATTTCTTGAGGGTGTCTTTCTGTTTCTCTTTCTCAAGTTTGGCATTTGTCTCTTTGGTTTCTCTCTTGATTTTCCACTTGAAAGTGCCTTTCTTACTCAAGACAAAGAAAAATAGAGACATATCCAAACTAGCCTGCACTTTATTCTTTAGGGGAAAAAGACACACTCAAAATAGAAAAAAAAGCAAGATATTTAGGTCAGGAGTGTTACATATACTTTGTCTTTTCCTTTTAAGTCTCTTACTTAAAAGACTGAACCTGCTCAACAGTGTATGACTGTGTATCTTGAATGTGTTTCTTTCACTGCCTTTATGCCTCCCACACTTCAAAAAGCAATTCAGAGGGTTGGTTTCCATTTCAAGAACTGGTAAACTTCCAATACTTAGCTATGGAATCCACAACTAACCATAGCATTTTTCTAATAGGCAGTTAACAACCAAAGTCAAATAGAATTAGAACTTTCATGCTTTCTTGTGTGCTTTTTATTCATTCATTCCAGCAATATATTTAATGGTTGACTGACATTTTATACTCTGTTATTCTTTTACTCTCTCTAGCCTAAAATCACTTACTCTCTATGCCTCAATTTCTTTATCTAAAAATGGAGAGATTAGGCCAGAGTATTTTTAGTGTCCATTTTCTGCTTTTTAAAAAATATAATCATAAATAAATGAAAAGTGAATTGTAAATGGTAAAACAATTTTCATTTACTTTTTTTTAACATAGACTTATGACTTAGGAAAAAGAAAACTACATCCAAATTATATATTCCTTTAAATAATAAGATTTTTCTCTAACCTAAAGTATCCATGTAGGAGCTGTTATATGACATATAACATTGATAGATCTCTGGCCCTGTAATCAGGAAGACTTTTTGGTTCAGACACTAACTAGCTGTGTGAGCCTGGACAAGTCACTTAACTCATTTGTCTCAATTTTCTCATCAGTAAACTGAGTCAGAGATGCAAATGATGAACCATTCTAGTATCTTTGCCAAGAAAATCCCCAAAGGGGTCCCAAAGAGTTAGGGATGACTAAAATAGTTCAACAATAGTGAAGAAATGGCTCTGAAATATACTAATGTCTAAATTTATCTCTAATAGCTAATGGGCTAAGTAGTTGTTGAATTCAATTAGGAAATATTTGCTGAACTCCTACCTTTTTTTGGGGGGGGGGGAGATATACAGATAGGAACTTATTTAAGATGTAAATGCCACTCCAAAGTTAAATTTTGATCATTCTTTTCCACAAAATTATAATCAATTTTTAATTTCAAGAAGAAACAATCAATAGCCCCTAACTATTCAAATCAGATCCCTCATAAATATAGATAATAGTTATCTATATCTATAAATATAGATTGCTATTTTTCTCTTTCATTGATTTTGAAAATAATTTTATTTCTATCTTTTGTTTTCACATCACCTATTTTTATATTATATTTTACCTTCCTCTTTCTAAGGAACCAGCACTAAAAACAAACAAAAAAATTTTTCATCTTTTATTAAGAAAATATAAAAACCCCATAAAGTAAATTCTGTGTCATCCATCTATTCTGCTTATAATTTATTCAGAAAATTACCTGTATACATTTTAGGACCATCTATTTTAAGCAACCCTGGGGCTGACAGTTGATATAATATCTATGCAAGTCACTGATCCCACAGCAGGGTATCTGTCTGCAGTAAATGGACATTCATTGTTCTCATTCAGTTTTCATTCATCTACTGAGCAGCTTACATTCCCTTGTGCTTACTGAATAATGCTGGTGTTTTTCCCCCCTCCTTTTTGAATAATACAAAAATATTGTTCAGAAGCTCTTAATAATCACTCATTTGAGAATTAATAATGCAGAAGTCTTATTTTCTTGGGGTATTTTTCCTTCTTCGGGTCCTGGGCATTCTGTGATATAATCTATGCCTATATTACCTAAAAATGGGAAGGGACTAGATGGATGGTTTCTTGATATATCAGTCATTAAGTACAGAACTAAATAATTGAAGTTTTGAAACCAAAACAGAAGAACCATTTTTTTTGGAATCCTAATTACCCACATCCCACTTGAGCATAATGTAAAATTTTATTGTGTTGTTCTTTCTTTGAAATGTATTTCTGAAGATATCATATACACACAATCAGGAAGATGCCATGTGTACACAGTATCTTTAGAGAAAATTAAGTTCTGTTCATCAAAAAGAAAAAATAGGAGGGTAGTAGATATTAAATTTGTGGAAGTTTGTGGGCACTTTCAGATAATAACATTGTATTATTACTTAATTGTTTTATTTTGTTACAAGATAACTCAGAGATGTAGGAATAATTTGAAAATGTTTGCAAGATTAAAATAAAACATTAATAAAATATGCTCATTCTATTTAAAAATGAACATTAAAGAAAAAGGAATGGCTCAAAGGGAAAATAGAGGTAGAAAGTAGCTCTTCATTTGGAGCCAAAATGTCTTGAGTTGAGGCTTTATAATGCCACTAATTCCTTATGGATAAAGGTTCATTTTATAAACTTTACTCCTAATAGATAGAATTGTAGAGTTTATAAGTACCTCCTAGTAGTCATCTAGCCCAAACCTTCCGTTTAACAGGGAAGAAAACTGAGTCCCAGAGAAGAGAAATGGTCATTCTAAACTCATAAAGTTAGTGACAGAAACTAGGATAGGATTCATCTTGTATTCCTGAAGCTGGTACACTTTCCTCCTATATCCAGCTGCCATCCATGTAACCATTTCTGATTTACTCTTTTCCAATAGCAATTATGTTAAATAGACCAAATTTTTCATTGTGCAGTGTCACAAATTTTGAAACTGAAAACATTTCTAATAGATGTCCCATAACATTATTTATTATTAGATAAGAACTAGTAGATTACATTAAAACAAAGATTGATGGTTTCATCTGCAAATACTACAAAATTATGATTTATTTTGAGTTGTCTTAAATGTAATTCAATGTCAAATACAAACTTTTTATAAAGTCAATATAAGTCCTTCAGAAGACTTGCAATTTCTAACCAAATAAATAATACATGCTCCTTTCTGAAGAATTCAGGGAAAGTGCATTGAAGGAAGAGTTTTGCTCGATATATTACAGAATGAAATGATTAAAGACACAGTCCCAAGAAAGAAAAAGAGAAAAGTAAGATCCTGACAGAGAGGCAGAGACAGATACCAGAGCTTCCTGGAAAATGGATATGCAAAATCTTTCCCAGAGAACAAATCACTTTTTGGTTAATATAATTTTTTTTTAAAAAAGAAAACCTATTTCTTCCTTTAAGACTTATTTATAATAACAGAAATTTATATTTGAAAGTTTTTAGAAAATATTGAGATTTTTATAACAAAAGACATGAATTGTGAAACATTAATTGTTGCTATTTGTCATTATATTATAGCTATGAGATCTGTGCCTGAATTTTAAAATATTAAAGAAATAAAGGACATTAAATCCTTCACTTCTCCAATACCACATGAAATAAATAGTATTTCATTGTCCTACCTTCCCCACATACTCTATGAAAAATGAAAAAAGTTGATTAAACTTCTCAGAAGATTCCTTGCTTCTTAAGTTAGGGATCTTGTTGGCCAGTTAACAAAAATCCCTGATAAATAGAAACAAATAATGAAAAGAATCAATTATAGATGGATATCAATTTTCTTCCTTAGATAGCCTACACAGAAAAGGACAGTACCTTCCTGTTCTTACTGAATCATCTCTTCTGACTCTTGGAAGCCACCATACAAAAAGAGTTTTAGAGATTTTTTTTATAAGAGATAGGACGCTGAAAAAGTAGAAAATAACTTGTAAAGTCAACTCTTAAATTCAAGTTATAATATCAACATAGTGGGTCAAAAATTTTGGAAAGGCATTACCTTTTATTAATTTCATAATAATTAGATCTCCAGACAGACCAATTTTGGATGTTGAGGGGGGTCACATTTGGGTCTCTGGAAGCAGAAAAAGAAGTTACTTATTAAAGACTATCTTCCTTTCTCTAAAATGGGATGATTGTCTTTAACTTTGGGAGTAGGGAAAGGGGTTTTCAATTTCATTATTAATAACATATAATAAGACCCTTTGTAAAGTTTTGGCTTAATGGTTTGGAGGTTCAGAATTTGATCTTGTGCCACGGCTAACAGGCTTAATTTTCTTGGGAATGGCACAAAAACATAATAAATTAATAAAGCTTTCTTACTCTTTTTCTGTTGTTAATAATGTTTTATGACAGAACCTGCTTTCCAAAGTTCCAAGTAGCCAATAACTTTTTTTTTAAAGAACCTTGTCTGGTTATCTGTTTATCCATATCAATATTGATTCCCCTTTCCTTTCTGGCTGATAGAAAGGTATGAAGTCCATGTGAATCAAGTCTTAAAGGATTTCAACAGGTAGAGATGATTAAGGAATACCTTAGATTATAGGATGATCAACTCTGATGGATGTGGCTCTTTCCAACAATGAGAGGCCAGTTCTAATGATCTTGTGATGAAGAGAACCAACTATACCTAGAGAGAGATCTGTGGGAACTGAGTGTGGATCACAATATTGCATTTTCATTCTTTTTCGTTGTTTGCTTGCCTTTTGTTTTCTTTCTCATTTGTTTTTTTTTCCTTCCCTTTTGGGTCTGATTTTTTTGTGCAGCAAGATTATTGTATAAATATCATATATATATATATATATATATATATATATATATATATATATATATGTGTGTGTGTGTGTGTGTGTGTGTGTGTGTGTGTATACATATATATATATATATAATATTGGATTTTTAAAAAAATTACAAAGGCATGAAACTAAAAGGAACTATACATACAAGTAAGTAAATAAATAGAGGAATACCTTAGAAGTATGGGGAATGTTATGAGTTGAGAATAAATTCAGAGAAAAATGGGTTCCTTCTTTTTAACTTTACTCCCTTCTTTGTCCCTAGTTTAGCACTTTTGGCTCTAAACTACAATGGCTGATTTAGAATATAATGTCTTTACCCTTGGAAATCTTCAGGGATCACACTAAGAACTGTCTGTATTAGATGTTTTAAACTTAAACTTGCTTTGAATAGAAATGGATTAGATGATCTCCTGAGGTTCCTAACATTTCCAAGTTTCTATAATTTTATGATTTATTACTGTCAGACTGAGGCAATAAAATATGAAGGGGGAAAAAAAGACCAATAGAATAATATAGCACACTTTCCAACCTGTTTTTCCAGCTCATCAGTCTAGAGAAATATCACAAACAAAAATAATCATAAACATTTCTTATTTGCTAAGAAGTGTCACTCTTTTCATCTGAAGTGTCAACACCGGTCTCTTAGCAAGTCACATAGCTCATAGTGATCTCTACAGAAGAGGATCTCACTTAAGTGACTTTTTTTTCAAAGTTATGTAGAATTGATGGAGTTAAATATGATTGAGGATTCAAATTATCTTATCCACTTTATATTCTCGTAGATCAGTAATTATGATGCTTCATATATGGATACAACTCTATTTAAATCCCATCCTGACAATAAATAAGTATTTGAATAGTTTATTGGTTCTTTACACAGTACTTTAAAGGATTTATAAATTTTCATTTGCATTCATCCTCTCCTTTATCCCTCCTTAGTGATGTCAATACAAGGTCACACCAATTTCTAGGAAAATACATTTCTAAGTTTGTTATGCTCTTGGGTTTGTGAGGCACCATTTTGCTATTCTCACTGTGCTGCTTTTTAAAAAATTTCTTCTTACCTATTCTGTTAATACTTAGTAATACTATATCCTTCTATTATCCTCCTCTTTCCTTTTCACTTCAATGGCTGGGAAGAGGCCACTCCTGTGGACCTAACTCCAGTCATCTTGATCTATGGCTTGCCACTGAACCCAGAAGGTTCACTTTTAGGAAAATGAGGCAGGTGACCTTTCCCAACCCTCTCTCACTTAAATCCAAGTCATTTGCATGTCATGACTTCACCTCCCTGATGTCCTAGTTCTCCTCAAGAACAAAAGACACACAATCTTTCTCCTCCCTCCCATTTGTGGTGCCATTCTGAATGCTTTTTAATTTTAGTGTGAAACTTAGACTTTGTGTTATCAATGGCCTCATCTGCCTAGTATGACTAGTCTTAATTTTGATATCAATAGAGTTTCTTTGTTCCACTCCTCTTCCCCTCAAACTCCATCTTAAAGATAAGACCTAAGACACAATCATTTTTTTTTTTTGGCAGTCATGGCCTAAATTTGCAGCTGTATTTAGCTAGAAGTCTGGAAAATTCCATTGTTTCAACAGTTAACTTGGAATAGCCTCCTTTTCAACACGCCACTTATTGAGACTCTTTGCAGTGTCTATTTGTAAATATAAAAGCTGTTTCTTGAGACACATGGTTATTTACAGTGTTTCTCTATTATGCAGGATAAATTATTAACAAGAAAATAATTGAATATTGAATATGCCCTGGCAAGGAAATAATCTTTCACCAAGTCTGTCACACAGTATGCTGCAAGTATGCATTCTAATTAGCAGAGTAGGCTAGTGGATTAATGTATCAGACTGTTTAGATTCATGATCTGAAGTTAATTTCCTTCAACCTAACTCAGAATGATTGTGAGACAATTTTAACTTGAATTGGTTAACTTTTTCCCTGTTTTGTCGATATTTTATAATGTACTAATTTACATCATAATTCAACCTGAGAGACCATATATACAAGATCCTCCTTACAAACTGATTGTTTAGACAAGTAAGCATGGCCAGTGCTCAGGGCCTATCCTAGGAATAGGTAGCTCTTAGGTAAAGCAATCAATCTGATCCTTTTTTTATTATAAAGGCTCTCTAGACTTCTTGATGTATACCCCTCTCCTCTGTGTTGGTACTCACATTATTGAAAATCTATCATTAAAACTCAAATCCTTTAGCCTTATTTTGTATATGTTTTTATGTACTCTGGTCTTAGAACAAGTTTTGATATGAAAAAAATTGGAAAAACCATGAAGACACCAAATATTTGTAGGAAGAGGCTGGCAGAAAGAGGGAGGTAAAACTAATATTTTTTATATTCTATATTGGCAATGAGACTGGAAGAAGTTTTGCCAGTGATAAACATTCAGGAGGAAGGCAGAGGAAATAGAAAGTCAAAGGGTTGGAGAAAGCAAGATAAAACTGGTTTAAACTGGACATGTGAAAAGAGAGAAAGGAGAAATCACTCAAGGAAAATTTATTGAGCAGTTCTTACAGAAGGAGAGGCTGGGCTAAGTATCATGGAGAATACAAACATAGCTATCTCTTCCTTGAAGGTGTTGACAGTTCCGTTGCAAGACACATGTGGAGTAAAAATCGCTAACAGTAGGAGATAGTGTCTAAATATCAAGCAAGTGGTACAAATAATATTTGCTATGGACTCGAGGGTGTCTTAGATGGAGAGATCATTCCTAACTAATGTGGCCTGGGAAAGCTTCATTCAAGGCAGCAAAAGTGACAGGAGAGAATTGCTTTGGGGGGGAGGAGAAGAGAGGGAAAGAGCTGGGAGCAGTTATAGGATTTAGTCATTTGGCAAAAAAAAACAAAACAAAATAAAACAAAACAAAACAACCTTGATGCTCTGTGACTATGATAGGTTTGTGTGGTACATCCAAATTTAAGAAGTAGCTGTTATGTACCTAACATATGAATAGAATAATTTTCTATTCATATCAGCTAGCTTTTAAAATCATTTCCCTTCTTGTCATTCTCTCAAAGTCTCAAAAAGGCTTTCATTTAATTATTCAGGATGTCGTGGTTTTGGTCTGTACATCTGTAGAGAACTGTGTAGTGACTACTTATTTGCTCCACCAAAGGCAGAGTAGCAAACATTATGTAACTTAAAGTTTTACAGAATTGATTGAACCTGTGAGAAGTTTGGTGACTCGTAATCCAGTAAATATTTGTGCAGATTTGAGTCCAAATCTTCCTATTTCCAGCTGGACCCTCTGTTCACTCTGCCACACTTATTCTAAGTTGTTTTTTTTTAATGTAAATTACAAAAAAGTCTTATGATGCTAATAGTACAATTTAGATGTTCTCATTGGAAAATATATGTTGATGCACCCCAGTTATTACATAGAATTAAGGATAAGGTATTCATTAGGGCATTATATGTCAAAAGGCATTACCATCTAGTAGCAGAGCCTTACAGAAGAATTCCTTAATAGATAAAATTTGAAATGGCACCAAACATGTTCTTAGGTAAACTATCAAATGGTGTGCAACCTCTATAGAAACTCACTTCTGCAACTTATTATCTCTCAGATTCCATGTCATATTCTTAAAAATGTTCTTCCCCATAAAAATACCATTTACTTAGGAATTTTGAATCACTTAAATTAAACATTATTCTGATTCAGCCCCATGCCAGACTTTATTCTTACTTTTACCAGGAAGAATATTGCTACAGATGGGAGAAAAAAGTATCAGAACTTAAATGATTTCCTAGAATTCAGTACATTAGCACTGAAACTTAATATTTAATATGCAGCAGCTTTTCTGTTGCAATTACTATATAGAAGTAATCTTAAAGTGATTGAAGTGATTGAGTTTTCAATGTACCAGTGCATTACCTTGTGTACTAGCTGATGTTTCTATGAACTGCAAATGCTTGCATTAACTAAAATGAATAACTAAGAAATAAAATAATATTGGGGGAGGATACAAAGCTAGTGGACAGACTCATTTTTGCCAGTGATGACCATTATTGTTTCCTCCTCTAAACTACAATGACTAGATTTCTACCACTCTTACACAGTTAAGTCATATTGAATCCTTTGGTTATTTGTGTACCCATCTTCCCTCACCTGTAGATTGTCAATTCTTCAAGGTCAAGGACTCTGATGTATTTTTCATGATATCTCTTTTAATAGTTAGCACAATTCCTTGTATAAAGGAGGTGTTTGATAAATGCTTTCTGAATCTTAATTATCCATTGGGCACCTTGATGCCAAGATTAGTCTGCTAATGTCATCATTAGGTAAAATCTGGTCTTACATATTGAATATTTACTATTTTAAACTTTTTCAGCATTGAAATTAGATGAGTGATCCCTGGGCTTTACCAATCAACACTTCAGTTTTGTCAATCAATTGCTGAAATAATTGTTTTCATGATGTAATTGTAATTTATGATTGAAAAACATGCAAAGCAATCCCACATGAATCCCTCACAATGATAGCAGGAATTTAGAAATTTGCTTTGTTTATGAAGTTATTAATGCAGTGCTTGATAAAACTTTTCTTCTTTGACAGTGATTGGAAAATAGCTCTGGCCTTGTCCCTCAATCTCAACACCAATGCAATAGAATCAAATACTTATTTTGAGATTCTGGCTCCTTCATTATATTTCATCAAATTTCACTGAAACAAAAATATTGAGACTCCTTTTAACTAATTTTATAATAAGTTAAATAATGGAAATTAAACTTACCTATATGATAATTCAGCCCTGTAGAGGTTTAGTTTTTTAAAAGAAAAAATAATTATAGTAAAACCTATTTGGAATTTTCTATATTCTTAGATGATGTTTTCTTCTAAAGAATGTAAAATTTCTCATCTTTAAGGTTAAAAGAGTAATTTCTTAACAAAAAACAAAATGAAACCTAGTCTCTAATGGTCTTTTTTCCTCTTGTTTTCTTTTTTAAAATTCTATTTTCACATGAGGAATGTTTTGTCTACATTCAATACATAAATTCACTGTTTTGTGGACTTTTCAAGATATTCTTTTATGATACTGTATTTAAAAATTAATTGTTAATAATTATTTTATATAATATAATTTGTATTATATATGTGCATGTATATGTTTATATGTTCACATATATATCATATATAAAAACCTTTCAAATCTCTCCCAAACAAGGATAGCCTAAAATATAACAATAGAAAAATCTAGATTTATCTAGCAGATAAAAAAGAAAGTGCCTTAAAAAATTAAATGAAAGTCTTTTCCAAACTTTCAATGAATAAGAAGGGATAGAGAATTTAAAAGACTTGTTGATATCAATTGGAAACTATATATTATATGCATGTATTTATATATACATATATATATCAGCTGCATTTTAAATTAAATACACACACACACACACACACACACACACACACACACACACACACAGCAAAACCCCAATCTTTCAGAGTTATGCATTTCATTTAGCTACTATTTAAGCTGCCACAAACTAAACTAAGGAAGAAAATTGTTGACAATGGCCTCAGATGCTGAATGTATTGAAAATGGCAAAACTTCATGCCACACCTTCAAGAATACTTGAAGAATTAGGAGGTGTTATTATGAAACTGGTATGATTTCAATATCCCCTAGTTTCATGTAGCAAAGTTATAGATTAGAATAGCCTTGCATATAGTAGTTGTGTTTTTTTTTAAATAACACTAAACATATAAAAATTTTATTAGGAGCATTGAGATTTGAGACTAACTTTTTAATAATTCCTTGCTGTATATAGTACTTAAAATTTTCAAGATGTTTTACATGTATGATCTTAGCTGACCCTTATAACTGCTTTATGATGAAATCATTGTTGCTTTTATAATACAGATTAGGAAACTGAATATTGTTAAGTAACTGACTCAAGTTCATACACCTACTAAGTATTTCATGGGTTTCGTTTCATCCTGTATGGTAAATACTAACAGTATTATTACTTCCGTTTTACAGATGAAGAAATTGAGCCTCAGAAAAATTAAATTTTCCCATGGTCTCACAAATAGTAAGAAAAAAGGTGTAGAATTCAAAATTATATCTTTCTGATTATTTCCACGATGTCATGCTTCTTCAGTGCCTCAATTTCTTCAACTGTAAAATGGAGTTAATAGTAGCTTCTACTTTCTAGCATTGTTTAAGGTCCCTGAGGGCAGAAACATTTACATCTGAGAATCAAATGAGATAATATTTGTGAAGCATTTAACATGGAACTTGGCACAAAGTAAGTGCTTAATAAACACTTTCCATACCTTCCTGCATTTTCAATACAGAAAAGTATGTTGAAAGTGCTTGCCATATATTAAATCTTGGAAATGGAAGAAACATATTCTCCTTCCTAACTACCTTTTCCACATTTCCCCAAGATGTATGTGGCATATACCCATCCTTTATTGCACAATATGTTATTTTGCATCACACACTGCATTAAATACCTTTTAGAAACTGATCTGAAAGATGTTTAAGAAGAATAGAAACCAATATGTTGTCTGCAATTAAAGCAAGATAATCTGCACTAACAGCAACTGTTTTTTTTTTCCTACATTGATTTTTAATGCTCTGTATATCATATAATTGATATTGGAAACTGAGATAAGGAGCTACACAGTCATACATTGTGTCTTGAAGTAGTTTGTTTTTTGGACTCAGTCAATATATAAAAATGATAGATTATTTCTTTCATATTATTTCTTTCATCATTTGAATTTGTTATCCAAAGTGTATCCCTGAAAGAATGTAATCACTTATTTTTACTTTCTTTTATTTAGTAATCCAGAATTCATACAAATAATTTTTACTATTTTTTCAATAAACCTATGATAATGTTCATTATTGTAGGATTACTCTTAATTTGTCTTTCAATACTGTCAATTTAGTGAAATTCTGGGACATTCAATTTTAGAATTTCATAGTGAACATGAAAGAAGGGTCTGGATTTTGTTCATTTATTATATTTTTTTTCAATTTTTCTTTTTAGTATGTAAAAAAAAAAAAAGAAATGGGAAGTACTTTATATGAGTATTCATTGCTGATACAGGTTCCCTCTTATCCTTCACCCTCTAAACAGTGATACTATCATAGTAAGATTGGTCAATATAATCCCCAAATCCCAAGTTCTTATATTTAGGGTGAACCCTACAATACTATAAGTAACTTTGTATAAAACATCTTCAGAATCATCTCCATATCATAAGGATGCATCAGAATGGGTGTCAAGAGAATGCAAGGAAGTATCCTAGCATGTTAAGGAAACTCACTGGGGCAAATTTGTGCAAGGCATAGATGAGCATGTCATAGAATAAGTAGGCATGGAGGTGCTTCTTCCATAAAGTAGTCCCTACTCTGTCCCTCCCTATTTTTAGGTGAAAAGAATCAATTAATCACTCAATAATATACATCCAGCCTACTTACTATAAGGTAGATACTGTAGTAAAACCTGGGAATAAATGAAAAAAACAACCAAAAAATTCTTGACCTAAAGGAGCTTACATTCTAATGGAGAGGTAACATGTACATCCATTTTTGTTGTTTTCAGTCATGATTATTTCTTAGTAACCTCATTTGGGGTTTTCTTGGTAGAGTTACTAGGGTGGTTTACTATTTCCTTATCCAGCTCATTTTATATATGAAGAACTGAGGCAAAAAGGGTTAAGTGACTTGGCCAGTCACACAATTAGTAAGAGTCTGAAACCAGTTTGATTCAGGAAGATGAGGGTTTCTAACTCCAGATCCAACACTGTATTCCCTCTGCTACTTAGTTACCCTCACAGATAAGATAAATAGAATAAATACGCAGTAGCTTGACAGGGAAAATCACTTGCAACTCAGACAAAATGGAAAGACATTTTTCAAGAGGAGATGTTTGAGCTGAATGTTAAAGAAAGCCAAGGATTCTAAGTTTTGGATGTAAGAGAGGATTCTAGGCATGGGAGACAGGCAATGTAATGGAACTGGGATATGGAGCATTGTAAGCAAGAAATATCAAGTGAACCAGTATAGCTTATTTCAGGGAGGGAAATAATGTGTTAAGATAATATAATAAAGGAAGAGACAGGTTGTGAAGAGCTTTAACTGCCAACAGAGAGCTTTATCTTTGATCCTGCATATAATAGGGAGCCACAGGAGTTTATTGAATCAGGAGATGGATAACTTGGTTAAACCTATACTTTGGGAAAATTACTTTGACAATTGTGTGGAAAATGTAGTGGAGAAGCAGGGATTCTATTTAGAAGGCTATTTCAAGTCCAGGTATGATGTGATGAGGGCCTGAACTAGAGTGGTATCTATGATTTGAGAGAAGGGAAAATATATATATATATATATATATATATATATATATACTGAAGATATTACAGAGGAAGAAATTGCAAGATTGAATAACTGATTAGATAAATGGAGCAATCAAATAATGATAATAATAATAATGAAGTTGGGAATCTGAATGACTTGGAAACAAGCTATTTTCCTAGAAAATAATATTGCAATTTAGTAGAAGGATAGATTTTTGGGAAAAGATAATGAGTTCTATTTGTTATTGTATTAAGTTTGACATGTCAATAGGGTATTCAGTCCTAATTTCCAATGGGAACTTAGTTGTTCTAGATGTCTGAAGACTGACTAAAATTAGATAAATAGCTTTATGAGTCATCTCCCAAGGGAGCTGATGGAATTACCAAAAAACAAAATATAAAGAGTGCTTGTTAGATAGTGGATTTGATATGTATCGATATCCAGCAAAGTAAACCAAGAAGAATAATTTATACAAATAGGAGAAGCAAAAGAGCAGTCACTGAAACACATTAGAGGAGAGAGTAATATAGGAGGTAGTTGACCATATGGTCAACAATTTCAAATGCTAAAAATGTCACAAAGGATAAGAGTTGCACAAGAGAACTGTTCGGTTCTGCAAACATATATTGTATCTAGGATATACTGCAACATATCCAACATATAAAGGACTGCTTGCCATCTAGGGGAGGGGGTGGAGGGAGGGAGGGAAAAAAAAATCGGAACAGAAACGAGTGTCAATATAAAGTAATTATTAAATAAAAAAAAAGGATAAGAGTTGCAAAAAGACCATTAGACTTGGAAATTAAGAGGTCTATGAAAACTTTGAAGAAAGTAGTTTTAATTGAATGATGAAATCATAATGAAGATTGCAGGTTTAAAAATTTATAGTTAAGAGTCTCCGGGTACAGGTGTTTTAAAAGGAGTATAGCTAAGAATGGAAGAAGATATCTGGTGCGAATGGAAGAATATGATAATGAGGAATTTCTTTTTTGGGATATTATTTTTTTTAGATTTGAATTCCAAATTTGCTTCCTCTCCTATATGCCTTACCTCACCATTGATAATATAAGCAATATGATATCCATTATAAATATGAAATCAAGTAAAATATGTTTCCATTTTAACTATGTCACAAAAATATGAAAGAAAGAAAAATAAAGTGAAAAGCTATGCTTCAACCTTCACTCAGAGTTTATCAATTCTCTCTCTGTGATTGATAAATTTTTTTTCATCATGAGTCTTTTGGAATTGATATGGATCACTGTATTTGTCAGGATAGCTAATTCACAGTTATTTATTGTTACAATATATTGTTACTGTATACAGTGTTCTCCTGGTTATTCTCACTTCACTCAACATCAGTTCATTTAAGTCTTCCTAGGTTTTTCTGAAACTATGCCATTTCATATAACACAATAATAGTCCAGCATAATCACATATCAGAACTTATTCAGCCATTTCCTAAGTGACGCATTCCCTCAATTTCCATTTCTTTGCTCTTACAAAAATAGCTGTTAAAATATTTTTGTAATTGGGGTAATTTTCTTTGTTTTAATCTCTTTGAGATACAGATCTAGTAGTGGTATTGCTAGATCAAAGGATATATACAGCTTTCTGGCCCTTTTGAAAGACATAGTTACAAATTGTTCTTCAGAATAAGTGAATCATATCTATTTTTCTACATTCCTTCTAGCATGTAATTTTCCTTTGCTGTCATGTTAGTCATTTTAATAGGTGTGAAGTAGAAATTGACTTGTTTTACTTTGCATTTCTCTATTACTTATTTAGGGCATTTTTATATGACTATTAATAGCTTTAATTTCTCTGAAAACTGTGTCCATATAATTTAACCATTTATCATTAAGAATGGCTCTTTATTTTTTAATAAATTTGGCCCAGGTTCTTAAATATTGAGAAGTGAGATATTTATCAGAGGAATTTGCTATAAATCCCCTCCCCAGTTTCCTGTTTTTCTTCTAATTTTAGCTACATTGCTTTAATTTTCACAAAATACTTTTAATTTAATGTAATCACAATTATCCATTTTATCTCTCTATTTCTTGTTTGACTATAAACTCTTTCTTATCCATTGTTCTGACAAATCATTTTTTCCATATTCTCCTAATTTGATTCCAATCATCTCCCTTTGTATCTAAATCTATATACTTATTTTCACCTTATCTTTGTATATGGTGTAAGTTGTTGTTTCATTCCTAGTTTCTGGCTGACTACTTTTCTAATTTTTCCTGCAGTTTTGTCAAATGGTGAGGTAGTTTTCACAAATTTAGATCTTTTGTGTTTATTAAACATTTGACTACTGTAGTCATATACTTCTACATATTTTGTGCCTAATCTGTTCCATTGATCAACCACTTGATTTCTTATCCAGTATAGATTGTTTTCATGATTTCTTCTCGATAATATTGTTTGACTATATTATAATGTTTCACTCATCAAAACTCTTTGGTACTGGCTAAGAAACAGAGTAGTATATCAGTGGGATAGATTAGATATACATGATACAATAATCAAGACCTATAAAAGACAAAATGGATAATTTCAATTACATTAAGTTAAAAAGATTTTGCACAAACAAAACCAACAGAAACAAAATTAAAAGGGAATAACAAAGTTGGGGGAAATTTTTTCAGCCACTGTTTCTGATAAAGGTGTCATTTCTAAAATATATAAAAAACTGTGTCAAATGTGTAAATACAAGTCATTCCCCAATGGATAAATGATCAAAGGATATGAACAATTTTCAGATGAGAAAATTGAAGCCATCTAGAGTTATATGAAAAAATGCTCTAAATCACTATTGATTAGAGAAATACAAATTAAACAACTCTGAGATACCACCTTATACCTCTCAGAAGGGCTAATATAATAATAACAGATAATAATAGATGTTAGAGGGGATGTGGAAAACTAGGATACTAATGCATTGTTGGTAGAGTTGTGAAATGATCCAACCATTCTGGAGAACAATTTGGAACTATGTCCAAAGGGCTATACAGCTGTGCGTATTCTTTGACCCAGCAGAGCCATTAGTGGGTCTGTATTCCAAGGAAATGACCAACATGTCCAAAAATGTTTGTTGCAATTCTTTTTGTGGTAGCAAAAAATTGAAAAATAAGTAGATGCTCATCAACTGAGGAATGGCTGAACAAGTTATGGTATATGAAGGTAATGCAATATTACTGTTTTATTAAAAATGATGAGCAAGCTGATTTTAAAAAGGCTTGGAAAGATTTACACAAACTGATGTTGAGCAGAATGAGCAGAACCAAAAATACATTTTATACAATAACAACAAGAATGTGTGATCAACTATGAAAGGCTTGGTTCTTCTCAGTAGTTTAGTGATCCAAAACAATCCCAATAGATTTTGGACAGAAAATACCATCTGCATCCAGAAAATGAACTAAAGAGAGTGAATGTAAATCAATACATGCTATGTTCATTTTTTTTCTGTTTTTTTATCTCTCCCATAGTTTTTCCCTTCTGCTCTGATTTTTCTCTCCCAACATGATTCATAAAGTAATGTGCAGTCAAAATAAATAAATTCACTAGAAAAAAATAAAGTTAAATAGTTCCAACCAACCACAATGTAGTTTGAAATCCGAAATTACTAATCGACCTTCACTTTTTTATTGATTTTCTTGATAGCTTGACATTTTTTCATATGATTTTTTTTATCATTTTTCTAGTTCTATAAAATAATTCTTTGATACATTGATTGGTATGGCACTGAATAAATAAGTTAAAATAGAATTGCCTTTTTATTATATTGGTTTGGCCTATGATTATGAGAGATTTGTAAGACTTGGGAGACTTTGTTCAATAAACAACTGATGACTGAACCTTAGAAGCTGGGAATTATCTGCACAGAAATGGTAACTGAATCCACAAGAATTGATGACAACACTGAAAGAGGTGATGTTGGTAGAGAATGAAGAAAACCAAGAGTTACACTTTTGGATATATTCAAATTAGGGCATGGGAAAGAGATAATTTTGTAGAGTTGAGTTCAATAAAGCTTGTAAATTTATTTTATAAAGGAATAAAGAAGAATAAGTAATCAAGGACTTGAAATGTGGGTGCAAATGGTGGTGTGTCCAACAGAAATAAGGAAGTTTAAGAGTGGTTTGAGTTTGTGGGGGGAGATAATGAGTCTTATTTGTGATGCATTGAACTTCAGTGGAAGAAATGTACAGGTGGAGATGTGCAGCAGACACTTTGGAAAAGGCACATTGAAAAAATAATTCCTGAATTTAAATTCGGAGTTCCTGGGGTTCAAATTCTAGCTTTCCCACTTACTGCTTTTTCTGTGAGTCTTAATTTCCTCATTTGTAAAATAAGAGTGCTTGGGGTGGGTGGCATCTAGATGGTATAGGTAGAGTACCAGCCCTGAAGTCAAGAGGACCTGAGTTCAAATTTAGACACTTAACACTTCCTAGCTGTATGACACCCTGGCCTGGGCAAGTCACTTACCAATTACCTCAGGAAAAAAAAAAGAGTGCTGGATTATCTTTGAGATTGTCTTTCAGAATGAAATGATGAATTCACTAAAATGGGGTATAAACAGAAGGCCTCTTAGAAACCTGAGGTACAATGCGTTTTTGCACTTCATTTTGTCCATTTAAAAACATTATTCTGAGAAGAGGTCTTTACACTGTACTAGATTTTGCAAAGGGAACAAATGGTTAAGAGTTCCTGGAGAGAAGAAAAGATGGACAAAGGCTTGGGGAATACCCACAGTTATGGCAATGATACAAAACTGGTAATGCAGCAAAGACTAAGACCAAGAAAGTGAGACCTTTAAGAAGAATAAAGAGGGAAAGATGCTTTTAAACCTCAGGGAGGAAAACAAATACAGGATTCATGTCAAAAATGCAAAAAATTCAAGAAGGGCTGACCAAAAAAAGACCATCAGATTGAGCAATTAAGAAGTCATTGGTAGCTGGGGAGAATGCAGTTATGAGTCAACTGAAGTAGTCTTGCCCTTCCCTTCTTAAGGGAGAGAACTATTTTTGTTTTTCTTTTACACTTTAAACACACATACACATATACGTGTGTGGATGGTGTGTATGTGTGATATTTCCTATGCACATTAAAAATGAAACACCACAGAACATTAATACATCAGTAGGTAGAGAAGTGCTGGACAAGGAAGAAGGCTCAAACTGGTTGCAAATAAAGCAGATTTCTACACTTCTTACTTATCCATTAGCCATTATAGATGTTGCACTTGACTGGAGAGAATCCAGTAGAAGAGGCAGGGTATTTTGTTTTGTTTTTCCTCCTTGGCAATCAGGGCACTCCAACATGCCAGGTGAACAAAGGAACTCAATTTGTGAGCTATGAGGTAGCTGGATTAGAATGGAGATAGATTAGGCATCCACCAGAAGGCTGTTGCAATGGGCCTTTCATGAGGGGATGAGGGTCAATACTACAGTGATGGCTGAGTGGAAAGAGGGGGCAGGTCTAATTTGCTTTTATCTTCAGATTGTCCTGGAATCTTCAGAGCTCAAGAGAAAGCTATATAGAAGCCAAGTATACAACTATGAAGCTGTTGGAAGGTTTGTTGCTTAAGTGTTGCATGAAGCTACTTATATGCATTAGTTTGTCATGTGATTCTGAAAATGCCTTCCTTAGAAGATCACTCTGTAAACTATTCCCTTTTCTTCTCTAAGTTTACAATGTAGCCCCTTGTTCCTTCTACTCTGAGGAATATTTTCACTCACTAACATTTGGGATCTTCTCTCCTTGGTGCTTCTTTTGTGAAAGGACAGGTGTAATGCCATTTCATCAACCAGTGGGTAATTTCAGGAACAATGGGGGAAAAAATAAAATAGGTCAGCCCAGGTTATTAAATGGATGGCAGCAGAGCAGAAACATTTTATTAGTTTTGAGTAATAGCGCTTTTACATTGTTGCCTTGGATTTTTCCCATTGACATCAGGACATACTTTAAAAAGCAGCCACATTGTGTTGCACTTCGTTGGCTATATTCCAGTGAGCAGTACCACCAAGTTTTCCACAGGAGACCCAATAAAAACTGAAAATGAGTAAATAAATATGAAAGAAAGAGAGAGAGAGAGAGAGAGAGAGAGAGAGAGAGAGAGAGAGAGAGATTTGATACTGATGCTGAAAAGCAAACTTCTAATTTATATTTTACTTAGGCTCCTGTAAATACCATAAACCCCACAGTAGAACAATGAGATGTTTTCTACAATTCATTTCATATTACCAAATTTCTGAAGATGCCCTTGATTCCTTTAAAATGTTAATAAGAGATTTGTTTAAATGTTTAACTCATATAATCCTCCTGGAAAAGGGGAAGAAAATAAATTTGCAAAGCATATTTATCTCTTTCATCTACTTTAAATAAAAAAAAATTATCTAGGGACCAATGTTTTGCTGAATCAACTTTTGTCGTCTACCAAATCCAATGGCAGTATTTGTAGTATAATTTTGTTTTGTGGTTTCATAATCCCCTTGTTAGTAATGTTTATTTCATCTAATTTTCTTTACACACAACCAGATGGGTTGTAAGAGTGAATATGCATATTTCTAGGTGTTTGTATATGAGAGAGAGAGTTAGGAGAGAAATAGAGACAGAGATTGAGAGAAATGGTTCAAATGAGCTTGTAACAGTTGTAGTTCTGGGTAGGCAAAATAAAAATTTTGAGCTATAGTCATTTTTCTTCTCCTTCAAAAACTGAAAGTAAAGACATCCTTCCATTTTTACAACTTTGTGGCTATTTGTGCATTATATATTATAATTTTACAGGTAGCATCATATTTACTTTCTAAAAAAAATAACATGAATTATGAAAAATAATTAAGTGCATAAAGAAATTTAGTTGAAACGAGTCTTCAACATGTTTTAACAATAGTTGTAATCAGGAAGAATATATTTCTTCCTTAAAGATAAGCGTTCTCAACTGAAATAAGGAGGATTCTATTTTCATGTAGATAACATTTATCTTTGAAAATATAAGATTTAGAAGTAGCTAGGTAGCACAGTGGATAAAGCACCAGCTCTGAAGTCAGAAGGACCTGATTTCAAATCTGGTCTCAGACACTTAACACTTCCTAGCTGTGTGACCCTGAACAAGTCACTTAACCCCAATTGCCTCAGCAAATATATATGTAATATTTCATGTAGTTTTTTGGTCTTGCCATTGTATTTTGAACTATGTGGTTTATGTACTAAACAAACTGAAATTTTGCTGTCATACATATTCTGTGCTCTTTTTTCCTTTAATTTTTTTTCATACTATCTCTATCATCTGGAATATTCTTGTCTGCCCCCATCTATATCTATTAAAATCCTGTCATACTACCCAGTCCATCTGAAATGTTGTCTCCTTCATGAAATCTTTCTATAATCTCACATCCAGAAATAATTTTTCCTTCTGACATAGGACTTTTCCATTGTACTTTATCCCTTTCTATTCTGGTCTATGGATATTTGAGTATTTGTTATATTTCCTCCCACTAGATTATATGGTCCATGAGATAAAGGATCATGCTTTATTTATTTTTAGATCTCTAGCACCAAGTATATGAACCCTTTATATAAGTAAATGTTAAATTGAATTATATATTTGCATATACTGTAATTGTTTCCAATCTATAACTTATATGAAGTTCACAAGGTTTAAGGAATAACCCTACAATCACATTATCAATAAAACTTATTATAGTCTCCACACTCCTTCCTCATATAACATTCAACATTCTCTAATGACAAAGATTATATATATATATATATATATATATATATATATTCCTTCTTCTAACCTTCTAACCCCTCATGATGATGCTTTTTATTTACCATTATTATGAGTTATGTTTGAATAAACTGTAATTTTGTGGATTACTTCAGAGCATTACAAATAATCACAGGGATATCTTATAATGTGACACAAGAATTATACTGTCCAGTGTTAATGTACTTCCCTTAGTTACTGAGCCAAGTTGAGATGGTCTGTAAGAATGTAATTACATTTTAATCAGAAAAATTAATACATTGCTGAAGATTTTTTCTTTTTGTTAAATTAACATTATATCCTTTCTTAATTAGGTAATATTAATGTGAATATTGCATAAATTAAATACTAAATAACTTTGATTATGTTGAGTTTAATTCATAGGCTTCCTTTTCCTAAAAGTCCTCATACTTAAGTGTTTGACCTCCAAAAACCATAATTCTGAGGGATAATATCTACTTTTCATTCTTCACCCGAAAAATCTCCTTATATGAAATGGAAATCTCTTTTCATTGATTGAAATTGTGTACTTTTATTCCTATTCAACAAAGGCACCTCAATATTTTTTTTGATAAAAACATTTTACTGATGTCATATGGTACTGAGACCTGGAATTCTACTTCTGAAGAACTAAAAATAGATATGACACAGTCAGTAGTGGAAAAGCATATGGTAAATGTGATGCTGCTGCAGTGTATGATCAATAAGGAACTCTAAAGAAAAATAGAAGTAAAAAACTTCATCAAACTTTTGTATACAAAAAAGATCATCCAGTAGTCATGGAGCAAGAGTGAGAGATGCTCATCTTTCTTTTTTTCTCTTGCTGAGCAGTCAAAGGGTTTCATGAGAGTCTATTAGGGGAAAGTGAGGCAAGTTTCCATCATGTTGACCCATCTGGTGAACTTTTGAAAGATGATGATTGAAACTTGCACTGAATGAGCAGGCATGGGATGAAGTGCAATCTGCCTAGTTAGAAGGAACTCCTAGATTGATAGAATAACAAATATACTTAAATATTAAGAATCAGACTATGCAGTGTAGAAAGAGTAGAAAGAGCAATAAACTTGTGGTAAAATGAGACCTGGATTTGAATTCTACTCCAGATATGTGTGTCATGACCATGATGGGTCAGTCATGAAAATGCTCTGAATCTCAGTCTCTTCATCTCCAAAAAGGAACTGATATTTTACACTGCCGATTCCTTTAATGGAAAAGGAAAGAAGAAATGTGTTCTCATATGCTCTCAATTAATTATGATAGGCTTCATGAGATGTTTGAATTTTGAGGGAGCTTTGGAAATAGAAGAGGGTCATGAGGAAGGAAAGAGCTTTTATAGACTCAGAAAATAAACAATGAAAAACAAGGGAAATTTCATATCTATATCAAGATCAATATATTTATTGTGCCATAAAAATATCAATTTATTCTTTTTGATCAAGGAATAAATAGTAATCTTGGAGTTTGTCATTTTGTTTGTTTGTTTGTTTTTGTTTTATTTTGTTTTTTTGTTTTTACTAATTCATTTGTTTTTAGCAAAGATGAAGGAATTTTTCATTGGGCTTTTTAAAAATTAGTTTTTCTTTTGGAGAAAGTTTTATGTGTCTTTGTGTGTATAATGTTTTTCTGTGTATATATGTATGCACATATATGTGTATTTGCAAGTGTGTATAAATATATGCTTACCTGTATTTCAGATAAAATCCCTCTCCACATTATAGAATACTGTTTCTATCCTACTATGTCTCCTTGAAATTATTTGGAAATGGAGAATATTTTTCTAAAACAGAAAGACAAACTAGATCCCTAATAGCAAGTATTCCTAACCTACTGTACAATTTTCTTTCTGCTTTAACATTAAAATGGTTTATATAGTTTTCCCACATGATCTACCTACAGTAATTAACTTCTAAATTCTATCTATTAGTAATTTAATATACAATACTAGATAGAAACATTTCCTTCTTCTTTTTTCTTTCACTCTGTGAATACTATTTTATTTTAATGAAATGAAAATGTAACATATAAACTAAGCAGCATGATATAATATTTTCAAATTTACCATTCTTGTGAAATAAATTTAAAATACATAGCTTAACTGAGAGCCTTCATGACCTGAAACTATATATGTTTTCTGTTAGAAAACACTCTAGATCACTAGAATATTACATTCATTTCTGTGAATCACATTTTGTCAAGGGCATTGATTAATAGAGAAAAGAATTCTTGGGGATCCAAAATAGTTGCCTTCATGTTTTTAAAATACTGTCCCATGGAAGAGAGATTGGAATGACTTATTCTGCTAGGCCTCAAGTGAATAAAAATGTCAACAACAATAAAAAAAAGCAAGTTTAGAATTGGAATAAGAAAATAACATAACTTAACGTTATGAAGTAATGATTAGAGCTTCCTCAAGGATCAGTGGAGTCAGCCTCATTTTAGGTTCTCAAACTATGCAGGGATGATTATTACTTCTTCTTCAGAAAACAAATGTTCTTTTGAAGTATGAGATTGACTAGAAATTAAACCATCACTGGGGTTCCTTCAAATTTTGTAATTCGTTAATTCTATAAGACTGAGGACTAGTATTTATAAACCCTTTTATGGGTGCCAAAAGATTTATTTATCTATTTTTTGGCAAAAGATAATCTTTTCCCCTCATTTAAAAATATGTAAGAAAGTTCATGTTATGGATGATTTATTGATTGAGAGTACCAACTTAGAACATATAAATCTAAATGTCTAAAGGATAAATATATTTGGATTTATTTAAAAAAATAAAAATAAAATAAAAACATGCACAGTAACATTCTCTATAGAATGTGGAACTTGACACCAAATTTATGAGTCAGATAGGTATATGTCCAGAGATGTAGAATATTTGCTAGAGCATGAAAATCTGATTCAACTGCTTGAAGATATTCCACTATATTTATAGTGATAAATGAGTTTTAATCAAATTGTCTGCATTCCTAGGACCAAAAGAGACATTATTTTAAAGCAGTACCAAAGCTCAAGGAAGAGAGTCCTGCCATCATTGATTGCCATTATTCTAATGCTCATTGAAATCAATCAAAAAGCATATTCCCTCTCAAAATTATGTATGCATGTATATATACATATATATGTATGCACAATACCCTACATATATGTATGTGTGTGTGTTGCTATAGATATAACATATATATCTGTGTACTTACAATATATATACTATATATATATATACACCTTTGTCATAACACAATGATTTTATACACATTAATTTCTTTTAAAATTCTAAATGTATAGTTAACAATTATAATAATGCATTAAAATGTCACTTAAAGTTTTACAAAGTACTTCCTTAACAACAATCCTGTAAAATAGGTAGTCCATTATTCACTTTTCTTATTTATAGAATTCACCTCTGTCTTATAGAATCTATACTTTATTTTAAAATACAGCTCCAGTAAAAAATAAAAATAAAATAAAATAAAACTCCATAGTGGTATTCCTGATCTGTTATTACTAATCTTCACTTTGCTTTGCATTATACTATATATTTTTCTATTTTGTTTTTGTTTTTTTGTTTTTACTAATTCATACTTTATTTTAAAATACAGCTCCAGTGCTTCCTCCTACATAGTGTTATTCTTGATCTGTTATTCCTACTCTTTGCTTTACTTTGCATTATACTGTATATACTTTGTATCTATTTATTTGTATATATGTTGTATCCTTTTAATAGGATTTAAGCTCTTTGAAAGCAGGGGCTATTTTATTTTGAGCATTGTATCTCCAGCATCTAGCCCAGTACTTTTAGTATAGTAGATGATTTATAAATGCTTAATGAATTGAAATGGCCTCTGCATTTCACAGATAAGGAAACGGAAGTCCATACACCTGAAGTTTTGTCTTGTCTAATATCATACAACTACTAATCTTCAACAAAAATTTATCAAGTGCCCACTATGTGCCAGGCACTGTGCTAAGTTTTGGGGATAGAAAGACAAAAATTAAACAAACCTATTCTCAAGAAACTCACAGTATTGGGAATGACAATCAAGGATAAAATGAAGGTGGTAAACTGAATTTACTAGAAGGGTAGTACTTTTCTAGACAGAAAGAAATAAAGAAGCTAGAAAGATGAATGGGTTTGAAAGGAAAGATAATGAGTTCAATTTCAGATAGGTTGAATTTGAAAAATCTATGGGACATTCAGTTTTAAATATCTAGTTGGCAAAGGGAAAAACAGATTGGGGTAAAATTAGAAGTTCAAGCAGTAATCTAAATAACAAACATAAGTAAACCTATGAGATTCGATGAGGTCACAATGAGAGGATGTAGGCAGAATATAAAAAAGCCTCAAATAGACATGGCATTCACCGTCAGCTAGAGGGTTAGTATAGATGACAGACATGTAAAGGAGACTGAGAAGAAAGTTAAGATGAATAAGAGATCTGAGAGAAATCCATGTAAAGAATACTCATAGAGAAAAGGACATAATCAACAGAAACACATAATTCAGAGAAAATGAGAAAAGAACATAATCAACAGAGTCACATAATTGAGAGAGGATGAGAAGGGTGAAAACTGAGAAAAAAGCCACCGGTGGATCTTTGATAATTACAAGGACAGAGCAGTTTCAATTGCATGAAAAGACTAGAGGCCAGGTTGCAAAGGTTTGAGAAGAAATAAAGGCAATCAAGTCATAGGCAGCTTTTATTAGGAGTTTGGCTATGAAAGAAGGAGAAATACTATCCAGGAAATAACTGGAGGGGATAGTAGGCAGTAAAGTCAAAACTTGAACCCAGTTAATAGAATATAGAAATAGAAGAAATTTTGAAAATCATGTTGTCCTTATTTTTAAAAAGTAGAAATGTGGGACCCAGATAATACTGCTGAAATTGGATCTATCAGCCACAGGTTATTTCTTGTCATTTTTCCATAGTAAAGTGTTCTATAGAGAGTGAACATTCAATATATATAGGTCATTGGATAATTCCTTTTCTATATCAATCTCCTTTTTACAGTTGTTTAGGAGTAGATAATGTATTATAGACAACATCTTTGGAAAATAGGGCCTTTATATGGAATAAGTCTAACATTGAAGAACTGTTTTGTTTTTTTCTGTTTATGTCAGACTCTGTCTCTAAAATTTCACCAAACATACCCAGAATGCTTGTAGGGAAATAATTCTCTAAGATGTTTAATAAAAAAGGCTTTACAAGATTGTAGCTTTGAAAACCAAAAAACCAAACCTCTATGAAATATGTTGCTCCCAATTCAAACAATAGGCATCATTTGTTTTTTCTGCTGATATTCTTTCGCCATTACTTTTTTGTGGTATGACCTCAGCCTAACCTTCTAGCTTACTGTTAGTGGGGCAAGAGTCCAAATGAAAATGATCAAAATCATAGATCTACACCAAAAATTTGGTATACTTCCCAGAATTATGTTTTGCCCCAAAGTCATATATCTGACAATTATAAACACAATCTCCAGTATTGTTAGCAAAATTGAAAAATCTAGAGTCTTATAGAAAAAATTTCCTAGGCACAGTTTTCATGGGCATAGTTTTAGTGACAGTGAAATCTGTTGAAACACAAGTACTTACAGAAATAAAGTTCTGCTCTTTTCTTAGTCATTCATTTGTTCAGTGAAATGCGTATTGGCAAGTGATAGAAAATGCCTTAAAAATCCCAGAAAAAGAAAAATATAACATTCTTCAATACAATTAAGATATAAAGCAAAGTGAATATTTTAGTATCACTGCTTTTTCTGCAAGTTAGTTTGATAGGAAACTGTGTTAAGAATTTCATACTATGTAAATCTCACAGTATCTTTCCAAAATCTATATAAAAATCAAAGTTTTAATCTACTCTTAATTAACTTCTCAATACACCTGAATGGATTCAATCGGTACTGTAGTTTCAGGTTTATTTAAAAGTATATAACTAACTAATGGCTAGGATGCCAGGACATCAATGAAGTACTCACCAGGCCACTAAATAATAGATTCTAACAGCATGTAATAGAAAATGATCCAAGTATGTACCTTCACATTTACTCTCTAGGTATTGATAAATAATACTCACTAATTAAAAGATATATTTTTTTTCTTCTCTAATCTCAAAATATTAACATAAACAAGGTGGAAATTCATAAACATAGTTAATATCATCACTGGGACAAATCATTGCTCCAAGTAGACTTTTCCATATCAACATGCATTTTTAGAACATATTTTTAAAATAATTTGAATAAAACTTTTCATGATTGCTATTTTGAAAATTCCATTCCTAACCTGTTTTCTACAAGCCCAAATACACTATTGGTATTCAATAGATAATAACATTGAATTCTCCTTGTTCATCATAATGATCTCCCTGCTGATTGATATGCCTCTGATTATTGTCATTATACACTGATCATTTCTTTCCTTCAGAACATATTTCCATTCTTTGTAAATCAAATAAGAATTGGTAATAAGAGCTGTGAAAAAGCATCCTCCATACTTATTTTCCTTCCAGACAGATTTTTCTCCAGTTATTGTACTCCACACACCATAGCTTTTTTGAAAGTGTAACCTCTGCCTAAAAACTTTTACTCCTCTAACATCTCTAATTGTCATTTTGTTCTATGCAGAGCTCTATAGCTGATAATAATTATTTGAAGTTGATGGGTAATATGACTACAAATGGATCCAAGAATTCCAAACAGGCCACTAAATATTACAACAGTATCAGATTGTTCCATAGAATATAGTAGCTTTATTATTGGATTATACAGGGAAGAAACACTCCAAGTTAATGGATTTGCAATTCATAGTTTTTCATATGTCTTTGCTATGTAACTGTCACAACTATTTCTTTTTTCTTTTTCAATCCAACCACTCTGTCCCTATTCTGACTACACTAAAATTGTTCCTATTCCTTCCATGTAAATAGTCTTTAGTCCTGTAAAATAGTGGATGCTATTTATAATGTATTCAGACTTTTTGTTTCTATTTCATGTAATCGTATCTTCCAAAAGAGTCATTTCTTTAGTCATGAAAGATTTAAATGAAACCTAAATAATGGGCAATGAATTTCCCTGAATTGACATAGGGGTATCAGAGAATCTGGATTGACATCCCACCTGCAAATTTGTTTTGAAATGTTTTTCAGTTAAGTTTTCTGATCTTAGGAATCTCAAGGACTCACCTGAATCAGTCTTATAGGTAAGGACTGACTTCTCCACATGCTCAAATGCCTTCTGATTCACCTAAGAGAAAAGCTCCATCCCAGTAGTCAGAAGCCATGGACTTTAGAGCTATGTTATCAGAAAACTGTGTCACATTCTTTCCTGGCTTCACTGTCCCCCTGTGTGTGAAGAGATTGCGAGTCTCCAAAGTCTCTTCATTTCTGATACCCAATGATAAGTAAATATGAGATAAATTAAGGATCCCTCTTGCCACAAAGTGCATCATTCTGCTTTGGCATGACTAGGAGATGTGGTGTTTATTCAGACACCATTTGGTCTGACTGCACAATGAAAAGCAAACATTTTGGGCAGAAATCTGCCCTTGTTATATTTAAATGAAACAATTTGGTGAGTTTAACAATCCAACCAGCTCTGATATTAAGATGCTGTTACATACAACCATATGCACTGTGATTTTCCTTGCTAGAACTATATATTTTCTTAACAGCATATCAATACAGTCCTTGTAGGTATATGTCTATACTATCATTTGTTTTGCAATCTAAGTTCCTAGAAACCACAGTAATATATTTGCAAACTTGTAGAATATTATTATGTTTCTGTATATACCAGAAAATTAATAAAGTTCTCTATGGTAATGATGCCAGGATCAGAGATTTGTAGAGATAAACATGTAGAAATCATGATTAATTAATGTCTAATATATATCTGAGAAACATCATCAGATGATAACAAATAGAGCCCTGATTTTCAAATTCAAATTTCAAAATTTCAAAACCTGGGTTGAAGTTTTCCCTTTGCCATAAACTAGCTATGACTCACTGGAAAGTTACATAAACTTTCAGTGGACTAGTAACTCTCTAAAAGTACCAGCTAAATACTGAACAAATTAGTTGTCTTCATCAGTGGAGAGAGTTCCCCATAATGATAAAATCAAAGATAATGACCAAAATAAATATACATATAAAGATACAATTCTACCCATTGGACCTTATATGTATTGGTAGTACATTTTCATTGACATCCTCATGTCATAGATAAAATAAAAGGCACATTGTCTAAACTCAAGAAACTCATAATTTAAAACAGAAGATAAAGGAGAATCATAGCATATTCTAGGCATAGTTCAAGACATGTTGCTATTACATCTGATTATACAAATATGTTTTATAAAAAACAAATATATTCCCTGGGAAAAATAATGGGCCATAAAAATGTGTAATCCCATCTGTAAGATGTATGTAACATCTTTGAAGAATTAATGATGTAGAAATCAGATAATTTAAAGATTTGACAAGAACAACTGAGAAACAACAGAGATGAAGATGAGATTCCTATGAAGAAAGCTTAAGGGAATTTAGGCAATTTAGCTGGTGATGGTAAAGACAGCCTTATACAAAGAACATAATTATGGCCTTCTAGTATATGAATTTATGGTAAATCTCAAGATTACATAGAGCAAAATAAAAAATAATATAAGATAAATGGATGTCTCCAGTTTCCCTTTATTCTCTTTTCAAAATGCAAAAATGAAAGTTTTAAATAGTACCAATAATTCCAAAATAATCACTAATTTTCATTGTAGAAATTTGGTTTTAGTCCATCTATTAAAAAATGAAATTAATATTTATATAGCACTTTATGGTTACAAAGCCCTTTATAATATGATATGTAAATATATAAAGCATATGGTATGTAAATGTTATATATATATACATATATATATAATCTCATTTGATTTATAAGGTAGGCAGTACAGATACAGTCATTGCTCTCTATGGAGGAAATTGGGGCCCAGAGAGGTTAATGACTGACCTATTAAGTTTTCCAATCTTGTAAGCTTGGGATTCTACTCTATTTGGTTTCTAGTCAAATATTCAAGTTTCAAATCAGGCCCTCTTTGAACTTCACTGATACAATCCAAGCTGGAAAAAATCAGTATGGATTTTCAGAAAACTGTAGGGATTGGCCATTACAAATTTATATTACACAACCTCAGCTGGGTCCTCACTGTGTCAAGGCAATTCCTTTTATGCCTCTCTAATTAACTCACTCTCCCACTTACCACAGCAGCAACTCCAAGTCTTTTCAACCTGCTTCAAACTCCCCAGAATTCCCTTTATCTCATCTGAGAACTTTGTTTCATATTTTACTTTAAAAAAAAGATAATAATTTGACAACAGTTCCCTTTTCTTCTCTCCTCTCCATTTTACATATTGTCATGCCTTCTGCAAGTATCTCCTCCTTTGCCTGGATCTCACATCATGAGGTGGCCCTTCTCTTTGTCAAGGATAATCCTAAAATATGTACAAATGATTTCATCCTATTTATCCCATCTTTTCCAACAGATGCCCTCCTCTTTAATCCCTACCTTTTCACTTATCATCAGTTTCTCCCTGTTTATTAGATTTTTTCCAAATGCCTATAAATAAACTAATATTTTCTCCATCCTCAAAAATCCCTCATGATCTCTTCATCCGCTATAGCTATTGCTTCCTATTTCTCTTCCTTTTTGTGGCTAAACATCAGGAGAAGGCTATCTACAATAGCTGCCTCCACCTTTTCTTCTTTCACTCTCTTCTAAATAATCTAAAAAGCTAACTTCCAACTTTATTATTCAATTGTTTAGTGATCCCCCAATTGACAGGCATGCCCTCTATTTCCAATTCTTTACAACCACAAGAAGAGTTGCTATGAATGTTTTTGAACAAATAGGTTAGTTTCCCTTTTTTATGATTTCTTTGGAATATAGACCTATTAGTGGTATTGCTAGATTAAATAGTATGCCCATTGTCACATAGCCCTTTAGAAATAGTTCCAAATTGCTCTCTGAAATGGTTGGATCAGTTCCCAATTCCACAAGCAATGCATTAGTGCTCCAATTTTTCCTACATCTTTTCCAACATTTATCATTTTCCTTTTCTGTCATATTAGTCAATTTTGTAAGTATGAAAGGGTACCTAAGAATTGTTGTAATTTACATTTTCTAGTCAGTGGTTTAGAACTTTTTTCTTTATCTGAAAACTGCCTGTTCATATTCTTTGACCATTTATCAATTGGGGAATGTCTTTTATTCTTTTAAATTTGACTCAGTTCTCTATATATTTGAGAAATGAGGCCTCTGTCGGATACACTTACTAGAAAAATTGCTTCCCATCTTCATGGTTCCCTCCTAATCTTGGTTACATTGTTTTCATTTGTGCAAAATGTTCTAATTTAAGATAATCACAATTATCCATTTTGCATTTCATCATGCTCTTAATTATTTGTTTTATCACAAATTCTTCCTTTCTCATAGACCTGACAGGTAAACTATTCCTTGTTCTCATAATTTGCTTATGGTATCATTCTTTTTTTTTCTTTTTTAAAAAAATATAGCTTTTTATTTACAAATTATATGCATGGATAATTTTACAGCATCGACAATTGCCAAACCTTTTGTTCCAATTTTTCCCCTCCTTCCCCCCATCCCCTCCTCCAGATGGCAAGTTGACTAATACATGTTAAATATATTAAGGTATAAATTAAATGCTAAATAGGTATAGATGACCAAACCATTATTTTGCTATACAAAAAGAATCAGACTCAGAAATATTATACCATTAGCCTGTGAAGGAAATCAAAAATGCAGGCAGGCAAAAATGTAGGGATTGGGAATTCTATGTAATGGTTCTTAGTCATCTCCCAGAGTTCTTTCACTGGGTGTAACTGGTTCAATTCATTACTGCTACACTGGAACTGATTTGGTTCATCTCATTGCTGAAGATGGCCACTTCTATCAGAATACATCCTCATAGAGTATCGTTGTTGAGGTATATATTGATCTCCTGGTTCTGCTCATTTCACTTAGCATCAGTTCATGTAAGTCTCGCCAGTCCTCTCTGTATTCATCCTGCTGGTCATTCCTTACAGAACAATAATATTCCATAACATTCATATATCACAATTTACCCAACCATTCTCCAATTGATGGGCATCCTTTCATTTTCCAGCTTCTAGCCACTACAAACAGGGCTGCCACAAACATTTTGCCACATACAGGTCCCTTTCCATTCTTTAGTATCTCTTTGGGGTATAAGCCCAGTATACAGAGACACTGCTGGATCAAAGGGTATGCACAGTTTGATAACTTTTTGAGCATAGTTCCAAATTGCTCTCCAGAATGGCTGGATGTGTTCACAATTCCACCAACAATGTATCAGTGTTTTTCCCACATCCCCTCCCACATTCTACATTATTTTCCCCTGTCATTCTAGCCAATCTGACAAGTGTGTAGTGGTATCTCAGAGTTGTCTTAATTTGCATTTCTCTGATTAATAATGAGTTGGAGCATCTTTTCATATGGCTAGAAATAGATTCAATTTCTTCATCTGAGAATTGTCTGTTCATATCCTTTGACCATTTATCAGTTGGAGAATGGCTTGATTTCTTATAAATTAGAGTCAATTCTCTATATAGTTTGGAAATGAGGCTTTTATCAGATCCTTTGACTGTAGAAATGTTTTCCCAATTTATTACTTCCCTTTTAATCTTGTCTGCATTAGTTTGTGGTTTCATTCTTTATGTCTAGATGATATATCCATTTTGACCTTATGTTGGTATAGTTTAAGATATTGGTCTACAAACTTTATCCTTCTTGACTTCTCTGAAGACTTTGACACTCTCAGTTAGCCTTTTCTCCTTCTCACTCTCTTCTCTGTAGATTTTTGGGACATCATTCATTTTTAGTTCTACTCCTACCTATCATCTGATCACTCCTCAATCTCCTCTGCTGAATCTTCAGCCAAATCATACCCACTAATCATGGGTGTCCCCCAGTGTTCTGTCCTAAGCCTTCTTTCTTCTTCCTCTACTATTTCCCTTAGTGATCTCATTAGATTGCATGACTTCAATTATCATCTCTATTTTGATGATTTTCAAATCTGCCCATCCTGCTCTAACCTCTCTGATGATTTTTATACTTGAATATCTGAATGCCTTTCAGACATCTCAGGCTTGATGTCCAACTTAAACTCAACATGGACAAATTTGAGTTCATTAAACTTTCCCCCAAACTCTCAGCTTTTCCTAACCTTCTCTATTACTGTTGATGGTATCGCCATCTTTTCAGATACTCCAGCTACAAATCTGGGTGTCATCCTCATATCTTCAGTCTATGTCATGTATACTTCATATCTAATCTGTTGCCAACATCTGTCAGATTTACTGCATGGAATCTCTTTTATTTACTACATTCTTTCTTTTGACATAGCCACTATGCTGATAGAAGTCCTCATCACCTGGCATCTGGACTATTGCAATAGTCTGCTGATTGTTCTCCCCACAAAAGATCTGTCCTTACTATCCATGAAAATATCTATGTTTCCTTCATTCTCCCCAAGAGGTCAAAGTGATCTTCCTAAAGTGCTGTCTGACCATGTTTTCCCTGTACTCGATAAACTCTATTGTATCCCTTTCACCTCCAATATCAAATAAAGTCCTTCATAATTTGATTTCCCTTTACTTTCTAGTCTTTTTTCATATATACCAATTCCCTCTTACTCTTACTAATTACTCTACAATCCAGTAACAATCCAATAGTGTTCCTTGAACAAAATATTCAATCTTCTGACAACTGGCAATTTCATATATTTTCTCCCATGCCTGGGAGATGCTCTCCATCGTCATTTCTACCTCCTGGTGTCCTTCATGTCCAAGCAAAATCCCATCTTTTATAGAAGACCTTTTCCAGACTCTCTTACTGCCTCTAGTGTCTTCCTTTTGTTGATTATTTAAAATCTATCCCATCTATTGCTTGTTTACAAGTTGTCTTCTCCACTAGAAGTGGAGTCCTTCAGAGAAAGGATTCACTTTTGTCTTTTTTTGTATCCCTAGCACAAAGGCTCTAGCACATAATATATACCTACTAAGAGTTTATTGACTGTGCAATATTATTTATTAAGTGTAGAATGTTGTGAAAAAATCTCAATATACATAGAAGTTAAGCCTTAGAGAATTGGGGTGCAATTTAGTCATACACAGAATAAATGCTTTATTACACAGAATTGTCAAGTTTTCTCAGCCATATATTTCAGTAAATGCACTACCTCATTACTCATGTGTTTGCTATGGATTCTGACAAATGTATTCCTCCATTGTTAATTTCCAATTACATTATGAATCATTTTAGCTGTCATTTGTGTATTTTTTTGCATTTCACCCCTTTATTTTTGAAAGCCAATACAGATTACTAACAGAAAAAAAAGTAAGATTTAAGTGATCACTTTCATCCTCTCCATGTATAATATCATAAAGCAAAATTTCTTTTTAAAGAATAAATGATTAATTAGCTTATGGTCACTTAAATGGCCATTGCTGCTTTTCCTGTAGATTTTAATGATGATGTTTAAAAAAAAAAGAACAACTTTGACTTTCCATTTTATAATATTCCAAATTATTTTTGCACTCTACTAACAATGCTTTATCCAAAATGATTTTTCCATTAATTTCTGAAATTAAAAGTTTTTCTATTCTTAAACATGATCTTAACATGCCTTTGAACCAACATATTTCAGAGGAACAAATTTCAAATTTTAGAATAAAAGTCTATGGGAAAAGATGGGATTCAGTATAAATATTCCAAAACTTTACTTCATACAAGCATTTGTAATATACTGGCAAATGCACTGAACAAGGAGTCACAAGTTCAGACTCTATAGCTTATTAGACTTTATAACCTTGAGAAAACAATTCACTTAAACTCTCCAGTACGATCAAGTCATCTTGAAAATAAGAATAATAATTCCTGTCAAACCTACCTTGCAGGTTTGTTATATTAAAAAAAAATACTCCATAAGAAAATGTTTCAAAGAACATAAATATGATATTATAAAGAAGGCTACTCATAGTTACTGATGCTGGATCAGTTCCCATGATGGAATCTTCAATAAAACAAAAAAACTGCAGGACTTATACTGAGATGGGTTAGTCAATTTACTAAATTAACAGTACCATTAAAAAGAAGCATTTGTTTCTGTTTTGCCTTTTTAGAAATTTCCTGAAATTTTTCAGGTCTGATTCTAACTAATCAGTTAGTTAGTGAACTAATAGTGAAGTATCTGAGCCAGTTTAATTTAGTTCCCCTGAATGGAATAGTTGACTCAAATATCCTTTTATTAAGGAATAAAAAAGCCCATTGGCATCTCTAACTAACAAGTCACTTTTTAAGGTTTTGACCTTGACCCTTTAGCTACTTGGAAGGAAAAATATAGTTTCGTTTCCCAAAGAAGTTAACTAATAGACTTGTTAATTTTGAGAGGAAATATAGGAGGAGGCATATTGATATTTAATAACTAATTTTAATATTGTTGGTTTTCTCTATAATTTTATATATATTTACATTATGCATTTAAAAACATTATTCTGAGAAGAGGATAACAGATTTTCCAAGAGTGCTAAAAGGTTCAGTGACAGGAAAAAAGGTTATTTTTTAAGCCTGAAGAGATCAGTGAAAAGAATTCTCAATCTAAAACTCCTTTTCCAATTATTTGACCATATTTAATCAATTGGCAAGTCTTACTTATTCTACTATTGGCATATTTACTCTGACACTCTTATTGACCCTAGGATGGCCCTTGTCAACTTAAGCAGTTATTACTGCTGGTTGGTCTCTTCTTTAAGTCTCTCCCCATCCCAGCCCATCTTTTACCCAAGTATCAAAGCAATTTTCCTAAAACACAGATTTGACTATAATCCATCCCTAGTCAATAAATCTGAGTGACATGTTATTAGCTCCAGTATCAAATATAAAATCTGTTTTGCTTTCCTCTAGAAGTCTTTCACAACCCTTCATAATGCTTGGGCCTTTCCTCTGAGTCATCCTCCAATTTATCCTGTTTATTCTGTTATCTGTGTGTGTGTGTGTGTGTGTGTGTGTGTGTGTGTGTGTAATTGTTCATATGTTGGCTCCCCCATTGGACTGTGATTTCCTCTTTTGTCTTTCCTGATCACTTAGCAAAGGTTTAATATATGCTTGGTGAATTATGTTGCTTTTATATGTCTTTCTACTTGTTCTTACCTTCACAAACCAAAAATTTAAATTTAATTAGTTTCTTATTTTACATAAACTTAAATTGTACACTCCTATTCATTAAAGAATTGAAAAGAAAAACATGATATAAAATAAATATTGATACGATTAAATAGATTTATGAGTACTAAAACTGTATCTATTATCCCAGTGAAGCATTTCTATTGATACACATGCACACACACACGCACATTTGTTTATATGTGTTTTATGTATAATTTGATGAGTAGATAAATAAACAGAGTATATATGTCTAACAGAGGTTCTCATTTTAAGTTTCCTTCAAAATTGTATGTATGTTATTGAAGCTTTCTGTTTCATAATAGGCTTTTAAATTATAGTTTTGATACAAAAATTTGCCAGCTTTTAAGAGCTTGCCCCATAAATCATCTGTCTAACCTAGAATGAAACTTTGAATTATGGGTCAAAAATGCCACAAGTAATAGAGTTATGTCTGTTGCTTTTTGAGTCAAAGAAAAAAAATGTCAGTGTAAAAACTATCTTGCCATTCTTCAAAAGCCTCTAAAAACCCTGATACCACCTAGATTTCTAGGCTCAATTTTGTGTAATTTTCCAGGTTTCTTATAATATTCTGATTTTAAGAAATTATAAAATGAAAATTTTATCTCTTAATTTACTCTACCATCCTTTTTATTTTGAACAAGAGAGCTATTTTCCAGGCTATCTTTACCATCTAGAATAACAATTTTGTGTCAAAGGAACAACAATAGACTTTGGGGAGAAAAAAAATAGTTAAATCACAAAACCTCAAAGAGATTTCCTGAGAAAAATGCATTTAGAGGTGCACTATATTTGAAAGACTTGCTTGCTGAACTATGGTTTTCATTTCTAAAAGATAACATAGTTTATTTTAGTTTGATAGTTATTTTCCCAGGTTTTCCTAATTCCAGGCCTGGTGCTCTATCCATTGAATAATACCCGAGTTCAAATCTGACCCCAGACCCTTACTAATTTTGTGACTCTATTTTGTGCATTTAAAAACATTATTATGAAAGGCCAATATATTTCATCATTCTGCTAAAGGGGACCATGACAGAAAGAAATATTGAGCCCATTATCTGAAAAATATCATTCGATCATTGCTGTTTTTACTTTCGCTTATCTCAACAAAGTAAAAAAAAAATGCGAGCTATTCAGTCCTCACATTTAGATTTTAATATAAAAATGTTCTCTTAAATCTAGGTAATGCTAGTAGTGACAGTCCATTACAATACGTAATAAATGTATTATGGTTTCCTCTAGGGTTAGGCAATAAGGATCAGGCTTCTGATTTTATTGTCATAGAGAACTCTCAAACCAGAAGATCTTTACCTTCATGGTTAAACTTGCCAATAGCCACATCGCCAAGATGTGACGGAGGAGACAAGCATTCATATAGTGCCTACTATACTTGTGCTAAGTTTTGAACTCTGTTCTTCTAAGGCCTACTCTCTATCCCCTCCAGGCGTCCTCACACTTCGGCCCATGGGTCAGATGCGGCATCTGAGGACATTTATCCCTCTCACCCAGAGCTATGAAGTTTCTTTATTTAAAGGCCCACAAAACAAAGTTTTTGTTTTTACTATAGTTCGGCCCTCCAACAATCTAAGGGACAGTGAACTGGCCCCCTATTTAAAAAGTTTGAGGACCCCTGCCACCATTGTGCCTCTTAACATATATTGTAGGATATATGTGCATTTTTTTCAAACCTATTGTCTTCATGTAGGGGTACTTCCAATGAGGAAATTCCCTTGCTAATGCAGATAGGCAATTTATAGTTTCTCCTGGAACTCTTAAGAGCATAAGTGACTTTTCCAGGGTCACACAACTAGTATCTATGCCCCCCAATTATGGGACATGATTCCAGATCTTCTAGTTCTAGAACTAATTCTTTCTATTCATTACATACTAAGCTGCCTCTGGTTGGTGCAATATATAACTTAATAAGTGCTTTTGTGATAAGATAAAAATTTTAAAAGAACTTCATTATATTTATAACAATTTAAATTTAAAAAAAAGCTCTTTCAGAATGGGAGGAAATGTATGCAGGAGATCAGGGTACTAAACAATTAAAATCATCTCCATTTCTTCTGGTTCCATAATTCTAAGGTTACAATAATTGAGTACCAGGAACTCTTAAAAAAAAAATGTGATGGAACTAGCTCTGCTAGGACAAATTGCTGCTTAGTTTAAGTTGGGAGAAAATAGTCAACTTTATCATTTAGCAATTTCATCTTAACTACAAGATATTGTAGAAGAATTCAACTGTATTTTACAAATAGGCAGACAGCAGAGACATATCTCTTTATTTCTAGAGCATGTTTTTGGCCTGCAAACATACAAGTGGTGAAAATGGATTAGGGACGTTAGAGAATGTATGATAAATTAAAGTCAGGCAGTATCAAATATCACTTTACTTCTCCTCTTTTAGAGAATTGGCACTGTCATTCAGCTGGGGGAGGGGAGGAGGGAGACTATGAATAAACAAAGAAATTTAAATGGTACTAAGTACTAAATATAGGTATGGGAAAACTTCTTTTGATGTTATGATAGCAGTGCAGTAAATGGGTTTAAATGCTTGTTGATGCGGTGTGCTATTTTTGTAAATCATGTTTTAACCGAATCACTCCTCGTCTATCCTTCTGCATTGCCGCTGTTCGACTGTTTGACTGTTGGAGCTGCTTGCTGATTGAGTGGTTTAGCAAGGGCACAGGTGCAGTGGCCCCAGACATGCAAAGATTATATATTTGCATTTCGTTTTCCTGATTCAGCATAATTCCCCTAACTATGCTCTTCAATGAATTCTTAATTGCTGGTTATTTATGTCTTTACCTTCGTGCTGCAGCCTGCAAGGTTTGCAATAAATTTTGCATAGGATTTGTGTGTATATGTGTGTGTGCGAGTGTGTTATGTGTGTGTATGTGTGTGTGTGTGAGAGAGAGAAAGACAGAGACTGAGACAGAGACAGAGAGAGAAGGAAGAAGAAAAGGAGGAAGAGGGAAGGAGGGAGAGAGGGAGGGGAGAGTGGGGAGAGAAGAGAGAGAGTAAGGGAGAGGAGGGAGGGAGGGAAACAGAAGAAGAGAGGGAGAGAATATAATAAACATGCATGTGTGTATATAAAATGATTAAATCATTTATGTTCTGAAGATCTTAAAGAAGCATATGTTTTAAAATCAGCATCACAATTTCAGGCTGTTTCAGCATACATGGGACAGTCTGCTTTATTTTATTACATTATATTACAAAATAACCTTGGTTGTTATTCTTCAAGGTCTCAGTGTGTTAAACTATTAGCAGCTATGGAATGTATCTAAACTGCATTACAGCTGCATAACTACAAACTAAGGGGTAATCCAAGATCCTTCAGGCTTAACATAAGCATATGGACATCTCTCCAATACTTATACAGAAAGATATTTAATTTAAGGTTTCTAGGATAAATTCCCTTAGGACAAAATCCCTGGATGATCTTTAACTTTTATAATGCAAATAAGAAAGAGAAAAAATGTGAACATGAGCAAGTAGAAGTTATATTAGCTTAAAAATGGAAAAAATAACATGAATATTTAATTGTGTATGCAGAATTGGTACACTAGATAAAAACAAGGAATGATGATTCATATATTTAATTCATATTTGTATGCATTTTGAGGGTTATTTAAATCGATGAAATTCTGGGTGTAATTAAAGTAGCAATAGGAGCATTCAGCTCCATAAACAATTTATCAGTATAATTCAGTCTGTACTTAAAAATTAAGCACAGTGACAACAAGTAGAATAAAAAAATTCCTTTAAAAAGTTACTCCCAGAACAGTACTATGTAGTGTAAGTAAACGCATAAACCTTGTCATTAACCCCATGCAGTAAAGATATTCAGGAAAAATCTTTGATCACATTAATATAGAGAGAGAGGTAGATGATTTAATAGATAATAATGTGAACAATAATTCACATTAATATTTATTTATTAATTGAATCTAACTTCTTTACTTTCAAGAATAGAAAGTTCATAGGGAAAAACCACAAGGATCAAAAAAGAAAGAACAAACTATTATTCTACATATACTACATTATAGTCGCTTGAAGGCAATATCATACCAAAGAAAATTTCAACCATCACAAAACTGATTTCTTCCCTAATGAAATTAGCCAGTTGACCTGGGAAAGTAGAAAGCCCTTGATTTATGACTAAAATAATTTATTTGCAGAGAATATCTATACAATGGGGCAGCTAGGTGGTGCAGTGTATAAAGCACTATGTCTGGAGTCAGAAGGACCTGAGTTCAAATGTGGCCTCAGATACTTTCTAGTTGTGTGATCCTGGGCAAATCACTTCACTGTTTGCCTCAGTTTCTTCATCTGTAAAATGAAATGAAGAAGAAAATGATAAATCATTACAGTATTTTTGTCCAGGAAATCCTAAAAGGGTCACAAAGAGTCAATTAGAACTGAACCTACTAAACAACAACAAATGTATATAAAAAGTTTATAGGAAGAAGTAAAAGATTTGCCTTATCCTTTACTTATGCCATAAAGACAAATTTATTTCAACTTAATAGTAGTTGATTTTTTTTTTATTCGTGATAACATATAAGAAAAAATGTATTATTTGTAAACTGGAGAAAGGGCTTTGCACCTTAAAATGTATAAGAACTGCTAACTAAAATCTTATCCAAAGCTATTAATCTCAGACAAAATTATAAACCTCTCAGAGGCAAGACAGATTCAACTTGGTGCTGGCTCTGGAGGCTGAAGAAAGCAGAGGCAGAAGCAAAGGACAAAGCTGCAAAAGCTCTTAGAACCAAGCAGAGAGATAGGCTTCAACTAACCGAGCTATTTTGGAAGGAGAAAATAAACATTTGCATTTTATCAGCTGACTGAATTTTGGAGTGATTATTACTTTCAACTGCAACTAAGGCTGCCTCCAGAAAACCTCCCTGAGAAACCAACCTTCTCCCAGAAAGAACCATTCTTATATTATATTATTTTAAAGAAGAACAAGAACTCCACAGTTCTAGATAGTCCAGATCAAGCCTATCATTTTAACATGTTATTTTTTTTCAAATGTTACTATCCTGAAGTCAGGAGGGCCTGAGTTTAAATCTAATCTCAGACACTTAATACTTCCTAACTGTGTAACCCTGGGCAAATCACTTAACCCCAACTGCCTCAACAAAAATTAAAAAAAAAAAAATTACTGAGTAGCACAGTCAATATTTGAACCCAGACCTCTTTTTTCCATCCAGAGTTCTTTCATTATACTATACTTCCCTTCTATCTCTTATTGGAATATGACTGGTCACTTTATAGTACATTGTCTTTGAATGAAGGAAATTCAAATAATTTAGAACATTTTCTGTTAAGATGATTCTCCCTTGCCTATTAAATTCCTACCATATATACAAATGTGGTTAGAGAATAATTTTGTATCTTGTTAGTTGAAAAGACCACAGTGGATCAAAATCCTAACATTTTACAAGGTACTATGTGGCTTGTAAGGACTTTTAAATGACCTTAAGAAAGTAAATGGCTCAGGAGGTATCTTCTGGAACAGAGCTTTCTCTTATTTTGTGACATAAATCTATCACTGTCACGTTTCTTTCATGTTATCCAATACCTTGGTTAATGTGGGAGCATGGCCCAACACAAAATATCTTTCTTTCAGGTGCATACAACATGGGTGAGCACAGGCAAAAACACCCATGGAAAGCCAACTGGGATTTTCAGACCCCTGTGCACCTATTGCTCTGTGTACTCTGTCTTCTTTGAGGAGTCCTAAACAAGCAGATCCAATTTCATTTACCTTCAAATATCAAAGAGGAAGTCCAACATCTCTTAGATTCTTGGGTTTGCTTCATGTAATCCTAGAACAGTAGATAAAGTAGTACATTTGTGAGAATAACCAGCAGCTATTGACTCTCTATCTCACCTCTAAGGTCAGAGATCCTACCTTGTTTATTATGGCCACAAAAAGTAGGTGAAATAGTTCCTTGTACACAGAGATCTTTAAATCTTCCCAAAAAGACTAGTTTAAACCCAGAAATTTATGTATGTGAAACCATTAAACAACATATTGTGCTAAGTTGTTCTGTATTCCGGAGTTGAAATCTATAGCATTAGAAATGGAAATGTTGAAAGATCATGTTGACTGGAGTTTGCACTTATGTATGACTTCAGACAAAACTTAAAGTAGTAAACTGGGTAGGTGAGGAGCAGGTAGAAAGGCTATTCTCATTGGGAACATGAACAAAGACTCATGTCTTAGACCTTTACTGACTCACTTTAAAGTATAATCACGATCACTAAAACAAGGTGCAGTGTTTCTCCATGTGTAGTAAAAGTAATAAAAAGAAAAAACATTCTCTAGTAAAGTCAATAGTAGAAAGGCAACAAGTATACTGAGTTTTATTTCAGAAGTCTTTAGTATATTTGTATTTATGTGACTTTGAGTGAGCCATTAATAGCTAAAGTCCTCCACTGATAAAATGTGGTCATTTTATATATTTTAACATATTGATGTAGAAAAAAAATAAAAGTTTGTTACAGAAAAACGATAGTAATTTCTTTGATTAATTTGTGACTGCCTAAAAGAATTGATATTATAATAAAAGAATCAAGATATAGTAGTCATTTTGTTACAGATTTTTACTTATATGTTATAGAAAAATAGAATGTTATATAAAATAGCTAAATTCAAGAGTATTAAAATGTTATTAATGAAAAATGTTAATAATGAAAATCACATTTATGATGTTTAAGATATCTCTTCCTCTTGATCTTTTACTTTTTTGTAAAATATCTTCTGTTTTAAATTTTCTTTTTTATTATTATCAATAAGGCAAACATTAACAAATATAAAAATGACATGCATTTGAATGTTTACAAAGCATTTTGTACATTTTTTTTCTACATTTATTTATATATTTTAATTTTAAATATGTATATATTGACATAGTTTCACAATAAACTCAGCAAGTAGGTGCTTTGATTACTTTACATATGAGAAAACTTAGACTGAGAGAGGTTAAGCAATTTGTCCAAATAACAAATTGTCTGAAGAAAGATTTGAAGTCAGTTTTTTCTAACTCCAAGACCAGTAGAACATCTACCATGTTACCTAGTCACCTCATGAACAATACAGAAGAAAAAAGAGGCCTCTTTATGAAGAAAAGCATTTCTTCTACTCATATCTTTTTTATAAAATACTTAAATTTTAACAGTAATATTATCACTATCCTGCTTGTTTGTGCAACCCTTCTGAACTCCCTTTTCTTGTTTTTTTCAATGCTTCATTGCTGTACTTTTCTTTCTTTTCTTTTTTTAAAGCACCACTATCCTCCATGCGTGCCCAAAATTAAATAATGTGCCTTATAATCAAAAGCATAATCACACAAAACAAATCTACCTACTGACCAATTGAAATTTTATGTCTCATTCTGGAGCTCTAGTCCATAATCTTCTGCCAAGAAATAGAAAACAACAATATTCTTTTTAAAGTTGTGATTTCAAGACATCTTCAGTTAACATTTTAAAAATTAAATATACACACTTTAAATTTGAAGTCACATAATCTATCAGGTAACGTGTATTCAGACAACAGCTTTCTTCATTTGTCACAAAGAAATTTCAAAGTAAGATAAATTATATTAACAATTCATACACATATATATAATATATAGGTTCTTTTTAATGTGAAACAATATTGATAAATAGATCTGTAATACAAAACTTGCATTTTCAGAGCAACAGTGTATTTTTAAAATTTTAAGCTTGGGAACAAAGGAATGGTATAGAAATACATATAATACATATTTAACCTATGTTAGTTGGGGAGGCGGAGGTAAGGATGGAGGAGAAAAATTTGGAATTCTGAGGAAGCCTCAGAAAAACAAATGATGAAAACTATCTTTACATGTATTTGGAAAATAAAATACTATTGTAAATTAAAAGAAAAAAAATACATATAACACAAGACCATTACCATGAATATTTCATAGCAATACAAGTTTCAATGTCATGATAAAATTTAACCCATGTTTTGTACCTCATGTCTGCTCATACCATCCAGAATACCTACTTGTTTATACATTACCCAACCTCTACGCTCTGCCATAATTACTTTATAGGAGGTCATGCACTGAAGAAAATGTAACAGAACCTCAGAAAAAGACAGAGTAGAATCAGACCCCAAAACTCTTCCCTGAAAATCAGTATTCTAAACAAAAACATATTGTCTCCTGAGTAACAAAGAGAAATTTCTCTAATGGAGAGCTTTCATTTTTCATTTTAAAATGGATGAGGGAAAAAAAGAACTTCTGAAATATTTGTTTTTAAGCAAACTGGATGATTTGATTCAAATCCCATAATGAAATAGTGCAAAGCTTTTCATCAGCTCCAAAATTTCAGATTCACTAGTATATTTATGTTAAATTGTACTTCATATTTCCTAATGAAATTTTACTTGTTGCTCAACATTCAATTAGATCCAACTCTTTATGACTCACGGACTACAGTATGTTAGTCCCTTCGATCCTCCACTATCTCTCAAAACGCCTATCTTCTACCATCACCCCAAGTTTGCCCAGGATTATATTTGTTTTTTCAATAATGCTGACTGGCAATCTCTCCTGTTGATTGATGCCCCTTCTCCTTTTGCTTTCAATGTTTACCAACATCAGGATCTTTTCCAAGGAGTCTCATCTATTTATTTTGTGGCCAAAAAACGTGACACAACTTCAGCATTTGACCTTCAAGTAAATAGCCAAAATTATTATTTTTTAAGTATTGACTGGCTTGATCGCCTTGCTATCCAAAGGACCTTCTGTTCCAAGCTTTTACCTTTACTCTGTATGTGTCTCTGTGTCAAATGTGTTTCTTGTAAACAACATATTTTAGGATTCTGCCTTTTAATCCACTCTGTTATTTGCTTCTGTTTTATGGGAGAGTTCATCTCATTCACACTAACAGTTATGATTACCAGCTCCATATTTCCTTCTATCCTATTTTCTCCTTTGTATATAATTTTGTTCTCTTTTCCACTCTCTCCTTAGTGGTGCATTTTTTTAACCCACCCCACCAACTACCTTATCTCATCACTCTTCTTCCCTTCTCTTAGTAGTACTATTTTTTAATTCATTCCACCCACTACTTTATGTTCTATCCACCCTTCCTCCCTTCTGTTATCTTTTTTCCTACTGTTTCTGCTCTCCCTTCTATCCTGACCCTTCCTTTTCTTTTCATCTTTATTTTCCTACTTCTTTGTAGGGTTAGATAAATTTCTATATCCAACTGAAGGATTAAATTATTCCCTCTTAAAGCCAAAACTGAAGAGATCAAGCTCCAGACAATGCTCATCACCCTCCCTTCTTTCCCTTGATTGTAATAGGATTTTTTGCATCTCTTCATGTGAACTAATTGTCCCATTAGACCTTCCTTTTCCTCTTTTTCCAGTATAATCTCAAACCTTAATGTCTTTTTCTTTGAAGTTATCATATCGGAGTCCATTCACGACTGCACCCCCAGTCTATGTGATGTTCTCCTCTATCTGCCCAGTGACAAATATAGTTTTTAATAGTTACAGATACATATAGATATTGTATGTAAACACTTTAACTTTTAAATATATATTTTCCCCTGTTTACCTTTTTATGATTTTCTTGTATCCTGTGTTTGTAGATTAAATTTTCTGTTTAGTTCTGTTTTTTTTTCAATAGAAATTACTGAAAGTCTCTTATTTAATTCAAGCTCCATCTCCTCCCCTGAAAGATGAGGCTGAATCTCTCTAGGTAGTTAATTCTTGGTTGTAATCCCAGATCCTTTGCTCTACGGAATATCTTAATTCAGGCCCTCCAGTTCTTTATTGTAGAAGCTGCCAGATGGTGGGTAATCCTGACTCTTGCTCCTTGATATTTGAATTGTTTTTGTCTTGCAGCTTGCAGTATTTTTTTTTCCTTAAGATTATAATTTTGGAGTTTCACAACAATGTTCCTTGGGGTTTTCCTTGTGGGATCTCTTTCTAGAGGTGATTGATGGATTCTTTCAATAAGTATTCCCTCCTCTGTTTCTAGAATATTGGGGCAGTTTTCCGTAATGACCTCTTATAGAATGCTATGCAGGCTCATTTTTTGATCATGGCCTTCAGTTCAGTTTTTAAATGTTCTCTTCTGGATCTGGCAGTTTTGTCAGTGAGGTATTTCACATTTTCTTCCATTTTTTCATTCTTGTTAGTTTGTTTGACTGTTTTTTTGCTGTCTCACAAAGTCATTACCTTACATTTGTCCTTTCTAGTTTTAAATGAATGATTTTCTTCAGTTATCTTTTATATCTCATTTTCCATTTGGTTTATTCTATTGTTTAAATAGTTGTTTTCTTCAGAAAATTTTTTTCCTTCTTTTTCCAAACCGTTGACTCTCTCATGCATACCTCTCATTTCTTTTCTCATTTTTATCTTCTGTTTCTCTCATTTGCCTTTTAAAGTCTTTTATGAGCATTTCCAAGCAGCCTCTTGGAGCTTGAGATCAATTTATCTCACTCTTTGAGATTTCTTGTGTGGACATTCTGTTCTCCTCTGAGTTTGCCTTTTGATTTGCCCTGTCACCATAGTAGCTTTCTAGGGTCAAGGTTCTTTTCTGTTTCTTGCTCATTTTCTTTCCTTTTCTTTTGATATTTCTATTCTTTTACTTTTAAGGTGGAGTTCTGCTCCTGGGATAAAGGTGGCATTTTCCCAAGCTTCCTGTGAAACTCTGAGCCTTGGCTTTTAGCACAAGGGCTCCATTGTGTGTGTGCAGGGGATAGCTTGGCTGCTCTTTCCAGAAAACAGCATGGTTTCTCAGATTTTGCCTTCTGAGCTGGTACTTTCAGATGCCCCACTGACTTGCTCCTCTTCTGAGTCAGGACTAAGGGTCTTAGTTGCTGATTTGCTGTGTTTAAGACCCTCTCACTGGCTTTCTCAGAGTATTTCTGACGTGGGCTGAACACCCTTTTCACCCCAGTGAAAGTGACCTTTCTTGAAGTTTTTTCAGTCTCTCTTGACCCAGAGAGTGGTTTTGTTCTATCAGATTCTATTCAAAAGTTTAGTTTCATGTGATCTTTGAAGGAAACTGGGAGAGTTTGAGCAGCTTCCTGACTTTACTCCACCATCTTGGCTATACCCCCCAATCCAAAGGCCTTTTCACAAATCTTCTCTAACATCACAGTTTGAAAGGGTCACTTTTGAAGCACTCAGATTTCCTTGTAGTCCAACTCTCATAGCCATACATTTCTACTGGAAAACCATAGCTTTTACTATATAGATTTTTGTCAGCAAGGTCATGTCTTTGCTTTTTATATGATGTTCAAACCCTAACTATCTTTCTAAGGAGTAAGGAGCAAGCTATCCTTCCATGGCTGTAGTCACTGTCTACAGTGATCCTTAAATCCTCTTGGAGGAGGAGTCAACCTTTGAGTTCACACCTTTAAGAGATCATATGTAAGGAGCTCCCACAAGCCAACTAGAGACTTTTGGTACATTGAGAAGCCAGGATTCAGTTGGGCAGAACAAAGGATTCAGAGAGAGCTGGAGACTGAAGCTGGCAGAGGCAAAAGGACTAGCAACAGGAGCTCTTGGAACCAAGGAGAGGGGTGGGCCTCTAAGAAAGTTAACTGGGCTATTTTGGAAGAGACAATAAAGGACTGGACTTTTAACACCTGGTTGCATTTGAGGTGATTATTACACTGAACTGAAAGGAAAACTGCCTCCAGAAGTTCCCCAAGAAACCTGCTCTCAGAGAACAAATATACTTTAGAGAAGAGAACATTATAGTTCCCTTTGGAATGTTTTTTGTTCCTGCCTTCTATACAATATTATGAACTTCTGACCACAGTACTTCAGGCAATCCATTGGTATATCATTATCAAATGTATAGATTTGAAGTAGGTGTAAGAAACCTCTTCACCTGTGTCTCTTGACAGTTAATTAACATAAGTTACATTTATGAGCAAAAAATAAACTAGGTTCAAAAATGAAAACAAAATATTATTGTGTTTAAACATTCCACAGGCCTATAATTACAAGAGAAAACTTTCAACATATCCATACATGGTCATATATTCTTTGTCTGAAGACTTCCCAGTAAAATGGAACCCATCACCTCACAAGACACATCACTTGGTATTATTATTCAAAAGTTAGAAAAATTTTGTATTTTGAGAGCAAAGAAGTAATTGAACATGAAAGAATTGTTGAAAGATGGTGGTAGATAGAATGAAAACCACCTCTCTTTTAAATACAGTTATGTTCCAATTAGTGTGAATAATGAATCTTGGAAATAACTACTTTATTCAGATTTGCACTATATATTTCTATATTTCCATTAGGCTAAAGCCAATTTCCATACTTGATATAATTGTACATCAAATAGTGTGAATATATGTGATCTCTTTCTAGATGACTGCCAACCTCTTCTGTATGGGTAGCATCAGAATTCAGTAATTTGTATAAATGAATGTGAAGTCAGACACCATTCTTCTTAAGCTCCTTTGAATTTTCAATTCACTTTACAATCAATGATTAGTTAATTTGCACATATCCCTATGAACTAACTAAACATTGTTATTTCTACTTCACCAATTAAGAAACCAAGACTTATAGAGGTTGACTAATTTCCCAAATACAACTTAGCATGACAAAGGTGGGAAAAGGATTAGAATGCAGTGCTTCTATGATTGTAACCAAGAACATTATGGATGCTAAGATCTGGCAATATCTTCAGTTTTGTCCGAGAATAAAGAAATGATGTTTTCTGACTTCTGTGTGCAGTTGGCACAGTTAACCTTACTTTTTTATACCTTCCATCAGACATGGTAAAATCATTGTAATAATTATATTTACCTTAAATTTATGAATTTAGAAGTTTTATGGAAACATAGTTCCATTTTAAGTCTGAAATAAAAGCTCCAAATTCAAATAATATAGAGATACCTATTAGAATAAACCCCAAGAAAGTAAAGGGCATAGGAGGTAAAAAAGATCAGTGGGATTTGCCTCATAAATTTCATTGAGTTTGACAAGCCTGAAGGTAGAACTTTGAAGTGTTTTCGCCATATATATATGATTCTGCTCATACCATCCATCCTGCTTCAAGGAAAATCACTATGAATTATTCCATAGATTGGGTTGCATTCTGCAATGTATTTTTTGTGCTGTAGTACTAATTATATTTAATGGTATCATCCAATGGACATACTTTGAAAATAATGTTTCCTACAATGCTTTACTTTTTGATGAGTGTTTAAATATCTCCATATGAATATTGTCTTGTATGTAGTAAGTAAGAATTTTCTTTGTGATGATTATATAAGGAATTAGATAAGGGAGCAGAGAGCTGTGTTATTATCACTTACTTGCTCCTTTAAAGGTTACACTTGCTTTTTCTTTGCAAAAAAATTACACATACAACCAAATTACAATCTGATAAAGAGGTATAATTTCTCTCCTTTTTGAGTATTTAGCCTAAAGTAATATGTTTTTGAAACAAGAAGCCATAGTGAAAAGTAAAAAAATTGCCAAATTTCCACTTGTCCTGGGAATTGTAGTTACAAATAGTTCTATTAGCTAGTCACTCATTTAAGTTATACCTGTCATTTGGTATGTTCTACATACCTCCTGAGGGATTTCTTGCCTTTTGAAAATAGTGTATTCAATTGTCAGAATAAAACTAGTGGAAAGAAGGGTTGTTAAACTAGATGATCTTAAAGGTCTCTTTCAGGAAAAAAGAATCCAACCTTAAAATTTAGTAATTCTAAGAAATTTAAGAATACTCCCAAATGGGACCTCTTACTACTCTCTGATCTTAATGCTATCTTTTCTTACATAACTTTTGTCTGTGATTAATTGCAACATATTTTATGAGAGCTTTTATACTTATTCAATTAATAAGACTTTAGAAGAAGTGAATAAAAGTTGAAGCTGAGTCTTCTGTAGGTGGAAAAAATGCTTTCTTTGAAACCTGTACTCCTGTAAAAAGCATAAAGGCATTTCTTATACTTTTATCCATAAACTTCTCACTTCTCCAAAGACATGATGGGCTTCCACTAAAAATCACCTGCTATCACGATACCCCATGGAACCCTGAAGCAAAGCAACTTTGTCTATGTGTGTTGTTATAGAGCAGTGTTCTGGATACACCCTCAGCTTTCTTTAGTTAGATCAAGGATTTCCTGCAATATACCGATTTAGTTCTTTCAACTTGATGTATAGCATCAGATGGTAGCATGACTGCTATTCCAAATGAATTGAACAAGCCTTTACCTTGAACTGACAGGTAAGCCAAAGGAAGACAGAATGATCACAGCAAGTTCATGACAGATGAAAAATTAATAGAAGTGGTCAACTGAGTCGGCTACTGACTCAGTCTGATGTTTATTGATGACAGCACCCAGTGCCTTAAAATATTTTGTATATGGAGAAAAAGATGTGACCCATCAAAGGCAGCATAATAGATCAGTATGGTAATGTGTTGTTATTAATGATTCCCTTGCTCACCTGTCTTGTGACTGCAAATTGATTTGATTCTGGCTTCCTGACTGGATGATTTGCTTGCCCTGCCTATATAACTTGTTTAGTTGAATTATTATCATAATTATGTGTGTGAAAGTGTTCTTATAAGCAAAACTGGCACAGGAGTTTCTTGTTGTTCATTTTTTAAAAACTTTTAAGGTTTGTCAAGTAATGTTAAGCTATTTTAGCCAAAATTAAGGGAAAAGAAGTATCATTATAAAGTGAAACATTCCGATAATATTGGCAGTTTTTATGTGAATGAAATCTTGATCATTGTAAGAGCAGAGTGCTTTCAATGCCCATATACCAAGGGGAAACCAGGATGGACACAGTGGACCAATTTCTTTCTCATTTGTAACTATCCCAGTATTGCCCTTTGGGCATGAATATAAAAATGTAACACTTGAAAAATGAATGCCATATGTCAGTGATAAGTACTTGGGGTGGGGAAAAGAAAATCAGTAATCCATCATGTGAACATCAATGAAAGAAGAGCAGCAAGGTACTTATTAAGATGCAGCCATTTAATTCACTCCTTCCTCTAAATGTAACCTATCTCTTCAAGAGCTCTTCAGTAAAGCACATCTTCTCAAAACATCTAACAAGGAGGGCTACATGTATTTAGGCATGGTTTACAATACTTTTTATGTTCTAGCCAAAAGATAAATATATATGTATGTCTGTATATGTCTGTCTGTCTGTATGTATGTATATAATATACATATACATATATATTAATGTATGTATGCACACATATCTATATATCTATATCTACCTACCTACCTATCTATCTATCTATCTAGGAAAGATCCGGGAGAAAATGGCTCTATGATAATTATTGGAATATTAGGGGGAAGGGAACAACAGTATGGAAAGTAACTAAAGAGAAATAGGAAGTGAGACTGTATGTACCATTTAGAATTTGTAAGAAGATGTGTCAAGTTCCTAAAACAAGCTACTTTAATGAATCTGAAAACAATATATTTTAAACAAAATGGAAATGAAACATGGTTAAATTATTAAATACTCTTTGAGAGCATGGAGCCTATATCTCAGTCTCTTTTTTGCATTCTCCTCAGTTTACAATGTGTAAAGTCCATGCTAGCTCCCTGGAGGCCTCAGGATCAGCCAGAGTCAGGATAAGCAAAAGTCCTTGGTCTTCAGCGGTAGAAGTGAAGGAGACAGACAAACTGCCACAAGCTTGCCACCAACCTCCCTTCTCCTGGTCCTGTTGCAAAGTGAAGCTTTCCCCCTCTCTCACTCCATCCCCTAATCCTTACCTACAATTCTCTTAACATTGAGCCAGCATTAACTGAGAGAAGAGCAATTCCAAGCATATGCTAATAGAGCCATTGTCCAATAGGTAATTAGCCTTAAGTACTTAGTTGACTGATTCAAGCATATCCTTTAAGAATTTCAGCCCTTTACAACAATGCCTTGAACAGATTTCAATAACCTATGATTTGCAAACAAATCACAATGGAAACAGCCTTAGAGAATCATTTGAAGTTCAGAGAAATTAAGATACTTGTCTGGGGTTACATGGGTAAGAAATATGAAAGGAGGGAGAATTTTAAAGTACTTCTTCCTGATGCTAATGGCAATACTCTTCTCACTATGCCATACTACCACATAATAGGGCTTAGTAAATGCAGCAAATGAATATCTAACTACCCTTGTGAGTGAAAGGCTTTTTGACACTGTGCCTTAGGAGAGAATAGCCAAAGATGTTGAAGAACAGAAACGAAAGGATTGTAACAGAAAGCAACTTAGCAACCAGGAGCACATTCAAGACACTCAACAAATACAACATAATGTACAGTAGAGATGGGCAGAAAAGAATTGTGCTATGATAAAACCAGTGAATACTGATAGCTCAACAATCACAGGAAGAAAAGTTACAGGTTCATGATCTAGGCATAAAGAATGAGATTATAATAAATTAGTAGAACATAGGATAGTTTACCTCTCACTCCTGTGGAGGCGAAAGGAATTTGTGACCAAAGAAGAACTAGAGATCATTATTGATCACAAAATAGAAAAGTTTGATTATATCAAGTTAAAAAGCTTTTATACAAATAAAACTAATGCACACAAAATTAGAATGGAAGCAATAAAGGGAAAACATTTTTACAGTTAAAGGTTCTGATAAAGGCCTCATATTCAAAATATAGAGAGAATTGACTCTAATTTATAAGAAATCAGGCCATTTTCCAATTGATAAATGGTCAAAGGATATGAATAGACAATTCTCAGATGAAGAAATTGAAACTATTTCTAGTCATATAAAAAGATGCTCCAAATCATTATTAATTAGAGAAATGCAAATTAAGACAACTCTGAGATATCACTATACACCTGTCAGATTGGCTAGAATGACAGGGAAAGATAATGCAGAATGTTGCAGGGGATGTGAGAAAACTGGGAAACATATATTGTTGGTGGAATTGTGAATACATCCAGCCATTCTGGAGAGCAATTTGGAAAGTTATCAAACTATGCGTACCCTTTGAGCCCAGCAGTGTTACTACTGGGCTCATATCCCAAAGAGATCTTAAAGAAGGGAAAGGAACACATTGAAAGGAGCTTGTGTGTTTTGTGTGATGCTAGCCCACAAAATGCCTTTTTCTGGGGGGCCTACATTATATTCAGGTAACCTAAGTAATATATGTACTAATAATTGACTTTTAAAAATATTATTTTCTCCATGATATGTTAACAATTTTATATATATATATTATATTTTGAGTTCCAAACCCTATTGCTCCCTCTCAGTTTACCCTTCTTCTTGAGATGGCAAGCAATCCAATATAGATTATAAATGTGTAATCATGTAAAACATTTCCATATTATTCATTTTGAATAGGAAGCCTCAAGCTATAACAACAACAAAAGAATAAATGTGAAAAATAGTATGATTCAGTCTGTATTCAGACAATATCAAGTTCTTTTTCTAGAGGTAGATAGCATTTTTTATCATGAGTCCTTTGAACTTGTATTGGATAATTATCTTGTAAGTAAAGCTAAACACTCATCATGTAATATTGCAACTGTTTACAATGTTCTCCTGATTCTATTTACTTCACTTTACATCAGTCCATGCAAGTCTTTTCAGGTTTTTCTGAAATCATCCTACTTATCATTTCCTATCGCACAATAATATTCCATCACAATCCTATACTACAACTTATTCAGTCATTCTCTAATTGATGGCATTCCCTCGATTTCCAATTCTTAGCTACCACAAAAAGAGCTGTTTTAAATATTATTGTACAATAGGTCCTTTTCCCTAACTGACTTCCAGTAGTACATTTAAAGAGATAAATAATGAGAAGGTAATGTTTTAACCATAGTAAATATTTGTCAAAATGCTGTTGATTTGTTAATAATTTCCCATCTCTAAGAAATAGGCAATCCTATTAGAAAGTGAAGATTTAGATATAAATATTTTTAAAAGACTATATTGAATACATTTGTAAGAATACATCAATTAGTAAATCAATTATGTCATTCTACCTCATTTAAAGTAAATGATAAGCTGCTGTCTTGGCACCTTAACCAGATAAGAAAAAGTCTCAATCAATAGTGGGTTTTAGATTAAATGCAAAAGAAGTCTTCAGTAACCTACAGTGACATTTCCAGGAAGAGTGACAAATCAGGAAGGATTAACTGAGAAAACTGCTGTCTGAAAATCATTGGTGAAGTATCAATTCAGTTATGAAACAGAGAGATTTTGAAAATGTAGCATTGGAGCAGAAGGAATAGAGACACTAAAAACTGGGCAAGAAAGAATTGGCAATACATAGATAAAAAAGGAATTAGTAATATATGGACAAAAAAGAATTAGCAGTATGTGGATTGGTGAAAGAAGAAAGAGAAAGTAGGAATGGGTTGTGGCTAAGAAAGAAGGGATCAAATAGAACCACTGACCAAAAAGGCATCTTGGAGCAATTCAGGCTGCCATAATTAACTAAATTATTTCAATTAAGGACTGAAGGAAGTTTCAAAAAAATTTACTCTTTCCTCAACTTTTTTTCCTATTTTCTATTTTTTAACTTATTGTAATATAGTCTGCTGCTCCTTTGCCTAAATATTTCCTATAATCTGCATTTTTTCTCAATCATTAATAGGCTAAGGATTAGCAAGAAATAAATGTAAAGATAAATTAAGATAGAGAAACAGACCTCTGCTTAAATGTTAGGGATTTTTCCAAATAGAGCTCTAAGCAGTTGAGATAGAATTTCACATTTTTCTCTTAACATTAACTCACTAAAGTACCGAGAGAAGAGAAACATATCGATCTAAGGGATCATTATATTGTTCATATGTGTAAAATGGGCTAATTATTCTGACCAGATATTACACATAAAAGAGAAAAAAACACATGTCAAATTTCAGAGGGAAGGCAATTTTATTTTGTCTGGGAATAAGAGTTTGTTGGAGAAATGACTTCAAGGGGTGAGGGTCTTGAAAGGATATATAAAAATTCAACAACTAGAGAGAGAGAAGGAAATTATTCCATTTGTTTTAAAAAAAAAAGCAAGCAAACAATGGAGATGAGAGGAAGGATATAATGGATCTATAGTGACCTCACCTACATCCATAACTTCATTACCTCTAGGGAAATGACTCCCAAATGTATATGTCTAGTCAGGGCAGCTAAGTAATGCAGTGGATAGAGCACCAGCCCTGAAGTCAGGAGGACCTAAATTCAAATGTGACCTCAGACACTTAACACTTCCTAGCTGTGTGACCCTGGGCAAGTCATTTAAACCCAAATGGCTCAGCAAAAATTATATATGTGTGTATGTATGTATAAAATCAACCTACCTGAAACTGAACAACTCTTCCTTCATAATTATTCCACTAGCAGAAACTTCTCACTTTTTTTTAAATAGTCCCAAATCCTTCTAAGGAACGAGATTTATAACCTCAGAGTCATCCTCATTTTCTTATTCTCCTCTGCACACTCCCATACCCAATCATTTGCTAAGTGTTGTTGATTCTACCTCCACAATGCCTCTTATTTTAAACCTTTCTCTCAATTTAGAAATGCATGGCCATCACCCTAATTCAAGCCCTCATTACTTCTTACTTCACTTATTGTAACAGCTTCTAGTTTTCCTTTCCTGTTTCAAGTCTTTGTCATTTCTAGACTTCTTATTACATAGCTTCCAAATTAATATTATTAAAATAGAGTGTTGAGTATATCATTCCTCAAATAATAAGATCTAGTAGATTTTTATTGCCTTTATGTTTAAGTTAAAACACTTTGGCATTTAAACCCTTAATTATTTGATTCCCACCTTTTTGTTCTGCTTCACATAATATCCCATCTTTTATCTTTGCCTTTACAAAGACAAGGAGCTACAAAAAATAGCTAGTGTTATTAATATTATCGATCTTGAGAATAACCAAGCATGTATCTTTCCTCTGAAATTGCTTCCATGTAATAATATTCACTAATGATTCTAAGAAAAGACTCTGGAACAGAGTGGATTTTTTGAATTCACCATGATGTCCCTGTGGATAACTTCCTTGAATTATATTCCATGAATTTCTTCTTCTATGTTCAATCATCTATGAAATAAGTTATTTTTTTATTTTTTTGAAAACTATTGATATTCTAAATCACTGGCACGTGCTTTAACTTAAGGACATGAACTTAATGATTAGTAAATTGATGCACCTATTTTGAAGACTCATCTGTCCCTTAATCATATGCAAACTTTAATATAAATTTCTCTGTTATCCAGGCAATACTAAAAGAGAGAGGAGAGGGGAGGGAAGAAATGATCATAAATGCCACTTTCCCTCTCTTTTCTTGCCTATTAATCAATGAAAATAAATTTTATGAAGTCTTGGAGTTTACTGCCACCTTTCCAATCTGTTCTTAAACTGAATTTTTACCTTGAATAACTCCTGGATTCTAATAACATAAATCCCAAACAAATGCAAGAGCAGAAATTTTATTCTTCAAATTTCATTTCCTATATCTTTTCTATCAAGAGACTTTATCAGCTTCTCTTTCAGATAGAGAATGGCATAATGAAATAAAGTATATTTAGTAATGTTCACATTTATAATTGTGTTTGGTACACATATATTTTAATAAGATTTCCTACTAAAAAGAATCTTTTCAAAAGAAAAGAAATAACATTTAAATACCCACATAATTCATGTATAGAGACATCTGAGGCTTTAGTTTCACTAATAGGTCCATTTATTAAACAACCAATTTATTTAAATAACTATTCTGTGGAAAGTTGGAAAGTTCTATGAAAAAATAAATAAGGCAAGTACCTGCCTTCATGGATCTTACATTCTGGCAGAAAGTATATAACACCTATCATGCAGTATTCTAGAAATAACTATAATAGATTATAGAATGATAAAAACATTTCACATAGTAGAATTGGGGAAGGGATGTTGATATTTTAGGAAAAGGGCAAAGTATCAACAAAGGTAATATTATAGAAAATTTGTACAAAGGACAGGAACTAGTTCAGACTATAGTATAAAGAATACATGAAAGGGAATAGTGGGAAAGGTACCTGGAAAATTAGGAAGATGCCAGTTGTAATGCCCTGTATTTGAATGTAATCTGTCCCAACTCTGGCTTTCACCATGAGGAAAGTTAAGTCCAGAAATAATTAGGAGATGGTACTTTTCTAGTAGGCAATGGGAAACCATTGAAGTGATTGAAGTAAAAGGTTATACAATCAGACCTATGGATAATGGAGATTAATCTGAAAGCTGTATGAAATTATATTGCAAAAGGAGAGAAATTAGAATGGGAGAGACAGGTTATAAGTAATCAATTTGGTAAATTCTGTTTGGACATATCAAGCAGGAGGTTCATTCAAAACATGCAATTGGGGACAGTGAATAATTAAGTAGAGGCCATATGATGACAACTTTTAAAAGAAATTTTTTTCAGTAAAGGAACTGAAGAGAAATATAGTATGATAACTAGATGGACAAGAAAGATCTCATGAATGTATTTTTAAGCATCTTACTAAGTGGATAGAAAATAGCTTGAGGAGGAGCGATTGAATATGTATGAAAGCAATGTAATGGTACCTAAAGAAAGGCCCTAAATGAGGTGGTAATTGCACTAATATAGGTAGCATGCTTATAACATCACCAGTCATGCTATTATTTAACCAAAAACAGAAAAATGAACATTGGGATTACATTCAAGGAGGCTAGTGGAACTGACTCAATATATTGAAGAGCAAAACATTTACATTTGTCAAGGTTAAAATGATTTCATAGTAGACAAAAAGGAAGAAAAAAATTCAGTCCTTCCTTTACATGGGTTTAATATGTGAATCATTTTCTTTGAAAAGAAAATTGTATTTAATAGTATGATTCATAAATTTTAATAATTATAAATCCCAAATTAAAGTGATGTGCCAAATTATTCCAAAGAAGCCGTATGAGTCAGTAATTTTTAGAGATGTGTTAACTACCAATTACACATTTCAGATCTATTTGGCAAAATTCACGTACATTACCAAGGTACAATCTGGTTCCATGACAGATACTAGATAGATTGCTGAGAAAAATTCTATTCTTCAGTACTTTTAGATTTTATGATACAAATGGGTCATAGAAAGAATCCATTTCACCATGGGTATGTCTTACCTTAAAGATAATTCTATGCCTGCTAGACTTGTAGCAAACTATACAAGGTCCTGGACACATGAGTTGGCCCAGGATAGCTCAGAATAAATTAACCCTCCTGTTATCAGGAGACAGTAAGTTTGCATTCATTAGGTATGGCAAATTGTCATGGTATGCTCATTTAAATTCTGGAAATCTGGCATCTATGCCAGTAATGCTCTTTCTCTAGATTTTTAAAAAGCATTTCCTTCCTATGAGTCCCATGGCAATAAGGGATTCTCTTTAATGCTCACAGTCATTTATTCTAGCTTAAAATTTAAGAAGACCACATTCAGTTTTTATAAGTATATTATCTACTATGGATAAGTCATATTCCTAACATCTCTTCTATCTGCTTCTTATTTTTAAGAGAGCTAATCTTAGACATGCTGTTTAGATTGGGTCATATCCTATTGAACTAACTAAATGAAATACTGAAGCAAGTAGGCAAACATTTTTATAATTCAAGTAAAAAGCCTGGTTTAGGTCAGCCCTACCTTCAGTAACATTGAAGATGGGGCGATAATGGTGATACACTTTAGACAAAGGTAAGAAACAAAAACTTAGATCACCCTCTCTCTATTATTCCTCCTCTCTTCTCTAAAACCTTCCTTTGAAAAAGAAGAATTGGGGAGTGAGGGAATGAAAAAAATTAATAAAAGGATGACAATTAACCCTTATTTTACTGTAGAGATTTACATCCTGGATTATTACTTTCAGGAGATAGAAATCTGGAAATAGATTACTCAGTTGTAGTGCCCCAGATTTAAATATAATACATCCCACCTCTTTGGCTTTTTACCATGAGGAAAGTCAGATCCAGAATGGTAAACAGTCTATAAAACAAAAGAGCTAAGAAGTGGAAGAATTTTCTAAGAGGAAAAAGGCATTGGAAATTGAATGTCCAATATACAAGATAAAACAAGAATCAAGAAGTATATTTTAAAAACAAACAAAAACCTCTATTTCATCTTTGACATCAAAGTCTGAAAGCTGTGGAGCAAGAGTAACAAGATTTAGAATTATATGTTATAAATAATGGTTTTGGAAAATGACTCAATTCCAAAGGTGTTTGATTTTCTACATTTACTTGCTTTTCCAAAGACAAAAGGTTGAAATGGAATTTGGTGAATGAAAATATCATTCTATCAACTAGCGCATCTCCTCCTAAAGGATACAACCTTAGCTACTTTCAACAATGATTCTGAAAAATTATGTGGCTATTTCAATGAGTTCTCCTCAAGATATTTTGCCCTCATATTCATACAGACCATAGATTGTTAAAGAAGCTAGAACAAGTTTTGAAGTCACAGTTCTGAACTCACTGTCACATAATAAATAGCAATACTGGGCTTACAGCCCAAAGAGATACTAAAGAAGGGAAAGGGACCTGTATGTGCCAAAATGTTTGTGGCAGCCCTGTTTGTAGTGGCTAGAAACTGGAAAATGAATGGATGCCCATCAATTGGAGAATGGTTGGGCAAATTGTGGTTTATGAATGTTATGGAATATTATTGTTCTGTAGGAAATGACCAGCAGATCAATACAGAGAGTCTTGGAGAGACTTATATGAACTGATGCTAAGTGAAATGAGCAGAATCAGGAGATCATTATATACTTCAATAATGATACTGTATGAGGATGTATTCTGATGGAAGTGGATTTCTTTGACAAAGAGATTTAAATCAGTTTCAATTGATCAGTGATGGACAGAAGCAGTTATACCCAAAGAAAGAACACTGGGAAATGAATGTAAACTGTTGAATTTTTGCTTTTCTTCTCGAGTTATTTTTACCTTTTGAATCCAATTCTTCTTGTGCAACAAGAGAACTGTTTGGTTCTGCACACATATATTGTACCTAGGATATACTGTGACATATTTAACATGTATAGGACTGCTTGCCATCTGGGGGAGGGGGTGGAGGGAGGGAGGGGAAAAGTCAGAACAGAAGTGAATGCAAGGGATAATGCTGTAAAAAATTACCCAGGCATGGGTTCTGTTAATAAAAAGTTGTAATTATTAAAATAAATAAAATGATGCTTCAGAAAGAGAAATGAATCTTAAACATTGGTCAGGAGAAAATTAAATTTTCTTGGAAAATGTAAAAAACTGAAGATTCCCATGATCACTTTCCTTTAAAAGTCTTTATAACACATGAATGAACCCTCTGTTTCAATCACACTTTGGCAATATAGTGAAGCCTAGGGATCCCTTTTCAGAAAAATGAATGAAATAAAATATATAGAAAAGCTACTCTTACTTTGACTTTTTCAAGTTCATGGATCCCCTGAAATCTACTCATGAACTCCTAGATTAAGAAATTCTATAATCAAAGCTGAGTAAGAATCAATGCCAATTGATTGTGAACCACGCCAATCAGTAGAGACATGCTAATTTTAATGGTACAGTTTAAGTTTCTTAGAGTTGTAATTTCCCACACACACACCCTTTACCATTTTTCCAGTTACCAAAAAAATGTATCACAAATCTGACAGCAAAGGAAAATCCCTAAATGTAAGGAAGTGATTAAGCAGGATATTGAAAGTAACTTGAAACTATGAAGGTTGAATCTCCTTCTTTCCCCCAACCCCAAATGAACATATTTATACATATTTTATCAGTGAAGAGTAAAGGCATTCAGGCTTACTGCCTGAATTTGGGCACTTCAGGAAATTTAAATACCAATTCTGTTTTGAAAATGATTGCTTGTAGTAAGTTGATGGGTATGTATGCAAAAACAACATAATAATTTCAACTAATGAGCTATATTAATCCATTCCTTCTAATAACCATATAAATTCATATGCTAACACACCTCTGAGAATGTTTCACAAAAGTCAGTTTATGCTGCTTCACAGCAAACCTATCACAAACTCTGTAATTAGAAAGGTGTTGCCAAATTTAAAAAAAATCCACTCAAAATAATATCATTCAGATCTTGGAGACAGACAAAAAGAGTTTTTACATTACTAAATAAAATAATAAAATAAAATAAACTTATGATTTTTTTAAAAATTCAAACTTGGAAAACAATTTAATATAAGACTGGAGCTTTAGAGCTATAAGGAACCTTGGACATAATCTAATCCAACCCCTTAATTTTACAGAGGGAAAATAAATGAATATGTTAAAGGATTTGCCCACAGGTTGCAAAGCTGTAATTCAAACCTAGATCATGTAATTCCACATTCACCATTCTTTCCATTGTAACATATGTGATATAGATTGGCTAAATACTGACAACGATATTTATCAAGTCCAATACACTCAACCTCTCTGAGACTCAGTTTCTCCCCAAGAGTACTATCTATAACCTTAAAGACTATTGTGAAGAATTCTTCAATTGTTTTCAATCATGCCCAAATCTTCATAAGCCCATTGGTGGCTTCATTTCAAAGACATTTGAATGACTTATCATTTCCTTCTCCAGATCATTTTAGACATGAGGACACTGAAGCACGTAGGATTAAGTAATTTGCCCAGAGTCACACAGTTTATAAGTGTCAAAGGCCACATTTGAACTCATGAAGATGATTCTTCCTGATTCCCAGCCCAGGGTTCTATCCGCTGTACCACCTTGCTCCCCACTTTGCTGTATATTGTGAAGAAAGTATATTGTAAATATTGGGGTGCAGTTGAAATCCGAATTAATTTTGTTAAACAGCCCTTAATATTCTTATTAATCAATCCACAGTGATTGAATCAGTACCTATTATATGCCAAATACCCTGCTACATATTAGGGATACAAACACAAAAGTGGACTCTTGCTTGTCCTCTGGGAGTTTACATTTCAATACAATGTATTTCCAGGTGATATGTGAAATAACTGCAAAGGAACAAGGGAGATTAACATGAAGGAGCCTGTCTGAGAAGGCCCCCTGAAGGAGATTGCACTTGTGCAGAGATTTAAAGAGAACAAGGAGGCTCAAGGAGAGAGACCCTCCTGGAATTGAGGAACAGCTCATGCAAATGCATGGGGATGGGAGGTGGAGCAACATAAAGGTCAATTTAGCTGAGGTGGAGAGTGTGTTATGGAGAATGACAGGTAATTAACCAAGAAGGATAAACTGGAGCCAGATTGTGAAGGACTTTAAATGCCCAAAGGAAGAGGTTTTATTTGGTCGGAAGTACAATAAAAAGCCAATAGATCATACCAGTGTGAGAGAAGGGAAAAAGTATTTATCGCCTGCCATGTGCCAAGCATTGTGCTAGGCATTTTTTAAATATTATCTCATTTGATTCTCACAAACTGGGTATGATCAAGCGACTTGCCTAAAATTAATACAACTAATAAGTGTTAGAAGTTCAATTTAAACTTGTCTTCCTGATTCCAAGACCTTGTTGAAAAGGGAAGTGGCCTGTCAGATTTATGCTTCAATGACATCAGTATTGGAGCTGATAGAAAACAGATATGGGAAACATAACAGAATGTAAAAAATCAGTAAGGCTTAGCAGCTCTGAGGGTAGGGGATTGGAGCTGGGGTGAGTGAGAGTAAAGAGTGAGAATAACTCTATGACTGCAAACTGGGTGACTTGAAGAAGGATGAACATCTTGATAAAAATATAAAAATCAAAAGAACGTTTTGGGGGGAATAATGATATGTTAAATTTAGGGTGCCTCAGTAGGTGGCTGGAGATGTAGAATTATTTACAGAGATGATGTTTGAACCTGTGGGGGGAACAAGGGCTGATTTCAAATCCTGATTCCATCCCATTCTAATTTTGAGAACATGGCAAAATATTCTCCTAGTTTCATTTCCCTCATTGGAAAACCCTTACAATAATACCACCTTCCTCACAATGTATCTCAAAATACCACAAACTGCTATCTACCTATTTATCTATCTATACACAGAAAGATACAAATACGTGTGTAGGTATAAGTGTATATGTATATACGTATGGCATGTATATAAGCATACACACATGTGGCAGCTAGGTGATGGAGTGGGTTTAGAATTGGAAAGACTCATCTTTATGAGTTCAAATGTGGCCTCAGATCCTTAGTAAATGTGTCACTCTGGGCAAGTCATTTAACTCTTTCCTCATCTGTAAAATGAGCCAGACAAGGAAATGGCAAACCACATCAGTATCTTTGCCAAGAAAACCCCATGTGTGGTTGCAGAGAGTTAGCCACAACTGAACAGCGTACCCACAGAGACATTTTATCTATATTTATGTAAATATGTGATGTTTTTGCATATATTATTGTTTTTGTATTAATTGTAAATTATATTAAATCAAGTGTAATATAATATAAATATATAATCATAATATGTATGTGTAAAATGAATGTATTATATCTAAAAATACATATGTACATATATACATAATATGTTTATATATGTATATAATAAAATATGAGGAAGGCAACTAAGATAATTACTTAACTAGTTGTATAATGTAAAATATATTAAACAAAATGAAAAACTAATTCAGTCAGAAATTAACAAGATATAATTATATTTTTATGAACCAGGAATTGCCTAGGCAATTTGGGGAAGTGGGGAGAAATGAACATTTTAATGTAGTTTGGCCAGTGCTTTGCTCACATAGTTCAGGGAAGCAGAACTGAGGAAAAAAATCATAACAGGTGCTACCAGACAGTGATAATAAGGCTTCTATGAAAAATGTCTTTTAAGGGATAGTGCCTGTTAAACTCTGTCCTTTCAGAGAAAAAGCCTTTGTTTATTTCAAAGAAGCAGTCCCTTAGCCTTTGATAGGATTATTGGGGGACTGATAGAGGGTTCTATCTAGCAGCCTTCACCAATGAATATACCAAGGGTCAGTTTATGTTACATAAATGTTTCCTTTTATCCACCAGAAACTTTTCATTTCCTTCCCTCGAATTCTCATATGATACAGCTGAGTAATTAAGGACTCCTACTGATCTCCCTCACATTCAGTATTTAATAT